>NW_027256882.1:227741734-228424859 GCF_029215685.1 Pituophis catenifer annectens | reverse complement strand
ATCAAAAGAATATTTAGCTAATAAATAAAGACCAGAATGTGTGATCAACCTTCAATATATCTGTAGATAAATGTGTTAGTATAAATGTATATTTGTGGTGATTATGTTGGTTTTAGATCTGAATATGTGATGAATGAATGTGAATTAATGACAAAAATGTGTGAGCAGCACAGCAGAAGTATGCTGAGATGGTTTGTTCATACAGAGAAAATGGGTGTCTTGTGTATAATTATTTCAGTTTCCTATTTCTTACTCTTTTCTATGATTAGCATAACATTTACTTACACGGAAGTGATTGATAACTATGTATTTACACAGAATCTATCCAGCCTTATTTCTAGGAGAGCCACGCAGGGAGAAGCTATGGTGATCTATAGGTAGCCCTTGAGTTATGACCATTTGCACAGCAACTGTTCAAAGTAATAACTTTGTTGAATGGATGGTACTTATCACCAATCCTTGGAGATCTGGTCATTACAGCATCCTTGTGGTCTTGTGATCACAATTCCAACATTCCTTGCTGGCTTGCTACAAGCAAAATCACTGGGGAAACCAGCAGGAAATCAGAAGTTGCAATCCACACTTAACAACTAGCATAGTTCTCGCTTACAATGGCAACTGAGACTGCTGGAATTGCCACTGCTAGGCAACATGGTCACACAATGCCATGCTTTACAACTGTGTTGCTTTGAATTGGTACTATTGGTCCCAACTGCTGTCATAAGACGAGGACTACCTGTAGAAGACAGAATTTTAGATACATGCATTTTGGGGGTAACATACATGACTTTTAGGGCCTGTTGAAATTTCTTGCAACTATTACAGGTAGTCCTCGACTTACGACCACAACTGAGCCCAGAATTTATGAGGCTAAGTGAGACGTTTGTTAAGTGAGTTTTGTCCCACTTTATGACTTTTCTTGCCCCGCTTATTAAAGTAAATCACTGCAGGTTTTAAATTAGTAACACGGTTGTTAAGCAAATCTGGCTTTCCCATTGACTTTGCTTGTCACAATTATGTGACTCTGGAACATGGCAACCGTCATAAATGTGAACCAGTTGTCAAGCGTTTGTATGTAAATCACATGACCGTGGGGGATGCTGCAAAGGTTGCAAGTGTGAAAACTGGTCAGAAGTCACTTTTTAAAGTAACGGTCACTAAATGAACTGTGTGTAAATCGGGGACTACATGTAAATTGTAATTAAAGAAGTTGCACAACTCTGTTCTTCTTTTCTCCTGGCTACTCAACTTGCTCTATAAATGCACATGCACATATTGGTAGAATAACATCAGTGCCAATGAGAATGAGGTAGTGCAGGGGTTAGAATGCAGTATTGCAAGCAAATTCTGCCCACCATCTGGAATTCGATCGTGACTGGCTCCAGGTTGACTCAGCCTTCCATCCTTTCGAGGTTGGTAAAATGAAGACCCAAATTGTTGGGGGCAATATGTTTACATTGTAAATCAGTCGGAGAGTGCTATAAAGTGCTATTGCTATTGTAACTAGCTTCTTTTATTCATGTAAGAATTAGAATGATTTCAAGCATCCAAACCATCAAAGAAATGACTGATACAAAAGAAGAAATTCATGAAATGTGAAAAAGACAGGGTTTGAAACTGATGCAAGAATGCTAAATTGTCGTGCTGTTAAAGTTGATCTGTTCCTTTTTATTATGAAGCTTTTCTTACAGTAATATGTTTTGTATGTCTAGGTTATAAATTAAATTGACTTAATTGGCAAGGTTAGTTCCCAAGGGAATGTATAAAGGATTGCATAGAATTAAATATGTTACCAAAGAACTGTGATCTTTTTGGATAGAAAAAGAGACGCCTTTATCTATTTCAATGAGTCAGTATTCTTCATATTTCAGAATGATGTGCGCAATTATCCATTAATTTTTATATCTAATAAAGGTAATATGATGTTTACTATTATTCCGAAGGCCCATATGTTCAATATTAGCCAACATATTTTTTCCCAGAGGAGAAATAATGTCAGTGCTTGCTAGGCAGCTTGGTACAGTTAGAGGCAGAGAGGAATAAAAATACATATTGAGGTACAAAACTCCATTAATTCTACAGTTCTATCTATGGGGTCTGCTCTGTATTTGAATCTACCTATCCACAACAACCAAAAAAATCACAATATATAGTGGCAATTAGAGCAAGACTCAGGCATGAAAGAAAAAAATAGTAATTTAAGCAAGTAAAACATTTGTTTGTTCCGTACAAATGTCCGTTCCTATTCAAACTGTATGAGCTTAAAATATGAAGACAGGTTAACAGAATAGATTGGAAGCTAAGGGTATTTCACAGTCATTCTCAGCTGCAGTCCAATGTTTCATATGCTGCTCTACTATACGGCAATATGTAAACGGTGAATACATTTCCAATTTCTGCCATGTTTTTTAAAAAACAGTTTTTTTAATGATAGCATTTTTATTTGTCTCTGGCTATCAGTAGAGAGAGGATTCCATTGTTGGGTGCTACCAGAAGTGGTAGCGGAGATCGCGGGTGGACCTGCCCATCTGCCCTGGCTCCAAGTCGTGCTATTTAGGCACGCTTTCAAGGCCGGGCGCATGCGTGGAAGGCCGGGCGCATGTACGGACAGTGCGCACACGTGCAAAGCGAGCGTGCGTGCATATGGCAAACCAGTGGTAAAAATAAGTGAAACCCACCCCTGGTTATAACACCAAAAAATCTTCTTCATTGCTTCTGTTTTTGTTAGGAGAGCCTCTAAAATTGTGGTGCAAGAGCAAAGAAGGGAGTTTTGGCAACACAGAGATTTCTAGAGACAGGCCCAAATTAAGAGGCTGTACAGTCCTGAACTGTAAGAGGGAGGGAGGGCAGAGATTCAGAGTAGCCATAATCTTAGATTCTCTCAGAATATTTCTAGTAGATTAGAAGGTTACAGCTTTAGTTTGGCAAGATTTTGTCCATTAGGTTTAAGCAAATAAAGGATTGAACTTGATGGGATATTGCTATGTTGTCTCTGGGCTTGGTCCAAACAATAATTACCGTATTTTTAGAAGTGTAAGATGCACCGGAGTATAAGACGCACCTACCTTTTTTGGTGAGGAAAAGAAGAAAAAGAAATCTCCCTCTGCCTCTGAGCAATTTTGCCTTGTTACAGCAAACAGCAAACAACCTGCTTTTTCGTTTTCAGCATAGCTTGATTAGCAAAGGGAAAAAAAATCTGCTCCAGCAATTTATCTCTTTGCAGCACGCAGCAGAGGCCCCTGAAAAACAGCTGAGAGCAAAACAGCTGAGAGTCGGGAGGCCAATCCAATCAACTTGTGCTAATTAGCCTGTGCTGGAGCTGAAAGGAGCTGTTTTTTCTTGCTGTTTGCTTGCAAGGGGGTAACTGCTGCGAGGCAGAGGCCAAAAGGTGGGGGGCCAGTGGGTGGGCGGGGCTACATTCGGTGTATAAGACACACCTAAATTTTCACCCCCTTTTAGGGGGCGGAAAGGTGCATTTTATATGCTGAAAAATACGGTAAGCTTACTTTATTAGCCAGCTGGTACTGATATAAAAGAACTATGACACATTTGGCTAGAGTGGTCTTTCAATACTATTCCTAACTGGAGGAAGTTCCATTGGTCTCAAATTCTTGTTTGAATGTGAAGCATAATTCATTCTCTACATTTTTAAGAAATATAATACAAATATGAATCTAGTAGGTAATTTGATAAACACATAGATGTTCTTGCTTTAAGGGAAAAAAAGCATGCATTTCTTACGCTGCCACAAGCCTTAAGGTTATAAACCTTAAAATTATACAGTGAAATCTTCTTTCTTATTATTTGTACTCTTGGTGGAAAAAGCTACTCTTCTCATTCATGTCTATATCATTAACATTCAGACATGATTCAGATCATATGTATGATGATATTGTATCTCTGTGTATCTATACCTTAAGAAATATTAAATACCTGATACTTTGGTTTAAAAACTTAGACCGTAATCTTGATCATTCTTTTTCATTGCACCGTTCTTCATCTAAATTCATTTTGTTGCAATAATTGTCCCTATACTATTGGTGGAAGGGAGGAAATTGAAAATGTTGATTGATATCAAGTAAGACTTTCTTCTGTTTGTGGGATTAATCTTTAAAATCTGTAGCTACATTGTTTGCATTGATATGTTACTAAAATCTTCCTGAAATTGTATTATTTGGTGATATTTGGTATTTTTGATTACTATAATTGTGTAATAACAAAAGCAGTTACACTGAAAGTATCTTGGAGTATCTTGCAAATTTTCCTTATTTTGTCTCTCCCATCACCTATACAGTTTGTCAGCACCTGAAAATATTGGCATGATCTTAGAAACTGAGCACAGCTGATTTCAGCCTTCAGAGATACAACTATTAAAATGTGCTACTGAAGATTCTACTATCGTGCTTTTAAATTTCTTGCCTTTAGCTGGCTGATGACTATTCTTTAGCTATTTTATTCCAGTGTTGTTCTTTGGTTTAAATTATTCATCCTTAAGATGCCTTTGAATTATAATTACATGTATGTTTTACAGACATTAAACTTTACAATTGTTTGTGTGTAATTGTGAATTATATATACAATGCGGAAGAAATAATCAAATGGCTATCAGAAATAATGTACAGCAGTGGTGTTCTCCAACTTCATTTTTTTTACTCACATTCCAATTTTCCTTCTGTGTCTGTCCAGACCTATTTAAATAATCATTTATTTTTGGGAGAAAATGGTACGATGAATAGCACTGATTAGGACAATTTTTTGCCTTCAAAGTAAACATATTACTGGAAGCAAGAACTTCTTGTAAACACAACTTAACAACTCACAGCATGAGACAACAAATACAGATTTGCTTCTACTAAAGTCAATGAAAAAATGTCCATAACTTTAAGGCCATACATCGGTAATAAGGCAAGCACAGTTTGTAGAGTTCTTAAATTTAGCCAGCCAGTAAAATAAAAACTGAAATGCTGAAAGACAGATCCCTGGATGAAATTCAGGCACATCTGCTGTCAAAATATATCAACATTTATATTAAAATGATATATATTATCCAATACACATACCACACAGAGATAGATAGATAGATAGATAGATAGATAGATAGATAGATAGATAGATAGATAGAGGGTAGGCTGCTGGGGGTTCTCAGGCGTTCAGGAGAACATCTAGCTAAGATTCTGTGCAGTTTGGAGAATCCCCAAATCCCACTCCTGGCAGGCCCTGCCTGCCCCACCCCACCCCTCCCCTCCCCTCCCCTCCCAGGAGTCTCCACACAGACTGTTTTGGATTCAGGTAAGTGCAGGACGCGCATGGAGGCTCGGAGAAGGCGAAAAATGGGCCTACCGGAAGTTTGGGGAAGCCAGAAACAGGCCTGTTTCTGGCCTCCAGAGGGCCTCTGGAGCCTCGGGAGGAAGTTTTCGCCCTTCCGGAAGTTCAAGGAAAGCCTCCGGAGCCCAGGGAGGGCTACCCCCCCCCCATTGTGGTGCAAGACGCCAACTAGGCCATGTCCACCATGGCCATGGCCACCCAACAACTAGGCAGAGAACCCCTTGCTAAAATCCCACCCCTAGGGAGAGAGAGTGAGAGAGAGATGCGTGGGTGGGTAGATGGATGGACGGATACTGTAGATGATAGATATATAGATATAGTTGATAAATAGATATAGATAAACACATACCCAATACACAGAGAGATGTAGATTAACAATAGCAAGTCTTTAGATGGTACTGGTAATCTGGGTTTATTGCTTTTGAAAGGTTGTGCGACAGAGTTGTTTATTCAGCTACACAAATCTGTTCCTTGTGTCTTTTAACAAGGAGGACATTGTGAAGCAGACGTCAACAGTTCTGTCCCTCTTTGGAGCCATTTCCCACTAATTACAAATCAGAGAAAAGGCTGTGTTCATAAACAGTTCAGCCTCAGACTGTTTTTCCAACCGCACTTTCCAAAAAATTAACTCAGTTGTAGCCCTGTGTGAATAATAGTTTTGCCAAATTGTTCAGGAAAGACTTATTGTGAATAATTGTTTTCTTACTGTGCAGAACATTGATGCAAATTTTATGTAACAGTAGAACTCCCTGAGAAATGATGGGTTTGGAAATGCTGTGTAATTTTATTTTCTAAGGCTTATGCCCATAATGATCATGACAGCTCGAACAACTACAGGGAATAAATGAAAAGGATAAAGAGCAGCCGAAAAGAGGGAGAGGGGAAAAACAAAAAGAAAAAAAAAACTAGTGTGCTGTGTAGCTTTTTATTAATCATTTGGAGAAAAATAGGTTAGGTTTAACCTTTTTAAAAAGAATTAATAAGAATAAAAAACAAAGGGAGCATCATTTTTGACTATCTTCCAGCATTTTTTCAGACACAATGACGTTCCAACGTGAGGAGTTTAACTTTGAGGGTGAAGGTTCATTCTCCGAGCTTGTGGGTTGGTTTCTGAACATTTCATTACCATGTTAGGTAACATCTTCAGCAGAGTTTAGGGGATGTCGGTGTTCTTCTGTTTATAAGGGCTTCAGGTGTGGGTGTGTCAAGTGAGGGTCTTGTGATGGGTCAGCTGTGAGTCATCATTAAGTCTTGTGACGAGTCTTGGAGATTATATCAGATCAGAGTCATTGGGAGGTGAACTGCTGGTGTTGGGGATTGTGTGGGTTGGTTGAGGGTTGGTGCTGTTTTTGGTTGGCTGTGCAGTTGATTTGGATACTGAGTGGTTCGTAGTTCATAGCCAATTAAACTTCATATCAATTACAAACCAGGATCCACGAACATCAGCTGGCAGTCAAACACCATGATCCCAAATCCTTAATCTCTACCCACACCGATACCAAACAGTGTCAATTTAATTGGAGCAACACAAAAATTGTCAGCCATGTTACCACCTGCCATGTTCATGAGTTCATCGAAGCCTGGCATTCCACAATCAATTCCATCAACAGACATTCCCTAACTGTCATCCCCTAAACGCCACTGAAGATGTTATCTAGCCTGGTAATGAAACATTTGTAAACCAACCCACAAGCTCAAAGAATGAACCTTTACCCTCTCCTACACCCGAGTTTCAGATATTCGCCACTATTGCAGAACTTAACTTTATCTCTTACCGGTTGTATGGGGTTATAGCCCTGGATTTTGAACCCTGGTGTGATTAGGGCCCCAGGTAGGTGCCAATGGATTAAAACTTTCATGCAACAACCAATCATGCTAATCAGGGACAAAGTATCTAAATGTCTTCAAAAAGTTGCCTAAATGTCTTCAGACACAGAGTCCTGAGGAAGATTTGTGTGCTCCTCTGGATTATTACATCAGGAAAAGTGACTCACATGCAGAGCTGGTCAAATTATATCTCAAGAAAGTGTTGTCAGGCAGCCATATGTCACTGAAAGTTAGAGTCAATGTGATTTTTCTAACTACTAGAGTGGAGTTCCTCATATCTGGTGACCAATGGGCTACAGGACAATTAGGGCCAGCAGCTGCAGGACTACTGGAAGAAAAAGTGTTTACTTATCACAAACATGCAAAGATTGAAAACAAAGAAATAACGATCTGTTGTTACATGTTAAGCCCAACAAGAAGAGAGTATCTAGAAAAAAATACACCAGTTCTGGAAAGAACAACATCTAGTTGATTTATAATACAAAGTAAAATATTCACAGAAGCAGAGTTGGAAGAACTGCAAATGTCTACCCAAGCAGAGAAATTGAATTCTTGCCAGAAGTAGTTCAGATTGTAGAAGTGAACCAGGGGGGTGAGCAAGCATCATAGGTACTAAATCAAGCACCATCGGCATTGACAAAATTGCCATCGGTCAATTGCAAAAGATTGAAAAAACATTACATCCTGTTATGATACTTTTAATACCATCAAACAAGAATATCTGTCTACCCCAGGTCTTTGGGAAGTTTCAGTAGGTGGATAAAAATGCCAAATCCAGTCTAAACATCGAGCCGACTGTGCAAACAACCATAATAATAATAACAATAACAATATCTCCTGGCTGTTGTGGCTTTGAGACACTGGACTGTGAAAACACACCTGCTTTGCAGAGTTCAGTTACCATAAGTTATCATTTAAAACCAATTTATCAAAAATAAAGAAACCATAAATGTTGACTTTTAAGATTACATAGCTACATGCAAACACCAACTGAAGCTAGAGTAAAAATATAGAATCACCAATAGTGATTTATAAAAGGCTTTCCATACAAGTATGTATGGAGAAAAATATGAACAAATCCTCTTCAAAGCTTTGCAAAGCCCTGATCTCAAGGTCCATAGTTCACCTTAAAGTGTCGGCTACAAGGGTTATACGCCATTGTTCATATGCATTTAAGTATGAAAGGGATGTGGGATGTGTGTACTTGTTTCAGTGTAGATATATCTGAAAGAAATTATAGGATGAAAATGTACAATATCATATATACCTTAATGGCAATTAAGGTTTCAGTGATTGATCACTCACACACACAGAGATAAAAAAATTCTCAAGAATTATGATGAATACTTCAGTGAAGATGTATAAGATGGGATGCTTTATATGAAAACAAAGTCTCTTGTCAGGAATCTTTAAGAAAAAAATTGAAAAGAAAATCCCTCATATAATAATGCCTTTATATAAATCTGTCAGAGGAGACTTTCATCTTGATAAAGCTAAGCGGTAAGTGGTGGGTTTCACTTACCTTTGCTACCGGTAAGCTTCTGCACATGAGCAGAGCATATTTGATGACGTCTGGGTGGGTGGGCAGAGCCTCCCGCCACCGCTACTACCGGTTTGCCCAAACCGGGGCGAACTGGTAGCAACCCACCACTGCTTCAAACCTGAATGTGTCCATATAGTTTTGAGGAGTCCAGTTTGACTCAAGGGATGCTTTGCTATTATAACATTTTATACAAATGAGTGATGTAATTGGTACATTTCTAGTTACTACACCTCCAAAACTATTGTCATGGTCAATACTAGCTTCCGTCTGAAACACTGAACTTGTTAGCTTAGAAAAAGAACATCTGATTTTTTAAAATGTATTTAAAACACATATTTGGCCCCCACTGCATTTATCAAAATTGTACAAAAAATGTCTATCCTGTTTTCCCAAAAGTAAGACATCCCATGATAATAAGCCCAATCAAGCTTTTGAACGAATGCGCTAAAATAAGCCTCCCCCTGAAAATAAGCCCTCCCTGAAAATATTTAAATGCAGAGCTGGAAATCAGGTAAAATGGCAAGAGGAGCTCCATCTTGCTCCATGCACCCAAAAATAATAAGACCTCCCCGAAAATAAGCCAAGCGCTTATTTTGGGATTCAAAAAAATATAAGACAGGGTCTTATTTTGGGGGAAACATGGTAACACTTTGAAGAGAATCTAGGCTGATGTTTCTTCAAGTATGTACAACTTGGTTTAAAATTAAATACCAGACACTAGGAAACCAAGACTGAAGATTCTGTTCTCCATGTTTGATTATTATTCATCTCTGTGCAAGTCGGAACAGAAGAATTCAGGACTAGAAAAACTTTTTCTGTGTCAGGAAGATTCTTCTTGTGCTTGGTATGTGAACAGAGTACTGTCCTCTCTATCATTTGCAAAGGGCTTCTAACGTACTTTCAGGAAACCAATATGGGTCTTGGCTTGAATAAGGACTTCAGCCCATTTTAGATACTTTCTTATGGAGATATCAAGAACTATAGGAGAAGCCACAGTTTGTTAGCAATTGAACTTCTAGGAGTTTATCTTTTAACTTGTCACAATAAGCATAGGCACAAAGCTTTCTGCCTATCTCCATTTCTTCTCTGCGGGAAGAAATAAAACCACAGCCATGATATTCATTCTGTCATAAATATCCAAAGTGCTTTTTTAGGTAATCAAACAGGCACAGAAGTAGAATGGCAATGAAAAAAATAAGCAAATATCTGACCAAAACTGCAATTTGTGGTCTATTTGTTTAGGATTACAGACTGAATTTCATAATTCTGAGCCCTCTGTTGTTAGATGTGTGCACGTGTATATGAATATACAGAGAGAAATTCAGGTTCAGATATGGGACAATCTATTTTCTTTTAGCCTGTAAAGGACGCAAGCAAAAGTCAGTCAGCAAACACAGTTTGAATATTATGATGCTACAAGTCAAGAAGTGAAAGTCAGATGTTGTTCCTGTACCTAATGTGCTTTCCTTTACTACCTGACTCCCTTACCTGTAGTTAGCCTAATTAAACTAAATAGGGGGACTGTTCTTAATTGGCTCCCTGCTCTATTTAGTAATGCAGATTACACAATTTAAGAAATCTCCATTTCTTAGAATCAAAGGAGACAGTTCAGTACACTCTTTTTCTTCAACTGTTTTTGTGAGTTTGAGGATCCTACAAGGAATATACCACATTGGCAGCCCTGGAGACTCTGATTCCCTGCAAATGTTTATCCAGAGAAACAGACTCAGCAGGTGAAACAAACTTGTACTGTAACAGGCTTTCTTTTCCCATCCTAACAGATAAATTCTGATCTAAAGTAACCCACTCTTTCTTAGCCTCTTCAGAAACATAACATTTAGAGCAGGAGTGTCAAACTCAAGGCCTGAGGCCAGATCTGGCCCATGGAGTACTTAGATCTGGCACACGGGGCTGCCCTGGAAACAGCGGACCAGCTGCAGTGACTCTGCCAGCCGAAATGGGCTCCCGAGCTCCGTTTTCAGTTGCAACGGCCTTCTGCAACCCTCTGCCAGCAAAAATGGAGCCCGGGCTCGGTTTTTGCTGGCAGAGGGTTGCCGTAGGCCGTCACAACTGAAAACGGAGCTTGGGAGCCTGTTTTGTCTGGCAGGGCGCTCAGGCCACTATTGGCGCCCCTGACATGAGTGACATTGATCTGGTCATCCCACCTTGACCCCCCAAAGTCAAACACAACCTGATGTGGCCCTCAATGAAATCAAATTTGACACCCCTGATTTAGAGCATTTGAGCTAATAAATTCCAACAAGAAAACCTACATGAAGTAAATGGGAACTAAATGATAGTGAGATTACAACCAGAGCTAATATGTCCCAAGAAAATTTTTGTGACTTTGCTTACAGATATAAAGAAGCAAAATTTTTAAGGCTGTGGGAGGGTGAATCAATTCAAAAGAGGTTTTCTCAGATTACAATTTGAATCAAACCTTTGAGGTATAGAACTAAAACCACTGACTTTGAATTGCATTGGAGAGATTCAAGTCCCTTTAAGATGTGATTGACATTAAAGGTTTCCCTCAGCTCGGTGGAGTTTCAAGGGTTATTTTCACTTTTCTTCCTTCCACCAATGGACAAATCTGAGATGGGGAAGGAGCTGAAACTGTCATGGGATTCTGATGATAATGTGAGTGTCAATGAGCAGGCTGACACAGCTGCCAGCCCAGAAAATTAAACAGTCAAAAGCTGGTAGCCTTTTCATTCTTTAGAGGAATTCCCTGGTTAAACAGTTTATTAAAAAAAATCTGTGTATATCTCACTCCAAAACATGGAACATGACATTGTATTATTTCAGTGGGAACTTTTCTATAATGACCTTATAGGCTGTTGTGCTGCTTTCCTCCATTTTTTGTTATCTCTATCTTAAAAGAGATAACAAATCTGTATATTGTTGTTAATTATTTATTAATTCAATTTATATGCCGCCCCTCTCCGAAGACTCAGGGCGGCTCACAATGCATTTAAAATCATTATAAAAAACATTTAAACATTAAAAACATTAAAAACATTAACTCATTCACACCATTCATGGCCGGATCGCAAGAGCGAGATCAACAGCCCCAGGCCTGCCGGAAAAGCCAGGTCTTCACTGCTTTACGGAAGGCCAATAGGGTGGAGATGGTCCAGACCTCAGGAGGTAACTGGTTCCAGAGAGCTGGGGCAGCCACAGAGAAGGCCCTCCCCCACGGGCCTGCCAGCCAGCATTGTTTAACTGACGGGACCCAGAGAAGACCAACTCTGTGGGATCTTACCGGTCGTTGGGAGTTATGAGGTAGAAGGCGGTCTCGAAGATACCCTGGCCCTGAGCCATGTAGGGCTTTAAAGGTAATAACTAACACCTTGAATTGTGACCGGAGACCAATAGAGAGCCAGTGCAGCTCGCGGAGAATTGGTGTAATGTGGCTGTACCTAGGTGTACCCACAACAGCTCGCGCGGCTGCGTTCTGGACCAACTGTAGTCTCCAAACACTTTTCAAGGGTAGCCCCATGTAGAACGCGTTGCAATAATCTAACCGTGAGGTGACAAGGGCATGAGTGACCGTGAGGAAAGGTGAGTTAAACCTTGAAACTACATGGCTGAAACTTTCTGGGATTATTATTCTACGAAGGCTCTATCATCCTGTTTGTTTGTTTTTTTAATCAAAGAAGGAGGAGCTGCAAATTTGATCTGCCCCCATCATTGGTTATGGCTGAATGTTTTATCAAATCCCCAATAGGTTTGAATCAAATCTTATTACCTTTGAATCAAAAATTCAGATTGAATCTTGTCAAATCTTCAATTTGAATTACATGAAGACTGATCCGCATTATGTGTCATATCTATCTATCTATCTATCTATCTATCTATCTATCTATCTATCTATCTAATTTATTCACCTACCAACCTGCCTATTTATACACTGTAGATCGATTATAATTGGAGAAATAATAGATTGGAATGGAAATGTTTTTTCCTCCCATCAGTATAATTGTTTTCATTTCAGTCTTGCTTGCAGGAAACAGCATTCTAGATATAACTAAAGTTTGGTTCAAAACCAAACCCCCAAGGTTCAAGGTCAGTTCCCATATTGAGGCTCCCATAGAGCAAGTGCAGCAATTCCCTTCCTTTTTTTTTTCTCTTAGACAAAAGATTGGATGGGTCTATCAGAACAAGAGAAATGCAGTGTGATGCCTTGATGGTTGCCACAAAAACTGTTCAGTGCTGAAACAATAAACACATTTCCTTAGTAATGAAGATAATGGCACCAATTGGTATATCCAGTCATCTCTGGAGCATCATCTTGGACAATGTTGGTCCAAGGCCCTGTGTATTGTCATCTAGCATAGTAAAGATCCATGTATTGCTTATTGCTATATCTTGACCACACCTGCATTTTGAGATAGTCCATAGTCAGATAAACCAATTCAGCATAATCCCTTATCATCTCCAGGGGAAGCATTACAGTTACAATACTGAGTGTAGATTATCCATAGAAAGAGAACATTCTTTTGGCCTTATTAGAAAGAAGAAAATCTCAGCCAAGCCATTTCCTGCCAACTGCCCAATGAGAAGACTCCCTGAAGAGAGAGGGAAGAAGGGAGGAAAATGCATCATAGAAGATTAGCTGTATTTCAATTTTCGGATGTTTATATAGCTTACAGGCCATTTGGGAAGCATTATCCTGAAAAGCAGGATAAAATTATAATAACAAATAAAGACTGAATCTTCTCACAGTGAAGCTTTCAGGGTTGAAGGCTGGAATGATAGTTCAGTATTTTCTAGAACAAGTAAAAAAATATCACACAATGACTGTGAATTACCCAGTAGAGGTAGTCTTCGACTTACAACAGTTCATTTAGTGACTGTTCAAACTTACAACAGCACTGAAAAAAGTGACTTATGACCAGATTTCATGCTCACTACTATTGCAGCAGCCCTGTGGTCACATGATCAACAATAATATCAGAGGTGAAATGCTCCCGGATCGGACCAGATCGCCTGATCCGGTAGCAATTTTTCCCTGTGGTTCAGCGATCCAGTAGCAATCGCCGCCCGGGTGTCATTACTTCCTGGTTTTAACCAGGAAGTAATGTTTTTTTTACCTTCTGCACATGTGCAGAAGGTTTTGCGCATGCTTAGAAGATGTGCACGCACACATGATGCACGCATGCGCTTCTGAACCGGTAAGGAAGGTAAATAGATTTTACCCCTGATTCATATGCTTGGCAATTGATTCATATTTATGATGATTATAGTGTCCTGGGGATACGTTACCTTTTTGCAACCTTCTGACAAACAAAATCAATGGAGAAACCAGATTTACTTAACAGCCGTGTTACTAATTTAACAACTGCGGTGATTCACTTAATTGTGGCAAGAGAGGTTGCAAAAGGAGGCAAAACTCATTTAAGGAATGTTTCACTTAGCAACAGAAATTTTGGGCTCACTTGTGGTCATAACCAGAGGACTACCTGCATATCAGGAAATATGAACTGCTTAGTTTTTAAAACAGGTGGAACTGCTTCCCAAACTGAGTGCAGGATGTTAAGCACAAAGTTAATGAAATAATTTCCTCCTCCTCAAAAACCCCATTGTACTTAATGATTTAGGCACTACAATCATCATTGTTGGTAGAATCCCTGCCTTATTTCACTCAGAAAATCTCTGTTGGAATCCCTATTTTTCTTAACAGCACCTGTCCCAATGTTGCTTTAAAGCTCAGAAAACGACAATCAGTTTATAACAGGTCTGATATACTATTATATTTATTATACAATATACTATTTAATGCCAAATTGCCTTCCTGTAGTGACATTGATGCTAGAAAATGATTAAATCATTACTGATGATCAATACCTAAATACTTTATGGTTGTATGGACACAATCAACAGGAATCAATGTGATTTTAAACATTATGCATGAAATAGTTTTGCATGACTGAAAGAAAATATCATCCAAGTGTGTTGCAGATACATCAAGAGATAAACCCTGGCATTACAAGCACTCTTTTTTATCTTTATACATGGCATTTGGCTTATCTAATAATATTTAATGCATTCTTTTTACTACGGTATCATCTGGGATAGTGATCACATTCTTGCGGAAAATAAGATTAAAGAAACTACAGGCTCCAAAATAAGAGTTTCCAAACAAACACATATGTAGACAACTGAACAAAAAGAATAAAGATTATGACTATGCAAGTGTGGCAAATCCTGCTAATTTAACATTGGTATATACAAAATTCAGAAGAATTCAATGTTATTTGATTGATTTATTACCAGCAATGTATATAATTAAAATCAGGTAATTGCAATAGTTTATCCTTGCCATTTTTTTTTAACAGTGCAACAGTATGCTAAAATTTGTTACTGTCAATTTTGAGCATAATTTACCTAATATTTACATAATTTATTAGAAGGGTGGAGAAAACTACTATTGGTGTTGTATACTGATACATATCCTTCTATCATTTATTTATATTACATTTTATGGGTATCTACGGAGATTCTCAGTCATCCAGGTCATGGTTGTCCCAAAGGTGCCTTTTCAAAAGGCAACTGGACTTCCTGGTTTTTCTTTGAAGACATTTCGCTTCTCATCCAAGTTCTGACTGAAGCTTCTTGGATGAGAAGCAAAATGTCTTCAAGGAAAAACAAAATCCAGTTGCCTTTGGAAAAAGTACCTTTGGGACATTTTTATGGGTGGCATAAAAATTAAATTAATAAATCAATTTTCTTTGGCTGCCCCATCTGAAAAAAAGCCCAAATCCCATTGATGAAGCACAGAAAGCCTGCAAGGTTGCAGACCCTTAGAAAGACAATGGTACAGTGAAGGACTGGATCTTCAGAGATATATAAATACTAAAATCTTCAGATTTTGTTTCAAGTGAAAGGTGAACCAAATTTCATCCACCATTGAAAGTAGCGGCCCATTTTTATTATATTTTTACAAATAAGGCAGCAAACATATCTAACACACACCTTCCTCCTTCCCCAAAAACAACCTTTGAGGTGGGTTGGGTTGAGAGAGAGGGACCCAAAGTCACCCACCTTGCTTTCATGGCTAAGTCACAGTTTCCCACTTTCTAACCTAGTGCCTTAACCACTAGACCAAACTGGCTCTCAATGAAACATGACTCACAAATGGAAAACAAAAATTTGACAACTGAGTTTTAAGAGATTTGGCATGTTTCATAGGCATGTTTATTTTCATTTATTTCTGTCCATTCAAGTCAGTTTTTAATTCCTGAAAATTGCCAGGACAAAGTGCCTGAGGTTTTCTTGGGCAAGGATTTTTAGAAGTGGTTCCCCCTGTTTGTTCCCTAGGGTTGAGAGCAGAGGTGGGCTTCAGCAGGTTCTGACCAGTTCTGGAGAACCGGTAGCGGAAATTCTGAGTAGCTCAGAGAACCGGTAAATACCACCTCTGACTGGCCCCGTCCCCATTTATTGTCTGCCTCCCGAGTCCCAGCTGATCAGGAGGAAATGGGGATTTTGCAGTATCCTTCCCCTGGAGTGGGATGGGAATAGAGATTTTACAGTATCATTCCCCTGCCAAGCCCCCACCAAGCCATGCCCACCAAGACATGCCATGCCACGCCCACCAAGCCACACCCACAGAACCAGTAGTAAAAAAAATTGAAACCCACCACTGGTTGAGAGAGAGTGTCTGGTCCAAAGTTACCCAGCTTGTTTTGTGCCTAAGGCACAAAACTAAACCTCACAGTCACCTAGTTTCTAACTTAGCACATTAACCAGTACATTAACTGGTTCTCAGGACTACTATTGTCACATTAAAATAACCATAAATGTCTATTTTTAAAAGCACACAAAAAAAGCAGAAATCATGTGCAAATATTCTACAAATATTATTATTCCCCCAGTGAGGCACTACCTTGACTTGGTTGTGGGGCTTGTATGCTCTGAGGAAAATGAGAACTATCCCAGAAGTTCAACCTTACTGGACCAGTCTCATCAGAGGAGTCAAAGAATGTCTCTCCCATAAAATATATGAGACGTAAATCCTGGCTTGGCTGTCGCCCAGGTCATTATTATGATTTGTCACATAGTCAGAATGGCTTTGGCATTTTTATCCAGCTATCAAGTCCTTCCCAAGGATCTGGGATAGGCAGGCATTGATGTTTGATGGTGTGAAAGGTATTATCACAGGATGTAAGCTGTGCAGATCTTTGTATTTTGTGATTTTTTCTGTCTCTCCAAATCTTTCTCTTCTGTTCTGCTTAGTAATAGGTTATTACTATCATCATCATCATCATCATCATCATCATCATCATCATCATCCATTTGTAATAGTTTATGAGAACTCGTTTCTTCAGCCAAGAAAATTGTTTTGAAGCCGCTCTTCCTATTCTTTCCTAGCTTAATACATTTACCTCAGAATAAAATTCTTGAGGGGGGAAAAATACTTCTTGACAGCATAAAAGTCCTTTGTTGGAGCTTTTGAACTTTCTAGATGTGGACTACAAAGGGTTCTGCAGCCTGTCTCTCACCACCACAGAACAGACACATTCCCCCGTTTTGGATCTTGATATACAGGATATATTACGGAGTGCCTATCAAAAGGTTTGTGAACTTTGATGGAAATCAGAGGTGAAACAGATGGTTCAAATATTTGGTCTCAGTTTAAAAGTCCTATGCTAATGTATTTTTCCCCCTCCACTTGTAACGGGCTCAAACAAAAGCGACAATGAGAGTCACATTCTGAATTCCATTCCGCGATGCCTTCTCCGTTGAAAAGCCTTTTAAAAAGGTCTCGAGCACTCAACGTTTTACAGGATTAATTAAACCGCACTTTTTTTTTTTTACTCATATTGGAAAACAATGACCATGTCCCTAATTTGTACACTAAAAATGTTTCCTCAAGAATGACCCTTACCAAGTTTAGAAGCTCATGGCACCCTCAGTAGAAAAGAAATTTTTTTTTTCCTTTCTTCACAGATTTATCTACTGAATATTCACAAAGATTATTTTCCAACCCAGACTTCCCTGATAAATAAAAATACACGTTTTCTCATTTCTTCAGAAGAAACACAGAGTACAAGTGAGGCAAGAACACAGGCACGGCAGCTCCTATGAACCCTTTTAGGTTTGATCATACATTTATTCTATTTCTAAGAAGTTTTTCTTTTTTTTTCTTTTTTAAAATATGAAATTGTAAATGGGGCTTTCAATTATATAATTCTCCAAAGCACTCTCTTCTGAAAAGAGCCCTTTTTTCATATATATAATACCTTGATGTAACTAAAAAATGAAGCTGGATCTACAGTACACAGATTTTAGATTATTTCAATACTGTGCCTATGTATTTGGGTTTGGGGTTGGTGATAATGGTCTCCTAACCTTCCTCTAATTAGCTACCCATAAGCTTTTTTCTTCTCTGTCGCCTTTCTTTCTCTTGTCTCTATGGGAGGTGGGGAGGAACAGTAATTATCATAGCTTTTTCCGGTTGCCTTGCAGGTATCTAGAGGACAAAACCCCCATTTAGAAACTGTTTTTCTGGTCCTTATATTCTCTTTTTGAATTGATAAGCAACAGAAAGAAAAGAAAATTAGGTAAATAACTGATTTGCTACTTTTTTTCAATGTGTGTCAGCTACAGAAGATTTTTTTTTTTTAAATTAGTCAGGATTTCATTAGCAAGTGTATATGAAACGGCATTTCATACGTAGCCCCAGTTTTTAATTTACATGTTTTACTTTTAGATTTACGGTACTAGTTAGGGTTTCAAATTATTGACATACCAAATTCTTTGAAACTGTAATTTGTGATACATTAAATATCTCTGTCTTCTTACATATCTTTGAGTTAGGCAAGGTTTTTTTTTTTTTTTTTAATACTGCTCCACTTTAGAGACAACATCTTGTAAAGCCTTTGAGGAAAGTTCTGGTTTTTAATTCTAGATACATTAAAACTTCAAAACCTAACTATTAGGGATGAAGCAGAGCAGGGGTGTCCAATCTTGGCAATTTCAAGACTTGTGGACTTCAACTCTCAGGATTACTCAGCCAATCATGCTTGTTTTCCTGTATCCTTAGAAAAACGGTGTGGATGATTGACTTTTATTCAGAGCTCTGATGTACAGTAAAATATTCCTTTATAACAACTTGGTTTGTAACAATCCAACCCACCACACAGATTCAAAAAACTAAGGGACCCAAATGGTGAGTATTTATTTATTGAAGAAACAGAAGTCATTATTTTTCAGTAACAATAATTTGTTTGAATAGTTTATTCAAACTATTCCATAAATAATAAACTATAGATGCAAGGATTAATGTTGAAAGGATTTTCATTGTCAATACTCTGGAGAAAGCATCATCCTATACTGTATGTTTGATCACAACAAAGCCATACAGATTTGATTTGTTTAGATTTTTTTTTTAAAAAAAAAAAGTACACAGCAGGAACAGCTTAAAACACAATTGTACACTGAATGCATAAAAAAAAATAGATAACAAAGGGAAGGGAAACTTTTCCAGGTTGAATTACTTGCATTTTGCAGAATACAGGTAGTCCTCAACTGTCCTACAACATTTCATTTAGTGACCATTCAAAGTCATTGAAAAAAGTGACTTATGATTATTTTTCACACAATCATTGCAGCATCCCCATGGTCATATGATCAAAATTCAGACACTTGGCAACTGGCATGTATTTATGATGGTTGCAAAGTCTCAGGTTCATCTTTTGCGACCTTCTGGCCAGCAAAGTCAATGCGGATACCAGATTCACTTAACAACTTTGTAACTAACAATAACTGCAGCGATTCATTTAATCCATGTGACACGAAAGGTCATAAAATAGGGTAACACTCACTTAACAACTGTCTTATTTAGCAACAAAAAATTGAACTCATTTGTGGTCATAAGTTGAGGACTACCTGTATGAATTCAGCATAAAATTCAAATTCAGACTTCTTGGTTTTTTAAAAAAATACAGTTGTAGGGATATTCTGTAATATTAGGGAGTTTATGTGGAGCTAAAACTTAAGCCACTCAAAACTGTCCACATATGGAAGGGATTGAAGATGATTGAACAGATCTTGCAATTCATTCTAGATCAGCACAACTTTGAAGATTTGAGCATATCACAAGTTTGTTGACAATAGCCTTTACTCATCTGGAAGGTTGCAGGCCGACAAGCCTGAACTTGAGTAGCCTGGGAGGTATTCAACCAGCTTGAGTATTATTATGAGATAATGTTAGAATTCTTCGTTGCCACATTGGATATTTCCAGGCAAATGAATTCTACCTTCAGTCACACATTATTTTTTTCCTGATGAGAAAAACCCATTACAGATGCCTATAGAACTGAAGAAGAAATGTCTTTATTATCATATGTTGTTCAGATTAGTTCGGTACAATAATTGGAGGGGATATCTCACTGACCTCACCTTCCAGCTTTAGGGGTCATGACATGGCTACACATCATTATTGGGAAAACAAGGCAAAAAATAATACGGTTGCCATGTCATATTAAGGAACATTGGAGATAATTGATGAAGGACTCGGAAATGCGAGCAGTTTGATCCCTTTTACTTTTTTTTTTTTTTAAATATAATAGGGAATGGCCAGCAATTGAGGGACTGATTGCAGTCTGTGTTCAGCTATTGCCAAGAAATGGCAATAATAAATGCTTGTTTTCTTGGAACACTATTTGTGGAGAAAAATATAAGCATACCTATGCCTCCAGGGTTGTGGGGGGTCAGTCTCTTTGAAAGGGGAGGTGGTACCTTTTGCCATGAAATAAACAGTGGTGAGCTCACACTTCAGGAACCCATCCCTGGATACTGTTATCTGCGACAACTACCATCTGTCTCCAATGGTCCCTTTTTAGGAGATTATTAAAAGGGATCTTTTTAGGAGATTATTAAAAGGAATAGGTAAAAGCTTTGATCCAGCTATACCAGAAAAATTATCACCTAGTCTCCAACTCCTCTTTTGGGGGAAGGTAATTGAGAAGGTGGTAAGGTAGTAACTACAAAGGGCTCTAGAAGAAGTGGATTATATTCAGGGGTGGGCTTCAAAAATTTTAGCAAGGGGTTCTCTGCCTGGTAGCTGGGTGAGTGTGGCCATGGTGGGCATGGCCTAGTCAGCCTCCTGCACCATGGCGGGGGGATTTTTGCCCTCCCCAAGCTCTGGAGGCTTTTCTTGAGCCTTCCCCGAGCCTCCATGCACACCCTGCACTTACATGTATCCAAAATGGGCCACGTGGGAACTTCTGGGAGGGGACAGGCAGGATGGGCCAGCCAGGAGTGGGATTTGGGGGTTCTCCAAACTGCACAGAATCTTAGATAGAGGTTCTCCTAAACCCCTGCAAACCCCCAGCAGCTCACCCCTGATTATATTTACTCATTTCAGTCAAGGTTCAGACTTGGGCACAGAATGAAAGCCCTACTGGCCACTCTTAGTAATCTTTTTGTAGGCCTTAAATGGGAAAAGTGCAATTCTACTTGGCCTGATAGAATGCTTAGCAACTTTCAATGCCATCAGTCATAGTATCCTTCTGGACCCTGTACAAAACTAGGAAATGCTATTCTGTAATTTTTCTTGAGGGTTTGTATAAGCAAAAGGACGTGAAAGGATGGGTTGCGCTTCCTTAGGAAGAAGTAGTCTGGGTGTTCTCCTGATCTCATAATTCCAGTGTTGAAAAGCAGCTGGAAGCAATACCTGAGACACTTTTGCTGAACAGACACTGAAAGTCCCCATTCTTCTGAAAGTCCCCATACATAGAGCAATAAGAGAAGACTCAGAAGAGGGCATTGTTTGCTAAAGCTCCCTTCTTGTGGAAGGGAGCTAGAATTAAAATCCGCATCCACACTGTTAATTCAGAAAGCTTGTTAAAACCTTGCTGTTTAGATGAAAAGGTGGGCTTCAGTATATGGTGCAGAATGAATCTGGATTGTATTTTCCCACTGATTCTTCTCATTGGTGTTGTTATATATATGCTAGTAGAATGGTTTAAATTGGTCTTGTAAACTGGATTCTTTCGACTGAAATAGCATAAAAACACCTGAAATAAAGACAAACAATGCTTTATGTTACATGCAATACAATACGATCTTGTTGAACATTCTTTAGGGGTTATGTAAATTAGAGCACTCCAGCCCATTTTTGAAAGTGTATAAAAAAGAATAAGGAAACGATGAGAAAAGATCTTTAATCTTTCATTGTTGCCAAATCAAAGCTTGCTTAGGATTTGATGACTGACGCAGTTGCTCCCTGTTCATAAAAGAACACATGGTAATATTAAAACTAATTCTCCTAATAACCTAAATGGAAACTAAAGATGCAATTGTTATCACCACTGTGTTTCTCTGAAAATAAGACCCTGTCTTATATTTTTTGAATCCCGAAATAAGTGCTTGGCCTTATTTTCGGGGAGGTCTTATTATTTTGGGGCGTGTGGAGCAAGATGGGGCTCCTCTTGCCATCTTACTTGATTTCCAGCTCTGCATTTAAATATTTTTGGGGAGGGCTTATTTTTGGGGGGAGGCTTACTTTAGCGCATGTGCTCAAAAGGCCGATTGGGCTTATTATCAAGGGATGTCTTATTTTCAGGGAAACAGGGTATCACAAAGAAGGCACTTTATCTAATGCCCTGTGGACATATATATCAATTTTCATCTGCAAATAACTTTATTTTAATACATTCAGCTGCTTAAAATATAGGAGACACAAAGCCTGCCTTTGCTGGGATGCTAGCAGGGATGAAATGTAAAATTTGTTACTACTGGTTCTGTGGGTGTGGCTTGGTGGGGGATAATGTGACTGGGTGGGCATGGCCAACTTTATTTTTATTTTAACTTTTCAAAGCATTTTTTCTGCAAATGCAAAAAAATGCTTTGAAAAGCCTCTGCTGATCAGGAACACAGCTGGGATCGTCAGAGCCTTTTCAAAGCATTTTTAAACCACCTCTTCCGCTGAAGAGGTTGCAGAAAAAATTGCTTTAAAAGTGCTTTAAAAAATGCTTTAAAAATGCTTTTAAAAAAATGCTTTAAAAGTGATGATACCAGCTGAGTTGCCTGATCATTTTAAAAAATGCTTTGAAAAGTATCTCTGACGATCAGGCAACTCAGCTGGGATCGTCAGAGCCTTTTCAAAGCATTTTTAAACCACCTCTTCCGCTGAAGAGGTTGCAGAAAAAATTGCTTTAAAAGTGCTTTAAAAAATGCTTTAAAAATGCTTTTAAAAAAATGCTTTAAAAGTGATGATACCAGCTGAGTTGCCTGATCATTTTAAAAAATGCTTTGAAAAGTATCTCTGACATCAGGCAACTCAGCTGGGATCGTCAGAGACACTTTGAAAGCATTTTTTTCTGCAACCTCTTCAGTGGAAGAGGTGGTTAAAAAAATGCTTTGAAAATCTCTCTGAAGATCAGGCAACTCAGCTGGGATCGTCAGAGACACTTTGAAAGCATTTTTTTCTGCAACCTCTTCCAGGGAAGAGGTGGTTAAAAAAATGCTTTGAAAAGCCTCTGAGACTTTTAAAAATCATTTTTTTGGCGGAAGAAGTTATAGAAAAAATGCTTTTAAAAGTAAAAAAAAAAAGCCTCTGATGTTCGTGCGGCTCAGCGGGGCATAGTGGGGGGTGGGTCACAGGGATTTTTGCTACCGGTTCTCCGAACCACCCACGCCATCACTACCGGATCGGGCAATCCGGTCCAAACCAGGAGCATTTCACTCCTGGATGCTAGTAATATCTGGTTACAAGATCTCCAAATTTCATGATTTCACAGAAGCACAAACTGTTTAGATGCCATGTCTCACATTTTCAGGCTATCCGTATCTTTTACACATCCATATATTTTATCTGCATGTTCTCCCTTTAAGCAGATTGTATTAATTATTATAATACATTAGTAGATTCATGCATCAGAACCACTTTAATGGTTATTCAGTCCAGTGGCATTGCTCTAATAATGCAACTCCAGTCTAGTAAAAACCTTTTAATATTACTTAGCTTTGCACATACAGTATACGCATAGACAGAAAGCAGAACCAAAGCACCTGTATTTAGTATGAAGCATTCTTTGCAAGAATAAAAAAATTGTGCTGATGTTTCAAAACTATCATTACTTGAACTAAGGAGTGAGCTTGGAAAGTGTACTGTAGGCTAGTGGCTATTTTTACACATTTTCAGCAATTAAAATGTAGAATCTACTGTGGTTAGAGTATAGATACACACATGCATACATTTTAAAACAGTTATACAAGCAACTAAAGGGTACATCTTCATTAGGAGAAAATAGGTTTTTATTAAAAATAGCAGACAAGCCTTCACTTTGACTCTGACATCAACCTGTGATGGAAATTATGTTTCAAAAAACTGGAATGCATCAAATTAGGGAAAGCTGAAGAAGTTATTGCATTGATAGATACTTATCAACCACAGACCTGAGGATGGAGTATTTTTTTTCCATTTTGCCTTAACAATCAATTTTTGAGATTGAGAAAAATGGTATCTTCAAGGTCCATCCATACACTCTACGATCCAAGTCCAACATGCTATTCAACACTATCTTATTAGGTGTGAAGAATCAAAACCGCACATTAAGTTCCAAATAAGCTGATTTATTGCTCATGCCTATGCACATGAATCAATTCAACTAATGGTTAGCACTCAGCTGGCACTAGATGAGAGTTTATGGAATTCAAGAAGGACTGGACAGATTGCTTCTGGGAACGTAAGGATTCTTCTCTTGACTCCTCCCTCAGTCTCTGCCTCTCGTTCACCTATATCTGTCCTAAATAAGGACTTGTGCAAACTCTGAAACAAAGGTTATTATCTCTAGTTTCTGGGATAGGATAAAGAACACTGTAATAACTGGAAGAGATTCTTTATAATATAAAGTGATATTTCAGATTTTTGCAGTTTTCTTCCAAGTCATTTATGGGAGGTGCTCAAAATGTGAAATGTAGCTACCATGAATTCTTCAGTTTTGAAAAAGGCTCCATTTCTGTATTCCACATCACCCTTCACTCTTTTCCTATCACATACTTACCTTGTGAATATTCAACATCCAACATGATTAACAAATTCGAAAGTTTCAGTCAAGAAATGACTGAAAAATAAAAACAATGTCCTTTATTTTTTCCTTCAGGCAGCATCACTGATTCTTTTCCCCCTGCAAAGTTAATACAGCTTAGTGGATATTCTTATTGTTTCAGACAGTGGGAATTGCAATGAGAGCAAAATGTGGGAATTTGAAATGCAACATTTCAAAAAGATTACCACATGCAGAGTACCTACTGTAATGTTTCCATTTTCTTTGCCATTAATCTAAAACAGGGAGACTCTTGCTGACATTAATGACAAAATTGTTGACAATCCAAAGCAAACATCCCATTCACGTTTGGAAAAAACAGGATAGGTATCTCTCTATTTTTTTAGTCTAAAGTGCTGTTTTGTATTTGATACAGAATCACCCATATGAAGAGAGGGTTGATTAATTGCTGAATCCCATAGTTTTCTTGCAATTTCTAACAAAAGAATATTTATAAAAGAAATAAACCCTTTTATTATGTGTATCACGCCTTACACCCAATTTTGTATCAATTGCAATTAAGATCCCTTTTAAGAAATAATAACTGGAATAGGCATTGCATATTAGAGTAGGCTTTAAATATTGCTGTAAAATATAATAGGCATAAATTCCAGGATCATCTTCAAGCTTACCAGCCTTGAAGCTCTGAAAATCAAGAGCCAAAGCAGTGTTCTCCTCCAAGCTGTCACACGACCTGCAATAATTAAAATCCCCAGTTCAGGGCAAACAAGAAATAAAATAAATTGCTTGAACGTACACATACATACTCACTTATGCTTTTATTTCCTTGCATTTGTCTGATTGCACCCCACTCCCCCAATGTTTTCTACAATGGGTAGGGAAATAATTGTCAAATCAACTTTCCCCTTGAAAGGTATAAAGCCCAGAAAGTAAGTAAATCATGAATTTCCACACAGGGTTCCATTCACCTGCAGTTGTTGTCATTATTTATTGTAGTTTCAAAATCATGGCTTAACTAAAAATAAATCCACTCGGTTCTTGAATGCAGCTAGAGCACTTCATCAATTGGTACTGAAGCCTTGTATAGAAGTTTAGATAGTAGTGTTTAGTGTGGTGTTTAGTGTACACCACAATGTGGCTGTTGAAATAAAGACCAAAAGGAGACGTCAACAGCTGCAACATCAGGCTTCTAGCATAGAGTACTTACTTGTTTTAGGCATCTCTATCTCCAAGATTCTCAATCACCCTGTCCCACAAATCTTCCTTATACATTAAAGTGGCTTAAGAGGAGTAACTATTGCTATCTCTGAAAGAGATTATTTGTAGCTCAGGGTTGAAATGAGGCCTTCTTGGTGTTGTCTGAACTTGGTTGTTTGATTGCAGAAGTTTCATTATCCAAACTTGGTAACATCATCAGCGCTCATCCCCAGCACTGACGATGTTACCTAGTTTGAATAATGAAATTTCTGCAAGAAAACAACCAAGCTCAGAGAGTCCCAAGGACCCATTACTGCTACCTCTTCAGCACATCACCAAGCAGTGGCAAAAACAGCCACCATTCTTAATATTGCAGCAGGTAAAGTGTGGGTCTGACTTCAGAACACTTTTCTAAGCTTCCTACACAATGGAGTGTCAGGTGCACCCAGGGCAAATTAGAAACATATTTTGAAGTCAGATCCATACCTCTCCTAGTAATAGCACTTTTGTTTGGGAATTGCTCTTCCTTTCCTATCGTCTACATTTATATTTTCAGTTTTTCACAAAACCAGGAAAAATCATACAGCAAGGGGGAACAGTGGGACAGAAATGCATAAATCTAATACAGTAGGGATGTGGTGGCTCAGTGGGTAAGATACTGAGCTTGTCGATCGAAAGGTTGGCAGTTCAGCGATTCAAATCCCTAGTGCCACGTAACTGGGTGAACTCCTGTTACTTGTCCCAGCTTCTCCAACCTAACAGTTCAAAAGCACATAAAAAATGCAAGTAGAAAAATAGGGACCATCTTTGGTGGGACGGTAACAGTGTTCCGTGCACCTTTGTCATTTAGTCATGCCGGCCACATGACCACAGAGACGTCTTCGGATGTCTTCCTCTCTTTAGCTTTGAAACGGAGATGAGCACCGCCCCCTAGAGTCGGGAACGACTAGCACATATGTGTGAGGGGAACCTTTACCTTTTACCCTTAATACAGTAGCTCGCTGATGGACTGGCAGCCCCCATTTTATCCAGTTCTATTTAAAACCTGGACACGGACATGGAAATGTAATTTGTTCACCAAAAACCATTCAGATTTTATTTTCACTAATGCTATTTTGTAATTTTCTTGACATTGCATGCATCATGTGTCTGACTGGAAGTAGGGCCAGAAAGCTCTTCTCTTCTTGTACACGTGTAATGGACCACCACTATACCACAAGTATTCCTAGATTTACAACCATTCGTTTCGTGACCATTTGAAGTTACAACAGCACTGAAAAAAGTGAGGTCTGCTGAACGACCATTGCAGCATCCCCATGGTCACGTGATCAAAATTCAGACTCTTGGAACTGGTAAGTATTTATGACGATTGCAGTGTCTCCAGGTCAGGGGATCACCCTTTGCAATCTTCTACAAGCAAAGCCAATGGAGAAGCCGGATTCATTTAACAACAGTGTTACTAACTTAACAGCTGCAGGGATTCACTTAACAACTGTGGCAAGAAAGGTCATAAAATAGGGCAAAACTCACTCAATAACTGTCTTATTTAGCAATGGAAATTTTGAGCTCAGTTATTGTTGTAAGTCGAGAATTATGTGTAGTGTCTCCTACTCCAAAGTCTGATTTTATCTAAATCAGGGGTCTCCAACCTTGGCAACTTTAAGATTTGTGGACTTCAACTCCCAGAGTTCCGCTGGCTGAGGAATTCTGGATGTTGAAGTCCACAAATCTTAAAGTTGCCAAGGTTGGAGACCCCTGATCTAAATCATAGTATAAATGTCCCTCAGGTCAAGCTCAATTGATTAACACAGGATTGCTTCATGGTGCTGTGTTGCACGCAAATACCAATAACATAGATATTTGGTGCATATATTTAAAATGCTGCTCATTGTTAATCATAGAATTGTATATAATTATATAGTTATCCTTTTAGGATAGAAGTGCCTGACATATGCTGAATCTTACACTAACAATACCATATTTTTTAAGTTATCCACTGACATCTCTAATTAACAAAAGCAAAGGATCACTAACCATCAACCTTTTTCTTTGCAATATTTCACCTATACAAATAAACAGAAAAAAGGAAGGGTTGGGATTTTTTGGTGGTTTTTTGGTTTTTTTTTGCCAGTGTTTTGCTTATAGCTTTTCTTTTATGTACCGAGAGCGTATGCACCAAGACAAATTCCTTGTGTGTCCAATCACACTTGGCCAATAAAGAATTCTATTCTATTCTATTCTATTCTATTCTATTCTATTCTATTCTATTCTATTCTATTCTATTCTATTCTATTCTATATAACTGCCATGTTAATTACTCAAACATCAATTTTTAAAAATAGTTTCTTTTTTTCCCTGCTTGGTCAAAAGTCTTAATTATTCACAGCAAAGGAGAGATATATTGCAAGGTTAAATAAAGTCTGTATTGTTGTAAATTAATCCTTGGAACCAACTCTTGGCAATTTAGCTAGCACTTAAATGCATGAAAATCAGCACATCTTCCTTTTCTATGCACTTTAATTTCCCTCCATACATCATCTCCATTTATTGCATTTCTAATTGCCCAGTCATGACCTCATGTTTTGTAACCTTTTCTTTCTATTCCTTTATAACCCTAAATTATTTTCACATATCATCTTTAATTGACACCACAGTATGACATCATCAAAAGGAGACAATTTATAGTGCATACTAGAGGAAAGTGCAGAAGAAAACTGTAGTTTCATTGAAAATGTTTTAATTAAGGTATTTTTAATTTCATATTTGCGGAATGGCAATAGTAACTTGCATGATATGAGGCTGTATAGAGAAAACAGTAGAGAGAGAGTATTGTTATATGGAGACATCAAGGCCATTACATACCAAATAAGCTCTGTAAAACATTTCACAGAGATATATTTGTTCTGGAATAACAGCTTTGAAACTTAAGAAAAGGTGGCTTGCAATATTTACTATTTTATGAAGTTGGAAAAAACCCAACTTTTTCTCCAATTTTAATATTGAAAATGTGACTCTACTGCCGCTGCCCTGCATTTAGGAAATGAAATTACTGATACCCCTAAGAATAGCTTTTCATAATAGGATATTCAAACGTTATGCAAGATAGAAAAGATTCTCTTGCTTTTGCACAGGGATATGTAGAAGTATTTACTCATTTTCCCCATCCAAATGAGACAACCCATAGAATAGCAGAATAGCATTTAACCACACTAGTTAAAGATGTTCTTGAGATCCTCTCATTAATGATGATTGGGTGTAGGAAACAGAACTTGAATGGGCCTCTCTAACACTTTTCCATGTTCCCAGGCCTTTTCTATATTGAAAGTTACTGATCCCAAGAACAAAGGTGTAGAATAGGGCTGTCAAACTCCTGGCCCACAGGCCGGATTTATCAAGTGCTGGCCACGCCCACACCTGGTTTAGCAAAGGGGAAAAGAGTCCCAATACATCACATGACGCCGCCGTGCTGACGTGAGTTTGACAGCCCTGGTGTAGAGAAAATCCTAAGGATTTTCTGTAGCCTCATTTCCCAGGTGTTTGGCATTTTAAAAAAAGAAATGTGGAGGGAGGGGAGATACACTACAATATTCCTCTATAATAAGTCATTTCACCCTTTCTCTCAATGTTGTATTTTCCAAATAAAATGTCAAAATGAGCTGCAGTAGAGAATTCCACAACTGGGTGCCAAAAACACAACATTCTATACATATGAATACTTGGTTCTTGGCTGTATATATATACACTGTAGGGCCATTTAGATACCAAAGTCCCACTGAATCATAGAATTATAGGGATGGAAAGCACCTTGGAGTTTTCTAGTCAAATTCCCTATCCAGAGCAAGAATCCTCAAAGCATCCCAGAGGTCCATCAAACCATCCTAAGGGTTCTTCAACATTTGCCTAAAAACCTCCAGTGATGGGGCTTCCATGACTTCAGGAGGCAGATTGTTCTACTGCTTAATTGCTCACACATTCAGAATATTCCTTCTTATTTCAAATTTGGATATTTCAACCTAAAACTTTGATCCATTGGTTCTTGTCCCATCCTCAGGCACTATGGAGAATAAAGCCACACCCTTCTCCATGTGACAGCCCTTCAAGTATTGGAAGAGAACTAGCATGTCTCTCCTTAGCCTTCTTTTCTTTAGGTTAAAGAGACCTCTTTTTTAAAAAAATCTCAAGATTTTATTTCATTTCATTATTTTATTTTATTTTATTCAATCAAGCCACCTAAATCCATCTCCCAAATACCAATACCAAGCCAGGTACCATGTATCTTGTTCCAATGCATTTTTAAATACATAAATGCAGAACCTTACATTTTTCTCTATTGGCCACCACAAAAGTATGCATTATTCTAAAGCCAGGGGTGAAATCCAGCAGGTTCTGACTGGTTCTAGAGAACCAGTAGCGGAAAGTTTGAGTAGTTGGGAGAACCAGCAAATATCACCTCTGGCTGGCCCCAGAGTGGGGTGGGAATGGAGATTTTGCAATATCCTTCCTCCAGGAGTGGGGAAGGAATGGGGATTTTGCAGTATCCTTCCCCTGCCACGCCCACCAAGCAGCGCCCACCAAGCCACACCATGCCCACCAAGCCACATCCACAGAAACAGTAGTAAAAAAAATTGGATTTCATCACTGTCTAAAGCTTTGCTAGATCAGCCAGAGTATGCAAAGACTATATTTTGTTCAAAAACATATCGAACAGATCTGTAGTAGTTTTGGTTCTTCTTTTCACTGAAACCAATGAAAGATATTCACCAAGCCTTCTAATTAATCATAGAGTCTTTGATAGAAGCAAATTGGCTTGGATCTGGACAATCCAAGAACATTTTTAACTAACACTGTGCCACACTTTGCTTTCCATTTCTCAGATTTTTCCCTTTTCTTCTTTATTACAGTCTTAAACTCTCAGTCGAATGTAAGTGTTCTTATATCCTTGGAAGAAGTCAGAAGTCATCCTTTGTTTTCCTCTTTTTTATATACCTCTTTCCACTTCTCTCCCGGTTCTCTATTTACTCTTTATCTTTACTCTTGATTGGTAGTTGATGTTGGGTTTTTTATCCGTATTCTTTGCAGAATGTAATCAAATTTTTGAAAACCATGGTGGGAAAATCTTGTCTAAATATTTAAAAATCAGACTGATTTTAATTATCTGTATTTTAAGATATTATATTTTCTTACCACATTCATAAATTTATCGTGCTGGAATTAAAAAAAAATACAAATGAAGCATACATTTAGAAAATCTTGGATTATGGCAAGTACTTCTTCTCCACAAACAATTCACAATAGCCTTTAAAGGAACTGGAATTAATGTATAACATTTCTGAGCATAAAAGGGATGTATGTACTTTTTTTTGTTTGTTTGTTTTTACCACCATCCTGTTTTCCACAATTATGGAACTACTGAAGGTGAAACAAGAAGCCGAAAACAAAAGTGCTCTGGCATGAATAGTAACTAGCAGCAAAATTGTCTCAACAAAAGAAAAACAAATACTTTGTTTTCAGAGAAGCTGAGTGCATTTGGAACAAACTCATGTGAAAGGTGTGCTTGCATGAAGGCTATTCACAGAGGAGGCTCAATCAAGAACCCACTTGGTTAATGTTGATCTTACAAAGCTTTTAAATAGCTTTGAGCGTTATCTCAAAGGTGGGCATTATTGATCCATCTGACAAATACATTAAAATAACATCTGTTCTCATAAATGGGCCTGCCAACTGTTACACTTTGGTACCAGTGCTAAGATTAAACTTGTCTGATCTACAACCTCTGAAAACTGCTTGGTTCTCTAAATCAGGGGTCTCCAACCTTGGCAACTTTAAGACTTGTGGACCTCAATTCCCAGAGTTCTGGGACTTGAAGTCCACAAGTCTTAAAGTTGCCAAGGTTGGAGACTCCTGCTCTAAATTATAAGTGAGTCTCTAAAAGAAAAATAAGAGTTAAAAAAAAAAGATCCAGCAGACTGACATAAGATCCACATGTGTTGAGCAATCATACTGAAATATCAGTTCTTGATTTAAGCAAAAATTCACTGAAATCCTCCCTTTGAACCAAATTTCAGTACAAGCATCTAGAGTTAGGGAGCAACTTTTTTGAAAGATTGCAAGGCACTAAAGATGTTGTTTTTTTAAAAAAAACAGTCAAAGGCACCCACAAGCTAAGGTCGACTTCTAGTGATGATATATGTGGTTTGGGCAGCACTTTGCCAATGTCTCCTTCCAGGATGTGTTCTAGACATCAGCACTGGAATTCCTAAATGCCCCTCCCCAATCCAAGCAGGGTGATTTCAAGATCAGACAAGGTTGGGTAGGTGCTGCCACCTGCTGAGCCTTCTAAACTCTATGCTGAACAAAAACAGCCGCCCCCGATGCTCCAAAATATCTGCAGAGAGCTAAACTGGAAAGTAGCGAATGAGGAAAGGCAGGTGGCATTCTGCTTCAGAGGCGATAAGCCCGCCCCAAAAGTGGCAGTGATAGGCCTTTTTTGCCCCCTTTCAAGGGCTTTTGTTATCGATATTTTGCTCTTGTTGTAAACAGCAACTCCCACACTGACAGCCTAGCTTTTTTCTGTGACAATGCCTATGCATTTCCATTCTACAGAAACAATGATGCAATGAAACTGGTGCTTGATATTCTTCGTATTCTCGACCATTTCCCAATAGTAACAACAGAACTAGCTCGAAAATGGGGAGCTCCAGTTAAGAAAAATCAGAAGAATCTACAAAGGAAATAAAGAAAAATACACCATCGTATTTGTGTCAAACTTTCTCACGTTATACATTCACTGTGGCAAAAAAATAATAGGCTTTTAGATCTACGGATAAGCTGATGATATTGATGTTGATAATTGCTTCTGCTGCTGCTAATACCAACAGTAATATATCAATAGCAAATGGTGATTTTATTGAAACAGATGGGATTCCAGCAAATTACAAAATTATTGAAACAGATGGGATTCCAGGATAAACAGAAACTGTGAGAAATGATATGTATGCCTTAAAAAGCAAAAGATAAACTATCGGAGAGAAATATTACCGACAATTGAACGTTTTCAGTTAGAAAAGGCATTTGTGTAAAAGAAGTATATAAATCATAGAGCGTGGGCAGAAAAAATAAAGTGGACTTTTCTATATGAAATGTTCCAAAGATTTCTTCAACCAAAGGCTATAGAACTACCCTCTAGTCTAGTATCTACTTCCTATGTTATTCAAGTCTCTGCTGTTTTCATATTTGCCTATCGGACCATTTTTGCCTTGAGTCGAAGGGGGAAACATCTGATGGTCAAATTTATTTTGTACTTGCAATTTGTAGGGAATTGAGATGTTTTAGGGAACTGAGACTATGCTGTCCTGTGACTAGGTTGGAATTTGGGGAGAATTAAGTTGAATAGGAACACAGTGGCTCAGTGGCTAAGATGCTGAGCTTGACAATCAAAAGGTTGGCAGTTCAGCGGTTCGAATCCCTAGTGCTGCATAATGGGGTGAATTCCCGTTACTTGTCCCAGCTTCTGCCAACTTAGCAGTTCGAAAGCACATAAAAAATGCAAATAGAAAAATAGGGACTACCTTTGGTGGGAAGGTAACAGTGTTCCATGCACCTTTGGCATTTAGTCATGCCGGCCACATGACCATGAAGATGTCTTCGGACAGTGCTGGCTCTTTGGCTTTGAAACAGAGATGAACACCGCCCCCTAGAGTCAGGAACTATTAGCACCTATGTGCGAGGGGAACCTTTTCCTTTACCTAAGTTGAATTAAGTATAATAAAACTGTTACCAAATGCAATTAAACATTCAACAGATATATTGACATGTAAGAAAAAAAACAGGACCTTTGGGATGCTCTCCAACACAACTTAATATGAATTTAGAATGTCTTCTATTGTGTCTAATATACATTTCATATCATTTTAAGGCTCCTTCTGTGTTTCATGCATGCATGTGTGTGTGTGTGTGTGTGTGTGTGTATTTCTCTTTAGCCAGGTTCTTCCTACGTAAACCAAGATTTTTATGCAGCCCTAGTTTAGTGAAATCACAATCCACTAGTTTCTAGGCTTTTTTTCTGGCAGCCAGCAAGCACTCTGCTGCCCATTGGGAGACTAAGGAGACTAAGATAGATCTATTTCGGACTTATTAGTCCTCATCAGTTAGCCACACCCTCATCCCATGTATCCTCCCTGTAAAGGTACACTATTTGTTTTCTTTTCTTTTCATAGGCCTTTATGTGTATTTCTCTTTAGCCAGGTTCTTCCAAGGTAAACCAAGATTCATGCATTTATATATACATACATACAGTACATACATACATACATACATACACACACTTTTTAGGAATTTCCACTGTCACTGAATAAGGCCACACCAATGACAAGGTCTTGGCAAATCTGCTTCATGTAAAGGTAAAGGTTCCCCTCACACATAGGTGCTAGTCGTTCCCAACTCTAGGGAGCGGTGCTGGACAATAGAGTTTCCTGCCTGAGTAGGGGATTGGACTAGAAGTTTTCCACAGTCCCTTCCAACTCTGTTTTTCTGTTATTTGTGGGAACGTAATGACTCTAAGCTGATTACTCTCTTGACTCCATCCCCAAGCTTTACCTGCTCTTCTAAACAAATCCATGCAATGGCACAGCCATTCTAGCAGAAAACCATGTAAGGTGTTTTTGCGCTGGTAACACACATAACTGACAGCTGAGTGGTGGGAGAATGCAGTTTGAAGAACTTCTCTACTAGTCCCATGATTCTACAGATAAACTTTTTTTTTTAAGAAATCAAAGAATATATTTCTCCTTCCTCGGGTATATTTTTCTGAAAAGTCTGTTTCCCAGGCAAATTGCTCTCCTTGTGGTCATCACTGACTGCAAGATAATAATGCAACTCACTCTGAGGGTAGCACTCCAGTTGCTTTTATGACACATGAAAAGGAGAACCCCAAAGAGATTTTATGGTTTCCAGCCTTGCTATTTCAACATTCTCTTTGCAAGTGTTCACTTGGGAAAAGCTTATAATCTACATTCAATAAAGAAATAGGTCTGTATGACTCTAGGTGAGTCAATCTTTTCCTTTATTATAAATCAAAGAAATAAAAGCTTCTTTCCATGATGAAGGAAGTTTTTCATGATCCTGAAGCTCATTCATTCCCTGAGTGAACAGTTTAACCAGCATTATGCGATGTACACTTTTGGACTCTTTCCTCTTCCATATTGAAGCAACGTTCTCTATTGAGCTTCTCCTTTCACAAGAAGATGAAGCAAATGTAATTATTTTTAAAATAAATGTTGCGAAGGCTATAATGGGATGCAATGACCTAGGAGATTTACTTGTCTAAGACAAGAGTCCCCAACCCCAAGATTGCAGCCCATTAGTGGACCATAGCCCATGTGGAACTGGGCAGTGTGAGTAGCTCCACTTGCATGAGTAGCAGGCACTTGTGCTCATACACAAAGCTCCATTCGCACAAATGGAGCTTCACACTTGCATGGAACCATCCCTTCTTCCTCCCCCCCTCTGGCCAGGCCACCAAGACGGAAAGGTTGGGGACCGCTGATCTGAGAGGTTCCTTACTACAGCAATTAACTAAGTATGGCTATCTCCAGATGCTAACAACCTAAGCAAAAGGAAAGGTGCATAGCTCAGGGGTTAAAAGACATCTGTCTGAAATTCTGGAGAGTATCACCCCCTTCTTAGAAGACTCCTCTTCAGAGGAAGCATCTGAGCTCAGGAAGGCAGAAATCTTTCCAGATATTTCTGGAACCACTGAATCAGTTTAAGGGTTTCCTATTCCCTCAAGGGAGACATTTTGCATGAATGCCTTCAGTATCAGGAAGCTCTTCTTAAGGGTCAAGTAGACTTCTCTGGCACTGCACCTCAGGCAGCATCATTTGGGGATGGTTGCATTGGTGTTCCATTTATATTTCTGCAAATATAATGTTCTGGCTAGGGAGCACTCAGACAGCAAAGCACAGAACAGGAAGCTGGATCAACCAATCAGCATCCTGCACAAAGCACAGTTGGGATTTGGGAGGTCTTTGCATCAGCCCATCTGCAGCCATCTGCAACCTACACTTACCAATCAACCCCTTTGCAGCATGGGAATACATTGACAGCTACAGGCATTTGCAAGTAACTCTAAATTAGCCTTCATGTTATTGAATCTAAGAAGCCACGAACTCAAAGACAGTATGGATGGCAGAGGTTAAAAGCCCAATAAATGGGATATGTGAAGAAATGTCTACATAGATTTACTTCACTTTTGGGGTAGGATGAGATTGTCATAAAACAGCTTTGAAGGCTGCTTTGCGTCAACCTTTATCAAAACAAACCCTTTTAAAAGCTTTGCAAAGGTCTATTAGCTGGTTACTAACTCACCTGAAAAATGTCCCAAAGGTGCTTTTTCAAGAGGCAACTGGTCTTTCTGCATTTTTCACCTGAAAAGGGCAACTTTGGCAGGGCGGTAGAAAAATAGGCCAAGAAGATGCATTGGGTTGGGAGACAGTAGAAATCTTGGGTCTGATCTTTCTCTTCAAAAATGGTTGCTGTCCTATACTGGGGACAAATAAACCAGGTAGGTCTATTGGCAATCAAGTGATGATGCAAAAGAAGTTTTCTGAAAGTCAGGCTTGCCTGCATGACTCTTTTTAAAATTCCAGCTTCAGAATTTAGGCACTCTGAAAAGACAAGGTTTCTCAACAGTGTAAGCAAAATAATCTAAATTCAAATGTTTTCCTTTGACCCTAACCTCCATCAAAAAATTACTTGGAAATAAGAGAAATGTTTTCCCTTATTGTTCCTTCTCTTAGTTTCATTCAAATATTTCATTCAAGTACATAAGTATTGTCTTATACAATGTATAAGAATGTCATTTGCATCAGATAATTATTTTTAAATAGCAACCACTCATCTACTGCTAATGATGACAATTATCTATGATATTTCCATAGTGCCACATCTCTTTTGTTGGGCAAATGTTGATTGTTCTATATTGCTGAAGTTAGGTGTTTTCATAATGCGTGGTTCAGCCTTGAAAAAAAAAACACATTGTAAACAAGGTTGGTGTACTTAGTATGAAAAGTGTTTGGCTATGAAATTAATAGCCATAATATAAATTTAGATATAGCCCTGGATTTTTCTTTCACTGTGTTGTAAATCCATGATTTGCTATCATCATTCACTGAATGTCTAAGGAAGCTCAGATAAAATATAGGACATTGTGTCACATACTAACTTTATACTAATGGTAGATAACCTGATATAGTATTACTAAGATGCTCTAAACTACTTTTTATAACTTCTTACCATTGTTCATTCTAGCTGAGGCTTTTGGCATGGTCCAAAGGATGTAGAAGACATCAATTCCTGGTTTCAATGATAGACAGAATTAAGGAACTGGTTTTTTTCAGCTATATAGCAATAGGAATAGCACTTAGACTTATATACTGCTCCACAGTGCTTTACACCCCTCTCTAAGCAGTTTACAGAGTCAGCATATTGCCCCCAACAAGCTGGGTCCTCATTTTACCTCGGAAGGATGAAAGGCTGAGTCAACCTTGAGCCTGGTGAGATTTGAACTGCCAAACTGCTGGCAATCGGCTGTCAGCAGAAGTAGCCTGCAGTACTGCATTCTAACCACTGCACTACCACGGCTCACTCAAATATCAAATGTTTCTATGGATTTAGTCTTGGTCCAAGCAAAGTTCCTGTTCAATCATTGAGCAGTGGTTCTTTCTACTTTCAGATAACAATTAAATACTGCTGTAATTGGTGAATGGACATTATAGGTATGGGCAACCAATAACATTGACCTGTGAACTGAGACATCGCATTGTAGCTAATCAAGAGGAGGGCAATATGCAGCCTCTAGCACTCTGGGAAAAAATAAAAAAGGGGCAAGGGAATTGGTTCTTTCTACTGATGTCACAACATGACATCATCCCCTAGAAGATTGAGCTGTGACTTCTTTTCCCTAGCCTAACAAATGCTGTTCCAAAACTACAGTAGCTATCTCAAGCTTCCAAGGATGGTTTGTGCTCCCATTGGAAGCAATTTTCACCTTGCCATACCATCTTTGCTTTGTCCCAGCTTCTGGTCCCATTATTCAGCAGCAATTGCAATAAGGTTCAGAAATATGCTGTTGGAGCCTCTAACGTATGAGACTTTTCCCCTTCATTCCTCATCATCACCGGTGATCCATCAGGCCCTCCAAAGTAGCAACATACAGAAATGATCTTGAATGCAGAATATCTGGCATACTAACATTACATATAAAGAGGGCATGTAATAAAGCAGAGATTTGCTATCAATGAAGTGAAGGTAGTTTTTCAATGTTTACTGAATGGGTGTATTTATATGCATAACCAACCTTTTCCTTGCCCAGTTCTGTTCAGGACACTGGGCAAATGTTACATATAAGGTAAAGGTAAAGGTTCCCCTTGCACATATGTGCTAGTCATTCCTGACTCTAGGGGGCGGTGCTCATATCTGTTTCAAAGCCGAAGAGCCAGTGCTGTCTGAAGACACCTCCGTGGTCATGTGGCCAGCATGACTAAACGCCAAAGGCACACGGAACGCTATTACCTTCCCACCAAAGGTGGTCTCCATTTTTCTACTTGCATTTTTTATGTGCTTTCAAACTGCTAAGTTGGCAGAAGTTGTTTCGATCAACAAGCTCAGCGTCTTACCCACTAAGTCACCGCTTCCCTTAAAATGTTACATATATGCCGTGCAAAAATAAATTACATACATGAGGATATTTATTTAGTAGAGTGGACTCTGTGGAGATGCAATATTAGTTATTTCAATTATTAGTTAGTTTGAAAAGTGAAAAAGGATATTAAATGACTGATTATTTTCTGTGTTAAGTTACTGGCCAGTATGATAGAGAAAAGAACAAGAAATTATTTGCTGATAGTCCTGTGTAAAATATAAACTTGTAAGCAGGTGAACATGACTGTGTTCCTGTCATCTTTATGTCCAGATAAATCTTCAAGTAGAATTCTTAAATCTTAAAAAAAAAAAACAGTTTTAGGGTTTTATTCTAAACTGAATTGTGAAGAATTGAGAGACAAAAAGTGTAATTATCTGAAAGAGTTCAAAGAGCGAGAATATTTATCTTCCATGGTGTAGCATCCTGTCACTAAAGTCCATTTGTGTTGACCCAAATTGGGGACACTTCTGCATTATATCATTTCAATCCTCCAAAGTATTTTGGCAAATGATGGTGTGATTGTCTTCACTTCTGTTGACCTAAAAATACTAAGAACAGGCAGGAAACACCATGAGCCAGCCAATGTGCTTTCTCCAGCTGACCAATAGGGGAATAAAATTGTCAGTGCCTTCCCTCTTTTTTCCAAGGCAACAGGAATAAATGTTCTTTCAGAACTACATGCTTTGTGCTAGTGAGCATAAATTCAAGAGTGAGTCCATTCAAATAGCTCCCTCTCTGAATTTGTACCATACCTGTTTGTCCGTGATCAGATTTAGGATGTATTATTTTCTGGGTACGAGAAACTGGATTTGCATGCTGCCTGAAGTATCACTTAGTTTTCATTTCAAAGCCAGGAACAGGAATCAGAGTAGAAACAAAGCTGCAAAACTACAGAGTCTACTTGCAATTGAGAAATCATTTTTCATCCTTTAATTTATATGTCTTTAAAGTTGAAAAGATGCATTCATCCTTAAGTTTTTTTTTTAAAAAAAAATCCATTATTAAGCAAGTTTGTGCAATTGTATAATTCTGATATTTTCTCCAATACATCATGAAAATGTTAGTTTTTCCATGTATTAATCTGCAAACAAACTCTAACCCTAAATAATCCTAACTGTTCCGATTTACGATTTGTCCCTGGAAATATTAACGTTGTATAGGTTTTTAGTTCACAGTCATGCTGTAGTATTTTTTTCAATGAGAATAAACATCTGATGTGAAATAGTAACACAACTCAGTTTTCTTTGTAACTAATCTTTTCTGTGGCGGGATCCTTTGTTCCCTCCCTTTTTTTATTATTATTATCACTTTCCTCCTGTGTTGCCAAAAAAAATCCACCATTCCCAAGAGTGTATCTTTAGGATACTTCCTGGAACAATTGAGAACATAATAATGGATGATTCTTTGGTCTGAATTCACAGAGTTCTTCATATGCTGTCTATGATTGTCTTCTGGTTGCTGTAAAATAAGAATCAGTGCTACCAGATTTCAGTTGCAGAAATCCAGACAGTCACCAGATATCAGCAAAAAGACACAGCTTGGGTTGAAGGTTTGCAGTCCAGGTCCAATAGCCTTACTTGAAAGGGGGCTGAAAATCTTTATTATTTCAAAAATTAACCTCATTTTAAATGGATAAAAAGTTAAAGAAGTTAAAGTTAAAGAATTCATGAGAAATTCACTTCAAGAAAATGGTTATATAACTTCTGACTAATTTCCATCTAATGTTTGGGGTAAACCAAAGTGCACTTTCTTAGGTAACCTTGAAAAATACAATTTAGAACCAAGCATGTAGAGCTCTTATCTAACCATTTGTTGGAGGATTTACAAAAAAAAAATACTTATCAACCATAATATAATTGAATTATGTTTCATAATTCAACCAGACAGTCCAGGGTACTTCAGACTGCAGAGGAATAACAGCACAATATCACTTTTAATGCAGTCAGTTTATAACTTTAGAAAAATTATAATGTGCTATTTATGCTTTTTCTCCCCTTCCTTTTATTTTGCCTGAAAAGAAATGAGATATTAGAATGACTAAGGACTCTTAGCTTCAACTGCATTATAAAATCAGGCCACGGCTAAGTTTTTGGATATGAATTACTTGAAAAATAATTGCTTTTACCAAGGATTTTGGATTTAAAATGTAAGTGAAATCTATAGAACTAGTGTGTGTTTTATTCAATTTGATTTCATTTAACTTTATACAGGAATCAGGTAAACAAGTAAACACGTGATTTGTGAACAAATGCAATGTGGGAATTATTAAGCATTGTTTGAGTATTCAGCCTGTGCCATGTGCATTAAACTCAGCCCTTTAAACTACAGAAACATTATTAACTTAGATAATAAACTAGAATAACAATGTCTTGCTTAAAACTGCCAATTAAGGAGTGCCTATGGAGTCATCCAGATCATGGTTGTCCCAAAGATGCTTTTCCAAGAGCAACTGGATTTTCTGGTTTTTCTTTGAAGACATTTTGCTTCTCATCCAAGAAGCTTTTTCAGCTCTGAAGAAGCTTCTTGGATGAGAAGCGAAATATCTTCAAAGAAAAACCAGAAAGTCCAGTTGCCTCTTGAAAAAACACCTTTGGGCCAATTAAGGAGATTTAAACTAAGAGCCATATAGATTATCTTTATTGGTCTTAACTTTGAAATTTCTCAAAAGACTGAAAGGCAGTTCTTTTTCATGGCTGAACTGGTATAAAGAATCCACCAGAGTACTGTATGAAATTTCTCATGTAGTACTGGATGAAACTTCTCTTACTCCAGACACCAAACCTGGGGGAAGGGGGTTCTTTCATTTAACAAAGAACTTTTATAAAGAGATACCTGGAGTCACAGAAAGAATCACAAATATCTAAGAGTGATAATGACCAAACATTGATATGAGCCCATTTTGGAAAGTACGAATGACAATGCATGTATACATCTGTACACTTACGGCATCTATGGATTTTCACTCAGTAATCTTTTTGGGGGGACACGGATCCTGTTCAGAAAACATAGGCTGGATGGACAATATGTGTGTAGGCTTCTGTAATGCTTCTGTGGGGTTTTGGTTCTTTGTTTGATTTCCATAAATCAAGTCATTCAGATGGAGACATGAATTGCAAAAGGTTTTGTGAAGTGACTGGAACTGCATCTTGCAATGTCATCTGAGGTTTTGAAGTTATTGACCTTAAGGAAATTGACAGAGTCCTTTCCTTTGTAGTATGAACACTACCATCTGTGGGTTGGACCTGGTATTAAATGCTTCTTTGATGGAGGATGAGATCTTACCACCCTTGACAGAAACTCACTGTCAATTCAGCCATATTAAATGGCTATTTCCCATCTACTCTTGGGAAGAAAATTCTGGAGAAGGTGAATGAAACAGATTATAGTATGTGGCTCCTGAGGGTTGCTTCATGAGTTTTCTTTCAAGCTATTTAACATTTACATGAAACTTAAGGCAGAGATCACCCATTAGTTTAGACTGAATTACCATCAAAACTGAAGTTGGGTTTAAGATACCATGATTCTCAGCTGTTACCATTTTAGGGCAGTTATAAGATATTTTTTATTTTATTATTTTATTGGTTCGATTTATATGCCGCCCTTTTCCAGAGACTCAGGGCGGCTTACAATGCGTTAAACAATAGCCTTCATACTTTTGTATATACCTGCTTAGTAGGGCTTTTGCACCCCCCCCCAAGCGGTGTTCTTTTTTATACAAAGTCAGCTTATTGCCCCCACAAACCGGGTCCTCATTTTACCTACCTCGAAAGGATGGAAGGCTGAGTCAACCTTGAGCCTGGTGAGATTTGAACTTGCAGTAATTGCAGGCAGCTGATGTTACTTAACAGTGCTTTAGTCTGCTGCGCCACCAAGGCTCTTGATATTGTGGAGGAACACCAGCTGAAAGCTGTAGCCAGAGGACCCATTGCAAAATAAGGCTACTCTGCCAATTATTACTGTTCCTGGAACAGGAAGTCCTGGCAACTATGGCCCATGGCCTCATCATCATGAAGCACAATTGTTGCAACACAGGCTACTTGGGTCTGTCTTTAAAGACATTTCAGAAGCTATAAATTCTACTGAATATAATGGCTAGGCTGTTGTACAATATTATTTATTCTTCATGTACAACACTGGTTCCTGATTGGGGTCTTGGTCCAAATCAAAGTGCTACTTTGAAAGCCATTTACAGACAGAGACTAATCTTCTCCAAAGTGATTTTGGCCAGCTGTGTGGTCTTCTAGAGAGGACCTGTTCAAGGTCTTGTTCTCTCAGGAGGTGAAAAGGCCATGGGCCAGGTCTTTGTAATAGCTCCAACACTTTGGAATATCATCACAACCTGCCAGAAGGGTGCCTGTCTCTTGTTTGTTTGTTTGTTTTTGTTTTATTAAATTTATATACCGCCCTACTCCCGAAGGACTCAGGGTGGTGAACAGGCACAAAATAAAATACATAAATACAAAAGTTAGAAACATAATTAAAACCAAATTAAATAATTTAGCCCAAGACAATTAAAAAATCCCAATAATTTAAAACAAATTAAAATTCCAATTTAAAAATTTAAAAGAAAGGGGAAAAAATTAGGCCAGACCGGCTTGCTGGAATAGGAGGGTCTTTAGAGCACGGCGGAAAGTGCGCAGATCCGGGATCCTCCGTATCTCTGGGGGGAGCTCATTCCAGATAGTGGGTGCCCCCACAGAGAAGGCCCTCCTCCTGGGGGCCGCCAGTCGACACTGCTTGGCTGACGGCACCCGGAGGATCCCCTCTCTATGAGAGCATACCAGCTGGTGGGAGGGTGTTTGTGGTAGTAGGCGGTCCCGTAAATAACCAGGTCCTAAGCCATGGAGCACTCTAAAGGTGGTGACCAAAACCTTGAAGCGCACCCGGAAGACTACCGGGAGCCAGTGCAGCTTCCCGGCTGATATTTCACAAGGTTATAAACATTATTTTATTCAGATGGGCTTCCAAAGCTTAGTGGTGATGGTTCTATTACAGTTTCTGCTTTTATACTCTAGGTGTATTTTTGCTCTGCAGAATTTATTTTGTTTTGTATTATATTGGTTGTGACCTTTTATTGAATACTTTGCATTTATTTGTTTATTTAGTTATTTAGTTAGTTAGTTAGTTAGTTAGTTAGTTAGTTAGTTAGTTAGTTAGTTTTGTATTCTTTGTGGAATCTGATGTTAAGAATGATATATTCTTAAGGAATAAATAGGAAATAAAATATAGGATTTGATAAGGATTTTACCTTTGCATTATGTAAAGGTCAAGGTTTTCATCACATAATTTTACTATATGTGAACTAGTCTTTTCCAAGTGAAAGACATCACTGAAGGTGCTGCCCATAATGTGATCTTGATGATGTGTAGCAATATGTTCATAGGCAGGATATTCAACTCTAAAATAAGCAAAGTCCATGAGAAATACCTAGTTTTCTCCTCCTTTATATTAGATGTTCTAAAGTTGAAAAGTGGTTAAGAAAAGAACCACAAAAGTGGTTAAGAAGATGCTATAACAAAATATTGCTATTCTGGGCTGTAACCCTAATAAATGATTGATTGATTGATTGATTGATTGATTGATTGATTGATTGATTGATTGAAAAAGTTGTAGGGTGAAGACTATTATTCCTGTCTGGATACAATGTTGTTCTCTCCTTGGATACTTCCTGTGATTCTTTCTCCTTCTTTGATTTTTTTACCCCATTATTACCATCCATGGCCATTACATATGCTTAGTCCACACTGAATTGTTGAAAATATAATTTTGATTATTTAAAAAAAATGTGTTGAGGTTTTTAAGAAGAGACTGGACAGCCACTTGTCTGAAATTGTATAAGGTCTCTGGCTGTCCAGCAGTGGTGAAATCCAAATTTTTTTACTACCGGTTCTGTGGGCGTGGCTTGGTGGGCGTGGTGTGGCTTGGTAGGCATGGCTTGGTGGGCATGGCAGGGGAAGGATACTGCAAAATCTCCATTCCATCCCCACTCCTGGGGCCAGCAAGAGGTGGTATTTGCCAGTTCTCCGAACTACTCAAAATTTCCTCTGCCAGTTCTCCGAACTGTTCAACATTTCTGCTACCGGTTCTCCAGAACCTGTCAGAACCTGGTGGATTTCACCCCTGCTGTCCGGTCTCTTCTTAAAATCCTCTAGTGATGACACCCACAACTTCTGAAGGCAAACAGTTCCACTGGTTAATTGTTCTCACTGTTAGGAAGATTCTCCTTAATTCCAGGTTGCTTCTTTCTTTGATTAGTTTCCATCCACTGTTTCTTGTCTTGCCTTCTGGGTGCTTTGGAAAATAAATTGATCCCCTTTTCTTTGTGGCAGCCCCTCAAATATTGAAATACAGCTATCATGTTACTCCTAGTCCTTCTTTTCTCTAGACTAGCCATACCCAGTTCCTGCGACCATTCCTCATATGTTTTAGTCTCCAGGCCTTTATTCGTCTCAGTTGCTCTTCTCTGCACTTTTTCCAAAGTGAAGAAACCCACCTGTTTAGAAGTTGGGGAGACTGGATCACAGTTCCCAGATAATGTGCAATTAATTAATTAATTGACTAAATTAAAAAATGCAATAGGTGATTAGCTGGCTGAAACTAATTGTAGATTGCTGATGACCATCCAAGGAATATCAACCATAAAAGGCCCATCTCTGGTACTACAACAGTACCCTTAACAATTTTTTAGCATTAGGTAGGGGTGTGTAAAACAAATTGCCTCTATCTCTTACACACTTGTAAGACACAGAGGCACATGGGAGATGGCAGACTGGTATTTTCACAATCCTTTTGGGCAAGGAAAAGCAGTGATAGACTACACGTTTGGCATTTTAAAGTTTCTCAGCATGGCTCAGTCTGATTTGAACCCGCTGAAGCAATTGTTACTATAGATCAGACATTCTTAGCTAGGCTGACATTCTGGTTAATTTAAGGCAGGAGGCTGTATTGTATTAAGCCCTAGTTCTGTTTCTGTGTTTATTGTTTTTGTAGTTTCATTGAATCAAAATTAAAAAGCAAGGTAGAATTGTTCTTTGTGGCAATCTTAGAACTGAAGATCAGGACCAAAAACATGGATTGAATATTATTTATCCACTAGCTGAATACCCATGCTCCGCTATGAAACTATGTGATCGGGCTTGATAAATCGACACTTAGAGTTTGAAAATTAATGAGTAGTTACAATCGGCCTCTCCTCTCCCCTTCTCTCCCTCAGGCTTGCCCCACAGAAGCCTCTCTTATCCTTTCCCTTTCTCTCCCTCAGGCTGGCCCCATAGACCCTCATCTCTTCCCTTCTCTCCCTCAGGCTGGCCCCAAAATCCTCTCCTCTCCCCTTCTCTCCCTCAGGCTGGCCCCACATAAACATTTCCTATCCTATCCCCTTCTCTCCCTCAGGCTTTCTAGCCCCTTCTCTCTATGAGGCTTGCCCCACAGAAGCCTCTCCTCTCCTGGCTCCACAGAAGCCTCTCTTATCCTCTCCTTTTCTCTCCCTTAGGCTGGCCCCATAGACCCTCACCTCTTCCCTTCTCTCCCTCAGGCTGGCCCCAAAGATCCTCTCCTCTCCCCTTCTTTCCCTCAGGCTGGCCCCATAGATCCTCTCCTATCCCCTTCTCTCCTTCAGTCTTGCCCCACATAAACGTTTCCTATCCTATCCCCTTCTCTCCCTCAGACTTTCTAGCCCCTTCTCTCTATGAGGCTTGCCCCACAGAAACCTGTCCTCTGCTATCCCATTCTCTCCAGAGTTATTTTCAAGTTTGGAGGGAGAGTAGAACGTCTAACTAATTAGCATCAGAGCGTGTTATAATAATATAGGAAATACTAATGATCTGATGGTCATTTCAAAAAATCCTTTCTTAGTGAGCATCTAGAAGCCAAGAGGAACATATGTGGCAAATTTCAAATTTGTAGGCTTTACGGTTCTGGAGATTTCATGATTAATGCATGAGTGGTTTTCGTTTTATATATATAGATTTAAAAATCCTATTCTGGAATGTGTACTTAATTTTGTAAAATGCTGCATATTCATGCTACAAAATAGATTCTGTATCAAAGCACTATAATTAATCTTTAAGATGAGTATTCCATATAGAAGGAGTTATCTTTTTCATACTTAAAGTGTGACTCTTTGTTACAGCAAAAGAATAAAAGTGGTTTTATGAAGCTTCTGGCATGACAATGAAACACTCAAAATATACGTGTAAAAGAAGAGTTAGCCCAGATTTATCACATCTTGCTTAAATATTGTTGATTTTCATGAAGGCTAACATGTTAAAGAAATGATGACTGAACAGGTAGTAATTCATGCAGGCCATAGAAATTAGCCTTTAATACAGTTTAATAAAAACAAACATGCTTGAGTCTCTCCTTGATATGATCAGAAATGCCTCACTGATTTCAATATCTTCATTTAGTTCAAAAAACAGCTACAAAAACAAGGTGACACAAAAAGATCTGATCAGAAATACTTTTAGCACAAAACTCACCACTTGTGTTGGGGCTTATGTATTTAAATTGCTACTGAAATTTCAGAAACTGCACAAGTCAAAGAATGCATCATTCAAATTTAAGTTTGATACTTGATATACAATAATGAGAATATCAATGGAAGAACATAGATCATTCACTACAAATAATATACTCAGACAAAACTGATTTTGTCTGTTTTTAACTGATATATTACTCCAGTAATTGGATTTCAGAAAATTAATGGAAATGTAAAATTCTGATTGGATCATTGTTTTATATCTGGTGCCAATGTCACAAAAGCACAGCAATTCTGGAAGATGATCCATCATTGGATGAAACAAAATGTAATTATTGACTTTCTATTCTTCCAGGTATTTTTCTGTTGAGTATCACCAAGCTTTATATTCCAACTAAATATACAGAGTTGACTTTCTTATGATTTACTGTAAATATATAAATGTTTGTTTGTTTGTTTTATATTTCATGTTTCTAGACTATCCACCTCTCTCAGAGATCCCTATTAAGTTCACTGCTGCTAATATATGCTGTGCTTCCTACTGAAAATTACATTCTGTCTTACATTAGAGGACTTGCAGATTATAGGAATGTGCATTAATGTCAAAAATAACTTCAAAGTCTTATACTAACTGTAACTTAATCTGGAAATTAATCTTATAATTTATAATGTATTATTTTGCAGGTAGATTTTTGCTAAATCTGGAATTGAGATTTCTTTTAACTTGCTCTTTTAAAAAGCTAGATAACATTTCAGAATAGTTAGAAATTCTCGCTAATTCTTATTAGATGTCTAATGTATGATGAATATACTAGATCATAGCTTCCTGAATGATATATTAGAATTTATAACTTGGGATTTTAAATCTGTAGCACCTTCCCAGAGGTTTCCTCTCAGCTCAGCTAAGGGCCAAAAAAGATACCATACTTAGCAGAATTCATGATTATAGAAATATTGATAACATTTTACAGAAATGGACAGAATTTCAGCTACTATCATCAGTTATTATTGTCAGAACTAGTTACACCACAGTAAATTAATCTAGACCATATATACATTAATCAGGAGAAATGAGTTTAGCGCTTACCAGAATAAATTATGCCAATTGAACCAATGTACATAGTCCTTTACTCCAACTCAAAGACATTTTTTTAATCTGTATTTTTGGGGTTTCAGGGATGATGTCATACAGAAAAGTGACAACTCATATAATTTTTCTGCTTTTGATAATTAGTAGGCATATCTGGCTGGCAAGCTGGAGCTGAAGGAGCTTCTTAGATGAGAAGTGGAACGTCTTAAGGAAAAAACAAAATATCCAATTGCCTTTAGCACCTTTGGGACAACCCTGACCTGGATGAATGAGAACCTAGACACTAGTTTCAGTGGACTCCTAAATTGGACAGGGTAACTTAGAACCTGGCCAGTATGGCGTATAGCAAGGTAAGGTGCAACAGAAATAGGTCATGGAGAAAAAAACTTGCACAAATAAAACAGCTTTAAAGCTTGTCTTCATCATCATCCATAAAATAAAAGCAACAAAATTTTTCTAATGCCCTCCTCAAGCAGGAGAACCTATAACATTTCAGACAAGTAGCTGTCCAGTCTCTTCTTAGAAACCTCCAGTGATGAAGCACTCACAAATTCTGAAGGCAAACAGTTCCACTGATTCAATTGTTCTCACTGTTAGGAAGTTTTTCCTTAATTCCAGGTTGCTTCTCTCCTTGATTAATTTCCATCCATTGCTTCTTGTCCTGCTTTCAGGTACTTTGGAAGATAAGTTGACCCCCTCTTCTTTGTGGCAGCTCCTCAAATACAGGAACACAGCGATCATGTCACCCCTAGTCCTTCTTTTCTTTAGACTATCCATATCCAATTCCTGCAACCGTTCTTCATCTGTTTTAGTCTCCAGGCCCTTAATCATCTTAGTTGCTCTTCTCTGCACTTTTTCCGAAGTCTCAACTTCTTTTTTTGTAATGGGATGACCAAAACTGGATCCAATATTTGTGAATTCTCAATGGAATAATGAGAGTTACCCTGCATTCTTTTATCACACTGCAAAAATTACATGAGAAAATTTTTAAAAAAGTTAAACGTGATATTGCTTGCCAGATTATTTTTTTAAATAAATTCAGCTGAACTCATACCTCACTGATAATATGTATTCATGTGTTCATAGGTATTACCATGCTGATGATTAACTAGGGACATGTATGGTTCAATATCTTACCAAAGGAGGAAAAAGTCAATATATCTTTCTATTGTTATCCTGCTGAACCCTGGAACACTTTGTCACTATCTGCCATCTCAAAGTTCCAAGATCTTGCTCTTAGACATTTGCTTTGTGCTTAAAAATAGATTCTGGCTCTTAACTGTTCCTTTCTATGAGGTCCCTTGCAGTGGCCTTTGTCCTGTGTGCCCTATAAAAAGAGGACTGATGTCAGTGATAAATACCAACTGCAGAAAATCAAATGTAACATTAAAAATTTAGGCTTTTGTCCTTGGTTAGGGACTTTTTAAGTGAAGGACCACAGATTCAGATTGCCTTACTCCTCCATGCACATGTATATGCACACATATATCCATCTGTCCGTGTGATCCTTGACGCCTCTTTCATTTATGTCCTTGCAAATCACTTCTACGCAATCACAACGTAAAGCAATTGTCAACCAAAAGAAATGCAACAATAACATGCAATCTATTCAACTAGTATCAAAAGGTGTTTATTAAAAAAGGTGAGAGAAAAAACGGAGAAGATTCTTAGAATTATGTAGGCTCCATTGTAAACTATAAGTGATGGAGGGGGAAAAAAAACTTGAAGATAAATGAAAAGCTTTCTTCCCATCACAACTTGCTAATTTTTATTTCTCTATCTTCTCCAATTTATTATTTATTTATTTATTAATTCAATTTGTATTTTTGCTTTTCCAGTGGGTAAAGGAAACATCATCAGGTCCAAATTCCTAAAAACACCAAGGGGTTCTGTTTGGGATGCATTTGCTACTGATTACACACCCCAAGCCCACTTTGGAGATCTGCTTTAGGTGGACACCCAAGTCACTGGTTTAAATGAATGAGTGTGACCAAACTATACTTAGAGGAAATCTGAATGTTTCCCAAAGAGCAAGAAGTTAATAATATCTATTCATGTTTTGGGGAGAACCAGGGGAAAATGTCTAAGGTGACAACTGGGCATTGTTCCTATAAATACACATCTCATGACTTTCTGTTGTGACCTAGGCCCAAGTAGTTATTACCAGACACAATCATTCCTAAACAAACATATTTTATTAGAACAGCTGAGAATTACTTCATTCTCATCTTAGTCCAAATTAAGTCCAAAACAAATTCTTCATAAACAGTTCTTCGGCCTTATCACCAACCTTGACTTTTTTGGCACCCTGCCAAAGGCTTTTCTTGGCAAAAGTTCAGAAGCAAGTGACCTCTACACGAAACAAATGTAGCAAGACAAGAGACAATTATAGCAACGTTGCTTTCCTACAAAGATCCCAAGAGCCGTTGCTGCTCTTTTAAGCCTTATGGGAGGGGCCAATCATCTCCTGGCCTTACTCCCGAGTCGTCCTTTTTGCTTTAGTTGCTCTTACCTTCTGGCAGTTCTTTGCATGCGTGCACTAGGAACAGGCTTCTCCTGTTCCTCTGGCTCTCTGCTATCCTCTGGAGGCTCTGGAGTCCGCACACGGCTCCCAGATGGCCCTGGCCCCCTCTCTGCCTCTGATGCAGAGCCTTTGTCCAGGCCTTCCCCTGACTCCAGGACTGGCCCATTGTCCTCCCCAGCCTCCTCACTGTCCGACTCCACTGCCAGCTCTGCAGGCTGCTGGCGGACCACAACACTTTGGTAGGAGGACATGCATTGTCCTTAGAACATGAAATTTTATTTTCCTTCTTTCTTCTTTCTTTCTTTTTTTTAAGTGTGGACATATGCTTGAATTAAGGAGGCCGGGGAAATTGGTATGATAAGATTGTACCCTCTAAACGATACAAAGAAATCACATTAGTAATACATTTTGCCCATAAATACAGTAAGTTCCAAATGTATTAGCTCCCGTATATATTTGTTTCACTTCAAGCTGCTTTGTTAATTAACATGTTGCTGTGAGCCCTGCTGCTCTATTACGCAAAGTACTTTTATAACCTAATTATTGAGTAGGCAACCATGGACACTCCTGGACCATTAGGCTGCTCTTTGCCTATCCACCACCCGGGATTGTTTCTGGAGCTTCACCAGCCTGCAGGGTGAAAAGAGGACACAAGGTGCTTTAAGGTGATTTAGAGCCTCTCAAACTGGTTTTAACAACATCCCCCATCAGGCCTGCAATGTCAAGACATCAAACTCTGTGCAGACAATAGACTCTCTCCCTGCTCTGCATTCCCCAAGCAGAGTCAAGAAGGTTGGATAACTAGATTTATGGGAGATAATTAGGAAGCCACAGCTACAAGACATTTTCTGCCTAACAACGCCAAGGAAGCCTAACTTTCAAATATGCTTGTTCCAAAATCTGCAGCTCTGCCTCCCACCTCTAGCAGCCAATGGCCATACAGCTATTAATTTCTCAACCTTGAAGGTTTTGCCTTTCGGTCCCTTGTTTAAAAATCTCTGGCGTGAGAAACAGAGTTTCTCAGCTCATACTCTTTTCTGTTATAATAGCCTTTAATTAATTTTTTTTCAGTCCTATTACTTTAATCCAAGGGTGAAATGCTCCCGGTTCGGACCGGATCGGCGGGTCTGGTACCGATGGTGCCAGGTGGTTCAGAGAACCGATAGCAAAAATCCCTGCACCCCCCACCCACCCACCCATGCCCAGCTGAGCCGCACGATCATCAGAGGCTTTTTTTTTACTTTTAAAAGCATTTTTTCTATAACCTCTTCCGATGAAAAAATGCTTTTAAAAGTAAAAAAAAAAAAAAAAAAAGCTCAGCTGGGATCATCAGAGGCTTTTCAAAGCATTTTTTTCTGCAACCTCTTGGCCGAAGAGGTGGTAAAAAAAATGCTTTGAAAAGTCTCTGACGATCCCAGCAGAGTTCCCTGATTGGCAGAGAGGCATTTCAAAGCATTAGAAAAAAATGCTTTGAAAAGTTTTTTTTTAAAAAAAAGTTGGCCACGCCCACCCAGTCACATTACCCCCACCACCACCAAGCCACGCCCACAGAACCAGTAGTAACAGATTTTACATTTCACCCCTGCTTTAATCTCTACGTTACAAGAACCTTACTTGAAAGTGAGACTCAGTATAACTACCATTTAGGCTTGTGTTGTGTGGATCTGGATGAATATAATGTGTCATTTCATATTGCTTTCTCTCATCAGCTAGAGCAAGGGGTCATCAGCAGAAGTCATCAACTAGAGCAGGGGTGTCAAACCTTGGCCACTTTAAAACTTGTGGACTTCAACTCCCAGAATTCCCAGCCTGCATGGGAGTTGAAATCCACATATCTTCGGTATGGCCGAAGTCGATACCACTGAGCTAGAGCAAGAGCTTGCCAGTAAAAAATCCTCTCTGCTGAGAATAAAGTCTATCCGTTTCTTTAAAAAAAACTATTCTTTAACATGAATAATTTACTACAGAGAAAATTAAGCAGAGCTTATAATTAGTCTTGTAAACATTTTGGTAGCTTAAAAGAGAAAAGAAACACCCCCTCCTCTTTGCTATCATCAGGGAATGCCTTGATAAGATCACACTTGGAATACTGCATCCAGGTTTGGTTGCCACAAAAAGAAAAAGATGTTAAGACTCTAGAAAAAGTGCAGAGAAGAGCAACAAAGATGATTAAGGTACAGGGATAAAACATATGAAGAACAGTTGCATGAATTAAGTATTAATGAAAAGAAGGACTAGGGGTGACTTGAGAACAGTGTTCCAATATCTAAGGGGCTGCCACAAAGAAGAAGGAGTCAACCCATTTTCCAAAGCACCTGAAGGCAGGACAAGAAGCAATGGATGGAAATGAATCAAGAAGAGAACCAACCTAGAACTATGGAGAAATTTCCTAATAGTTAGAACAATTAATTAATGGAATTACTTGCCTCCAGAAATTATGGGTGCTCCAACACTGGAGGATTTTAAGAAGAGATTGGATGGCCATTTGTCTGAAATGGTATAGGGTTTCCTGCACAAACAGGGGGTTGGACTAGAAGACCTCCAAGGTCCCTTCCAACTCCATTATTCTGTTAAGTAAAGAACTTCTTGTTGTTTTAATGGATCTAATGTAAATGAAGAAGTCAAAGCTAAAGTTGCTCTTAAATCAGTTCCGCAATATAAAACACAAGTTCCTAGCTTGCTGGAGGCCTCCCTTTACTCTGGTTTGTAGAGCTAGGAAGTACATAGGCCCTTCAGCAGCATGGCAGCAGTTCTAAAGATTCCTCACCTTTACAGGCCAGAGATAGTTCAAAATTGGGATCCTTAATTTTTGTTCCCCTCACCTCTCAGCAATGCTGAGGACTGGCAAAACCCATTTCAATTTCCCAAAATGTTTGGAACAGTGATACACCCAAGATATTGCTGAGAAATTAAAATCCCAATTCTCCCTCTATCACTTGCAGCAGAATTGTGACAGCCTGCTTTGACTTCCCCTGTCAGATAATCCCTCAGAGTCTAATTTACAATGGAGGAAGATCTAGGGTACTTTGTAAAGCTTGAAGTTCTTCCTAATCATATTCAAGGATTTAGTACTACTGTTAGGCAACTACTTGTTCCTTGGGAAAAAAAAGAAAAGAAAAGACTAGTATGTTTGCTACAACTGTCATCTTGTATTATCTATTAAAAAGTCAAAATACAATATTCTGAACAATGAAGTGTTCAGCATTTTTTAAAGGTAGACAATTCTGAACCTTCTAAATAGCTTATATAAAGCACTTCTGGAAAACACCTGTCACCAATAGACAGGCAGTGTATGGAGTAGTGCTGTGCCACTTTAGGTGCTTCTGTGTTTAAAAACATGTTATCTTTACTAAAACACTCTCTGTTCCATTAATTTCAAAAAGAAAACAGAATGTGTGTTGTTCTTTAAATCTCCAATACAATTCCCCTCACATAAAGATTTCACTTTCTACCCTATCAAATCTATTGTACTAGTAAATTCAATAAGACGCAGCCTTGACATTCTAGGTGCAATAGATAAATCGTATTGAGCTGTTAGAGTTTAATACTTTGATTCACACAATTAGCAGATGCATGGTGGATAATCACTTTAAAAAGTAAAAATGTAATTTTCATCCAAACTGCCAGAACTAAAATCCAAGAAAAGTAAGAAGCAATAAGAAAACTGCTCATCATCCATTGCCAGACTATGGAGGTGAAAAGTGTTTAAGCAATTAATCAGCCTCTGTCTATAAAAGGGGAGCAAGAAATCTCTCTTCCAAATTTGGAAGTGGAAAAATATAAGGACTTAAAGCAAAATATAGGTATATATTAATAATGTCTCCATGTCTCCATTCAGAGACAATAAATGTCTCCATTCAGAGACAATAGAAGCCATGTCTCCATTCAGAGACAATAAATACTCAGGTATCAAATTCTGTAAACAGATAGGGGAGGTTAGCATAGTCATTCTCAAACTGGTGTGCTGGTTAGCAGATCTTCACAACAGAAGGGAGAATTAGATGAAAAAATTAGCCAATTGCTAATTGCCAATTGCACATTTTAAACATGACAAAATATAAGTCCATAGAAATCACAATAACAGTAGCACTTAGAGTTATATACTGCTCCCTAACACTTTGAAGCACTCTCTAAACAGTTTACTGAGTCAACCTTGAGCTGGTCAGGATCGAACTCCTGACAGTGGACAGAGTCACCCTGCCATACTGCATTCTATCCTTTGCACCACCACAGCTCCTTTAACACTTTAACATGGCTCCAATAACCACAATGTGACATTTTAAACATTAATATATTTCCTCCAATTGTAGGAATGAATCTAGACATTCCTTTAGCATTTCATGCATTGTCTTATGGGAAGAAATCTTTCCACAGAGATTGGAAAGAGGGGGGGGGAGGGAGAGAGGGAGGGAGGGAGGGAGGAAGGAAGGAAGGAAGGAAGGAAGGAAGGAAGGAAGGAAGGAAGGAAGGAAGGAAGGCCGATAAAGGTTGCCATTGTCATTCTAGTAAAATCATTTGCTAAACACAACTTTCAATGTGTACCTCATAAAAAGAAGATTGTCACATCTTCTTTAAGGGAAATAAAAACCTTGGAAAATGAACTGCTCTTATAGACTAAGCAGAATTTCAAATACTGTCTAGCAGTATTTATGCTGATATGTTATTTCTATTTTTATTCTATGCCAAGTGTTTAAAATCCCTGGTACTGAATTCTTAGAACAGATACTGCCAATGTGCCATCTCTTCTGCTGTCTAGCAGGCTCACTTTTTAACTAAAATAAAAGAGGTTAACTTGATGGAAGACTTTCGGTTCTGTAAGATTGTTGGTGCTTGGAGACTTCAATATCTTAGGACCTTTTTCTGAACTTCATGATGACCATGGCAACATAGGTATACCCATTTTATTGAAAATAAGTTAATACAGCAGATCTTGTTATATACTCTATATATGTTTGTTTTTGTTTTAATTGTGAGCAAATTGACTAGTTATTGTCTGATTATTAAGCACAATCTTCTTAATGGGCTAACCATTGTTTGATACGGCTCCCAATCTTCTCCATTAAGATAATCAGCATCTTCTCAAGGTCTGTCCCTCCAAGCCAGATAGCTAGAATTACTAGTTCACTTGACAAAGCCATTATATGGTGATGTCAAGATATGACCTTGGATAAGCCCTGCAGTGATAGTTACCAAAAAATGACCAAAAAAACCTCCCCACAATTGCAGAGGGCATGATCCTTCTACTAATTTTTATACTAGGATAATATCTTAGTCTTTAATAATTCCTTACATTAGAAATAAAATTGGATTAACAGCTGAATCAAGGAATCTATACTTTTCTTTGCAGCTTTCTCAATAGTTTGCCATTTGCTCCCACAGTCTTAATAGTCATAACATTGGCTTTGGATTTAGGCTAGGGTTATCCAATGAGTTCACAGGGAAATCTCTTTATAACAACACCTCCTATTTAAAATTATCCAACTGGTTGCAACGAAGAAAGAAAAGTAAACATTTTCTTCCTGTTCCTTCTTCTCCGTTCTTCCCTTTTTTTTCTGTTGCTTTTTTCCCTCAATTCTGCAAGACACAGATAACATCTTTCTACCTGATTATTACTAAGAGAACCAGCGATGTAGCATAAGAGTACATTTGTTCAGGCAATCCAGCTGCCACTGATACCAGAAAGGAATGTGTTTTCAGGTCTGTCTTTTTGTTGGTCTTGAGAAAATGATCAGAGCAACACAGCCAGTGGGATAGCCGGAAGGGGTTGGCAGATAAGGACTGAAGAAAAGGGGAGTGGGATGAGGAAGCTTGTGTGTGTGTGTGTGTGTGTGTGTGTGTGTGTGTGTGTGTGTGCATGTGTGTGTGTGAGAGAGAGAGAGAGGGAGGGAGGGAGAGAGAGAGAGAGAGAGAGAGAGAAATACACAAGTCAAAGAGGACACTTGGATGTGGAAGCTGAGGAAAGGCAGGCAAATGAGAGCAAGATTAAAAGAACCGTTAGGAGAGCGGGGTCAGAGAAGTAAGAGGAAGGGGCAGGAAGAGATGTAAAGCAGGAGGATACAGCCGAATTGACTTCTGAAACTAATAGAAATGCAGTCTGGGAAAGAGAGGCCAAGGGCAATGAAGATGTGCTTCCAATGTATTTGAGTATTCTGGAAACAGAACTGTGGACCTCCTGAAGTTTAGTAGGCAGGGAATTAGGATTTCTCAAAGCGCAGGTGAGAGGTAAAGTGAACTAGCAAGAAATGACTGAGTTTCAAGTCTTCGAGTTTCTATTTCTGAGAACTAGTTTCCCTTCTATAAAAGGGTGGAAGAAAGCTTCTTGAGACATTAGCTGATATACATGCTAGGCAACGGAGCATGTGGTGTTAAAGTTCAAAATGAAATAGAGAGGCCTACATTTTGAGAATCTCAGACAATAGTATGTTGCAATGCTTAAATTTCAGCAAAGTTAGAAGGAGCTAAGCCAATTTACCACTTTAAAAGACAATAGGCATAACTAGGCTAAACTGAGGGAGAATTGGACAGTAGGGCTTCTGGATATCATTAATTTCCCCATCATTTGAGTGTTGGCATATAATGGAGCTTAAATGAAGCAAATACTCCTGTTGTAAAGAATCTGTGCATTGCAGGAGCTTTGCATTAAAAAAAAACTATTTCCCAATCTGGCTAAAACTGAATTGACTGTATATATGTAGAGATTTTTCCTTGAAACGTTTTGACGTATAGAGCATGAAGAAAATACTGGACCGGCTATATTCTTTCCTGTAGCTCAGTCAATCAAATGCATTTTGCATTTTCTCACTCATCCAAATTTTCTTATGCTAATTGCTGCCTCCATATTCTGGTAATAAAAATTAAATAGTTCATTATCCTCTACAACCACCTCCTTTCCTCCTCCTCCTCTTCCTCTTCCTCTTCCTCCTCCTCCTCTTCTTCTTCTTTTTCTTCGTCTTCGTCTTTGTCTTCTTCTTCTCTTTCTCTTAGTCTTTCCTGTTCCCCTCCATCTCCTTCTTCCTCTTCCACTTCTACTCCCCTTCCCTCACCTTCTCCTCTTGCTCCTCCTCCTGGATACAATTAATTTCTAGGATCAGACAAAACTCTAATTAAACTTGCTTTTTGTGATAACCTTTAACATCTGCAGTATTTTAGGCAAACATAAATAAAATTACAAATCAAATATGCTATATGTCTTCTAGAATACATTTAATGCATGTATCTAAAATCTATGCTTAGAGCAAGCTTAAATGCTAAAGTCAGAGTCGTAAGGTAATCATTACTGGGGAGCATTCACTGTTATAAAAATTTGGACCAACACTATTTTTAATCAGCAATGATTATGCACCATCATAAGACCCATGAGATTTTAACTATTTGTCAAAATAGCAGATTCAAACCAATATAAATGCACATCTATTAATGGTATCTTAGTCTTGGCAGGTGAAGAGGATGAGAAAGAGAATCACTGTACATTGTGCAGTTTTCTTGACAAGATTGTTCGAAAGTGGTTTGCCGTTAACTGTTTCCTATGGCTGAGAGTGACTGACCAAAGTCACCTAGCTGGCTTTGTGCCTAAGGCAGAACTAGAACTCACATTCTCCTGGTTTCTAGCCTGGTGCTTTACCCACTACATCAAACTGGCATTCATTCCCACATATTAGAATATTATAAATCTTTCTGCAATATACTTTCTAAAAATTGCATGCATAAAATTAAACCATATCATTAGCACATGCAGTAAGGTTGATGTAGTTTTACATGCCATATCTAATCTAATTTAATGGTAGACCATTCAAATTTATTTATTTATTTTATTTTATTTATTAGTCAAATGCATATAAGATAAGAGATATAAGTATAAACATGATTATGAATACAGGATAAGGATATGAATAAATGGGGACAGTATGGGGACAGTATGGGGACAGTGCTTATGCACACCCCTTACAGACCTCTTAGGAATGGGGTGAGGTCAACAGTAGACAGTCTAAGATTAAAGTTATGGGGGTTTGGGGAAGTAACCACAGAGTTAGGTAGTGCATTCCAGGCATTGACCACTCTGTTGATGAAGTTGTATTTTCTGCAATCAAGTTTGGAGCTGTTTACGTTAAGTTTGTATCTATTGTGTGCTCGTGTGCTATTGTGGTTGAAGCTGAAGTAGTCATTGACAGGTAGGACCAGTGGTGGGATTTAACCAGTTTGCACCACTTCCGGAGAACCAGTTGTTAACTTTCTAAGCAGTTTGGCAAACTGGTTGTTGGAAGAAATCATTAGGGCAGAGAACAGGTTGTTAAATTACTTGAATCCCACCACTGGGTAGGACGTTGTATCAGAAAATTTTGTGTACTACGTTTAGGTCAGACCGAAGGTGGTGTAGTTCTAAATTGTCTAATCCCAAAATTTCAAGCCTGGTGGCCTAAGGTATTCCGTTGCGAGCAGAGGAGTGGAGGACTCTTCTCGTGAAATATCTCTGGACTCGCTCAATTGCATTAATGTCTGATATACAGTGCGGGTTCCAGGCAGATGAGTCTTTGAGAACTGGTCTAGCAAATGACCTGACAGGACAAATATAGCGTCTGTTTGCAACATCTTATAGCAGCAAAGCCTTTTCCCAGGTTATGATTTTTTTAAATTAAATTTATATGCCGCCTACCTCACTCTTAAGGTGCTCCAGGTGGCTTAAAAGGTCATAAATAGCAGTATGTTTTTATTTACTTATTTATTTATTAACTTTATGTGCCACCCATCTCACTGTTCCATTTGCATAAAACAATTAGAAAGTTTCAAGCATTAAAACACCGGGCATTGAAACTTAAAATATTAGAATTAAAATTATCCTTTTTTATCTTTAAAGGTATCACATTCGATTATTAAAGTTATCCTGTTAGATTATCCTGTGTTGCTCTGCCCCTACTCCATCTCACATCATGTCTGCCTGCCTGCCTGCCTGTCAGTCTCCCATGCAGCCTGCTGGGAATGCAAAATAGCAGATGCGTATAAAACAATTAAGTTAGAAATCCCCCATGCTTCTATTCAGCATGCCCGAATTCTTCTTTACCTTTTGTCAAGGTTTCCATATCCCACTTTCCTGATGCTTTTTTACCCATCTGGACCGAATCAGGTGAATTTCCACTTCAAGGTTTTCAACATTATATGGTGCTAAAATTAGAAGGAACTTAGACACAATAGAATTCAGAAATAAAAGGCCACAGAGAGCACCATAGGGAAATTGTCTTATTCATGCCCTTAGCATGCAATGTAATGAAACCAGAAGAAGATAAGCACTGCATAATCCAGTCTTGTTATTATCAGTTGTATCGCACTGAGACCTTCTTAATTCCTGGAGCTGATTTTTTTTTTAAGTCATAAAACAGAATATATCAGTAAGCATGAAACGACTGGTTTGCTTTATGAATACATGCCATGCAAGATTCCTTTAAGGGCTGGGGAGTGTAACCAGAATATTCAGGTAACAAGAGGTGGGCTAAGCGGAAATGTCTGAAAACTGAAAATGAAAAGGAGATCATCTCTGTCTAGCTGCACTCACAAAAGGGGCACTTTCCTAAGGAACTGTTTCTATTCTCCAATCCCTTCAAGGCAGTCTAATAGTACTTTGGCACTGCAGCCTAAACCGGTTGCCGCCCATGCTACAATTGGCTAATTCTTAAACCATCTTCAGTAATTCAGCAAGAAGGGGAATTTACCAAATTTGAGGATGATACTAAGCTGGCAGGAATAGTCAATACACTAGAAGATAGGCTCAAGATCCAGATGGATCGTGACAGACTTGAACACTGGGCCCTATCTAACAAAATGAAATTCAATGTAGAGAAAAGTAAAGTCTTACACTTAGGCAAGAAAAACCAAAAGTACACACATATTTGGTTTCACCAAAAGTGAAACCAGGCTTAATAACATAGCAGTAACTGTGAGATGGATCTTTGAGTCTTAGTGAACAACCAATTAAATATGAGCCAACAATGTGTGGCAGCAGCCAAAAAAGCCAATGCAATCCTAAATTGCCTTAACAGAGGAATACAATCAAGATCAAGGGAGGTACTAATACCACTCTATAAAGCCTTAGTAAGACTACACCTAGAATACGGCATCCAGTTTTGGTCACCACACTATAAAAAAGATGCTGAGACTCTAGAAAGAATGCAGAGAAGAGCAACCAGGATGATTAGGGGACTGGAGGCTAAAACATACGATGAACGGTTGTAGGAACTAGGCATGGCTAATCTAGTGAAGAGAAGGACCAGGGGAGACATGAGAGTAGTGTTCCACTATTTGAGGGACCACCATAGAGAGGAGGGGTCAAGCTATTTTCGAAAGCACCTGAAGGGAGAGATTCAACCTGGAAATAAGGAGAAATGTTCCGACAGTGCGAACAATCAACCAATGGAACAGCTTGCCTTCAGAAGTTGTGGGAGCTTCATCACTGGAAGCTTTCAAGAAGAGACTGGACTGTCATCTGTTAGAAATGGTGTAGGGTCTGCTTGGGCAAGGGGCTGGACCAGATGACCTATAAGGTCCCTTCCAACTCTGTTAATCTGTTATCTGTAATTCCAATCCAGATTGCAGTGTGTTTGCAATGGGGCCAGGCTGTGTCCACACTGTAGCCACTACAAATTCTGGCTGGTGGTTTCCATGCTTCCCATCAACTCAGGGAAGACAACCCTCATTGTACAAATGGCTCCTGTACGAATTCTTATCCTGTAAGAGTTCTTCCTTTCCTGCCGGTCTCCAGGCCATTCCTTTGCTTTCCCAGACTTTTGCACATGTGGATGCCTTCATAATCCGCCTTTCCCGTGTTAACTTCTTTTACATTAACTCATTTATTTGTCCTTTACGGCTCTATGGTTGTTCTGATGCTACAGTAACCAAAGCAACAGAAAAGAGCTTGTTCTTTTATTCCTTCTTCTGCCAGTCTATGACCACCTTAGAGAACGGGTGAACTAATAGCTCGGCTTTAGAGCAACCGAGTAGCAAATGTTCCCACATTGCAACTTAAAAGATTAAAAATAACATAAAATAAAAAAGTGAGGGATGTCAGGTTTTAAAATAGGTAGAGGAAGGGGAGCATCCTTCACTCAGTGGTGCCCACTCGGACATGTCATGACTGAATGATGCTTCTAAGATTGAAGATGGTCCAGTGATTTCATGAGCCATTCTTTGCTTAAGCTCATTTTTAAAAAAGATAACTGCTAGTTCCAGAGCTCCGGGATAAAATGGCTGCCAAGGAAGGCAGAGGGAGCCAGGCACTGTAGCCAATCAGAGCTGGGGCTGCTACTAGAATGAAGCAATGTCCGGATGATCTTCCATTCTAAAGGGCTTAAGAGGGCACAGATTGGAAAATAACTTTTTCAAATCAAAGCTTGAATACATGGATATGGGATACCCAGGTAGTCTTCGACTTATGACCACATCTGAGCCCAAAATTTCCATTGCTAAGCAAGGCATTTGTTCAGTGACTTTTGCTTCATTTTATGATCTTTCTTGCCACAGCGGTTGAGTGAATCTGGCTTCTCCATTGACTTTGCTTGTCAGAAGGTTGCAAAAGACCCAGGACACTGTAGCCATCATAAATACATTCTGGTGGTCCATCACTTGAATTGTGATCACATGACATGGGGATGCTGCAATGGTTGGAAGTCTACTGTAAAAAAGAATTTGGTTTAAGACTGAAACTGCTCAAAACCTAGGATGGGTGTCGGCAACCCACAGCTCTGGAGCCGCATGAGGCTCTTTTAGCCCTCTGCTGCGGCTCCTGATGCCACTGCTGTTGCCATCTCCATGGCCTGCCTAATGCTCTCACAGCATTGGCTGTGGGGCGGGGTGGACCAGTGTCTCAGGATGGAAAGCAAGTCATGCGTCCAGCTTTAACCAAGGCCGGAAGTAAACATCTGCCATTTCCTGCTGCAGTCAGGCAGCGAGAGAGAGACAGAGAGAGGGAGACAGATTCGGCTCAATTCGGCTCCGTCTGCTCCCCTCTCTTTGCCTTTACCTAGTTTTGCAGGATTTCAGCAGACGCTGCCTTGGTGATGGGGGGGAGGGGCTAATCCAGTATTTGCCTGCCAAGCGTCTTCAGCGTCACCCAGGGACTATATTTTCCAGCCATTTTGGACCAAGCTGCAGGATGCGTATGCGTGCCTCTGTGAGTGTGCTGCTGCTTGGGATGATGCTTCTCTGAAGTGGGTGTGGTGATCTAAGGCGGTAACCTCATGACACTGCGATGTAACAGCCTGACAGTCACGCTTTTTACAATGCAAGGTTTATTTTTGTATCTTTCCAGAGACAGAGAGAAGGTGGCCGAATTTCCTTAGAGTTATTTCCTGGGTGCGTGGGTTGGGAAGTGAGTTGGGTGGGAAGTGGGGGAGAGGGAGGGAGGGAGGGAGGGATAGAAGAAGAGAGAAAAAGAGAGAGAGAGAAAGAAAGAGAAAGAAAGAGAGAAAGAAAGAAAGAAAGAAAGAAAGAAAGAAAGAAAGAAAGAAAGAAAGAAACAGAGAGATGCAGAGAGAAAGAATAGAGAGATGCAGAGAGAGACAGAGAGAGACAGATGGAGAAAGAAAGAGACATATGTATATGTATATGTATATGTATATGTATATGTATATGTATATGTATATGTATATGTATATGTATATGTATATGTATATGTATATGTATATGTATATATCGGGGTGAAATCTAAAAATTTTTGCTACCAGTTCTGTGGGCATGGCTTAATTAGTGGGTGGGGCTTGGTGGTAAGGTGACTGGGAGGGCGGGGCTTGGTGGTCAGGTGGGCGTGGCCAAGTCAATGTCACTTCTTTGCCCTTTTTTAACCTACAAAACACAACACAACACAACACAACTGGCTCACCCACAATATAAAAGCAGCTGTGCTACACCCAAAATAGCCCCTGCAACAAGCAGGAACCTCACACAGCCACAAAAAGCCCAAAAAACCAACTTTCACACTTTTCACACACAAAATTCCACATACAGCTTTGTGAGATTTTGTGTGTTTGTGTAGTTAGAGTGAAACACTACAGAAACACACTAAATCTCAGAAAGCTGCACAAATATTATTTTATTTTAATTTATTTTTATTTTTATATAAAAGCAGCTAAATTTAAAACTTCCTAAACTTTAAATGGCTAGGTCTAAAAAAAGAACAATTTAAAAAAAACCCAATTAACTATTTTTTTAAAGCTCCCAAAGGGGAAAAAATCTTACCCAATTGAACAGGGGTCTCCAATCTTGGCAACTTTAAGACTTGTAAACTTCAACTCCCAGAATTCCTCAGCCAGCTTTGCTTTGCTGATTGAGGAATTCTGGGAGTTGAAGTCCACAACTCCCTGCCTGCTTGATTGCAGGCAGGGAGATTCAGTTGCTTGCTGATGCAATGGATTGTGGGATTACAGCAAGGTGTTGCGATCAGCAGCTAAAGTAAGCAAGCTGAGGTGGGGAGGGGGAGGGATTTTTGCTACCGATTAGCAGGCAGAGCCATTTAAAAGGAAAAAAAAATTCTTTTACATGGCTCTGGCGATCCAAGCTGAGTTGCCTGATTAGCAGGCAACTCAGCTGGGATCGTCAGAGCTTGGCTGATCAGAGCCAAAAAGGCTCTGATGATCGTGCGGCTCAGCTGGGAATGGGGGGCAGGGGCAAGGATTTTTGCTACCGGTTCTCCAAACTGCCCGCCGCCATCGCTACCTACTCGCCCGAGCTGGTCCGAACCAGGAGCATTTCACCCCTGATATATGTATAGAGAGGGAGGGAGGGAAAGAGAGAGACACACACAGAGAGAGACACACACACAAAGACACAGAGAGAGACAGAGAGACAGGGAGGGAGGGAGGGAGGGAGGGAGGGAGGGAAGTGAACAACATACCCAAGTCCAGGTGTGGCAAGAGGTGGCTGGGAGGTGAGGCAGGGCTGGGCAGGGCAAATAATTTAGCAACCGGTTCTCTGCCCTAATGACTGACTGGGTAGGCCTGGCTGGGGGATCATGTGACTGGGTGGGAGTGAGGGTGTCGAGTTGGCCACGCCCAGCCAGTCACACCGGTTGTTAAATTATTGGCTCCTGGTGTTTTCTTTTCTGTGGGAAATGGGTCCAAATGGCTCTTTGAGTGTTGAAGGTTGCAGACCCCTGACCTAAGATCTGTGTCCAACTTTTCCCAAACTAACATAAACCACAGGAGCCTATGGGAATTACTTATTGATTCTATAGCCTATTTGCCTTTGCAGAAATTTAGTTCCAACATCTATTAAGTGCCAGAACAATAAAAATACTGCAGAAGATCTAAATCTTCAAAAAGACTTTGACTTTGTGTCAGAGTGGTCAACCAATTGGCAACTCCAAATCTCAACCAACAAATGCTCTGTCTTACACATTGGCAAAAAGAACCAGAACACAAAATACAAGCTGAGCGGACATGACTTTGTAGATGACCCTCACTCTGTCAAGGACCTTGGAATACTCATATCTAGTGATCTAAGTGCCAAAGCCCACTGTAACAACATTGCCAAAAAGGCATTAAGAGTTGTAAACCTAATTTTGTGTAGCTTCTTCTCTGGTAATATTACACTACTAACCAGAGCGTACAAAACATTTGCTAGACCAATTCTCAAATACAGCTCATCTGTCTGGAACCCGCACTACATATCAGACATTAATACAATTGAACATGCCCAGAAGTTTTCACAAGATGAGTTCTCCACTCCTCTGCTCGCAACAAAATACTTTATGCTACCAGATTTGAAATTCTAGGCTTAGAAAACTTAGAACTACGCTGCCTTCGGTATGATCTAAGCCAGTGGTGGGTTCCTCCCGGTTCGGTCCGGTTCGGCCGAGCCGGTAGCGGTGATGATATGATGTCACCGAACCGGTTCTCCCCCCGGCCCTCCCACCCCCCCCACGTTATTCTTACCTTTTATTTGGTCCCACCCCCCAATCTATTGCTGCCTCCTGAGTCCTAGCTGATGACTAGAGGGAAAAAAACTGTTTAAACTCTTGCCGCGGGGCTTCAAAGGGCCGTCCTACAGCTGATCAGTGTTAAAAGCAAACAAATGAGTCGGGTCGTAAGTGCAAGGACTGGTGGTAAGTCGATGACCTTCCAGAAATGACTCTGACCAGCTAGCCACACCCACCTAGTCACATGACCTCCAAGCCACACCCACAAAATAAGCCATGCCCACAGAACCGGTAGTAAAAAAATTTAGAACCCATCCCTGATCTAAGCATAGCTCATAAAATTATCTGCTACAATGTCCTACCTGTCAATGACTACTTCAGCTTCAACCACAACAATACACGAGCACACAACAGATACAAACTTAAAGTGAACCGCTCCAAACTCCATTGCAGAAAATATGACTTCAGCAACAGAGTGGTTAATGCCTGGAACGCACTACCTGACTTCGTGGTTTCATCCCCAAACCCCCAAAATTTTAATACTGTCTTTAAGTCTGTCTACTGTTGACCTCACCCCATTCCTAAGAGGTCTGTAAGGGGCATGCATAAGAGCACCAGCGGGCCTACCATCCCTGCCCTAATGTTTCCTCTATTCATAACTATTGTATGTATTCAATTCATGCTTATACTTATATATATTACCTAATACATTCTTGACAAATAAAATAAAATAAATAAAAATAAAATAAATCTTCTGAGGTAAGCCTCTGATGTAAAGGCTTATATTAGGCTTGAAAGTAATGTGCAAGAAGCAGAAAATCACTTCATTAAGTTTAAGAATGACCCAATGCAGAGAACAGCAAGGTTCATTAAACTCTGCCTGAAAATCAAGACACTATTGCTGAAGCTAATGCCAGATTCAGACATTAGAAGAACTAGTATGCAGTAGTAGTAGTAGCAGTAGCAGTAGTAAACAGCTTGTTATGGAAACTTACATCCAGCCAACACCCAAACATTTAAGACTTTAGCTAGTATGTGTTGACAATATATACTGTACTTTGGAATGCAGATTTACTAGTAAATGTATACATGAGCTGAACTTCTCTGTAGTAATGAAGGGAGTAATGAAACAAACGAAGAACCATAATAGAATTGAAAAACAAAGATAAAAGAATAAACAAGAGCATTTCTGTTCAATAAGAATCGTTTTATTAAGAATATAACTTACATCAATACAATGCAAGCACACTTCAGCTTTATTTTCCGTATGCTCTAAGAGCCTCATATTTGCTCTAGAGCAGGGGGGTCCAACCTGGGCAACTTTAAGACTTGTGGACTTCAACTCCCAGAATTCACCAGGCAGCATGTCTGCCAAGGTTAGGTACCACTGCTCGAGAGACTTCCCCAATACTTTAAGCCGTTTTGTTGCGCCATTAAGAAGCTTTGCAGGAGGAAAGAGAAATCAGTTTCTCAGGCGTGGAATGTTGAAATGGGAGACAAATAGGACCCAATGCAACTCTAATTATTATTCACATATAAATACAATAAATGCAAGAGTAATATGAGAAATAAAGCTACTTTTTTCATAAGCTGAAGAAATATTGGGATGCCCAAATGTTGGGAAAAGACATAAAAATACACGATTAGCCCTTAATGAAAAACTGGACTGTAATATTGTATTTATTATACCACAAAAGGCCTATCCTAAAAATCCTTTTCACTAAGTTGTTTCCAAGTGGAAAGTGTTCCCTAAGTATATACTAATACCACACCTTTTAGCCCTCGCTTCAGAAAAGGCATTATTTATATGATATATCAAAAGATCCCTCAAAATAATGGCATCACGCCATCACACGAAAGTTGCAGGGTGGCCCATTCTTCATCCTAAAGCATAAGGCTTAAATTTATTTATTAAAATTGTTTGTTTTCTCCCCTCCTTCCCTCCTGGTGGGGCTTCTCTGTCCCCCCCCCCTTGCTACTGTCTTGTTTGGATTATATTGTTTTTTGGTGGGGGAGGGGAGAGAGGCAGGAAAGGAGAAACTTCATTGTACGGAATGGTCATTAACCATGATGCAAACGCCAATGTTTCCATAGAAACGCTTTGTCCACTCCTGAACAGAGGAAGACCATTTTTGAACCATTTGTCCATTTGATTAATTATGTCTTTGTGCCGAAGACGGCTTGGCTTGATTGTCTCATCATGCATTAGAGAAGCTCCTGCCTAACAAATGGGACTATTGTTTTGGCCCTATTCATCTTGGAACATCCCTGAGAGCTGATAGACGTTTCAGCAAAATGACTGGCCCTTAATGAGCTCCAGCTTGTCAGAAGTGTTTAGGACTTCAAGCTAGGCAGGGACCACGGTCATGACAGCTTCTGTTATTAAGGCCCTGAGTGGGATGTCTATAAAGGAGTCCATACAATGCGGTGACCCTGGCTGGGGTATCACATAGTTTGTAATTAACAGCCAGAAGTTCTATATGATAGATTCATAATAGATTTCTAAACCTCATCAAAACTTTTAAGAGGAAAAGAGAGAGAGAGGGAGAGAGAGAGGACGAGGAGAAGGAGGGAGGGAGGGAGGGAGAGGGAGAGAGATAAGGCACACACCAGAGCTTTTGGAGAGCTAGTTCATCGACAGAAAGAAAGCAGGGGGAGTAAAAGCTCGGTGCGAGCGGTGCTCAAGCAGGAATTACGGGAATGAAGTTTGAGTTTGTTGATCAAGGAGGGAGTGGTGTAAATGGGACGTTACAACGAAGTTTTGGGGATCTTTCGTTCAGACTGCTTGCCTTTAGATTTCCAATGGGGACTGGATCAAGGGACAGTGAGGTTGTGCTCACAATGGTGGCTAAAATAAAATAAATTGGAAACAGGCTTTCTGGGATGGCCAGCCAAATGCCATGTTTTATTGTTACTCCAAATTCCCATTTCTTGAAGATAACTCTTGACTGAATATATTTGACTCAGTTTGACAGCCACGGCTGACATTTTCTTAATTTCAGGAGACAAATCTACCCATCTCATGTTTACATTAGTGACTATCCCGCTCTGAAATGTAAACAGCTTTGACTGAGAAGGGTCAACATCAGACATTTATATCCTTATGCCTGGCAACAGGTGATCCATTCATTGCATAATGACACAACAGCAATATTTTAAGGCTTTTTCCTCTCCTAGCCCTGCCTGCTTCCTTTATATTATCCCCGACTCTATGTATTACCTACCCATGGAGATGAAAAATGAAGCATTGCTCTAACCCTTGCTAATGATAGGAGGATTCCACCCCCCACCCCCACCCCGTCTTTAAAATGTTTTGCATCTCTGGATCTTCCACTGAATGCACAGAGGCAACCTAAGCTGACATGTGCTTTAAATATCTCCCCATTCAGACTCAGCGATTAAGTGGTGCTCCTAATAAACACAGATGGAAAGCAGCACCCTGTAGCTACCAACAGCCACATTTAATCAGTTAATAACTGTGGATTAAATTTAATTCAGATTAATTTGTATTAGTATAGTATTTGTAACTCAGTTGCCTTCATATTAATTTACATGTTGTCTAGACATGACATCATATTGATTCTTTGTTTGGCCTGAATCCTAATTGCAATCCTGCAAGCTAATGGATGCAAACTTTCTGCTCAAAGACTACACTAACAACAACAACAACAATGGGATTACCGACTGCGTCCTACCAAATAAAATACAATATTGCGATTCTGAGTCGTAGCTTCAGCCTTGACTGGGAAGAAAAACCTCTTCATTTCTACCGCAACTTCCATGAACAAAATGTGTTGTTCCTTAAATGAAGAATGTGCTGCTGGGAAAGAAGGCTACTATCATCCATCAAGGATTGTTAGCCTCCAATTCTTCTGGGAAAAACGTGGAGGGAGGAACAGAGAAGGGTTAAAAGAAAAGAAAAAAATAGCAGCCGCAGCAAACAATAAATTGCTGTCAAGCAAACTGGGCTACACCATTCTCAAGGTTAGCTGTCATTTCCAATTGTGTTTGGTGAACAACCAAGGTTGGACATCTTGCTTATGAGCCTAAGAACCACAGAGGAAAATCTTGCTTATTCACCCCTAAATCTAAATGGAGTATTTGATCAAGGTATCCTGAGATTATACGGTATACTCCTGTGGCTCAGTAACACCATTATTTCTCGGTTGTTGTTGTTTTTAAAACTGAGCTATTTTCTGAAGGTGTCTCTGCTAGCCATCCTAGGAGTTATGAGACTCTGTTACATATTTTACTCTAATTCTGTTTAGCTGTATGCACGTTTTCCTAGTGTTTCATTTTTATTCATTATAGCATCCAGACTTTCTCCAAGGTAAATTATTTTTATTTGGCAGTCTTACAGTAGATGCCATGTTCATACTAGATACTTAAACAGGGCAGGGGCTACATGGCTTAACATGCTGAACTATGTTTATTGGGATGAGTGCTTAATTTTTTTTCCCCAGATCTATCAATGATGCTCAGTGTAATGTGCAAGTGCAGAAACTGAGTGAAACTCATAACCAGGATAGCTCTTCTGGGAAAGCAATGTTTGTGTATAAAATATGTTATGATTGTAATTACATTTGTCTACCCAAAAATTAGGAGAGAATATTGATGTTTCAATTACACAGAGAACAAACAATATCACTGATTCAGAAATATACCAATGTTATGCTTTCTCTGTTACAGCCACCAAGAAAAAATAATCTCTGGACATTCATCTATTGCATTGTTTTTTTAAACTTAGCATCTTTAAGATAAGTAGACATCAAGTCTCAGAATTTCCCAGGCTGGGATATTCTGAGAGTTGATGTCCTCACACCTTAACGTTGCCAAATTTGAAAAACACAGATCTAATGTAACAGTGAGATCACAACATAATCACGCATTGTGTTTGTACAACATGCTCACCTGAGTAAAGGACAAAGAGGGTAAGTATTGTCTGAAAACTCAAAAACTGAGTTAATTAATCAGAGTAATTGACCCCAGAAGGAAGAAATTAGCACCAAATTGATCCACTGTTGTTGGAAGTTGAAACAACTCACTCTTCAAATAACTAACTCCTTCTGACATGTGCAATGCTTGGCAGAGGATTAAATCTCTCTACATCTGTAATCAAGATGACTTTTCATAGAGGGCCTTAAAATTTAACACATCTCTAGGCATTCCAACTCTGTGGTCACTTTGGTTTTCTCCTGCCACAGTCACACTGGGAAGGTAGAAGAAGAGTACAAATGGTTGGAAATTGGTTTAATCCAATGATAGTTATGATCTCCCCGCAACCTGATCATGGTAACGTTGGCTGTAATCATGCCATTACAGGGGTTTTTTTTCTCCAGAGGAAGAAAAACCATAAAAAACAGGACATGGGAGAGGCTTTTTCAAGTGAAAAAGAACTGAAGGCAGTATAATTGATCAAGCTATCCCTGGTCCTGTGTGGCTTCCAGGACTTCCAAAAGTATCTCCTAAAGGAGATAACTGAGTCATTTGTACAGGGAGACTGGGACACAAATCAGATAATTGTCTTGCTTAGATTGAAAGTTAGTAGAGTAGATTCCATATTGCTAATGACCAATGCCATCTCTAATTTTTTCACACACAACAAATTGCAAATGTGGTTGTAACATAAGAGTCAGCTTTACTGTGAATACAATGTACTTTCCCTTTAGGAGGTAAAGTATGTCAAAGATCTCTTAGTGAGCTCAGGTGTGATACAATTATTAGTGTTGTTGTTGTTGTTGTTGTTGTTGTTGTTTTCAAAGTCATCCAGAAATTTAGACTGTATTTGACATTTTTATTCACCCATCAAACCCTTTGCAAGGACCTAAGATAGGCAGATGTTGTTTGATATTTAAAGGTATTGTCACAGGATATAAGCTGTTCCAAATCAAGCTGCCTTTTGCAGTTGACCAATGGTCAATTTTAACAATGCTGATGGAGATCAAGTTACTATTATTATATACAAAAATGTAAAATCACAGCTACCAGTTCTTTAGTTGGTGTTGGCTTTCATAAGCATCAGATTCTTCCCAAAATCTAGGATGTCATAATGTATCAGTGTAGCATATGCGCAGATCCAAAAAGTGTGGCTTCTGTAATTGACAGATAGAAATATTGTCAATGTGCATTACCGTATTTTTCAGAGTAGAAGACACACTCCCCCCCACCTAAAAGAGCATGGAAATGTTGGTGCGTCTTATACATCGAAAACAGCCATTTTTGGCCTCCCAAAACCCTGCTTCACGCATCTCGTTTTCACCAAAAACAGACCCATTTTTCACAAAAACGGGATGCACAGAGAGTTTGGGAGGCCTGCAGAATGCTCCTGGGGGCTGGGGAAGCAAAAAACATAATGTGGGGGGCCCCTCCCCGGCCCCCAGAAGCACTGTGCAGGCCTCCCAAACCCCCCACACGTCATGTTTTTGCCCTCCCCAGCCCCCAGGAGCACCGTTTTTCGCAAAAACAGGCCACACAGAGGGTTTGGGAGGCTTGCACAGTGCTCCTGGGGGCCGGGGAGGGCAAAAACCAGACATGCAGAGGCCAAAAACGCTTTTTCCTTGTTTTCCTCTTCGAAATCTTGGTGCATCTTATACTCTGGTGTATCTTATAGTCCGAAAAATAAGGTATTTTCTAAGTGCCCTCCAAGATTTTTTGGTATGGCAGCCATTGCACCAATAACCACTGACACCAACACAACTTGTTGATTTGCAATAGTGGCGAACATCTGAAGCTCGTGAGTAGTATGAGGGTGAGTGTTCATTCTCCGAGCTTGTGGGTTGGTTTCTGAATGTTTCGTTACCAAGCTAGGTAACATCTCCAGCGGAGTTTAGGAAAACCAACCCACAAGCTTGGTGAGTGAACACTCACTCTCACAACTTGTTGATGCCATAATCTTTTGATTTTGATTGACTTGAAGTAAACCTCTGCATCGATTTCTGTGGGGCAGGCATAATCTATTAATGGCCATTATTAAATTTTTGTAAGAAAGGGTGAGCTGATGTTGTGATGCCACATGCATGTCTGGCTATTATGCTGTTATTGTAATTAGAATTCAAACAAATCTACTGATACCTGTGTGACTCAGTCTATTATTCCAAAGCACCTAGGAAAATTCTGCTAAAACAAGGCATAATAATAAACTGTCATCTGAGAGTGAGTTAGAAAAAGGCAGATTAACTGTGACAAATTTTGAGAAGCTAAGGAAAAGAGAAAGGAGGGGCTGCCATGCAGTGTACTAACAGAAGATAAGACAGATCTTTATTGTAATGTCCACATATGAAAGTCTAATTAAACTGATTTTTCAGTAATTGTGTCAGATGCACAGGAATCTTCTCAATTTACAGTTAGCACCTGCTTGGCATTAAATAAGGGTCAATGGAATTCAAGGCGGACTAGACTTAGTCCACTTATGGCTATGTAGAGATTCTAGACTGATCCCTCTTTTAACTCTGTCCCCAGATTCTACCACTTCTTCTCCTACATTGCAGAGTAAGATAAACAAAGAAACGAAGAGCTTGACATCTTCTTTATCTTTTTTTCTGAAAGGTGTCTATATACATTATTTCTTTCCATAGTTGTCAATATCACCTTTACTAAATAATATAGTACTTTGCACAAATATAAACCAATTATCCCCTAAAATCATACTTATGAAATCATATTTATTCATATTGTGGTCAACTGTATTTGATAATCAATTATTTAAAGCAATTAAAAAACCCACCTGTTTATGCTTAAAATAGAACCACTGTTTTCTCTCTTTAATTTCATTCTCAAAATACCAATGAAATAGGCTAACATATATTTTGGTTTAGCTTACTTTATTGGATAATTTATTAAAGATTCTTAAAAAGCTGGAAATGCTGGGTGGCTAAGATATATCTACACCTTTCCTTCATTGAGAACTGTATGAATTCCAGGGTAGCACGGTAACTGCCAACATAGATGAATTTTTCAATTATGTGGATATGTGCATAGTTGCTGCATACATTTTAGAAGTGGGGCACCCTTTGTCTTGTTTTTCTCTCTCATTCAGCAGTCTCAGGTGACTATTAAATAGCAGAATTCTGCCCATATTTCATGATATAACTACTCCTGTTTATTAAACCACAGTTAAAGCAATTCAGTGTTTAGAGTATATGCAAACCTGTTCTTAATATGAACAACTCATGCCTTGATTGAGCCTCACAACTGGGCTTTTATATGAATGACTTATAGAACATTGTCTTCAAGACATAGAAATCTTGGGTATTCTTCTACTGATTGCCTATAGGGTAATACAGGCAGATTGCCTGGGTAATATCCAAAGAACAGAAGATCCAAAGTTATTTACAAGGATGTTTCAACAGGCTATGTTAGGTTCTTATACCAATAAAAGGTTTGAGTCTGCTATGCCTAGCACAACCTTTATCAAGAATTCAGTACTCAATAGTTACACAATCAGGAAGTTTTGCCTATATAGATATTCATGGCTGTCTTATACACACCCTGAAAAAAATTGTTGATGACTAGAAGAAACTCCTAGACTTTCTACAAAAACAGCTGTGGAAGCCATGACTAAGGTTCTTTTCTTAACTCCGACTGGTTCACAGGTTACACTCTTATCTGGAGCAGGATGCCCTTCCACTGGTAACTCACCCCCTGATCATCATTCAGCTGGACTACTGTAATAAAGTATATGAGGGCTTGTTTTTTGGTGGGGAACTAGAAGCTGCTGCTGGTCCAGAGTGCAGCAGCTAGATTGCAAGATAACATCAAGTTGAAGATTGTTGAGGTATTAACATAGACATCTGGACAAAATTCAAAGAGCTGGTTATTACCTAAAACACTTCAGATAGCATAGCAGCAGGTTACTTCAAATATCACCTTATAATAATTGATTCTGCCCAACTGGAATGAACTTGTTAAAAGGACCTTCTCTCTCTGCATTCTCTTTCCATGAAATCTCCCATTTTCAAAAAAAAAAAAAATACTATACAGATGGTAAAGAGGCTTTAGCAGGGGTGGGATTCTACCAGTTCGCACCCATTTGCTAGAACCAGTTGTTCTAGCAAATTGGAGGACCAGTTGTTGGAAGAAATCTCCTTTTGTTTTTTTTTCCCCTTTACAAGGTTAATCCTGTAAGGAAGGCAGGAAGGAAACATTCTGGTGTTATTTCTAGCCTAATCTTTATTGCACTGCTTACAGAAACTGCCTCTCTGTTAACCCTTATTACATTCTTGGCAATACGCCTAGACTTACTGTTGCCTGAGCTTCTCCGGAGTTTTCTTTGATAGTACTTAGCCATACTTTCTTAGTACGAAAGTACTAAGTACTTTCTTAGTAAGAAAGTGCTTAGTACTTTCTTGAAGGGGAAGGGTTATTTTAAGCTTTTTACACTGCTGTTAGGAGGAAATACTCCCCTGTTGGAGTTCTTCCATCTGGAATGCAACAATCAGCACTTTGAAGAAATAATTGAATAATGAAGCAGAGCTGCTGGAAAGAAGCTTTTAATAACAAGGAACCAAGATGAGTGACATTCAGCAAGGCTTCTTGGCTAGCTAGAAAGGTTGATATTCAAATGTGAGTTTACATACCGTTTCTGAGTTTTGGTCTAAAACTGTTTTTTGGTGAAGTTTAATTCTGTGCTTGGTGACCTTTAATCCTGTGTTTATTGATGGGATAATTTTCCCTGTTCAGCTTTGTTTGGAAGGAAAAAGGTTAACCTCTGTTCCTGAAAAGAAGCAGGGTTCAGAAATCTGGCTAGGTAGTTCCTGTGTCTATTTGTTCTGGTAATTGGTTTTTTTTGTTTGTTTTTTTAATTTTGATTTATATGCCGCCCTTCTCCAGAGACTCAGGGCGGCTTACAATGTGCTAAGCAATAGCCTTCATCCTTTTGTATATTTATACAAAGTCAGCTTATTGCCCCCACAATCTGGGTCCTCAATTTACCTACCTTAGAAAGGATGGAAGACTGAGTCAACCTTGAGCCTGGTGAGATTCGAACCTGCAGTAATTGCAGGCAGCTGTTCTTAATAACAGGGTGCTTTAGACCACTGTACTACCAAGGCTCTAAGGTTTAACAAGCAACAGCTACTGTGTTTGCTTTTTTTGCTACACTCTAGCGCTAATTGCTTTCTTTCTTTGTAATTAGGTTTTTCTCAAATGTTTACACTTGAGCTTGCCTAGGGTGTGAGTTCTGACAATGAGGCAGACAAGGCTTGTATTTTAGTTTTAAAAGGATTTAAACTGTTGTGATTTAATTATTTCTATTGTGTTTGAATTTTTTCCTGTCTCATGGTTTATTTTTCTATCTGGGAACGGGGTCTTCCTTCACTGCTTTAGTGGTTCCTGGCACTGTCCTTTTGGGGTGTACTTCCAAGAGGCAGGATGCAAGCTTGGCACTGATTTTTTTTTACTGCCTTTCTGAGGGGCATATGATCTTTCCTTAAATCTGGATGATTTCCTTAAGATATCTTGTGAGGTGAGTGAGACCAGCTGTGCTTCACAAACTTGGGAGGGCAGAGACCTGAACCTGGGTTCCCTATATAATTTGTTAATTTGTTTCTTTAGCTCGGCATTTTGTAGCCCAAATATGCCCACCCACTTTCTGGAGCCCTTCAATGACTTCTTTGCTAAAGGGTTTCATTTTATGAGCAAGAGGTGGCTGCTGATATCATTGCATTTTAACTATTTTAATTCCTCAAGATGCTCTGGTACCCTGCCTGATTTGTAACCGGGTTGCAGGTATTTCTAATCTAATGATTGGTATTTAGGGCAGCTTTTTGCAAGCAAAGAAGCTTTTTGTATTTTTGTACAGGTAATCCTTGACTTACAACAGTTCATATAGTGACCATTCAAAGTTACAATGGCACTGAAAAAAGTGACTTATGACCATTTTTCACACTTACAACCGTTGCAGCATCCCCATGGTCATGAGAGGCCAGGCAAGGAGAATTGCCCCTCAACGTAAGTGACGTTGAGTTGGCCATGACCACCCAGTCACATGACTACCCAGCCACGCCTACTCAGCTGGTCATTAGGGCAGAGAACCGGTTGTTAAATTATTTGAATCCCACCACTGGGCTTTAGTAAATTGTTTTCAGTTCTGATTTAGAGAGAAAATAGTGTAAAGGAATATAGTTATCATACATTTTGTGAGACCAACAGTTAAGACCATAGTTGTTAAGGTTCTTAAAGCCAGATTAGGTGAGACCATTGCTAAATCCATGGTTACTGAAGGTATTAAACCATGGTGTACATCTTCCTCCCTCCCTTCCTTCCTTTTATTCATTTATTTTTTAAAAAGACATTTTAAGACATACAAATGCTGGTAAGAAGTGATAAGTAGCATGTGATCTGTTGTGAGGAACAAATGCTTCTTAATATAAATTAAAATATCTGTTTATATAAGTGCTTCTACCCACTTAGTTAAAGTTAAGTATGTCAGGAGAAATAAACAAGTAAATTGAATGCAGTGGGAATGGATTAGTGATTCACCACATCTGAACCTGCATGTTCAGTGTATTCAGAGAGGCACTGCTGACAGATGATGGCATATATCATATTGGAAGATGAACATGTGAACTACAGTCCTGCCCTAGGGTGCCATGAGTTTTTATAGAGTTTTATAGTCTTCGTTGATTTTTATTCTGATTGTAGAGGAGGGACTGCTTTAATTGTTCTGTGCGCTGCCCAGGATTGTTACAAACCAAGCAGCGATATAAATCTTTTAAAATAAATAAAGAAAAGGTGTCTGTAATCGTTTGTGTGAAGTTGTTGGGGCCTGAGATTCTGGTGTTGATATAAATGTGAGGAAAAAGTAAAAGTAGGGGAATGGAATATTTTAATAGTGTATAAAATACAAGAAACGATCAGGTCAAATAGGAACAAGGATGTCTCAAATATAAGTGCATTGAAGTGTTTTGTGATAAAAAGAGAATGAATGAGGATTGAATCAGAACACAAATACGTAAAGGAATGATGAATTGGTTGAGATAATAGAAAAGACCAAGGAAGTAATGGTTGGGTGAAATGATGGGCTCCTCAAAAAAGGGAAAAGAAGAAATTTCAAGAAAAGACAATGTCTAGAGTGGTGTATAGAAACAATGAAAAAGTTTTTCGCATTGGAACTGAAGGTGAGTCACTCAACAGTGCAACATTGCTGTGAAGGACAACACAGTTTTAGTAATACAATAATTACCACAGGTAGTAATAATACAGTTTATAAATTATGGAAAGTTATATTGTATCATATTCTACATTAAAAATGAAGGCTTCTCAGAATAAAAAGCAAGAAATTATTATCTTAGATTAGAAATGATGAGTTATTCCAAGAGCCAGATTGATCTAGTGGTTAAAACACCAGGCTAGAAACCAGGGTGTCAACTCTGAAGCTGACCTGGCCAGAGCCATTTTGGAGCTTCAGCGTTGCCACACTGGAGCTGAGGGATAGGGAGGAGGAGAATAGAGATAGTTCGGGTCTTGTAGCCAAAACAAATTACTTTCTCTTGGGAACCAAGGACATTCTCACATCTTGGTCAGAGAGAGAGAGGAGGAGTGATGTTACCAGGCAACTGGCAACATCCTGATTGGACCATGTGATTGATTGATTGGGGAAGGGGAAAATTTTTTAACTTTTAATTTGGTGAAAACCACAGGAACTTTCAGAGTCGTTTATCACCAGAACTGTGCCAATATAATATATCCAATAAAACTATTCTTTGAGGAATCTACCGGCCTCAGAGTTTTGTTTGCTTTTGGATTATTACTTGGAACCCTGACACAGGGATTTCTAGTCCCTTCTTAGCCATAAAAGCCAGCTGGATGACTTTGGGCCAGTCACTCTCTCTCTCAGCCCAACCCTGAGAGAAAGTAGAGGAGGAAAAAATATTATATATATTCGCAATCTTGAGTTTTTTTATAAAGGATTAAAGGAAATATTTTAAAAAACTAATAAAAATAAATAAACTGTTTATCCTATTATCACCTCTGTGAAAGAACAGGGTGATAACACCGGTAGTAGTTAAAGTGTTTCTGAGTAAGATTGAGGAGATTATCCTTATCTATAGAAATTCACAAGGCTAGTCATTCTGACTCTTGACATACTATATCACTCAGGATTTTTATTGTGGAGATAAAAAGGAAGAGTCCTCAGTTCCACATAAACTATTTTGTAGCTATTGGAAAACATTATGAATCTATCTAATACATAAAATAGAAAATAAGTAAAGATGATTGATAATACAGGCCCAACATCTCAGGGTGACTATTACACTGAAGGCAATGCACATGGGGAATTCTTCCCTCCATTTTTCTCCATATGACAGTCTCATGAAACGGGTTAGGCTGAAAGTGAATTGCTGGCATGAGACACCCAACGCAATCCATAGCTGAATATTTGACAACCACCTGCTCTTTCCAGATCTGGTTGCATCGTTCATTGTTAGTGCCAGATTAGGCTTCTTCATAACTGTGCCTATCCTGAGGCAGGTATGGCACTGAAGATGTTACCTAGCTACGTGATTAAATGTCTATAAGAAAACAACCAAGCTCAGAAAATACTAAGGACTCCATAACCTAGCTATTTTGATTTTTATCTATAATTCACTCTAGGTTGGGCTGCCTGGTGCAAAATGCAGCGGTAAACTTGTTGACTGCTGTATGGATCCCCTACCCATCACATCCAACATTTGCAAACTTCCACTTTTCAGTAGCATGGAGGTAAGCCTTTTTTGCCACCTGTCCTGAAGACTGGCTGTCCTTCTGTTGATGCCAATGCAATCAGGTTTTTTTTTTAAGTATCATTTTATGTTAGCATTCTCCAGCATTGCTTTAATATTTTTTCTAAATATTTCAGAAATTCAGAGATGCATTTGCCAGCATAGTTGTTCTGTCTGGCAAACCAGCTGAGGGTAGCTTTTACTGTATTTTCAGAAGTACTCCATGTACAGCCTCTTCACAGAAGTGCCAACTCATAACCTGAGCTCCTGTGTAGCAATGCAAACTCACAGCTATAATAATTAAGCAATTAGGCATGGCGGAATTGTGGGTTTCCCAAGATAATCACCCCCCTGGGATATCATAAGTCATGATCCAGAGATAAGTGTTTTTAATCCCCAAAGGGTATCATTAAGTTATGATAACTATTCACCCAAAAGAAGACTTATAAGTAATTTAGAAATCTTTTGCCTGAAATAAATCGTAAAAAAAAGGGCTATGGCTTTGAGCTGTAGTGGCAAAAGTGCACCGCTAGATGAGTTTGCCACAAATGAATGAAAAGGTTGAAAATACACAATAGTATCATAAATGAATAATCGATTCATTCAGATTTAGTTGGGAAGGAAGAATAATTATTACGCTCTTGACTTCTCTTAAGTGTTAAAAATGGAAAAGAAAAAAGAACACCTGGTCAGGAATGTCAGACATAATCTTAGGAAGCTCTTTGAAAATAGAAATATTGTTTTTATTTCAGCAATGAGGAATATAATGAAATTGGGATGTGCCAATCCTTTGTTAATATACTGGGCACTTTTTCAGGCATGTCTTTGAGTCATTGTTAACTCCTGGTGATTGCCTGAATGAGTCTCTGCAGTTTTTTTGGCAAGGTTTTTCAGGAGATGTTTGCCATTGTTTCCCAGGGCTGAGAGAGAGGGACTGGCCCAGTGGTGCTATTCAGCCGGTTCTATCCGGTTCGTGCAAATTTATTTATTTATTTATTTATTGGTTCGATTTATATGCCGCCCTTCTCCGGAGACTCAGGGTGGCTTACAATGCGTTAAGCAATAGCCTTCAGACTTTTGTATATACCTGCTTAGTAGGGCTTTTGGCCTCCCCTAAGCAATGTTCTTTTTTATACAAAGTCAGCTTATTGCCCCCACAATCCGGGAGGCTCTGCCCACCCGCCCAGATGTCATCACATCCCATTTTTGATGCTCTGTGCATGTGCAGAAGGTCCTGTGCATGCACTGAGGTGGCGCGTGCGAGCAAAGTGAGCGCACACTCACATGCGCTGCTGGCGCTGCTGGCTTCATGCCTAAGGCAGGATTAGAACTCACGGTTTCCAGCTTGATATCTTAGCCACTACACCAAGCAGGCTCCCTAGAAGTTTTCTTGGCAAGGTTTTTCAGAAGTAGTTTGTCATTGCCGGTTTCCTAGGGCTGAGACAGAGGAAGAAGCCCAAGGTCACCCAGCTGGCTCTGTGTCTAAGGTGGGACAATATACCACATAGTTCCCAGCGACCGGTAAGATCCCACAGAATTGGTCTCTTCCAGGTCCCGTCAGCTAAACAATGCCGGTTGGCAGGTCTGCGGGGGAGGGCCTTCTCTGTGGCTGCCCCAGCTCTCTGGAACCAGTTACTTCCTGAGGTCTGGACCACCCCCACTCTATTGGCCTTCCAAAAAGTGGTGAAGACCTGGCTTTTCCGTCAGGCCTGGGGCCGTTGATCTCGGTGTTGCGATCGTGTGAGATCCGGCCATGAATGATGTGAATGGGTTTTAATGTTTTAATTTTTAAATGTTTTTATAATGGTTTTTTAAATGCATTGTAAGCCGCCCTGAGTCTTCGGAGAAAGGCGGCATATAAATTGAACTAATTAAATTAAATAGCTCACAGTCCCCCAGTTTCTAGCCTAGTGCCTTAGCCACTATATCAGATTGGCTTTCTCCTGAGCACTTTCTCTGATTAAATTCAGGGTGAACAGATATCTTTATATATTTAGTCAGGCGAGGGATTGGGCAAAATACTTGTTGCAAGGATGTTTTATTTTAATCCAATGGCCTTTTAAACAAGTGAACATCTTGCAAAATAATTAGAGGAGAGAGGAAAGGTAATATGTTCTTGGTTATTTCCTGAACTGTCTCCATGTTTTCATTTTCTACAGCCCATTTTTGTAGCATTTTTATCTCACCAGTTTCTCACAATCAGCCCCATCAGTCTTCCTTCTGCTGTTCTTGTGCCCCAACCCAAACATTAACCCAAATCTTAACCCTAACAGCATCTTGTAAGTCTGAATGTACTTCCTCCATCCCTTGCTTTATCTTCATGAGAACTAGGAAAGGTCTTTTCTGTGGTGTTTTACCAGGTTACAGTTCCATGGTACACATAAGTTTCTGTTATCTGACTGTTGCCTTGGTATTGGTTCTTTCCCCTGTCCCTCAAAGTTGAGGTCCTGTTCCTGTACCCATTACACATTTCCTCTATTTTGGTTACTCTTTGTCTCCTCCTTCTCTTCTTCAATCTCCTCCTCCTCCTCCTCTCAAGTTTGAAAATGAAGGTAAAGAAAGCAAGGTGTGAGCATCATTGTTTATCCTACATCATAATATGATCCTCAAAATAAAATGATTGATCTTTTTAAGTGGGCTAATCTCTGTTGTCTTTCTCATGCCAATACAGGAGGGATGTGTAAATTACTTTCCATCAAGTCCATGCTTGTTTCATAGGTGTTTAATTACATCTGCCATGATTTTATATCAGTCAAAAGTTTGTGTATTTCTTTGTTTGCTTGCTTTAATAATGAATCAACATTCAGCCCAAGGAAAGAGTCAGTGTCCAAAAACCTTGCAAATAAAGATTCAGTTCATGCCGCCATCAGGAGTCAAAACAGGGACAATAAACATTCAGCCCAAGGAAAGAGTCAGTGTCCAAAAATCTTGCAAAAAAAAAGCTTAAGGGACTAGTTCATGCTGTCATCAAGAATCAAAGGTGGGACATTCTTCCCATATTGCATTGTAAATAGACAATAATTTCACTATTTGATTATTATATTTCTCTGACATAAGGGGTACCATCTTTTTCTTTTCAGCCTATCCTTTATCCAATGTAGTCTTCCAACCAGTGTGTTGAAAAAGAAAATTTAACGAGCCAAAGTAATGAATCATAAATCCACTGTTTATAATAAATGAGATGCTAATAGAAAAGCTAACAGCACAGTAGAACATCTCCAGTGGCAGAGTCATTGACCTGGACATCAAGAAGAGCAGAGTTCATGAACTCAAAGGTGCTCCTTGTCTCGACCTCAGACTTCCACAATTAATGTGCGGACAATAAACTGTTTATTATCCTTTTGGGATTGCTAAAAAGATAAATAAAATAACATATGTGAAAGATACATGCATAGAGAGCAAACTACTGGGTATGAATTGGCTTGAATTAATTTTTATAGCATTATTAATATGAATACATACTCAAGGGAAATTTGTAATGCAACTACATACAGATTAACAGAGTTGGAGAAGACCTTGTAGGTCATCTAGTCCAATTCCCTGCCCAGCAGACTCTACACCTGTCAGCTTTAGAGCCATATTAACATATTTTTGAGAGATGGCAGTCCAGTCTCTTCTTGAAAATTTCCAGTGATGAAGCTCCCACAACTTCTGAAGGCAAGTTGTTCCATTGGTTGATTGTTCTCACTGTCAGAAAATTTCTTCTTATTTCCAGGTCGAATCTCTCCTTGTTCTGTTTCCATCCATTATTCCTTGTCTGGCCTTCAGGTGCTTTGGAAAATAGCTTGACGCCTCCTCTCTGTGGCAGTACCTCAAATATTGAAACACTACTATCACGTCTCCCCTGGTCCTTCTTTTCACTAGACTAGCCATGCCCAGTTCCTGCAACCATTCATCGTATGTTTTAGCCTCCAGTTCCCTAATCATCCTGGTTGCTTTTCTCTCCACTCTTTCTAGAATCTCAACATCTTTTTTATAGTGTGGTAACCAAAACTGGATGCAGTACTAAGGCTTTACAGAGTAGTATTAGTACCTCCCTTGATCTTAATTGTATCCTTCTGTTAATTAACTTAATTTAGGATTGCATTGGCTTTTTTTTTTTTGTTGCCACCACACTGTTCATTCATATTTAGTTGGTTGTCCACTAAGACTCCAAGATCCCTCTCACAGTTACTGCTATTAAGCCTGGTTTCACCCAGTCTATATGTGTACTTTTTATTTTTCTTGCCTAAGTGTAAGATTTACTTTTCTCTACATTGAATTTCATTTTGTTAGATATGGCCTAAGACAGAACCTTGTGATACCCCATTGCTTACTTCTCTCCATGTAGATGTATTACCATTAAGGACTACTTGTTGAGTACGGTTTGTCAGCCAGCTACAAATCCATCTGATGGTGATGCTATATATCTATCCCATTTTTTTCTAGCTTACCAAGAAGTAGGTTGTGGTCTACTTTTTCAAATGCCTTGCTGAAGTCTAAGTATATTATGTCCACAGTATTTCACTGGTCTACTAATTTAGTCACTATATTGAAGAATGAAATAAAATTGGTTTGCCATGATCTGTTTTTAACAAACCCATGTTGACTTCTAGTTATTACTTTACTCATTTCTAGATGTTGGCGGATCTGGTTTTTTATTATCTTTTCCAGTATCTCCCTGGGTATTGATGTTAGGCTGATTGGTCTGTAGTTTCCTGGGTCTGGTTTGTTGTTGTTGTTTTTTTTGTTTTGTTTTTTTTTAAGATGGAACCACATCAGCTCTTTTCCAGTCCTCTGGTAGTTCCCCAGTGCTCCAGGATTTTTGGAAGATGTGATATGGTGGTTCTGAGATGATATCTGCCAATTCCTTTAGAACTCTGGGATGTAATCCATCAGGTCCCGGTGATTTGTATTCATCAAGATCAGACAGGTGTTCTCTTACCATTTTTTTGCTTATTTTAACTTTTATTTCTAGTCGGTCTTTTACAGTTATGTTTTTAGCAGGGTGGATAAAAATCAATGATTTTTTTAAAAAAATCAAAAAAATCAGATTTTTTTTATTTAAATTGGATTTTTTTGATTTAAATCGGATTTTTTTTTATTTTTATTGAATTTATTTTAATAAAAAACTTTTGGGGTAAAAATCTATCGTAAGATAGTTTTATATTTAAGATACATAAATATTTTAGTTTATTCAGCATGAAATGGAGCTTAGTTATGTAGCATGAGGCTGTATATTCTGCAACACTGGGACTATCGGTGAGTCAACAGTGGGTCAAAGGAGTAGCAGAGATGACAGTTGCTCTTTTTTACTAGTGATTTAAATCATGATTTAAATTGTGATTTAAATCAACTCGATTTAAATCAAATCCACCCTGGTTTTTAGTAAGTTGGACTACTTTTCTATTTGCATGAAGACTGATGCAAAGAATGCATGCATGAAAGAATGCTTTCTCTCTGCTGCCGTCTTCTCTCTTTAGTTTCCTTGACTTTTTTCTTGTTATTTTGTATCTTGGAAGAAACTTTTATTATTATCTTTGACTTTTGTTGCAAGTCTTTGTTCATTCTGAGCCTTTGCTTTTCTGACTTCATCTTTGCAGATTCTGGCTATCTTGTGGTGAGGTGTAATGTTGTTCAGAATTGCAGGCAACCAAACAGTCGTGCCCTTCCCAGATTCATCCACTTCATTTCTTCTGCCTGTTTCTGATTTGCCCACCTTGCAGAGTAAGTCAGTGAGTGTTCCTTGTCCTTGAAGCATGCTCAGCCCTCACTGAGCCATTTTCTTTCCTCTTCTACTACACATGCTGATCTTTTCCTCTAAGAAGCGGTTGGATTTCTGCAAACTTGGGATGTGTTGCTTTGCAGGGATAAAGAATGATGTTTGGAATAATGTAGGAATGCCATTTGGAGAATGCAATGCTATCAGCATATTTTATTTATTTATTTTTAAGATGCATAGGGCCACCTACTCAAACAATGTCCTTCTACGTGGCATACAATATGAACCAGTTTGGTCTAGTGGTTAAGAAACAAGGCTAGGAACCAGTTGACTATGAGTTCTAGTCCCTTCTTAACCTGAAAGAGGCTAGGTGATTTTGGTCAGTCACTCTCTCTCTCAGCCCAACCCATCTCACAGAGTTGTTGTTGTGGGAAAAACAGGAGGAGAGAGGAGTATTATATAGTGAGCTGAGTTACTGATAAAGTAATAAAGATGGGATGAAAATTTAATAACTTAATAAAAAATAAATAGGCTGGCACATCAACCATGTTGTGTTCCAGCTTTTGCCAAATAGTTCTTGTTGTGTTCATGGAGTCTGAATATCCATATAATGGAATCGATTGTATAGTTAGCTCCATCATGAAAAATATTTAAAGGAGAGGCTAATAGTGAGGTTGTTGGATTTAGTCGTTTCCTTGTAAGGGTCTATGGTTTAATCACATCTTGTGTTATAATACTTGTTAATATTTTTTCTTCTTTCAGATCCCTGTACCACAAGTAGCTATGAAGACTATTGTCTGTAGACCCATATGATGGATGCACTGTTGGAAAATGTACAGGACCAGATTGAGAATAGATCATCCTGGAGAAAATGTGTCTAGTCAACATTGATTGGATGGCATATAGTCATCACACTCTTGGTTTGCTGAGAGGCAATAAATGTTAGATTTGCTCACAACCTTGACCTTGAGTTAATTTCCTTTGCAAAAAAAGTTATTACCCATGTATTGGGATTGAAAATATTGCATTTATTGACATAATATGGGTTGCATTTAGGCTTGTTAGGCAGACAGTTTAGATAGTGAGTTGGCTGCAGAGCACTTACAAGCCCTAGTATGGTGTGATGTGATGTCTTGCTAGTTGCCTCAAGGAGATCAGGTCCATACTTCTCCCACTTGTTCTCGTAATCCTTCCGTGTTTGCTGCAAGCAGCGGTGGAAGAAGAAGAAGATGCTAAATCAAGGAGAAAGTGTCAACTTTCAGTTCTGTCTTGTCCGTAGCACATTCATTGGGTGGGTTTATAAGCTACACAATGATAAAGTAATGATCAGGCATTGCAGGGAGAAAAGCATCAGTGTTTCTTCTTTACTTTTGGGAATGGAATAGTAAGCCTGGATATTTGATTGCTTCTGGTTAAGAACACTGACCAAAACAATAGAGCAAACTCTATTCTATCTGGAACTCTGCCAAAACTGCCCTTTTACTCTTTAGAAAAGAGAGAAAGAATAATGATGAAACAGAGATGTGTCTGTATTCAAGGAGTGTTTCTCTTTGAAATACAGTAGAAACCTAATATTAAAATAATTCAAGGTCTATCTGGAACATCTTTTTGTTTTCCATTTCCTACAGAACAACTGTTGAGCTGTTTCTGCTGAAAATACACTTTTTATCCTGGAAGAAATGAAACTGCAATGTTTGTTTTAATTCATGGAAGAAAAATCAAAATATTATCAATGAGTAAGTCAAGCAATCATAAAAAAAACACTTGAAACATAAGGGCACTGGTTTTTATATTCAGACAATGTAGAAACAATATTCAGACAATGCTGAATTCTAGATTTCTAGATTCATCTCTCTTTTTCAACATAATATATAGAATCTCATTCTATTGAGAAACAATAGCTTTCTAAGTGAATTTAGTCATCCAAATATTTATAGACTACAATTCCCATGAAATCCAGGCAACAGTAACATTGGCCATGATAGCAGGAAATTTTAAAAGTTGTAAATCTCGCATAACTGAAGGACATTAAGCTGGGGAAACCTGATTCAAAAGGTTAAATAACTCAAGGAAAAGGTTGCCATCAATGCAACCTTTCAAACAGATTATTTAAAATATCTATTCATAATTCATATTTGCTAACTGCTGCTTTCAGAAGTTGTCAAACCCTATGTCTTTTTGTTAACTAAATGTAGTTTTACAATATACAAGTCTTATATGAAAGAGCAATAGAACTAGCAAGTGGTCTAAGTGCTCTTTTCTTGAAGAAATTGAAATAAAAGTGTCAAAGACTACATTCTTTAAAAAGAAGTTTAAATTATTAGTGAGTCAAGAGTGATGAATAATAATTATGTTTTCTTATATTCGATTTTATGTAAAGCAGACTGACAAAAACCTCTAGTAAGGTTAACATAAAATTATATATATATATTGCTTCTTCAGATGCTCATAATTAATTTGCTTCCTTTGATATAAAATTTTGCACACTGTCTCATTAAGAATGCCTTACAATACATAGAACAAATATTTTAGTCAGCCTAGTTTGAATATTTTTCTGCTAACACAGATACCAATGCTATATCTGCATCTGTACTTTATTCTTTCAAATTCAGAATATTTTTACAATATCTTATATAGCTCCTAAAGAAGCAAACTGGATCCTGGACAAACTAGTTGGGAAAAAAAACATGCAGAAACATTTATTTGGAAAAATATTCTGTCCCTGGACTTTGTGTTCTATGACAAAGAGAAATTACAAAATAGTTCATCATAAAGAGAGATGCAGTTTGCCAGCATTGTTGGTGGTCTGTAGTTCAGACCTGTCTTCCTGATAAGAAATGGGCTCTGTTGTTAATACCAGAGCTGGCAGAAGACAGTATTTGTAGCTCAGGGTTGCACTGTGAGGTCCTTGGTGCTCTCTGAGCTTGGTGGCTTTCCTGCAGACATTTCATTACCAAACTAGGTAGCATCACCAGTGCTCTGATTATGTTACTATCAGCACTTCAAGCTGCATTTACTCTAATGCTGACATAAGAAGGAGAGGCGGAGGCATCTGGAAAGGGACGTTTGACTTTTCACCTACTTATTTTCCCTGGAGATAATATCCCCTAGGAGATGGGATGCGAGGGGGGAAATTCCTTTGAGCTGGAGCAGTAGATTAGGGGTAGAATGACTTGGAAGATGACCAATGAGTGCAGGGGAGTGGGGAACGGAAAGGGAGGGTTTTGGGTCTGGAAGTCAGTGTTGGCTTCTATGGAGTCAGCTTAGAATGTCATGCTTAATAAATAGGAGTTTTTCTTCATAGACTTTGTTTGAAATGCAATTTATTTGAGATGACCTCAAAACCTGACAGTTATCTTGTTGGGTAATGAAATGTCTGCAAGAAAACCACCAAGCTCAGAGCGCACCAAGCACCCCACAAATATCAGGGCATCCAAACAACTAAGGATAAAGTGTATTGAGGATTAAATATAGGAAAAATCACCTGGAGGTTATCTTACAGAGCTGCTTCTGGCCAAAGGCCAGGTATGGTCCAGGGTTGGATGATGGTTACAAAAGTTATAGAGGAATGAAGTCAACAGCCTTTCTCTGAGGCTGTTGACTATAGAGGAATGAAGTCAACAACTTCAAATACTGCCTAAGGCAGTGATGGCTAACCTTTTTGCCATCGCATGCCAAAAGTGGGGGGAACACGGGAGGGTCACACATGCACGTGCCCACACCCATAATTCTATGCGCCCTAACCCCCCGCATGTGCACACATGACTCCCCCCCCCGTGCTCACCACGCTTTTGGCATGCAATGGCACAGTGGGCCTAGTAGGCCCGTTTTTCACCCTCCCCAGCCTCCAGAGGGTTTCTAGGAGCCTGGGGAGGGCAAAAACGGCCTTTCCCACCCCCACCCCCCCGGAGGCCCTCCAGAGGCCGGAAACAGCCTGTTTGCTGACTACCGGTGGGACCAGAAGGCCCGAAAATCAACTGGCTGGCACACGCATGTGTGCCGGACCTGAGTTTGCATGCCCACCAATATGGCTCGGCGTGCCACCTATGGCACACGTGCCATAGGTTCGCCATCACGGGCCTAAGGCAAGCATTTTTCTTATATTGAACAGTTTTACCTTCCAAAGGGTATTGTTGCATCACGCTTAAGCAGAAATACTGACAAAAATATTATGAAATCATAATTATCTTTCTCATATTCTGGAGGGATCAGGGTTTTATGAAGTTAGTCTCCCCAAGAAAATACATCTTCCTTTTATAAAATCTGTGCCTCTTACTTTTCACTACCCCATAATGGGCTTCATGACATAAAGGAACAAATAATTACTATCAAGTGCAGGACAAGTTACAAGAATCTAAAATCTTACTAAATACTGATTACTTCTGTGTCTAATCCAGGCAAATTTAAGATGTGTGGATTTCAGTTCCCAGAATTCCTCAGCCAACATTGAGGAATTCTGAGAGTTGACGTTCACACTTCTTACAGTTGCCAAGTTTGGAAAAATACTGATCTACACAATGGTGCAATGATTTTACCACATATAATTGGTGAAGGATGATTAATTTAGAAAAATTAATCAGTGGAACACCTTCCCTTCAGAAGTTGAGGGTGCTTCACAGTGGAGGTTTTTAAAAAGAGGTTGGACAGCCATTTGTCTGAAATGATATAGGATTTTCTACTTGAGCAGGGGGTTGCACTAGAAGACCTCCAAGGTCCCTTGCAACTCTGTTATTCTGTTATAATCCCAAATTCTGGAAGGAACAATTCTGGAACAATTATTAGTCTTTATCAGTGATGGCGAACCTTTTAGACACTGAGTGCCCAAACTGCGTGCATGTGCATGCCCAAACTGAAAGGTGCGGATGCACAGATGCGCATGCATAGACATGTGCACATGCATGCATGGAGATGTGTGAGCGTGCACATGCATGTACATGTGTGTGTGCATGTGCAGACATGCATGCATGCGCAGCAGAGACCTGAAGACCCGCTGGCTGGCAGGAGGCGGGTCATCTCAACACCGGCAGCGTGGCAAGAGGTAAGATCTGTCGTGAGCTTCTGTTTTGTCGTTTGCAGGAAACAAGCTCACGAAAGAAACGCCATGGAGATCTGACCTGGGGCAACGACGTATGTGCCAGCAGAGATGGTTCTACGTGCCACCTCTGGCATGCGTGCGATAGGTTCACCATCACAGGTCTATATCATGTTAATTTTATTGTCCAGACAAGTTGGTTTTATCTCACAGTTTTGGACTACAGGTGGCGTCAACCTACAACCCACCATAGAACCTGAAATTTTTGTTGCTAAACAAGGCAGCTGTTAAGTGAGTTTGCCCCATTTTATGAGCTTTCTTGCCACGGTTGAATGTTAAGTGTTAAGTGGATCACTGCAGTTGTGGAGTTAGTAACGTGGTTGTTAAATGAATCTGGCTTCCTCATTGACTTTGCTGGTCAGAGGATCACAAAGGGTCATATGACTCTGGGACATTGCAACCATCAGAAATATGAATCCTCTGCCAAGCTTCCAAATTTTGATCACTTTGCCATGGTGATCCTGCAATGATCGTGTGAAAAGTCCCAAGTCACTTTTTTCAGTGCTTTTTCAGTGCTTTTTTCAGTGCTGTTATAACTTTGAACAGTGACTAAGTAAATTGTTGTAAATTGAAGACTACCTATGCTATTTATTTATTTATTTATTTATTTATTTATTTATTTATTTATTTTTTTTATTAGTCATATTTCTATGCCGCCCACTCTCTCCGAGGACTCTGGGCGGCTTACACCAAAGACAGTATACTAAATAGCATATTGCCCCCAACAATCTGGGTCCTCATTTTACCCACCTCGGAAGGATGGAAGGCTGGTCAACCTTGAGCCGGTGAGATTTGATCTGCTGATCTGCTGAACTAGCAGTCAGCTGCAGTAGCTGCAGTACTGCAATCTAACCACTGTGCCACCTCGGCTCTTAGACACAGTTTAGATGTTCTTAATATGGGTAAAAAGGCTAGCAACGATTCAATTAGTTTGATGAAGTCAAGCTCATACTGAGATTAAAACTGCACAAAATCAGTATTTCGCAAGAGTTGTTTGGGGCGGGGAGAATATGTTGCTCAAGTAAATGCTACCCCTGGCTAGCACTGAAAAGTAAAATTCAGCTTAACACACCAGGGTGAGGAGGAAATATAATCTTTCATTTTCCATTTCTGGCTTTCTGCCCTGGAATTATATTTTAATACACTTTTTAGTATATAATAAAGAACAAAGCTGAATCAAATGATAACCTAAGTCCCTGGACGTGTTCCCTGTTGTAAGGGAAACAAGCATGCCAGATGTACAGAGATTATTGATATGAATGGAAAGGTTTTAAAAAAAAATGTGTAATACGAAAAAAGGGGGAAAGTTAGCTGACTGCATACATAAGCTTCGGCAGTGTTTATTATGGCCTGTGTTTACTTCCCTTGCAATTAAAAAATTCATAATAGCTTGGATGAATAATGTATTCCAAACTTATTTTCACCCAGATACAAAAACAGATAGAAATCCAGAAAATCCATGGTACAAAGAGTTTTGTGTAGGCAAAATCATGATCTTTGTGAGAAATTGCAATTATCTCCCAATTATCTTTAATAATCTTGCAATTATGCTTACCGCATTGTATAACTTGTGTTCAGTGAACAAAGTTCCATCTTATCTTCTTTTTCTATTGCTTTTTTTTTTCCAGCTTTGACAGAATTCCATTTGCATATTGAATAAATATTTCCATCTTGCCGTTCTTCTCATAATGTGGTCTCTCCCAGTGGTGAAATGCAAATTTTTTTGCTACCGGTTCTGTGGGCGTGGCTTGGTGGTGGTAGTGGGGGTCATGTGACTGGGTGGGCGGGGCCTTTTTTTTTTTTTTTACTTTTTTAAAGCATTTTTTTACTACCAGTTCGGGTGAATAGGTAGTAAAAAAATGCTTTAAAAAAGTAAAAAGAAAGGTTCCGACGATTGCGCGGCACAGCTGTGATTGTTGGAAACTTTTTTTTACTTTTTAAAGCATTTTTTTACTACTGGTTCACCCGAACCTGTAGTTTTTATCACTATCGGTTTGACCGAACCGGAGCGAACTGGTAGCATTTCACCCCTGGGCTCTCCTTTGTCGTATGGAACCCTTCCCTGAGCAGCACGTTGGCAACTCTAAGATAAGATTTTTTTTTAAACCATAATTCTTAATCAACTCATCTTCCCAAGGATGACCACAAAGTATGGTAAAAAAAATGAATTGGCTGACCATGATGGTGTGATTAAAGCCCCACTGTGGCCCCCGTCTTCACTTTGTTACCATCCTTGTCATCACCCCTGCACTTTCCAATAGCCATTCATTCCCCCTACATTCACTCTTCTACTTAATCAACTGAAGATATTTGTTTGTTTCATCTCAGGCAAAACCTTAAGAGGTTGCAGAAAAAAATGCTTTTAGAAGCCTCTGACGATCAGGCAATTCAGATGGGATCGCCAGAGGCTTTTAAAGGCATTTTTTTTTCTATAAACTCTTCAGCCGAAGAAGTTGCAGAAAAAAATGCTTTTAGAAGCCTCTGACAATCCCAGCTGAACCGCGCGATCATCAGAGGCTGGTTTTTTTACTTTTAAAAGCATTTTTTCAGCTGAAGTGGTTGTAGAAAAAATGCTTTTAAAAGTAAAAGTAAAAAAATAAAAAGTCTCTGATGAAGTGGGCGCCCGCTCTCTCTCTCTCTCTCCAAAGTTCCTCACGGCAGAGGCAGCGTTGCTTACCCACTGAAAGCGCAACCCTGATTGCTGTTTCTGCCTCTTCCCCAACCTTTCGGACCCCTGCGTAATAGTGCTGCAGCTTGCTCGAGGTAGCTGCCATTTGGATTTCCCCTGCCCCCTCTTCCTCTGTCTTCTCCTCCTTGAGTTGGAGCCTCACGGCATGGCCGAGGCTGAGGAGGGGTGGGATAGTAGCTGCACGGATCCCCCAGTGCCGCCCGTGTCCCCTGTCCTGCAATAGGAAAGCAGAGTCTCAGGCTGCTCCTGGAACAGCCAGGAGAAAGAGAAGCTGCCAGCGGGGAGGCGAGCCACCCCAGGAGGACTGGAGGAGAGCGCAGCTTCTCACTCATGGAGATCTACCGGTGGGGAAGTGGATGCAGTAATAGGTGCACTGGCCAGGAGGCGGTCATGCTCCCTGGCCAGACAGTGTTGCACAAACCTTTGCTGGAGTGAACGTGCAACCCTCTCCGGCCAGGGAGCATGACCACTTCCTGGCTCGCACATTTCTTACCACTTTCCGCAACCACTTGCCCGCTGGTGGATTTCCATGAGTGAGGAACTGCGCTCTCCTCCAGTCCTCCTGGGGCAGTTCGCCTCCCCGCTGGTGGCTTCTCCTTCTCCTGCCTGCTCCAGGAGCAGCCTGTCTGTTACCTGGCAAGAACGGCCTGCCAACACAGCCTGCCCCACTCTCTCTGCCCCGGCAGTTGCTCCTGGTGCTGCCAGAGAAGCGGCAGCATGAGAACTGCTCTTGCTGGGGGCAAGGGGGTGGCAGCGGCAGGAGCAGCAGGTCAGGGCTTCCCTCCCTCCCTCCCTCCGGAGGCCTGGGGCTATGCCAGAAGTCTGCTCGGGCAGGGAGGCAAGGAAGCCCCAGACCAGCCATCCTTGCCACCATCGTCCCCTCACCCTTGGCAGCAGCGGTTCTTGCACAGCAGCTTCCCTGGCAGTGACAGGAGCAGCTGGCAGGGGAGAGGGGATGGCGGCAGGCTGCAGGAGCAGACAGTTCGAGCCAGCTAAGAGGCAACGTTCCTCGTCCTGCCAGCCGCGAGCTCAGTCCAGGCAGCGTCCAGCCAGCCATACCTGGCTTCTCCCTGCGGCAGCCCACGTGGATCCCAGGCAGCGCAACTTCGGGGCCTTTCCTCATGGTGGCAGTGACAAGGCAGGCAGGCAGCTGGGTGCACGGGAACGACTGGTGGCAGTGCTCCTGGCTGGCAAAGAGCAGAGTCCCGGGGCTGCATGCGGGCAATAATGGTGGGTGGGGTAAATGAGCGGCGACCGGGCCGGGAACCAGTTTGGGGGTGTGGCCAGCTAATGTTATTACCGGTTCTCCGAACTACTAAAAATTTTTGCTACTGGTTCTTGCGAACTGGGAGCAACCCACCACAGGCATGCATGTGCAGCAGACTGAACTGGGGCAACAGCTTGTGTGCCATCAGAGAGGGCGCTGCATGCCACTTCTGGCACGCATGCCATAGGTTCGCCATCATGGCCCTAAGCCATATAAAGGTCACCACTGGAACTTTGCACTGGGCCCAGAAACAAATTGATCAGAAGAAGCCAGTGCAGATGTTTTTTTGTATCTCCCCACAAATCAATTTCAGTAACTAGCTTCAGTATTTCAGTAACTATCAACTTGAAGCACATTAAGGGCCGAGGATTTTGTTAATGGAGATATGAGGTAGGGAATAGGTTTACATGATGAGAAGTATAGAAAGATGGCTGTGCAGGAATAGTAAATCTGAAAACCAAATTATAACTTTTCGGTGTGGCAAAATAGATCCACTCAGCCTTTTTATGATCTGTCACTGAAGGTCATTACTTAATCTTGTTACATTAATAGTTGTACGGATTGTCCAAATCTTATGCTAATAAATGGATTGGAACACAGTTTTAAAAACAGCAAAATAAAGAAAATCTATATTAAAGCAAGATCTAATTTACCCATTATACCGTGGCAGGTAAGCAGAGCAGAGTATGTAAAAGACTACATAGAGGGAAGTTTATTTCAGAAAATAACATTTCACATTTGCAAACTACTGTAAAGGGCTTTTAGACGCTAACAGGTGAGCCATTTAAACAGATTAGTTGAGCCATTTAACCATTGTTTAGAGACACTGCAATACATTGCACTGGATCTTTTTCCTGCCAATAGTCCCCATTAAGTCAGCTTGATATTTATCAGGGGACCAATTAAGTAGACACCACTGTATTATTATGGGAAAATGCTGTAAGCCTTTTCCAGTCTAAGTACTCCACAAAGAAATCTGTAGTATACATTTTATACAGGAGGAAAAGTTGGGCATCAAACTCCATTAAATGAAATTCTTTAAGAATGTTAGCTGAAAGTTGGCAAAATAGAATTCAAAATCTGGATTATAATAAATATAGTCTCGTTGCATATTACATGCCAAAAAATTCAAATCATGGACTTTAATAATTTTTATTAACAATAATTTAGTAGGGGAAATTAGGCAGCCAGACAGATAGATATGACAGAAATAAATGAGAGAGAGAGATAGTTAGATGATAGATGATAGATAGATAGATAGATAGATAGATAGATAGATAGATAGATAGATAATTTTTTGAATTAAAAACAGATGATAATCAGCCTACTTTCATTTCAGCAGACTGCCTTTCAAGAATATGATTTTATTAATTTGGCCAGAAAGATTTATGCTTTCAAGTTGTGAATAATAAGGTAGGTCCCAAAGGCAAATATTTTATCATTGATATTGCCATTCAAAACCAATCATACAGAGTATGATTATGTTCCTCAATGGTCATTCTGTATATTTTCATGCCTTTTGATGTCTTTTGAATAAATGGACTGTGTATTGTTCTTTGTGACTACTATATTCTGGTCTTCAACTGACCTCTCCTGGCATGTCCTACTGAGTTATGACCTGTTAGGCATCCATACAGAAACACTGGTGACAACCAGGCATATTTTTGATATAACCTCCATTTCTGTTTCATTTTAGAGTTGATTTACTTAAAAAAAAGTTTTATGCTAGCTGACATGGGCACTTGTGAAGGTTGAGAAATGTTGAAACAAATGGTGCATTTAGAATTCCAGGTTTATTTTTATCATGGTTCGACATGGTCATCCAGACGTTCAGATTGGGCTGGCATTTTTGTCCACTTATCAAGTCCTTCGCAAGGATCTGGGATAGGCAGATATTGATGTTTTATGGGGTTAGAAATATCATCACAGGATGGAAGCTGTTCTGAATAAAGCTGCTTTTAGTGATTTTTCGTCAATGGTGTTTAAAGTGGTGCTCCAGTTGTTTTGGGATTGTTATCGTCACACAGTCAACCAGATGTTAAGACTGGATTTGGCATTTTTATCAACCTATCGACTTCTTCCCAAGGACCTGGGATTCACAATCAACAATTTCCTTATACCCATTCTAAGCAGTTTCTCTCTCTTCTCTCCTGCTTTTTCTTACTAAAAATTAGTTTGCAGCTAATCTCATTTTCTGAACACCAATTTTCAAACTCAAAAAAATTATATGCATAGACAATTTTAACTCTATCTAGGTACTACTTCTAGAGTTAAAGAAGAGCTTACGGAGATGAGTCCCTTTCTTTGTCTCTTATTTCTGGTTGGAAGCTGGTTGTTTGCTGGCTCTGACAGGTATCTTCTGACCATATTTTCAATCCTCTTCTACAGTACATCCCAGCCCCGTTCTCTGCATTCATATATAATTATTTCATTGTTTTATGAACAAATCTTGTTCATCTTCTTGTCTTCAGCATACTTCTTCAAATAGTGCCGAACAGTTCTCTATAGCAGTCCAAACACTGACCAATTCGTTACTGGTTTATCCTATTGTTCTTTACCTAATCCAGCAATCAACTTCAACAGCCATTTGCTGTTCACATCAGCCTTACTTGCCATCTGTCTTCACTGCCATAGATACCATCATTTCATAGTTAGAGAAGCATTAAAATCATACTGAGGCCTTGGAGAAGGAAAAAAGTGCCAAGTTCCTGGACACCTATCAAGTGATGTGGATTGAATATTAATTTGGGGGGGGTCATCTTTTGGTAGTCTGAGCAGCCTCTGGAAGCTTCAACTGGCTCAGAATCCAGTGGCAGAACATAGAATAACAGAGTTAGAAGGTAAGTCGGAGGTCATCCAGTCCAATCCCCTGCTCATCAAGCAGGAGGCCCTATGCACGTGATGGCAAACCTATGGCATGTGTGCCAGAAGTGGCACGCAGTGCCCTCGCTGATGGCACATGAGCCGTTGTCCCAGTTCAGCTCCGCTGCACATGTGCACATGCCTCCCACCGGCCAGCTGATCTTCAGGTCTCTGCTGCACATACGAGGGGGGCAGGGCGTGTGCAGGGGGCCGTGCACGCATGCGGAGGCTGCACATGCATGCAGGGGTGCACACACATGCAGGGATGCGTGCATGGGGATGCGTGCACATGTGTGGGGTGTGGAGTGCATGCAGGGGGTCATGCATGCATCTATGGGGGACACATGCATGGGGACTGCACACCAGGGGTGAAATGCTCCTGGTTCGGACCAGATCGCCCGATCTGGTAGCGATGGTGGCGGGTAGCAAAAATCCCTGCACCCCCCCACGCCCAGCTGAGCCGTGCAATCATCAGAGGCTTTTTTTTTTTTTTTACTTTTAAAAGAATTTTTTCTTCGGCCGAAAAAATGCTTTTAAAAATTAAAAAAAAAGCCTCTGATGATCGTGCAGCTCAACTGGGATCGTCAGAGCCTTTTAAAAGCATTTTTTCTACAACTTCTTCAGACGAAGAGGTTGTAAAAAAAAAAAATGCTTTCAAAAGGCTCTGACGATCCCAGCTGAGTTGCCTGATCGTCATAGGTTTTTTTTTTTCTTTTAAAAGCAAAAAAAAATGCTTTGAAAAGAAAACAAAAGCCTCTGACGATCAGGTAACTCAGCTGGGATCATCAGAGCCTTTTGAAAGCATTTTTTCTACTCTTCAGCTGAAGAGGTTGTAGGAAAAATGCTTTTAAAAGTAAAAAAAAAATGTTTGCCACGCCCATCCAGTCACCCACCGCCACCAAGCCACGCCCACAGAACCAGTAGTAACAAATTTTACTTTTCACCACTGCCTTACACGCATTGCCTTTTCGGGGGTTTCCTTTGGGCACTCAGTACAGAAAAGGTTAGCCATCACTGCCCTATACCATTTCAGATAGATCATTGTCCAGTCTCTTTTTAAAAGCCTTTAGTGATGGAGCACCCACAACTTCTGAAGGCAAGCCAATCCACTGGTTGATTGTTCTCACAATTAGGAAATTTCTTCCTAGTTGTAGGTTGCCTCTCTCCTTGATTAGTTTCCATCCATTGCTTCTTGTCCTGCCTTCTGGTGCTTTGGAAAATAGGCTGACACCACCATCCCCTCTTCTTTATGGCAGCCCCTCAAATACTGGAACACTGCAATGGGTGGACAGTGATGGGATTTCTCTGTCTGCCCATCTAACATACCTTCTTTCTGAGCTGCACTGGTGGCCCGTTTGCTTACAGATGCATTGTGATCCAATATCTTGCATAAGACATCTTTTCCTTCTGCCCTTCCCTGGCCATGCCTATGAACCTTTGGGATAATCAGCTTTTTGCCCCTGACTAGGAATTCTCCCTATGTTGGAGAAGAAATTGGAACTTTAGACTAATTCATATGGTACTAATTTGATTGAATATTACAAGTGAAAGAGAATAGAAAGAATTAAGGTTAATGTGGCTGGTATCAGTCATGTTGTTTAAGTTATAAGGAACCATCTCATGCCAGTCAGACAAGTCTAGGCTCATTCTCTGATCTTTCTAATTACAGGAAGTTCTTGACTTACAATCATTTGTTTAGCGGCCATTCAGAATTATAACGGCACTAAAAAAGTGACTTATGACTATTTTTCACACTTATGACGGTTGAAGCATCTCCATAGTCATGTGATCAAAATTCAGACGCTTGACAACTGGCACGTATTTATGATGGTTGCAGTGTCCCAGGTTCATGTGATCAGCTTTTGTGATCTTCTAATGAACTAGTCAAGGGGGAAGACAGATTCACTTTACAACCGTGCTACTAACTTAACAACTGCAGTGATTCACTTAACAACTGTGGCAAGAAAGGGGCAAAGCTCGCTTAACAACTGTCTCACTTAGCAGTGGAAATTTCGAGCTCAATTGCAGTCATAAATTGATGACTACCTACCGTGTTTCCTCCAAAATAAGACCCTGTCTTATATTTTTTTTGAACCCTGAAATAAGCGCTTGGCCTTATTGTCATGTGCTCAAAAGCCAGATTGTGCTTATTCTCAGGGGATTTCTTATTTTGGGGGAAACAGGGTATACTGATTCTTTAGATTAGTCTTCCGTTTCTCATCACCATAGTCATTGATGAAGATGCTGAGATTTGAAGTGCTTAACTTGGCAATCCTGTTTTAGAGCCGTTTAGTGCTCTATTATTTTAACAGACATCCCATCATCCTCTTTTTATGCAAAGGAGCAAGTAATTTTCTAGTGTATCCCTCCACAAAATGTCCATGTACTACCATGTATACTTTGTGGTAATATGCAAAATATTCTGATATTATATTAATAGGCTACTAATGTAACACTTGCAGGAAAAGTTTAACTTTTAAAACTTTTAACAAAAACACTAAGAAGCCTCAAAACCTTTTTGTTCATCATAGTGTCTGATCTGCAGTGCAAAGAGACCTTTGCGTTTGGGACATTCTGGTTATCTGTGTGAAGGTTATACTTCGGCAAACCCTCAGAGAACTGCACATTAGCTAAACATCTGTCCTTAAATACTAATTATCGTGACCTCGTGTTATTAAACCGAATACCAGAAATCAAGAAATAGAGAAAGCAGCCTCCCCGAAAAAAGGATAAATCCCTACTATCACAGGGTGGAAGATGTTGACATGTGACTGTAGGATCACTGGAGCTTCTGGCATCTTCACAAGAGCCTGCTGATCTAAGCACCCAGGCAAGTACTCAGCAGGACAGACAGTCCCACAGATAATTAGAGCCCCTAAGATATTTTTTAAAGGACAACATCATTACAGTAAATTGTGCCCAGCAGGCATCTAGTAGCCAGTGCAAATCTTTGTGTGTTATCATCTCAAGCTTATCGTGTTGTACAGTCTGCTGGTCAGCAGCCATCCATTTGGCACCAGTTGCAATTTCTGGATACTTTTCAAGAGTTGTAACCAAGGTGTAGATGACAGTTATTAAGTGTGACTGATTTAGGAAATCAATTGACTTTGGCACCATGGCCATATATTTTTTGTCACAGTCTGCAAAGCCAATGATAGTTGAGTTGTTAAGGAATATTCCTAGCATACAAACCTGCTCTCTGTGGCATTGTACAATTCCATTCACAAACTTAACCTCAATCTCAGACTCCAGTGGGGTTTTTTTTAATACGGTTTTGTCTGGATTAAATTTCATCTTGTTTTCCATCACATCCAGCCTATTTACTGAGCTTTTGCTGTTTTCAAGAGTACCTAATATTTTCTTGCGCTAGAAAATAGACAGCAATACAGTTGCATGATATTAACACCCAACCAAAGCTCTAAATGACCTTCCTCCAATGTAGATGTGAAACAGTTTTAGGAACAAAACAGAGTCCCTCTAGTCTACTACATCATGGGCCCATGACTTATGTGTCAAAAAATCTTCTGCCAGAGAACTATCTAGCAGTGGTATCAAAACTATCTATTGAAGTTGTTACAAATTTTATTAGTTCATCATAATATAAAATACAAAGAAAAATGGAAATAATGGGAAAGAAGAAAAAAAATGTAGGGTAAATGAGGAAAGAAAAAGAAAAGCATTGACTTCCAACTCTTTTTAGCACAGTAGAATAAGGTAACATATAACCTCAACTTTTTACTTTTATATAGTAGTATATACCAGCCATTTCTATAACAATAAACCTATCTAATCAGCAAAAAAAATTATCAAAGTTTCATTTCTTCCCACCACAAGTACAAAGTCCAGAAGTGGTTTCCAAGTCAAAACAAAGTTAGTTGTATTCCTTTCCTTATTTAAAGCAGTCAATCTCTGCTAACTCCATCAGCTTTTGCAGTCGGTCATCCATTGTGGGGGTCAAAACTGCCTCCCACACGGCCCAGCTCCTGCCTGCCTGGTGAGCCTTCCTTTGCATTTTTGCTGGCATGAATGGCCTGCCGCTGCTGCCTCTTTGCCAGTGTGAATGGCCTGTTACTGACTGCTGACTGACTAGTTCAAATGAGCAGCTTCAGGGATTGGGGCATGGCAGCCAATCAACAAGGGGCTTGCAGTTCAGCCCAATGAGACAAAGGAAACAAGCTGCTCGTTGATTGGCTGCTGTTGCTACCTCAATCCATGAAGCAAAAGCCTTTTACTCAGAAGTTGGTGAAAATGTTTTTCTTAGATTTCACATTCTTACAGATTTGCCATCATCTGGATAAAACACTTTGGCTTCTCTGCCAGTGGGTCAGCCTCTTCTGGACCTCTGGAGATCTTCAAAAAGTAAGTAATCCATGGGAAATGGGTTAGGGAGGAGTAAGTGGAATCGGAGATGCTAGCAAAGCAAGGCCCAGTCTGTGGAGACTCAACGGGGAAGGATGGGGTGAGGGAAGCAATTGTGGGGACTCCAGGGAGCATGAGGTATCTCAGTGGATTGGGGGAGTTGGATAGTCTTTATCTAGCACTGGGCCCCACATGCTGTTCCCCAACCTGAGATACCTCATGTGCATTTAAAGACCTGCGCATTCAATTAACAAATGCATTTGGGAAAGCAGGGAGTGATCACATTCATTTAACATGATTCAATCAAACAAATCCCCAAGTTATAAACGTAATTGGCAGACTCTATTACATTTGTAACTGGAGGATTACTAGTACTTTACAATACTTTATAATTACTGTATAATGAGAGTGAGAGAGGGTCTCAGGGAAGTCCTGATGTAGCACCACACAAGTCCCATGCCACGCCCACCCTGGCCATGCCCACCCAGTCACATGCCCACCCAGCCATGCCTACACAACCGGTCATTAGGGCAGAGAACCGATTATTACATTCTTTGAATCCCACTACTGGTCTTAACAAAGAAGATGCCAAACATGGTGGAAAAACAATTGCTGCCCTAATCTGTGCAGACTCAAGGGGAGGAGAGGAGTAAGCTTTCTTCCCTGTATCTACTACTGTGGAACAGCTATAGTCCTGGAAAGAGGGCCCCATTTCACATTTGTCTGTTTTATCTTGGGAGTTCCCACTCTCTTTCTATTCACTTCATTGCTTCAGTTCTCCAGGAAGTAAGGGGTTAATTGAACTCTGCTACTGAGAGAGACAATACATAGGAAAAGTACAGGTTGTCCTCAACTTGCAACCACAAATTTTCTGCTGTTAATTGAAACAGTTGTTAAGCAAGTTTTGCCCCATGTTACAATCTTTTTCGCCACGGTTAAGTGAATCACTGCAGTTGATAAGCTAGTAACCCGGTTGTTAAGTGAATCTGGCTTCTCCATTGACTTTGCTTGGCAGAAGATTACAAAAGGGGATCACATGACCTTGGGACAGAGCAACGCTCCTAAATACGAACCAGTTGCTAAGCATCTGAATTTTTTTTAAGGACAACTTTTGTAAAGGATAACTGTGAAGAACAGTCATACGTCACATTTTTCAGTGCTGTTGTAACTTTGAACTAAATAAACTGTTGTATTGTAAGTTGAAGACTACCTGTATGGCCTCCATCAAAGCTATTGCTATATTTCCCAGATCTATCAGAACTCGGATGAAGTTTCTGGTCAGTGAGAAGAAGTTCCTAGAGTAAAGCCATCTCTCCATCCTCATGCTATGCACCCTTGAATATTCTAGGGAACAGATCAGAAAGTGGTTGATTCTTCCTCCTCCTTCAACCAGGTTTTTTGTAATACCCTGTTTCCCCAGAAAATAAGTCCTAGCATGATTTTTCAGGATGGTCGTAATATAAGCCCTACCCCCAAAATAAGCTCCAGTTAAGATTGTCAGCCAGATGGATGCATTTAGTACCGTATTTCCCCCAAAATAAGACCTAACCAGAAAATAAAGCCTAATGCATCTTTTGGAGCAAACATTAATATAAGACCTGGTCTTATTTTCGGGGAAACATGGTATGTGCCAGCTCAGAATTTTCATCCAGCATTCAATTCTTGTAATAGAGGTTTAAACAGCAACAGGTATATGGAAACAGAACATCAAAGTTGAAATGTCCATTATTTTGGTCATTTAGAAATCTTTAGTTTAATGGCAACCTGAACAGAAAAGATCTGCCTTTTGATCAGTAGATAGTTGGAGTGCTCTGAATAAAATATATCTTGCTTCAGCAAAGCATTTAATGAAGGAGCCCACTTCTGATTAACAAGCAAATTAAATGTGGTCTGGATAATATGGCAATTAATTGGGCTCACAGGAAGCTACAGGACTGGAACTAAAGAGAACAGAAGTGGATTAATGGGTTTAAGTTATAGGAAGGCAGGTCCCAAATAAATACATAAATGTTAGGGGGCAAATGCCTAACAATAGGAGTGTAGAGCAGTAGAGCCAATTGCCAGCAAGTAACCAATAAGAAGTAATACAGGTAGTCCTTGACTTATGACCACAATTGGGCCCAAAATTTCTGTTGCTAAGCGAGACGGTTGTTAAGTGAATTTTAACCCATGGGATGATCTTTCTTGCCACAATTGTTAAGTGAATCACTGAAGTTGCTAAGGGAGTCACACGGTTGTTAAGTATATCTGGATTCCCCATTAATTTTGCTTGTTAGATGACCACACTTGACCCCGGGATACTGCAACCGTCATAAATATGAACCAGTTGCCAAGCATCTGAGTATTGATCACATGACTACAGGGATGCTGCAAACAGTTGTAAGTGTGAAAAACGGTCATAAGTCCCTTTTTCCAGTGCCATTGTAGCTTTGAATGGTCACTAAATTAACTGTTGTAAATCGGGGATTACCTGTCCTGTTCCAGTTTACTATTTTAAGATGTAGCTTGAAGGGTTCCATTGAAAACTGTCATGAAATGGCAGACAAAAAGATTAAGAGCAAAACTCTTCCAATTCATTTATATTTGCTAGCACAAACTCTGAATTGGCGATATGTTGTGATATGCTGCTGTATCTACTCAGTAATCATGCCACAAACAACCCAAATTCTAAAATTTCTAAATCGTTCTGCGACACATTTAAACTATAAAACTACTTTACAATTAAGGGTATTGCTATTTTTAATTTCACAAGCAAATGGATATGCATCAGATGAAAAATCAAGCCATTTGGCCAAAAAAAATTTAGTTTTTAGTCTCTATTTTTCTTTCCAGAAATGCTACAGGACAAAACCCAACTTATGTTTCTTCCCCCAACTGTTGTGGTTCGCCAGCAGCCTGCAGAGCTGGCAGCAGAATCGGACAATGAGGAGGTTGAGGAAGAACATGGGCCAGTCCTGGAGGCTGGGGAAGGCCTGGATGAGGACTCTGCGTCGGAGGTAGGGGCCAGGGCCATCGGAGAGTGATGTGCAGACTCCAGAGCCTCCAGAGGCTGACAGTAGAGAGGCAGAGGAACAGGAGGAGCCTGTTCCTAGTGCACGTATGAGAAGAGCTGCCAGAAGGCAAGAGCAGCTAAAGCAAAAAGGACAACTCGGGAGTAAGGCCAGGAGATGATTGGCCCCTCCCAGAAGGCTTAAAAGACCAGCAACGGCTCTTGGGCTCTTTGTCGGAAAACAACATTGATAGTCTTGCTGCATTTATCTCTTGTCAACGTCTTCTGCTTTTGAACTTTTGCCAAGAGACGCCTTGGCAGTTTGCCTAATGATACCAAGGTTGGTGATTAGACTGAAGAATTTGTGTTATGAAGAGTTTGTTTTAATTTAGTTTGGACTATACTGAGAATGAGTTAATTCTCAGCTGTTCTAATAAAGTCTGTTTGTTTTGGAACTGTTTGCCTACTTGGGCCTGGGTCACAACACCAACAAAATACACACACACACACACACACATCCAACAACAAAAGTTTGCAAGCATGAGACATTTTTCCTTCTGCATATTTTTCTGTCTTTCTTTTTACTGTGAATAGTTGCTTTTACAACTGCTAAAGGCTAGAATAAAAGATAAAGTGTCTCACATCAAACCCAAATCATCTGCAAGCCTTCATTAGACATTGAAGACTTAGCGTATGATCCCAAGCTGCTCAGACAAAACCAGTCTGCTCAGAAACGGCATCTTTTCACCTTTTCTCCATATTGTGAAATTGAAATTGGTGAAATGAATATCTACCATTCACTGGTGAAGTGAATGCCTGGGATCCAAAACTCCAATTAGAATCCACTGACCCTGATTCCTTTTGTACTGTTCTGACCCTTTAGTTCATGGTCTTACCTCCCTTTATGCTTCTACGATTCTGCAAATTCTACAGTTCCCGGAGACAGAAGGCCTTCATTATTGTCATGGCACCATGTAGAATGTTCTACCAGTGCAGTGTCCTATCTTAGTCTTCCCAACCTGATGAATCTTCCCAACCTGAGAAATGAAGGTGGTCGTATTGGCTAAATATTTGCAAAACAGTGCCTGATGCCATATGCCCAGCATCAAGGGTAAGACAAGTTGAAAGTTGGGTGAAAGGCTAAATATACAGGTAGACTTACAGCAGTTCATTCAGTGACCATTCGAGATTACAACAGCACTGAAAATTTCACACTTATGACCACTGCAGCAACCACATAGTCATGTGATTAAAATTCAGATGCTTGGCAACTGATTCATTTTTATCAACACTGTAGTGTCCCAGGGTCATGTGATCATCTCTTGTGATCTTCTGAGAAGCAAAGTGTCAGCCCTGGAAGCCATATTTTCATTGGATCTTCAGGCCTGCCACATTTACTACTGTGGGAAACTGGGAGGGGGGATTGTATGGAACCAGGGTGATATATAGTCATAATAATATTCCTTTCTCAGAAAGTCAAGGACATCTTGCTATGCACCTGGATGGCTGGAACTGGGAGGCATCTCCAGTTGGGATGGTGCTTTGATTGGACCATGTGATGGACATGTGGGTGTTGGGAAGGGACTTGAACTTTCCTTTGGGTGGGAAAAACCTGAAAGCTCTCAGATTCGGGTTTTCCCAGATGTGCTAATATGACATCTCTAATAAAATGTAACTTTGAGGAAACTCAAGCCTCAGAGTTTTCTTTCGTTGGGGGTGTTACTTCGAACCCTGACATTAACCCGAATCTCTAAAATAATTCACCAGCTCCCCAGATCCCAGGGTGCTGTCCAGGGTCCTGAACCCCGAACACTGACCCGAAACTGGATGGCATGAAGACTCAGAGAAGATTGGGGTGGGGGGGGGAATGACACAAAGTCAATTTCTGAAAGCAGATTCACAAATTCAATTCTGAAGGCAGATTCACTTAACAACCATGTTACTAACTTAATAACAGCAGTGATTTACCTAACAATGCGGCAAGAAAAGTCGTAAAATGGGGCAGAACTCAACTGTTTCACTTAGCAACATAAATTTTGGGCTCAGTTGTGGTCGTAAGTTGAGAACTACCACATTGATGTTTGCATACGCACAAAGCCTTCTGCGCATGCGCAGAGGCTTAAAATGTCACAAAAAAGTGACATCATGATGTCCGCATGGGTGGACGGAGCCTCCCTCAGCCGCCGCTACCGGTTTGCCCAAGCCAGATAGAACTAGCTGGATTTCACCCCTGCCTTAACTATGGTTATATAGACAACTTGTGTATCACTTTCACTGGCTTGCCTAAATAAATTACAAGAACCCTGTACAGTATTTATAGTACTGTCCTATATGGTTCATGCAAAGGAATTCCAAGAACAGAAGTATATTTATCTTTTCCCCCTTTTCATGTTTGAGAGCTCAGGAAAAAGTCTGAGCAGGATGGTAGATAATTGATTCAAATGCTTTTTCTCCATAAAATTGATCTCACTCCCCTCATGCAATCTTTGTAATCCAGGCTATATATTTTTCAAACAAGCAAACAAACAAAAAGTCCTTGATTGTGTGTCTGTGAAACAGTTTATCTCCAAATTACTCGTTAATTGAGAAAAGTGGTGTATTTTGATGAAGAGGGTTTGATTTATAAGCTAGATAGATTAATCAGATTAACCAGAGCTAGAGCAGATTTATATTTGTTTATAAAAAAAAGATGAATATTTCTTTAATCCTGGTAGTAGGTCAGCAATTCCTGTGGACTTGAGTCATCTGAACATCAATATCTGTTTACCTGGAAGATAACGTTGACTGTTTTCCCAATAGCACCTTATAAATAGTCAGCCTGTGCTCATTATTAGTATTTTGGCACAGTGATGGTTGGATAATTGTAGAAGTAGCAATAGCTAGTGGGAAAAGGACCTATAAACTACATACTCATCATTTAAAAAAAGATTCTAAGTAATGGAGTGATTGTTTGGCATTAGATTTATATATTTGGACTGCAAAACAGCCAAAATTTGATCTATCATCTATCCATTTATCTTTCTGTTCACCTATTCATTTAGACGTCTAGCCATTCAGCTATCCATCCATCCACTTACTAATCTATCGTCTCTTTATTTTCTACCTCTTTGAACAGAGGAGGCCAAAAAAAAATTTTTTTTTAAAGTAATAATAGCAGTAAACTCAATGGAGGCTCCAATTAGCGTAAAATAAATCAGCTGAATGGATGTTATGCTCATTTTGTAGAAGTATAAAGTTGGGGCTATTTAGACCCTTTGCTCATATAGAAATCCAATGTGAAGTATCCTCAACAGATGTTTGTCCAGCATCTGCTGGAATACATTGAACTGTAGGAGAATTCATCATCTGAGACCTTGTACTCATTTTACTATGCATAATAATAAAATATGCCTATTGATATAACTTATCCTTTTTGCTTTATCTTTTTCTATAATCTTTCTTTATTGAGAAGACACTGAGATGCCTTCTTGAATTATTTCCATTCCATGGCACTTTCTTCCAGCATTCACCCATAATTCAGTCCTATCTCCTTTCTATATTAATATGCACTTTAAACACACTCTCACACACATGCACAAAGATTGATTTGAATTTAAATATGATTTTAAAGTATTTTCATTCAAAGACAGCATTTCTAAACACATTTGTGCTAAAAATACACATTTTTAAGAGAACTGCGATATGCATTTTCAAATAGGATACTTTGGAAAAGGAGAAAGCTACAGATATTGCAAAAATTATAAGAAAAGCCCTATTGATATGGGAAAACATGGTTCATTTTTGAGCCAAGCAGTTTAAATGGTCATGAGAATATGGTGCTTGCAAAAATACAAATAATTACCCATCTGAAATAATGATAGAACCTGGGTAATAATGATAGATCCTTTCCTAGAAAGGATCTAGGAATTTGTAAGGGATAGAAGACCTGGGATCATCACAATTTAATCTGAAATGTTAATTAGAGAAAAATTTAGCTAAGAGTCTGCTTTGATTCTCTACTGCTTCTGTGTTTTGATTTATCATCAGTAGAGAAGTTAAATGTGGAGTTATCCTGCAGCGACATCAGCCATCAAATACATGTTTCCATTCAGCAACCAGCACAAAGCCAGACTTCTATTCGGCTCCCAGCTGTTGAGCATTATGTTCCAAATCAGACAACTTTTGAAAGACTGACCAGCCACCACTTCCCAAGTTTAAAGATAAATTACCTGCTTCTGACAGGTAAATTAATAAATTATGCACATTTTGGACTGTCTCTTTTTCAAGAGGCAACTGGACTTTCTTATTTTTCTTTGAAGATGTTTTGCTTCTCATCCAAGAAACTTCTTCAACTATGACTGGATCAGGGGCAGGTTTCAAAACTGGTCACTACTGTTTCGCTCGTGGGTGCGTGGGTGCATTTGCAGAAGCATCCGAGCAGGTGGGCGGAGCCTCCCGCCACCACCGCTACTGGTTCACCCAATCTGGGGTGAACCGGTAGCAACCCACCCCTGGACTGGATGGTGGAAAATGGAAGGATTTATATTCCTTGCAGCAGACAGCTGGTCATTTCCATCAGTTTAGAGAGTCTTTGAGGCCACTTGGACATTTTTCTATGTCCTCAGGGTCCCCTGAGTAGTGGAAATGGGTGTGAAGCCTTATTGGAACTGCTCAAAAGACTGTGCTGTGTAGCTGTGCTTTCTGCAGGATGTTTTCTGCCCTGTGTCCGTTCACTGTTGAACACAGGTGCTGTTCAGTTATCTGTATTAATTACTAAACAAAGGGCAATCTGGTTTAGTTTGTCAGCAAGAGGGAAAAAAATAATGCAGATGGAAATCATAAAATAGAGTGGGTTGAAAGAGCTTCTCAGAGGATGGATCTAATTATTTACATGATTGGTTGATCTGGGCTGGTGAGGAACACCCTTGGACCATTAAAAGTTGCTTTAGATTATCTATCTATCTATCTATCTATCTATCTATCTATCTATCTATTTATCTATTTATCTACTTATCTACTTATCTACTTATCTACTTATCTATCATCTATCTATCTATCTATCTATCTATCTATCTATCTATCTATCTATCTACCTATCTATCTATCTATTTTTTGTATCTCTAGACCAACCATCTACTTCAAAGAAGAACTTTTCAAAATGGAAAGTAACAAGAATTGGTCATTTCTGAGAACTGTATAAGAGACAGATTTGTATAAATAGATAAACACTAAATTTAAACAGTTTCCCCTCCCAAACACATGAACAGAACACATTATAAAAACATACAAACGTCCTTCATAATGCCCCCTTATCAATCAAGAAAGTTTCATTCTCTCTTAAGCCAAGGTCAGTTTCTGATGACTTCATAGATAAGTCCTTACAGGCTACAATACAAAGGAAGAGTCCCATTCCTTCCTTCCCCATTGTTTTTTTTTCCCCACTTCCTGGTCTAGCTTGGCATTTCCTATAGTCTACCATCACATATTAACCCAGTCAGACTGGGTTTAGCGTTTTCAGCTTTCATTTAACTTTTATTTAGACACCAAAAATAGATTAGCAGGGGTGAGCCTCCTTACACAAAAGCACATCTCTGGATTCCTAGGGTTTGTGACAATGTCCTTTTCCCTGCTCTTTTCAAGAGTCAGGATTTTGGAGAAGGAAGAACCATCTCAGGATCATTGTCCCCACTGGGCACAATCGCCACAAAAGGCAACGCTGCACAGTACAATTGCATAGGTTTATTGAATCCAAGCATGACCCTTTAGTACATTTCTCTGTTCCAGCACAACTAATTAGAGGTGCACATAGCAGATCGACATAGGTTTTCCAATTAATGCAAACAGAGAGATTATCTAAATTAGTAGTCAGTTGCCAAAAATTGTCTTGCTACTCTTTGATTCCAAAAAGATTCATAGTGTGAAAAAACATACGAGAAGAAGCTACCAAAAAAAAACAAGATAAAAATAGTGTTTTATATCCGAAGCAAAACAACTAGATTGTGTGTGTGTGTGTGTGTGTGTGTGTGTGTGTGTGTGTGTGTGTAGCATATGTATATGTATGTGCAAATAGGTATATGGATATTTATTTATTTTTCTTTTGAGAGCAGGTATCAGAATTTCATTTTTTAATGTCCCTTGGACTGCAAGGTGATCAAACCGGTCAGTCCTAGAGGAGATCAATCCTGACTGCTCTTTAGAAGGCCAGATCCTGAAGATGAAACTCAAATACTTAGGCCACCTAATGAGAAGGAAGGACTCACTGGAGAAAAGCCTAATGCTGGGAAAGATTGAGGGCAAAAGAAGAAGGGGATGACAGAGAATGAGGTGGCTGGATGGAGTCATTGAAGCAGTAGGCGTGAGCTTAAATGGATTCCAGAGGATGGTAGAGGACAGAAAGGCCTGGAGGAATGTTGTCCATGGGGTCGCGGTGGGTCGGACACGACTTCTCAACTAACAACAACAACAACAACAACAACAACAAAGGGTGTTCACAGAAAAAAAAGTGACAATAAAGATCCTAAAAGCATTGGATTCTAACTAGTTGGTTTTCATCATGTCCTATATACATGTCCAACCATGGAATGCTCTTACAATTTTAGAAAATTAAGTTGGGTAGGGGTCTAGCTGTTCTTGAGCAGTTCTTGATGTTGGAAGTTTGTGTCTTGACATTTTGTGCTTTTGACCATCAGTCATACTTTAATCTTTTGCTTGGTGCTTTGACAGATCATTTTTTTTCTGTCTGCCCTAGGATGCTGAAATATTTCCTTGGACTTGTGCACTCAATACGTGCATTTCATTAGACTACCTGTTCATCATGCAGTTCATTAAGCCCATTATTCATATTGCTGACCCAGAAATGGTCATTTGTTGGACAAGCATATAAAACAGTTCTGTTCCATTCCAACCTGAATTCTCTGTGGTCCAGACACTCCTTGCTTCTATATATTCAAAGGAACCTTTCAACAAAGTTGAGACAAATTATTTTTCAAAAGCCCGTTTTTTGAATGCAAAATACACACTTTCTTCAGAATAGGAAGTTCTGCATCAATACCCAAGGATTTGGAGGGATGTATTTGGCCCTTGAGGTTCAGGTGAAGCATTCCTTCAGCTGTGTCCTGTTCCTGGTTTGGTCATTACCAGCAGTGTAAGCCAGTTTTAGATCTTTCTAGATCTTCCTACATCAAATTTTCCTCTAAGCAGATAGTTTTCTTTTGAAGATACCTAAGTGGCACAGTTGTTATTATTGTCATACTCCCAAAACATACACATTCATAACTACGATTATTGCAGCCCAATTCAGTACAAAGAAAACATAGAACGGAGTTCCACCTAGTAGTGAATTTGCTATAATTGCACAGAATTCTACTTACAAAGGTCAGAGCATCCAATATTACCCAACCTTTTCTTTCTCATTACAGTTTTAGTGTAACCCCTTAAAGTCTCTTCTGGGAATTGGGAAAGTATTGGATGAAGATGACACATATTACAGAAGGATTCAATAGGCAGATGGTATTAGAGGGCAAAACTGGATGATCAGCTCTATCTAACTATAGATACTTACCTGGTAATTGAAAACTACTATTTGATATAGCCTATTGTTCATTAGGTCAAAACAAAAACAAAAAACAAATCCACATCCCTGCTTTAAATTAAAAACACTCATCTTGTTTAGTAGAGCACTCATGGCATATCTATCTGGTTTTAGCATAAGTGTCCTTCTTTGTTCTCGTTAATTGAAAACAATTCTCAATCACCCTCCTGTGTTTAAAACTCCAGGATTAAGATACTTTTTCCGCCACTCTATCAGGGGTTTAAAGACATATAAACAACATCATTGTTTGAAGAGTTGACAAATAAATTCAGGCTCCCCGGGATACTCTTGTTTAGGATTTTCTCAATTAGGCATTTTATTTGATCTTAGGGTCTGGGTGAGCCACAATTCTTTAGAATTGAAGACGAGATTAATGGACCGGATTCAAATGGCTAATTCATCTCCTGGGTTTTGTTCATTGCTTCTCTTTGCTAATTTAATAGCGCTACAGCCCAAGTCAAATAAATCAAAATGCGAATTAGGCTTAGAGCACTCCATCTTCAGGAGAAAAAAAAAAGTTACTTATCCTTTTCAAATAACATTGCATAAAACAAAGTCCGGTCTAAGCACTAGATTTTATAGAAAAGATGTTTATCAGGATATCCATCTCAATTTGCTAAATTATTGTTCTTTCTTCTTCTTCTTCTTCTTTTTTGGCACAAGAGAACGTTATGAAACGGACAGGATTTCAAAGAGCAAAAACAGATATTTCAATAGGATTTGGGAGGATAGGTCCCAGGGACATATCCCAGAGAAGCTGATGCAAAGTAGGGCACACATAAAAGAGCAAGCAGGTTTTTCTTAATGGCTTCACTAGAATCTGAAATTAAGCACAGCAGGTAAGAAGACACTGCAGGGAGTTTAAAAGGTATCACACATCTGTATGCTAACAAAGTTTGTAAGAGACCTCACACTGTTTGTATTGACAAGGGGGAATTGTGTATATTGTGCTGTTTTTTATGTTGACCCACTCTCCAGAAAATGCAAAGGGTACTCCTATCAACTTCACATGGCTCCCTAGCAGCAACTTTCTCCTATTAGTTTTGCTGAAAGAAGCGTGAACTATTTCTCTTTTACTTTTTCTCAGATATTCTGGATAAATGTGAATTTAGGCCCTTCCTGGGCCTTGCGCTATGACTAGCTTTGGGGAGCAAGTTTGGGGAGTAACTATTGATAGGTTGACATGAACATTTATTTCACATTGACATTTCATGGTGGTTCTCAGGCATTCCAGGTTATGGTTGTCCCAAAGGTGCTTTTTGAAGAGGCAACTGGACTTTCTGGTTTTTCTTTGAAGACATTTCGCTCTGCGCTGAAGAAGCTTCTTGGATGAGAAGTGAAACATCTTCAAAAAAAAAAAAAAAAAACAGAAAGTCCAGTTGCCTCTTCAAAAAGTACCTTTGGGACTTCCATGTCAACAGTTCATGTCAATATTTTATGTCGACATTATACGGTAACATAAAATGCAAATTCAGAATTTTTTTTTTTACTTCCCACTCCATCTGTGGAAGTAGGGTAGTAGTAGTAGAAACTATGAAGTTTCCAAGTGGAAACTATAGAGTTCCCTAATAGGATTTCCTTTCATTCAATACTACTCCATCTGATTTGCCAAGCTTTTTGAGATAAGCCAAGGTCATCTGTTTTTTTTTAGAATATTTGTATTCTATTTGTATTCACTGTTTATGAAGAATCCATTGTCATGTTATCATAACCCAGCATCCTCTTCCTTCTGTTATTATTTCCAGAGCTTAATTGGTTTTTTTTAAATATCCCAAATGTGATATGATTGATCTGGTCATTCCAAAGCTATATTATGCTGGTCCTAATCTCAGTCTGTCTATGTGTCAATGTTACCCTTAACACTCCTGATCTTAATTGATCAGGAACGTATAAAATGGGTTTCTACCTGATCCTTGATAAAGCTGAATGGAGACAAAAGCCCCCTTTAGATCTTCCCCCTATTACAAAAGGTTAATGGTGGAACTAGCAAAGATTCTATCATGCCCTAAGTAAGTTGGAATTCTCTTTTCAGGCAGTAAGTAAATTACGTTGGATATTTTGAGCTCCTGTGTCTTTAACTGAACATTTCCTGGGTATTATTTAGCACACTGCATTTTTCTCAGGAATTAATGATAAATAGCCTATTATTTGCCTTCTTCAGTTGTCTCTCTTAATTGCTCCAAATCACTTTACTGTTTCCCTGGGGTGAGTTTATTACTTCTTTCTTTCCACTCTTTTTTTAAAAAACAAAATAAGAAACATGGAAGCCTCTTCCCATAAAAATGGTGAAAAAGATGAAAAAGACAAATTATGAATAAATAAAATGTATCAGTGTAAACTTCATTAAAGTTGTGGGCTATATGTTTATTTTCCTTTGCTAAATGTGGATTTAATTTGTGAGTGTAGGAGAATGGTCATTACAAAGCATGCTGGTTAAATTGTCTTATGTAAAGCCAATGCTTCATGAATTAAATTTAATTGCTCCTTTTCTCACCCACTTTTTACATCCTTTAAATCTTTAAACCATATTCACCTTAAACCATAGTCACCTTAGCCCTTTTTGTGTGCGACCTCAGGATGCTATTCCAAGACTGGTATTACCCTTAGATAATTAGCTGTACAAAGCTGGAGAATAAGCTTGTTTCTATAAATAGTAATAAATAGAAAATTAGGTGATAAGTTTTAAAATATCAAGAAAAAAGAAGAATGCATGTCCCAACATCCCCTAAATACAACATTGTAAGGAAAGGCTTCCATTTTTTGCAAAGGATGTTTCCCTTCTTATCCACTGTAGACCCTTGAGCTGGCAGATAAGGGGGCAGAAGGAGCTCTGGGTCCAATTCTGTGGATGAAAGATCAACTCTGGATTCAAAACTAATCACAACAGCAACAAGGGTAACCTTGATAGGTAGCAACAAATATGACCTCCTGAATTAAGATTCACCACTCGTGCTAAGAAATGCCAGGCTCCACCAAAACAATTTGATGAATTCAACAGGAGCCTTCTCAGATACTTGAACAAACACAACTAGAACCCGTCTCTTTATTTTTAATTCAGGGAGAATAGCTTCTGAGCAAATGAGAAAATTAGATCAGAATTTATATCCTGCCAGATTTCACATCTGTCATGTTTTCTTGCAATGCTGCCCTCTGTAAAAGAGCCATCTTGGTGGTCGTCTTGACTCATTAGAAGCCTCTACTGATGATGGGTGCTGGTGTGACTTTCTGCATTCCTACTGCAATTCTGATACATCTTCCTGTTAGCTGGGAGTTTCCAGCTATTAACTGAATCTTGACTGCTCCAAAACTTTCTTAAACCTGAATTTAAAACTATTTTAATTGTTGCAGCTGAGGACCTTTTCTTGGCATCTAAATTATTCTTGCCTTTTATCTGCTTTTTTATTGTTTAATTCTCTTGAATGTCTCAGATACAAAACTTCATTAGGGCTATAGGCCATGTTGCATGTTGCATGTCTTCTGCTTCTTATTACTGTAAAATATAAATTAATGACATTGATATTAAACAATAATATTTCATTATGATCTTGCTGTTATTTTGCTAATAATAGGGGGGGAAAGCCTAAAGTCTCAGTTATAAGGATTTCTAGAAAAGTTACTTTGTATAGCCATGGAAGATTTAAAAAGGATGTCACATCTTCAGAACTAATTAACTTACTGTATTATGACATTTAAGAACTGTTTTGGCTGGCAACTAAGAGGCTGTTTATATAGCTTCTGTAGATCCAGATGCTCTTCATACTGCCGTCCTCAGTTCCCTCAGAAAGATTCTTATTAAAAATCAAGAGGCCTTCTGAATTAACTGCCAAGATCAGTCAAAACAGGAAAACTACTGTTGTCTTCTGGTGTCTAAGCTGTGTGGATGTGTGTTTTTCGATTACATCTGTTGGACTTAATACAGGTCAGTGGGCTCCAAACAAGTTAAGCGCTACCCTGTTTCCCAAATGAAAATCAAGGAAATTCAAACTATTTCAACTGGTGGTAGGAAAAATGAACATCATGAAGAGCGTTCAAAAACAAGCCAGTTTGATATCAGAGGCTTGGCTCTTGGCAGAATAAAACAATTTCTGGCTATTGGACACTCTCAGATCTGTGAGATTTGACACTAAATGCCAGAGGGTTCTCAAATAAAAATACGATTGCATTGCAGGTGATTGATATGCCTTAACATACCAAAGTAGGAAATAAGCAGGAGACTGGAGCTGCCAACAAGCAGATGATCCACCCACCAATAGTACATTCATCTGGTCTGAATTCATCTTTATTTATTTAATAACTGACTTGGGCACACATTTGGTGTATCCATAGTTTCACATGACTTATTTGACAAGGAGAAGTAAAGCTTATTGATGAAATTTCAAACATTATCACAAGAAGAAATTGTTAGAGGAATTCCTTTCCTACACTTTGCTACTTGTTCCAATCAAAACATCAAATACTATAATTCAGAATTCAAAAGTTTCTTAGCTCATGAGATAAAAGCATTGAATGCAACCAGCCCAAAGTTATACAATACATATATATATATATATAAACAACTGGTTTGGACATGCCTAGCTCCAGAATATTCAAATTTAACTTTCCTAATAAGTCATAGTCTGATCTCTCATTGTTCTAAATGGCACACCTTATCTCTGTTGTTAGGTGCATAACATTGTCCACCCATTCCTTTTCTTATCTATGTACATGACTTTCTTATTTCTGTGTACTGACAAAACACGAACTTCCCTTCTAAAAAGGATGTTAATGTACAGAGGTGGGATGCACATACTGTAGCAACCGGTTCGTCCAGCACCGGAAATGTGTGTGCGTGCCATCCGAGCATGCATGCTGCATCATAAAACACAGCAATTAGCTCACATGTGCCATCCATGCATGCGTGCAATGTCAAACAACATGGCAATTCACTTGAGTGCACAATCCACACATGCATGCAGCGTCAAAAACACAGTGATATAGAATGGGATTGGGCCCAAGCGGGAGGGCAAGCCCACCCGCAGGTCGCCACTATCGGTTCGCCTGAATCAGTTTGAACCAGTTAATGTAGCTTTTCAATAGCCACTTTCTAATAATTTCATTCAGTATTTTAGCGTAAATGTTATTTAGCATGGATAATAAAATTTAAGGAACCAATGATATAACAAAGCAATAATCTCCTAGAACTGTACTCTAGAAGTGGCCTATCAAGTAAGAGAGGAGCTACTTAACACAACTCCCAACCTTTCCAATGTAAATGTCATTCTAGAAGGACACCATGACCGTTAGATTTAGGAGAATCAATGCAGATTAGGTTTAGGGGAATCAATTTTCCTTCTCTTCCAGAGATCACTCCACCAAGTAACAAGAATGAAATTATTTATAACATCTTGAAATTAGATCAGAAAATCAGATTGATCTAAATATAATTTGGATTCAATTTACCCAAGAAGATGTCAGCAACTGGGCCATAGATTCCCCTACTTTTCTTTTTTAATTGATATACTATAATTACCTTTTTGAAAGATATTGGTTCCATTTCTTCTCCTAAAGAAGAATTAGTACTCTTCTGGTACTAATTCTGGTGTAAATTGTCCACATGTCTTTATTATATTTTGCAAACCAAAAAAGGCAAGAATTAATAATATACTGTAAGTGAATTCATCCAAATATTATATTTGCATCCTTTGGTTTCAACCACTGAAATTTATCTAATAGAACTTGATGAAGATGCTTCCCTATATGTAACTAGTACCTTTACAAATGCATGTGAATTTATTGTAGAATCCAAGTCATGCCAAATACAAGTTCTTTTGTCTTCAAATGTCATGTAGATGTATTAAGAAGACAGTTTTCTTCCAGCATCAAATTCAATTAACATTTTAGTACCTTAAATAACAATTTGAGGCGACATGGTGGAAATGCAGTTGCTTAGCAAGGATTAGATTCATATCATCTTCCTCCACTTGCTCTCCAACTTCCTTCCTATTTGCAGCAATGCCTTCAAAGAGACGGTATACTTCAAAGGTGGGATGCTGAAAGTAATTGTGTCAGTGGTCAAAGTCACTGAGATAAGAGATAACCTGAAATACCAACCAAACCAATAACAAAATTTCCCTCAGGAAACTATTAAGATCATCAGTTCTGGGGTCAATGTAGAATGAAAACTCCACTGAGAATCCAATCTTCAGCATGTAGGAGTCTGACTATTGCAGTGGGTTAGATCTGCTACTTTCAACTCATCATCTTCCAATTAAATTAAGACAAGGAAGTCCATAATGTTGCCTGCTATCAGTATGATGATATGTTTAAAAAAGTACATGATTGTCATAAGATCCACAAAATCCTAAGCACTTCATTAACTCATTCAGCCCACACAACAGGGTTTCCTAAGATCAACAATGCCAAGCCATTTTCTTCAGCAGAGTAGACATTATCTGAGTGCAAGACTTAACCTGTCTCAAGATCCACGACCTGGAACAAACTAGCATTTTGGTGCAAAGTCTGGAGTAGGAACTGAACATCTTATAGTAACCTCACCTTGCAACTTGCAGCAACCTCTCTCCTTGATGCTGGATCTGAAGCTTGTACCATATCAAATACCTCAATGGGCACAGATAGATAAGAGTGAATTCCCTCTGAAATCACCTAGCCAGATCTCAGCTGTACCTGTCAGATTGTCTCCCTCACCCACCAGTATATCACAGATAATTAAGGTCTTAACCTAGACCTGTGATGGTGAACTTATGGCATATGTGCTGGAAGTGTCACGCAGAGCCATCTCTCTGCGCATGCAAGCCATCACCCATTGCTCTTCCGGGACCGCTGGTGTGTGTGGGGTGGTTGTTCTTCCGGTTTATGGCACACATGCATGCATGAAGACCAGCAGTTTATGGTGCTCCTGACGTGCCAGAAACTGACAGATTATCTTCCCAGCACACGCTTGCATGCCAGGCAACTGCTCCTCTGGTTTCCAGCGTGTGCATGCACACTGGCCAGTTGGTCTTGGCGCGCACATGTGCACCAGAAACAGAAAGACCAGGTGGCTGGTGCACATGCATGCACCAGAAACCGGAGGAGCAGTCACCTGTCGCACGCATGCACACTGGGCTGCTGCTCTTCCAGTTTCCAGGCTGCACACGCACATGCACCTGTTTTGGCACTTGGTGCTGAAAAAGTTCACCAACATTGATGTAGACCAACCTAATTTAGTACCATTATTGGGGCAAGTGCAGTCAGAAGGGGAGAGAACAAGTAGATGTCTGATTCCTCTATCTACAAGAGACATATTGACTGCCCCAAACCATGGTTCCCTTTGTTCAAAAGCATTCTCATGACTGTCCCCAAATATCCAAAGCAACTACAGGAACATAGCCAAATTGCGATAGTTCCTCTTGACAGAATTGTTCCCTCTTTTAACATATGAGGCTCAGTTGTGCAAGCTAGGTTCCCCAGGTATCCAGATTCCCTGTAGTACAGTCCAATTAATTACTGAATTGATTGAAATAGTTGGCCTGTTATATAACTTTGGCATGAAAATTAGAAATGATAAGGTAATATTTTGAAAGCTTACATGAATCTTAGCACACGATAACTTGCCCATACTTGCTTAATTCTTGCATAATTCTCACACTTACTTACTTCTGCTTCCATACAGAATTCTGGAAAAGGCCATTAAGTCTAACCTGCTATAAGGGATAGGAATCCAAATAAAACTGAATTAAAGATTAAGATAGTTAGAAATTAAATGAAGGAATATAAAGTTGGTTTATTTGATCAAGCTTAAAATAAGGCTTTTTTGTAATGTTCTAGAAACTCTTTATGAACCTTTTACTAACATGAGGATTTGAAAGTTGATGTTTTATGGATTTACTTATAGATAAGGAAACATGGGATGAAGAGATACTTGCTTAAAAGAGGTAAAGAGTTATTAAGTTTATTTATACTTGTGATGCAGGTTGGAAGTCACTTCTTTATATATTTCTTTTCTTTTTTCTTTATTAGGTTCTCATTCCTTTTTCTTCTTTCTTTTCTTTTCTTGTCCTTTCCTTTCTGTTGTCTTCTCTTTCTCCTTTCTCCTAGTATACAGTACATTAGTTTTTACTATTGTAATTATATTCTTAATTTTTTTAAAAAATGAATACAAATAAGACCATTCCCCTTCCCAAACATTTTAGTCAACCTTTGCTTGGATCTGTTCCACATGTGATATCCTGATTGTTTCTCCATTGTGTCATTGAAAAGAGAATTAGAAAAGAAGACACACAGATGGTCAGTTCTAAAATCTCAGGAACTACCATTCCAGGAATTCCTAATGTTGAAGGATAAAGAATCAAAACAAAAATTGATTATAACTGATATTGTCGGGTTCAGGGACCTATATGAGGTAAATAGTGCCACTTATCATAAGTGTTTCTTTTAAATAATCCACTTTTTATCTTGTTTGTCAACACAGTGCTCGGGCCCAGGAAGATTTATGCAAAGTGCAAATATTATCAGATACCTACTGTTCTTCTGTAGTACCACAGGGGAATTCAAAATCAGCTAGCTTAGATCTCTGCACTTCAAAGGATTCTCCCTGAAACCTTGTTTACAGCATGAGCAGAAAAAAAACAAGGATTCAGTCCCCCTTTGTACAAGTAATAAAACCACATTAAAGCACAACACTGCTCAAAATTCCTCTCTTCCAGACACAGCAATATCTCTGACAGCTAAAGTTGGTTAACTGCTTCGATTTTCACATGCTAATTTAGCATTACCAAACAGAAAACCGGGGTGGGGGGGGGGGGAAGAGGGACAGAGAGGGAGGGAGGGAGGGAGAGAGGGAGGGAGGGAGGGGGAGGGGATGCCTAAAAATCATTTCTGGCTCTCTAAGTCATCTTTGTTTTTTGTTATTTTTCACCTTGCTGGAACTTCCATAGCAAAATTACTTTACAGAAAGAGATTTTATTTTAATCCTTGGATGGATTGATGCCTATATTTCCAAAGAAGTATCTAGTGTCAACTTGCAAAGCTTTCAAGTTGCCATGAGCAGGGGGGAGGGAGAACTGAAGTGAATTCCATACATTTTTCCTGACCGCAATCAGAAGGAGGGTGTAAGGTTTCACAGCTAGCCAAAGTGATTAATTGGAGAATGTGATTTATGACATGGCCAGAGAGGAGGGGAGAGAAAGGGTCATAGGGGAACGTAAATCTACGTGGGATCAGTCCTAATTGCATCCTAATTGTATTGCCGGAATGTTGCTCCTAATAAATGACTGTATTTCCTTTGAAGTTTGGATCATGGCTCGTGAAGTAATTAGGGCATCTTTCGGAAACTTGACATCTAGATTGGTGACGCTATGCAACACATCCGATTCTTCCAAAATGTAATCCGTGGGTTGATTCAGTAATTGTTAAAACAAAGACCAAAGAGGCAGGGTAATACACAGTGGTTTTGTTCTAGCAGCTGGCATGTCTACTTGTGCAACACTATGTATCTAATTTTCACCAATTTTCCTACCGCTATAGTTCATGGTGACAGCTCATAAGCTGCCATAAGCATCCTGGAAGCCAATGGGTATGATACTCAAGGTATCAGGCACATTCTGAGAATTTCATCTGCCAATGATATAACTATGGGCTGCATTCTCCTGTGATGCTAAACCACAGTTTGTTGAACAAACATTGTTCCCAAAGAACAATGATTAGTTTCATAAACCACATTAAGAAACCACTGTGTGGCTTACTGCAATATATGAATTCAACCATGGAATTATTAGCCTGCCAGTTTCCTCATCTACCCTTAGATAAGGTGACCAGACGTCCCGCTTTTGGCAGGACAGTCCCGATTTTTAGCAATTTGTCCCGCGTCCCGCGGTGTTTCAAAAAAGTCCCGATTTTTCATTCTGCCTCCTGAGTCCCGCTGCCTCTTGAGCCCCAGCTGATGGCTAGAAGAAAAAAAAAAAACTGTTTAAACTCCTGCCCGGGGCTTCAAAGGGCTGCCCTACAGGCAATCAGTGTAAAGAGTTCCTGAAGCAGTTTTTTTTTTCCGCTAGCTAAGCTGCAGAAACGAAACCAAAACCAGGATCTTTGGTGCAACGTGACAAAATGAGGCAGAGAGAGATTTATTTTTATTTTTCCTCCCCAAAAAAGGTAGGTGAAAAACTGCAAACAATGGGAAATTTAGGAGGAGAGTTCAAGATTTTAAAACACAAAAGAAAAAAAAGCTGTATTTAACTAGGGAATTGTAATAATTGAGATACTATTAATTGTATATTGTGTTGAAAGCAGAAATGGTTAAGATGTGGTTCAGAGGAATATATGGGGGAAATTATTTGGTTTATTATTATTGGTAAATATAATTAATTGATTTGTAAGAAATTGGATTGCATGTAAATAATTGGAATATTCATGTTCATATTGATTAATATACAAAAAAGATAGTTTTATAACTAATTGATTTATATTAAAATGTTGAATTTGTATTAAACAACTGTATTACATAATTAAACAATGTGAGGATGGATATAAAAATAGATGACAATGGAAAGGGGTATAATATAGAATAGAAGGGAAAAATTGAATTTGATTAAGATTAGAGATGAGGATGAAGGGTAATATTGGTTTTTTTAAAAAAATAGATGAGGAATAAATATGGCAAAAAGGAAATATAGAAATTGTAAATTTAATTGAAGTGACTAAACACTGTTTAAATTTGTGAACCGGCCAAATACTCTGTTCAAAGAAAATAAATTGTATGTTTGTATATGTGTTTCTAATTACTGCTATTTATTCATATTTGTTCTCTTTTATTCTTTAAAGTTTAACCATTCATTCTTTATCTTAATATCTTTATATTTGTTTGGGGTTGGCTTTCTTCCCTTTCATCTTTTTTATTGTACAGCAATATTTCTCCTCAAACCTACCACCTCTCTCTTTTCTTTCCTTCCTACTTTCTCTTTCCCCCCCTCTTCTTCTCCTCCCTACTTCCTCTTCCTTTCTCCTTCTCCTCCTCTCTTCCTCCCCCTCTTACCCTCACTCCTACTCTAATTTCCCTTCCCTTCCTTCATCCCTCTCTATTGCTGTATCCTTTTATGCATATGGACTACTCAGAGGGCTGAAAAAGTTATTTTTGACTGGTCCTCACACTTTTGACCAGTCCTCGAACTTATGACTGTCCTCACATTTTACATTTTTGCCCTATCTTGTCACCATGGTGAAGAGAAGCAGTTGTGAAATGAGTGACATGGTTGTTAAGAATGCTGCATGGGCATAAATGTGAGGATGGTCATAAGTGTGAGGACCAGTCAAAAGTGCGAGGACCTGTCAGAAATGACTTTTTTCAGCCCTCTGGTTAGTCCTTTTGTGCATATGGACTACTCAGAGGGCTGAAAAAGTTATTTTTGATTGGTCCTCGCACTTTTGTCCAGTCCTCAAACTTACGACTGTCCTCACATTTTACGTTTTTTGCCCAGTCTTATCACCATGGTGAAGAGAAGCAGTTGTGAAATGAGTGACATGGTTGTTAAGAATGCTGCATGGGCATAAATGTGAGGATGGTCATAAGTGTGAGGACCAGTCAAAAGTGCGAGGACCTGTCAGAAATGACTTTTTTCAGCCCTCTGAGTAGTCCCTATACACATAGCCATGGCCACCCGGTCACATGACCAGGTAGCCACGGCCACCCAGTCACATGACCAGCTAGCCACGCCCACAAAATAAGCCACGCCCACAATGGTGTCCCTCTTTACCAATCTTAAAATCTGGTCACCTTACCCTTAGATGAAATAGGCCAACCACAAAGAATACTAATTAAGATGTCTCTAAAATTAAATTTTGTCTAGAAAATGAACTTCGTATACTTATGGTATATTTGCTAAAAGTGACATAAATAATTCTGTCCATGCTGTGCTTTTTCACTTTTATTAAATGCAAATTCATGTTGCTTTCTAAACATAGCTTTTACACGATCTTCTGCATGCATAAGACAGCATGCTAATCATACTTAGCATTTCATTTAAGCTATACATTATATAAGATTTTTCTTTTCTTTTTCCTTCTTTTTCACCTGTTTTCTCTCCTTCCATCAGATGCACTTCAATTATTCCAAGTATTTAAGGCCAAGCAAGTATGGATAAATTTGCAAATATTCCATGTGCCAGTATAATGTTGTTCTATCAGGAGACACACCTTGTACGTAGGAGTTGAGAAATTAGAAAAGGAAATTCTCACCTTTTAGAATACACTTTCCTTGTTCCCTTTAATCTGCACTCCTATTTAAAGAATCAGAAATTATTTTAGGGAGACCAGAAAACCTATTTATAATTCTACATTGACTTCCTTTTTTTCTACCTAATTGATTCATCACTATTAACACAACAGGTCGCCTACTTTTTAAAAAAAAACAGTGCAAACTATAGTTTCCCCATCACATCTGGAGAGCAAGGAAGATTCAAGGAGACAGATAAAACAATTAGATGCTGTGAGTGGTGGGTTTCAAAACTTTTTTCTACCGGTTCTGTGGTGTGGCTTTGTGGGTGTGGCATGGCTTGGTGGGCGTGGCTTGGTGGGCATGGCAGGGGAAGGTTACTGCAAAATCCCCATTTCCTCCCAATCAGCTGAGGCTTGGGAGGCAGAGAATAGATGGGGGCGGGACCAGTCAGAATTTTTACTACCAGTTCTATGAACTACTCAAAATTTCCACTACTGGTTCTCCAGAACTGGTCAGAACCTGCTGAAACCCACCTCTGGATGCTGTGCAAAGTATGCACCTGCAGAAAGAGAGAGAGAGACTTAGCTGTTTCTATGCTGACTCCTGACAAAATCTGTAGGATTATATAATCTGTAAGAGGTTATAGAGTGCTATAAGAAACGAAGAGAGCACCACAAGGCCTCACGCTGAAATAATTCTTCCATATCACTACAGTCAGGGCCGGATTTTCCTATAGGCTAACTAGGCTTCAGCCTCGGGCCTCAAGATCAAGAGGGGCCTACATTCAAATTGTTAGCAAAATTAAAATTACACTTTCACTATAGGTGAAAGGGCCTCATAAGTGGAATAGCCTAGGGCCTCTTTTCATCTAAATCTGGCTCTTAACACAAGAATTAACCTTCCTATCTTAATCGTTTCTGTTTTCAGTGAGAAATGTCCATTTTGTTAATTCTGCTGTCCTTAGATGCTGCTGAACTTTGACAAAATGAAGTGACATTTCACCAGTCTCAATAACACCTAGCAAGTGCCTCCTGTTGACAAAGTAGCACTGTGTTTTAATGAACAAATAAATGGCTTATCTACCATTCTTGGCAAGCACCCCCAGCTAGTGAGGCAAAACACCAGCTCTCCCAGTGTTCCTTGGGCTAATTGACTCCTTGGATAAAGTTAAATCACACTACCCCCAGTGGGATGCATGTTTGCCAGTAATCAATAGCTCAACAAGATGCACATGGCAGGTAATTAAGTGGAAAGTAATTAATACCCATCAAATGTTTTATTAACTGTTTGCCATTCCTTCACTCAGAAGTCCCTCTGAACTGTAAATAAAGTTGTGATGAAAGCAGGAAGAGAAGTCTGCGCTGTAACACATCATGGATTCTTTACAGGTTTGCCTTTAAGCCTTTAAGCATGACATAGGTGGCTCAAAAACTAAACAGGAGAACATAACATGAATGAAGTCATGGCTGGGTTGGGCTTTTACAAGAAATCCCACGAATGTACGATACCAACTGTACATATGACAACCAGGAAAATTGCTATTCTTTTGATTCAGTCTACAAGCAGTCCTGACATTCATTGAGCATATTATTATTATTATTATTATTATTATTATTATTATTATTATTATTATTTATTATTATTTATCAAATTTTTATACCGCCCTTCTCCCAAAGGGACTCAGGGCGGTGTACAGCCAAGATAAAAAGCAACAATATAAAAGTTAAAAACAATTTAAAATTATTAGATAGTTTGGCCAATCATCTAAAACACAAAACCCCATTAAAATAATATTTTAGGCCAGCCCTGCTTGATGGAATAATAGCGCTTTAAGGGCTCAGCGGAAGGTACAGAGGTCAGAAATCTGACGAATCTCCGGGGGCAGCTCGTTCCAGAGGGCAGGTGCTCCCACAGAGAAGGCCCTCCCCCTGGGGATCGCCAGTCGACACTGTCTAACCGACGGCACCCTGAGGAGACCCTCTCTGTGGGAGCATACTGGTCGGTGGGAGGCTATTCATTGAGCATATGCACCCATTAATATGATGGTCAAATCATGTCCTTATGATACAGGTATGTTAGCCACTCCCGTTACACTCCCGTTGAAATCCTGGGATTTCAGAAGTCAAAGCAGATTTTCAGGTTGTTCCTTAGGAGATTTTGGAATTTCTGGGGAAGCTAATACAATTCTGATAAATTCAGATAGGCATATTTTGCAAACATTTGCATATCCCTGTTTGGCCTAAAGTACTATTGAAAACAAATGTAATTCTTTGTTTTATTAATTGTTATCTCAGCTTTCCTCAAGGACTGAAGGTAACAAACATTGCATTTCTTATAATACTGTATTTTTCCATAACAACCTTGTGGGGTAGGTTAGGTAGAGAGTGAAATATTGATCCCAACTCCCACGGTGAGCTTTTGTGGCCGAGGATGAAGCCAAATTATGGAGATGATATTCATCTATCAAAAATAGTATCCACAGATGTTAAATGCTTTATGAGTTGAGTTCAGAGACTTTAAACCACCCTAGATGGTGGCTATAAAGACATCCAGATTGAACATGTGACATTAGAAAAAGAAAACATATGGAAGGCTAATTGTTCTTCCCAGGAGTTGGAAGCAAGATGTCCAAATTTAATGTTTAACCATATTGGTGATTGCTTGACAGTAATTGGTCTGTAGTCAAAGAGAAAAAGATTGCTTGAACTGACGAGGAACTACCAAAGTTTGCTCATCCTTGGCCCATTCTGCAGAAGCCTAATTTCTTGAGTTGCAATTCCACTTCTCACTTTGATTTGTAGATAAGCTTTATAGTCGTGTGCAAAAGAGTCAAGGGCCAGTGGTGATTTCTTTAACCTTTTTCTGAAATAGATGAGAGAAGTTCAGCTATTCTAGAGGACAAAAACTCTAGAGGAGAAGCATGAACCAAGTGTAATAAACTCTGCATAGAGTGAATCCCCCCCCCTCCCCACGGGCGAGACAAAAAGGTCAATCTTGCAACCATAACCACACAATCATACCCTTGGCCTTTTATGCCCTTAGAAAGAGGGCAGAGCTTCAATTGTGCACTATGGTACCTGATTTTTCTGACCTCCCTCGGAAGTTGCCTCTGAATATTACTGTCTTCAAGATGCATAAAGGCAAAGGCAGAAAGACAGAGCTTTTTAAAAAACTTGTGAATTTTAATGTACATCAGTGTGCTAGGAAATGTTTGGGCAAAGCATGATCTCTTTAGCTGAATTCTGAGCAACATTTGCCTCATATTCATGATTGTGTTACTAAATTCGATTCAAAAATTAATAGCTTATTTTCCAAGGCAAGAAGGGACCTTTCTTTTCCATTTGTTCAAAACACCTAAAAGAAATCCCAAAATATTTATTCCAATTTCCTAGGCCAGCCAACCCAACCTGTTGGGTACTAAATAAATAATTCACCTAGGCTGGGAATTCTGAGAGTTTCCACATATCCGGAAGATCCCTGAGCCCTGTTGTCTAGGCCAGGGGTGTCAAACTCATGGCCCATGGGCTGGATGCGTCATGCGCTGATCACGACCACACCCAGTTTAGTGAAGGGGAAAAAGTTGTGATACGTCGCATAACGATGCTGTGACAATGTGAGTTTGACACCCTGGCCTAGGCAAACCAAGGTTTGCCTTTCAATTACCATTGGTCTCAATTTTGTTTGTTTTTACCCATAATTTTATTCCTTCCACTATTGCTTTAATCTGACAATTTTTTTTTTAAAAAAAGAAGCAAATGTTTTACAATACATATTTAAACATGTCTTTTCTCTTGAAATACACATTTATTTTAAGAGTGCATTTTGATACACATTTCAGCCCCCAAGAACTTATTTGCAACGTTCTGAAAAGTGTGAAATTCAGCAAATAGCTAAATTCCAAGTTGCGTTTTATTCTAAGTAATGTGGGATCCTTCCCAAAGGAAGAGAACAAGAATATGAACAGAGTAGCAGCTGTGAGGAAGAGGAAAGCCTGTTCTAATGATGGCATCTCTTCAACTGCCACTTAAAACATGGAGCCGTTCCTGAAAAGGTAAGGTTGAAGAAGCATGAGCATTTTGCCACCATGAGGGTAGTTTAAAATGGAGGCCTTGTTCAACTCATGATGACAAAGGCAGAACTACCTTATTTTGTGTGAGAAACTTCTTCTGACCATAGAGAAGGGAATGGAGAAGAGAGAAAGAGAAAAGTTTAGAACCAAAATAAACAATATTGTAATCAATTTTTTATTTATTTAGTTTTGTATGCATCTAGAAGCGACTCTGGGTTGCTTTACAAACATTAAAAACAAGTCAACATTAAATTGATAAAAGAATAAATAACAATAATTCTTCTCAAATCAAATCTTCCAAGCTCCAGTCAAGGGAATAAAATGTAGGAAGGAATAACAGCTCAGAGAAGGCTCAGAACATAAAAATGTCTTGTGAAATCCTATCATCCAGAGGGGATGATCTATGCCATAAAGTATGGGTGTTTAAAACAACATTTCTCGACCTTAGCAACTTTCAGACATATGGATTTTAGTTCCTAGCATGTGGCTGGGGAATTCTGGGAGTTGAAGTCCTTGTGCCTGAAAGTTGCCTAGGCTGAGGAATACTGGGAAGCAAATTTACCTGACTTCTGTATGCAGCAGGATTTGCCCAGCAAGCATTCATGGGCACATTTACTCTTTTTATTGCACAGACGTGTCAAACAGATTTCCATAACCAACTTGCACTTTCAAAGGGAAAAAAAATCAAATGTTTTGAGGTTGGCAGCCCCTGGATTTCTTAATGGCAGTGCTGGAGCTACTGTGAGGAAACAGTGCGCTTGCCAGCAAGCGATTCAGCATTTAAATTATGTTCTTGTCAGAGGAGCTCTGTCAGATGAGGGACGAAAAGAAAGAACAGTTCAGTTGCTGACTGGTCGAGAGGATCTCAGGTTCACTTTTATCAGCGTGAAACTGTAGCCATAACAATCAAATAGGAAACTTGATCTTCAGATCAGGAGTGGCTAATCTGAATGGAAGGAGTTTCAAGTACCAGGTATTGTTGCCTGTAAAACCGGCCATCGAGAAGCTATCTGGGGTTTTGGAAGATTAGGTGGTCATTAGCATCTAGCAACCCCCAATTCTTTTTGGAAAGGCAAACAAGAATTGGATGGATTTTGCATTGCCTAGATGGAGGAATAAGGGATCAGCAAAGGGGTTAGAAATAGACAAAGTGGCCTCAATGTATCAAACAGCAGGCTCAGATTAACATAAATTCCCAGGCAGATGTGTAGCACATCAACTAAGATGACATCTCTGTTTCCTTCCCCCATCCCTGGGGCTCTACTTTTTGGGGGGCAACCACCAAACTTTTCTCTGTCCTCCACTAGCTGGTTCCCACAGTTTCTCCCTATAATTATCTCCACTCCCAACAACATGCTGTGGCTGAAATCACCCATCATCCTGCCAAAATCTATGGTTTATTGGTTAAATTGCAGTCACTGGAAATATTTACGTAGCACCAGAGGATTCTGGGAGAGTGAAGAGGCACTCACTGTGACCTACAGAAAACTGGAACTTTGTCCAGTAGACCAAAGTCAATGGGATGAAGTCGATGGGAGCATTTGTATAGCACTACTGTGTTTTCCCAAAAATAAGACCTTGTCTTATATTTTTTTGGACCCTGAAATAAGCGCTTGGCCTTATTGCCATGCACTCAAAAGCCTGATTGGGCTTATTATCAGGGGATGTCTTATTTTGGGGGGAAACAGGATAGAAGGTTCTGCGAGAATGAGGACTTGCTCACCATGAGCAATAGAGAAGTGGCACTTGCCCAGGGGACATAACTTAATCTAACAGTTTAACTATTGTAAATCTGGAATAATTCTAGAAGGATACCTAATGGTTCACTGTGAATTCTATGGGGTTTCCACTTCATGATATGTTAGTTTTCTTTATGGTTTCCTGGAGAGATTTCTGCCATGTTTTACTTCCTAGAGTGACCTATTGGGAAGAGCCCATAAAAGAAATGTTTTTTACCATGTGCCCATGTTTAGGAATTCTGTCCTTGTTATCATGAGGTTTGTCCCAACCCTGCTGGCCTTTTGCAAGCTATTCAAACCTTGGCCTTTTTTTTAATGTATCCTGGGCCCTGCCAAAATGGTGGAGCTTGTTTCAAGGTTACTTAGATTGGAATATTGGGAATGTTCTCAGCAGCTGTTTTATACTGCTGATGATGTCATTTTAATTTGGATATTTATTGGGGTGAAATGTAAAATTTGTTACTACCGGTTCTGTGGGCGTGTGGGGGGTAATGTGACTGGGTGGGCATGGCCAACTTTTTTTTTTTTTAACTTTTCAAAGCATTTTTTCTAATGCTTTGAAAAGCCTCTGCCGATCAGGCAACTCAGCTGGGATCGTCAGAGAGGCTTTTTAAAAAATGCCTCTCTGCTGATCAGGCAACTCAGCTGGGATCGTCAGAGACTTTTCAAAGCATTTTTTTTAACCACCTCTTCGGCCAAGAGGTTGCAGAAAAAAATGCTTTGAAAAGCCTCTGACGATCCCAGCTGAGCCGTGCGATCATCAGAGGCTTTTTTTTTTTACTTTTAAAAGCATTTTTTCATCGGAAGAGGTTGTAGAAAAAATGTTTTTAAAAGTAAAAAAAAAAAGCCTCTGATGATCATACGGCTCAGCTGGAAATAGGGAGGGGGGGGTACAGGGATTTTTGCTACTGGTTCTCCAAACCACCTTCCGCCATCGCTACCGGATCAGGCGATCCGGTCCGAACCGGGAGCATTTCACCCCTGGTATTTATCTTAATTTTGTGAACAGTAGCTGTTCAGAAACATGTGTATGAGATGTTTGGCCACATGCATTTATTAAGTAAAGAAATAAATAACATGTAAGATTTAAAAAAATCAGCAGTAAATTCCCTCATACCTCTACTAAAACATTCAGTGACAAACTTCTCCCTCAGCTTCAGAAATCAATAAAAAACCAGGACCTTTTTCACAGACGTTGGGTGACATTTTGGCTTTAGCTCTTCTCTCTTTTTTTTTTACTTAACTGTGATGGTGTTAGATGTGTTACAAGTGTGCAGGCTGCAACTCCAAATTTCCAATCAACATTGTCACAATGGAAAAATGGCATCTATCACAGATACAGAAGGATTTCCTCAGCATCCACCACCAATACCGCTCCTGGGGGAAGAGGATTGGATTGGTCTTATCTAATGCAAGGGCAGGAGTAGCTGGACCAAAGCTGGAATGTTCAACTAGTCTTTGACAAACGTTTGGAAATGGGGAAATCCAAGCTATTTACAGCCAAGAGGGGGAAAAATAGTTTCATTAAAAAATGTTACACTTGTAGAAATAGATTATTTCAGAATGAAGCAGCATGGACAGTTTTGGAAGCCCCTAAGTTGGCACATGTAATACCAGTATTACGTGCACTGCACTGGCTGTCCATCTGCTTTCAGGTACAATTCAAAGTGTTATCACCTGTAGGCCAGGGATCTCCAACCTTGGCAACTTTAAGACTTGTAGACTTCAACTCCCAGAATTCCTCAGCCAGCATAGGAGTTGAAGTCCACAAGTCTTAAAATTGCCAAGGTTGGAGATGGCATGGGTGCAGGATATCTGCAGAACCATTTTCCCCCAATGGAATTGGCCCGCCTCACCCATGCTAGCAAAGGCGCCTAGTGTAGATATATCCCATCAGCCAAGGAATTTCGGGATCTAGGAGTAGAGCTTTTTTTGCCATGGTCTCCATCCTTTGGAACCTCTTGCCACAAGAGGTGAGAACCACTCCCTCTCTTTTAGCCTTCAGGAAATGCCTTAAAGCTGTCTGTGCTGGTTGGCTTGGAATACCAAAGGAGAAAGCTGTTGGCTGGAGGTGGTTGGTGCACTAACAGAGAAGGTATCCCCCACCTCTCCCCTCCAAACCCAGGTTCTTTGTTTGATTTTTTTTTTTGTAATTTTAACCTGTTTTATATTTATAATTGTTTTGATATTTGCATATTTTATCACCTTGTAAGATGCTCAGAGTCACCTCGAACCTTGAGAGGGGCAGCAAATAAATTTAATAATAAATAAGTAAAAATAACACTCTAGCCAAGAATCTGTGTTAGGGTTAATTCTATTTTTTATTGTGCTTGTGCTTCAGTCTCCTGCATTTTATTTCTCTGTACCACCTTGGAATTTTCTGTGACTTCTCAGCCTTTCTATTCTTTAGGTTGGGCAGGAAGGTACCACTTTTCATCCGGAGTTTTTTCTGATCTGTAATAATAAATTGGAAACCTTCTCCAGTGTCTTTGTATAGTTTGAGGAAATAGCAAGTGATTTGTGGCCCATGGCATCTTACTGTCTATTGGGAGCATTACATTCTCTTTTGGACATTTTCTTTTTTGATCAGGCGGTTCCATGGAGAAGCAAGCGGCTTTTAAGAGCTGCTTACCCTTCTCAGCAATAGGCATTCTAGCGAAGAAATCTTTATCAAACCTCACGCTGCGTTCACAGTTTCCTTCCTGGAAAAAGCGCACAAATTTTCTGGGCTAAAGAGTTGCTTCATGCCTTTGATGGCCCCCTGAGCAAGGCACTCCCAAAATTAATGAATGGGTGCCTCAGTGTTTTATTTACATTTAACTAAAAGTCAATAGTTTTTATTTTTTACTTTTCGTCGGGCCCTAAAAACTTATTTTTTTTCAGTTAGCCAGTCTGTCTTGATTTTATGGTTGGTTTTAAAATTTGATACGGATTTTAAATTGATAAGTTTTAAATTACGGGCCAAATCTATTTAATTATTTTAAATCTATTTTTAACTGTAACTTTATGTATAAATGTTTTTATTTTGGCTGTTCACCGCCCTGAGTCCGAAAGGAGAAGGGCGGTATAGAAGTTTGAATAATAAAATAAATAAAATAAATAAAATAATATGATGACTTTTCAACCAAGTCTATTACGATTTCTCTCTTCATTTTCCCACCAGAACCCCTGCCCCTAATTTGGTGACAGCTTTTGAAAGTATTTGGAGGTTGAAGCCAAGATTTTAAGGAGGCGCAAAACTGATATAATGTTGCTCTAAGAAAAGCTTTGGTCTTTGGGAAACCCTGTTAAAATGGGTTTGAGAATACAAATTGGAGGGGTGACGGAAAATGATTAAAAGGTTTATCTCAGTTCAGTGTGCAAAAAGAAATGGACACCTTTGGATTATTTTTTTACACTTACCCTGAGGTTACATGCTATTAAATGTTGTGGGTTTTGAAATGAATAAAGTTAGTGATGGGGAAACTATCCCAAATTATGGTGAATCTGTGATCTGGAAAGCATAATTTGGTAAGAACATGGGTGTCAAAATCAACCCTCCATCCGCAGCCTTCCAAAGCTCCATTGTCGCTGGCAGAGGCACCGTGGGCTGGTCCTTTGCTGTTTCCAGGGCGGCCCCCTGACCCAAATGATGTTGAGCTGGCCATTCCCACCCTGGCCATATCCACTCTGCCCCCCCCCTCCCGAGGTCAAACACAACCCTGATGCAGCCCTCAATGAAATCGAGTTTGACACCCCTGGAACATTAAATTTCTTCGGGTTTTTTCATTGTGGATTTTTCTGAACTTTGATTGTAGACCAATTAGATATATCACTGATTCTCAACCTGTGGCCTATGGAGCACTGGGGGAGGGGGGGCTACAATGTCACAGGGGGTTTGCGAAGACTTGAAGAAATGTTATGATTTAAATCTTGAATTAAGTCGTGGAAGTCTGCAGCCATGGTCCATGGCCAGAAAATGTATTTTAAGGGGGTCTGTGGTGAAGAAAAAGTTGAGAGCCACTCAGATAGATCATAATTATCAAGTTTAATTTCAGGAAAAAGAAGCATCTTTGAAATGAAATGTCTTGTTCTCCAATAGGCATCTCTAGCATGCCCTCAACAATCCATGTTCTATGCATTTGGTCATTCTCATCACAATTTCAATCTAGGGTTTCTCTGGGTATCATGTAACCCTCTTCCATCAGCACAGAAAAGATGAGTTTACACCAGTGGTGGGTTTCAAATTTTTTTACTACTGGTTCTGTGAGTGTGGCTTGTTGGATGTGGCATGGCTTGGTGGGCGTGGCTTGGTGGGCATGGCTTGGTGGGCGTGGCAGGGGAAGTATACTGTAAAATCTTCATTCCCACCCCACTCCAGGGGAAGGTTACTGCAAAATCCCCATTTCCTCCCGATCAGCTGGGACTCGGGAAGCAGAGAATAGATGGGGGCAGGGACAGTCAGAGGTTGTATTTACCGGTTCTCCGGACTACTCAAAATTTCTGCTACCGATTCTCCAGAACTGGTCAGAACCTGCTGAAACCCACCTCTGATTTACACTAAACACTAATACAAGTTTAAAAAAACACAGCTGACTGGTTCATACCAATGCTAAACTATAATGGGCGAGTTCATACATTAGGCCAAACTAAATGCAAACAGGCCACAGTGTGACATCAGTGTGGAATTGCTCAAAAAGAGGAAGAGGAGAAATCAGAACTCAATTCCTTTAAACCAAGACGTCTTTTTTCTGATTTTCCAGCACACAGTATAGAATCAAGGTGCTGATGGGATAGTGGGAAAAAACACAGAAGTGGGCAATTCACAGTTTGTGTGCTACATTTGTCCACCTAAAAGTTAGGCACAGGAAAAAAAATTGATTTAGGGGACAAAATTTGTGCTTCAAATGCCTTTGAAGAGTCCCAAAATATTAGACTAGTTTTCCTTCTTGATCAAATAGCATAATTCTAGAAAAGTGCTGACAGCTATTAGATACCTAACATATTCCTAGGTACCAAAGTATTGGCAATAATACATACTGCTCAAATAGTCAAAAAGAAATAAGATATTTCCCCCCCCTAAATTCTGAGAGCAGATCAACAATGTGAATATGATTGCAAGGCAGCCAGCAGCATCAGAGATCCCAGCTTCTTCTTTCTACCAGAGTGTTTTGCACGTGCTTTTATGAGCACACAGCACATCAATAAAGTCTTTAGCCACAACATAACATGAGCAGGAAGCATCAATATTACATTTATGCTAAGTAATCCTTTATATTTGGGTTTTTTTTTTTCTATCTGTTCTATAAAAAAAAATAGTGCTGTAACAGGTGTTAGTCTGGTATCTGGTTTGTTTCAATTACCTCTTGAAATGGTCTAGAGGATATGTTTGCTCTCCCTGCTTTCTTTGGGGAATACAATCAGTTAAAGATTATGCTGCATACCACAAAACTGGTGATTAATGACCCAAGAGAGTAAAGCTCAGAGAAGAACAAGTTTAGGGGACTAAGAGAAATCAGTGCTTGGAATCCCTAGCATTTCCAGGGATGAAATGGCAAACAGAAAATGGCTCTGTTAAAGTGGAAAATAAGAGCAGACTGAAGAGTTACCAAATAGACAGCACTTTGTAATTCCTCTCTGGAAAAGGAGAGGACTTGAGATTGCCCACAAGTGCTCCCGATGGGTGGTTCCTCACAAAGAGACCACAAGATAATGGTCTGCAGTGCATTTAAAGCTACAATTGATAAGAGAATAGCCATCTTGCTGAAACCACAGTTGGCATTTTCAAAAAGGACAGGGTTCAACTGGTTTTTCTAATCACTTTTGGATATTGCTTGTTAACTTTTTTTTTTTTCAGCTCTAAAGAACTTTGGATTGAAAGTTTTACATTACTGAGTGAGTTTCCTTCAATCCATAGCAAAAGACGTTTTAAATAGAAGTTTAAGAACTTTTTTTAAAAAACTGTTTTGGAATAAATAGCAAACGGGTGGTTAGAACTTAGATTTTGGAGCTAAGGGTCTAGATGGTTTTCAAATAAATTTTTGGAATTAATTATAAAGAATTCTTCCCATAGAAAAATGCTTTTGTTTGAATTTTTAAAATGTAATAATGAGACTTTGAAGGTTGGGTGCTAGAGGGAACCAGAAGCAACTAAAGATTACATTAAAGGAGAATAATATTTAAATTTGACTTACAAATGCAGACTGGAACAAAATAGTTTAACACTGGACATACTGAACAATATTTTTGAAAAATGGACCCAGAAGAATATCTGCCTCTATAGATGCACTGTATTTAAAATGTTATGGGAGAAGAACAAGGTTCACTAGACAAGACGTGAAAGTGGATTAAAAATGACAGACTACAAAAATGATATGGCAAAGATTGCTACACTGGGCACACAAAATGAAACTGGCTGAAGTCTTAATAATTAAAGGGATATACAAAAATAAACCAAGAGAGTGACCTGGATAACTCTTTTATGTTGGATTTATGAAAGAGTCTTGTTAAAGCTTTGAAGAATTTTGTGAGAAGAGACAAAGAAAAGAAATGAAAAGAAATCAAGTTCTAGGACATTATTTGAATGGACAAAAGATCAAGATTGTTAGAAGTAAAAGAATATAAAGTTGGTTTATTTGATCAAGGTTAAAATACATACGTTATTACCTTGGTAATCCTTAGTGGATTTTTGCTGATCAGAACTGAATGATGAGCCTTTAAGGATTTGTTTATAGATAAGAGATAGAATTTGGATAGAAGAGATCATGTGTTGAATTTTAACAGAAGACGATCAGGTACTAAAATTGTTTATACTTATTGTGATGAAAGGGGATGTCATTTCTTTATATATTTCTTTTTTTCTTTACTACATTCTTATTTTTTCTTCTGTATTTTTTTTTGGGGGGGGTATATTTTGTGCACTTTTACTTTTTCTTTTTATCCTTTAATTGTTTACATTTGCATTGGTTATTATCTTTTTAATTGTAATTTTTAACAACCTTGCTATTAAAAAGAGAGAAATCACTGCTGGAACAAGAACCAAGATTGGTAGCTGAAAAAAGAAGGAGGGAAATCATGCCATAAAGTCATGCTAAGCCTTACATAGGCAAGGGACTCCAACGCCTGAGGTTACTTCAGAAAAAGTCTGTGAAAAACCCAAAGCAGCCGGAAGAGCTGAAGGCAGAGAAATATATTACATGGCATATGTTCTTCATCGGAAAGAGTCATGGTGCCTCCCCATCATCAGACAAATGATGGCTGAGAGAAAGGCAAAAATAACCTGCAAGGTTATTCTTTTATAAATGTTTATCTTAATAAATCTTTTAATTAAGTTCAACTGGGAAGGTTTCTCAAGTCATAATGCCCCTTCAATGTGCCTGCAATAAAGGTCACCGTTTCAAGACCACAGGGGTAGAATTCTATTTAATTCAAGATGTCCAACCTTGGCAACTTTAAGACTTGTAATATCAGGTTTCCAATGTTTCCAGGTCATATGTGCCTGGTGGCTCAGCAGACTAATAGCATTGTGATTAACACCAGCTGCCTGCAATTACTGTAAGTTTGAATCTCACCAGGCTCAAGGTTGACTCAGCCTTCCATCCTTTCTAAGGTAGGTAAATTGAGGACCCAGTTTGTGGAGGCAATAAGCTGACTTTGTATAAATATACAAAAGTATGAAGGCTATTGCTTAACACATTGTAAGCCGCCCTGAGTCTCCGGAGAAGGGCGGCATATAGATAGATAGATAGATAGATAGATAGATAGATAGATAGATAGATAGATAGATACACACACACACACATATCCAATTGTGTGGGGAATGCTGGGAAAACTCACTGCTGGGAGGAAACAAGTTCCTACTCCTGTTGGAAAAGGATATTTTGGTGGTAGTATTTGAACACCATATAACACAGGAACAGCATTTCCGGTGGAGTATTTATTACAAATTGTGACTTGGAATTTGTATTTCTTTATCTCAGAATTTCAAAACTAAGGTAACCTATTCAGCAAACCAGTTTTATTATATTACACAGAACACAATATAGCACAATAACCAGCATGGTTCTGCTTCATAATAGACTCTAGTTTTAAAATGGGTAGGCAGCATTCTTCCAACAGTAGCATTATCATCAGGAATACCAACAAGAGAGTTGGAAGTGGGGTCATCTTTTTGCTTAGATTTGCACAAGAGCCTTTTAAAAAATGTAATGCTTATGCCAGTTATAGATCTTTCTCTCTGTGTCTCTCTCTGTGTGTGTGTGTGTCTGTGTCTGTGTGTGTGTATGTACATTAACACAAAGAGAGAGATTAATACATCTTTCTTTTTATGTTAATAAAAAAAACATGACTTCTTAAACATGCACTAAAAACAAGTTTCCAATTTCTCGAGCATTTTCATCCTCGGTGAAAAGAGAATTCTGATTCCACTCCCTTCTCCGGGTGATGCTTTTGAGTTGCTTTTGAAAGTATTTTGAACTTCTTTATTGTTGTGAGATGACAGTGGCTACAATTCTTGTTGGCTTTCTCTGTTTCGCATGTCTCCCTCATTCGGGGCCTGCCCATGGCTCCTGATCTGAAAAGCCCAACGGGAAGTGTTTCGCCATGATGGCTTCCTTTGGGATTTCACTGAAGCCTGTGAAGGAATGAAGGCTGCAGTCATGTGTACAATCAAAGGCAGAATGACGCTCCTACATATCCTTTAGCTGTCTTTAGAACTGCTGCATGCACAAGAAACTCACACTGGGAATTTCTCCCGAGATTCTGTGTGCGTGTTTGTGGATGTGTAGGTGTTTGGCAGGGACGGGAATAAAATACACTACTTTTTCAGGATCAGAATCGGTTTATATTCCTGATTAGAGCAAATCATCTTTTATCCTCAGGGATTACGTCAGCCAGCAGTTTAGAAGTCAGGATCTGTAAATTAGGGTTGTGCAAAACATTTGAATTTAAAACAGCTCAAGCTCAACATGCATACTCCTAAACCTTCTTGAAGCATTCCGCCATCTGAGTTAGCCTGGTTTTGAACATGAAACGTTTCTGGGTATGTTGAAACAACTCTTTTTGAATTTGAACTCTTTTGCTTAGTGCTAACACATCCTCTTTCATATGGGGAACTGAGATGACAAGTCTTGTTCACGGTTCCATCATTAAGCCTATGACAGGATTCTGGTCCAGTTTGATTCAATGTACATTATATTGTCATATCAATCAATCCTGGTTGAGTCTATTTTAGCAGGGACATTTCTACCACTAAGATCATTCTGAAATGGATCAAATTCTATACCACGCATTGTTTGCTTCTACTAACAGCCTCTTTCCTAACACTCAGCTCTTCCATTCACAAAGCTCTTCATCAATGTCTGATGAAATTGCAAGACTCGTTTCTCCAAAGGTAGCAAAAATATTTGCTTCCATTTTGCCTAGGTTCTCAAATGTAGGTAGATGATAGGCAAAGAGTGCATGAGAAGCTATCACAAGAAAGAGACGGTCATGAATTTTGAAAAGCATTGACAGCCTGAAAGTGAAACTATCATGTTTGCAACAACAACCAATCAAGCTTTCTTAATTCATGAAAAGGCTTGTTAAGAAGTCACAACTGGTCTACTTTAAAAATCATGACAACACTTAAGGGCTTCTTGAAAAAAAGAGCGAAGAAAACTCCCTTAAATGAAAATATTGGTAATCAAGTAATTATATTATCCAATTATTCCACGAGTATTATAAACAATTCCTGGCTAATCATACCATATTAATTTTGGAGGCAGTTGCAAAATTATTGTGCTATGTGCAGAAAGGAAGAGCATGAATTCAGTATCATTAAATATCAGAAATTATTATATTGATATAATATTTAACTGATGTGTCTGATCTTGAAAGGCTAACAGGTCAGACCTGGGTGTTACTTCAGTGGGAAGTCCTAGCAACTGTAAACCAACTTAAAATAATAAATAAGAAGAAAAAATAGCAAAAGAAGGCAATATCAAATCACGTTTGTTTTTTTTCCAAGGAAAACACACATGAATCAAGGTCAATTTAGGAAAATTTATCTAATTTATCTTAAAACCTATATATAAAGGGCAGGAAAAGGGGTAGTGGGACCAATGCATTAACTTTGTCCTTTCTGACATGTCCTCACAGACCTCCATATAGAGAGGATGCTGTGTCTATTGGGAGCCTTCTCTATCAGTGAATATTTTTTGTGTAAATACACATGTAAATAAATTTATCGTTGTAACCAGAGGTCATAATATATAGCTATCTTTGTGTATGAGCAATTCTGAAATTTGGTAGAATTCCTTTTTAATTAAAGATCTAATTTTGGATTAAAATTCAGCCTAGAAATGAAGTCTGAGTTCATAATACATATATAAGTATATATCCATCGTACTATTTTGTTTCAGGATAAACAATATTATTAGAGTACAGGAAAAGAAAGGAAAGGAGTAAGAAATATAAATTAGGTAAATTAAAGGCATAAGAGAAGAAACCAGAGTCAATGAGTTTAAACCAACAGCATTCATTATACTATAGTATTCCATACCTTTCCTTCAGGGGTGAAATCCAGCAGGTTCTGACAGGTTCTGGAGAACCAATAGAGAGAATTTTGAGTAGTTCGGAGAACTGGCAAATGCCACCTCTGGCTGGCTCCAGAGTGGGGTGAGAATGGAGATTTTGCAATATCCTTCCCCCAGGAGTGGGGAGGGAATGGGCATTTTGCAGTATCCTTTCCCTGCCATGCCCACCAAGTCACACCATGCCCACCAAGCCATGCCCACAGAACCGATAGTAAAAAAAATTGGATTTCACCATTGCTTTCCTTGCTTCTAACATATCCATTCATCACTTTTGCTCTTAATTTCTTTTCCATAGAGAAGCTCATCAAAGCTATCCAGGCACAAGTTTCTTGTTTTTTCCCCTTGTCTTTTATGCCATTTGTGCTTTCTTTGTCATTGTGTTTTGCAATTCAGTCAAATTGCAAATTCATAATTTTTTTCTCCTGATGTCAATCTCCCCAAACCAAGAAATATACACAGTTTCTTCTTCCCAAAACGAAGAAAGATACACTTTCTTTTGTTGTTCCTCACCTATAGACAGAAATCTTGCCAAAGAGGCTACTTGCATAATTAAAAATATACCCTGAGAACTTCTAGGGATGAGCTGTTTTAATTCTTTTCCTCCCAACTAAACTATCTAAACTTTTCTATCTCTTGGTCTTCTGAGATGCAGCCCCTCCCCTCCTTCTGGGAATCCAGACTACATTCCACCACATCATGTGACCAAATCTCTTCTGCACAGTACTGATTTCACTTGTGCATTCAGGTATATTCATTCAGCATCTATTTCTTAATATGATCTCTTCTTGTTTTAGTGCCCACTTTTCTCCTGGTTCCCACTGCATTCTACTTACTTTGGATGCTCATGATATTCTATTGCTTCCTTATAAAAAACTAACACGAATTACACATATGTCTCCAACAAGCCTTCATTATCCTGCGGTCCTTTGGGAGCATTGAAACCAATCAAATACCAAGCACAGCTGGCATGGAAAATTCTGGAAGTTACAAACTTAAAAATTTGGCAGAGGACCGGGTTTGGAAAGGCTGTTTTAAACAAAATGAACATAGACAGTTTTCACCATATAATATTTAAAAAGTTATAAAACGAACAAAGTTTTCAGTCATGAATATGATGGGAAGATCTCAGATATCTTTGTGGTCAACCAATCCTCCACCAAAGTAATGCGCATAACTTTCCTCCAAGTGCTGATTTGACATTTCCTATTAGTACCAGAAGTATAACTTAATCAAAGCAGGAGAACAGAATCCTGCTGGAGAACAACTTTTAGGATACTGTATAAAAGGTTGGAGGGTTGTAGCTTTCAAAAATTCTTTTCAGTGTTTCCTTTGGCTTGTCCTTTAGATCTTCAGCTAATGGCTTCCAGGCTGGGGGGGGGGGGGTTGGAACTGGGAGGTAACTTTTACAAAAAGTACTCAATACAGAAGCAAGATGTAGAAAGCTTTCAAGAAGTTTCCATCTTAGTAGTAACTTCTTTTTCCCAGAATGAGCTGCTTACATTTCATTCATGTATTACTATGAGCTTTGAAAATTAAATATCTTTTTCTATTAATCTACACACACACACACACACACACCAATTAAATACGGACATTGGTTTAATTTGAGCTGTTCTTTGGGGTGAGTTTGCCTGGAGAATTATGATAAAAATCTTATTTTCATTTCTTTTCTGAGAAAGCTCACAGAAAAGAAAGTTAATAAGAGTAGGTGAACTCACCTTATCAGTGTGCTATCTTCCAAAGAAAATGTTTATCTAGAGCAGTATTTCTCAATCTTAGCAACTTTAAGATGAGTGGACTTCAACTCCCAGAATTCCCCCAGCCATAGAGTTGAAGTCCATCCAACTTAAAGTTGCTAAAGTTGGGAAACACTCTCCTAGAGTAACCAGGGAGTAACTAATTGTAAGATAGCTTACTTACAATTGGCCACTGCTAACTAGAAGGATAACTCTAGCCCAGTGGTGGGTTTCTACTGGTTCACCCCAGTTCAGGCGAATCGGTAGTGGTGGCGGTGGGAGGCTCCGCCCACCCACCCAGATGTCATCACAGATGCTCTGTGCATGCGCACAAGTGCTGCGCGCACTCACAGTTCCGAACCGGTAGCAAAGGTAAGTGGAACCCTCTACTGCTCTAGTCCTAAATACATTTGTCTTATTTGTTGCTGAAAAACACAGATTTGAATGATCTGCCCCAAACTCACTAAAAACGCAAAAATAAACCAGAAGGAAAGAATGCCATTTTTCTTCTCCACACCCTTTTATCTAAAGCTGAGGAACACAATCTTGATTCCAGGATCTTCCTAATGGTAGTTAGTCTTCCTCTTTCTCACCAGTAATTTTGCCAAAATACAGGGATGGAAGCTTCTGTTATAATGCCTATTTGAAGAGGCTGGGTTTAGTTCATAGTTAAATAGTAAAGCTTTTTTAAAACCAGGAGAAATCTCTTTGTTCCAGATTGGCTCATTGTTTTTCTCAGATGCTGTAAACTCATCCAGAGTCCTTTTCAGACTGATAGAGATCCCCCCCCTTTCATTTCAGCTGCATGTCATGAATAAATGCCTTGCCTCTGATCCAGAGCTAGAGGCAGGGGGGCTGGACAAGCCAGCCCCCAAGGTCCACCCTAACCCAATAACCCCTCCTTACCTTAGCCACGCCCTGGGGGTACTTAAGGGTCAGCCATGCGGTCCTGCCTCAGTTCCAGACTTGTACCTGTAACGATAAGATGCATAATTAATAAACGATAATTGATCTAATGAAAACCTGTCTATGGAGTTATTGGGCATGATCCTCGAACACATTTAACACTGCACCAACCAGAAGATGAGCACTAAAATCTCAGGAGCCCCTATCGTTCCAGACTCTATAGTCCATAACCATATCAAGAAAAGCAATATGAGAAATCACTCCAAAATTAAAACAGAAAGGCTGGAATTTTAAATATTTGCTGGGGGTGGGTTAGAGCTAGGAAACTATTATGGCTAAGATCAGGAGGTGGGATGGGGAGAGGATTAAATCCTTGAAATCAGCATGCAGATCTCGCTCTAAAAATAAAGATCACATTCTGTATCTGTATTCAAATCCATTCCTCTTGAGTATTTTCCTGATTTGTCACCAACTACTCATCAAATTCATAATCCAGACAGATTACCCTTGGATGCTATTCTTAGAGCTCCATCTAGTATTGTAGCAATTGCTGTTGATCGGATTACCGCTAGATCCTCGCCATGCAAAATGCATTGATGCTGCAATAGAAACCTGCCTTTCTGAAACCATCCTGTAGTTACAGTAGCAGTTTGATAGCTGAAACCTATAACCTAATTTATTTTGAAACACTCTGGTACTGGGGCTGGTTATTAATTCATGAAAGCTCCTCTTATCTATTCAGACTTGGCACTTTAGTCTTTAGCACAGGGGAACCAGTACAAGAATTTTCAGTAGTTTATTTTGGAGGCAGCTAATATACTAAGTTTATGTGTCTTACACAAACTACATGAGACCCTTCCGCACGGGAGCTGTTCAGGAGTAAGTAAACACAATCAGGTTTCAAAAGGAGTTTGCTCAAAAATCTGGAGCGCCATCTAGTGATACTATGTCACAGTACAATTTCTTCTTAAAATTCGTGTATTCTTCATACAGGTATGAGCAAGAACTGACCTTTTTTAGGTGGCTAGTTAATGGCCATAAAGTTGAAGGGAAAAAAAACCCAGCTAGGAAGAAGGTAGTGGAAGGCTATTTATATGTTAATGGCGAGAAATCTAAAGTCACTAGGAATTGAATTGAATTCGTAGGAGGCTTGTTTTAGTTTTAATTCATGCTTTTATTGAAAAGAAAAAAACCTTATTAAAACAAAAACCTGGAGAATATAGAATTTTAAAATAAAAAATAGAAAAAGTAAACAAAATACCAAAAAAATGTTTATTTTTCTCCTCAAGAAAGTTAAAAGTTCTAGGTGTGTTATCTTGCAGAAGCGAAAGCTGAGAGAAGATATGGAAGCTGACTTCAAATATCAGAATGATTGTCACATTGTAGAAGGTTTTGACTTGTTTTCACTTGCTCCAGAGAGCAAAAGTAGAACTAATGGGGTGAAACTTAAAGAATGTAAATGCATATTCAACATTAGGAAGACCTTCCTTACAATGCAATAAGTTATTACAGGGAGTGTTTCTTCATTGGAATCCCTACTACAGGTCTCCTGTGTGGGCAGGGGGTTGGACTAGGTGACCTCCAATGTCCCTTCCAACTCTGTTACTGTTAAATTTTGCAGTACGCAATAGGATGGACTTGATAGTTTCTTAGGTTCTTCCAACTCTATAATTCTATGACCCTTTGTTAACAGAGGACCTCACCCAATAGTTTCGTATAGATGTTGAACAGGAGGGATGAAGCAATGAGACTTAGAAAACAAGTGCTTTGGGCACAGCATCTGACCTCCTGTCAACCCCAACTAGAACCAGACCCAGAGAAGGGACAACCACTGCAATACTATTCCTCCCATTCCCATTCCCCATTGTCAGTCAAGATGGACAGCACAATCAATTATATCAAAAGTCATTGAGATCCAGTAGGGCCATCTCCATTCTGGGAATCCTTTACAGGTTATCAGTAAATGTGAACCTTGGCATCTCTCCTCTGTCCTAGCCTAAAACCTGACTAGAACAAGTACAGATAATCCTGAAGCTGCAAACTGCATACTTCTCAACAACGTTCCCCCAAAAGATGAATTGGAAACTGGCCAAAATGAACCACAAATGTTGAGTCCCATGAAAGCTTCTTTAGGAGGGTGTGCACCAACGTCACCTTGATCCTAGGCAGAACACTGCCTCACTTAAAGATAAATTTACCACCACATTGATCCAACTATGTGTAACCTGCTAGGAGATCCTTGCCAACTAGGAGGGTCATGGTTCTAAAGGAAAGGTGGCCAGATTAATTGTCCCAAGGATTTTATCCACTTCCTCAGGAGATACAGAATCAAACACTTTCCAGATAACAGTACAACACTATACCTCAGTCAGCTCAATGCAATCTGCCCAATTGGAGTCTAACACTTAGCTAATCCAAGCAATTGTATGCAATTAAATGCTTAGTTCCTCACAGCAGCCCTGGAGATGTTCTTTTGAACCTTTCCTTCCTAGATGGGACTAGATTTTCTTTAAAGATCTGTTCACCAACTACTGCAGTTAGTGCTGAAAACTAAATATTTCTTGCTGCTGTTATCACCATAATCTAATCTCTAATATTGATTTAGTCAATGCTTTGTTAGACCAGTCAGGAAACAGACACCACAAGAAATTAGAACTTTACTTGATTAATTCATGCTATAATAACAGAATATTGAAAGCATAATAGCATTTATTTTTCCCTTTCTCTTCTGGAAAGGAGGGACGGAGTGAGGGAGGGAGGGAGGGAGGGAGAGAGGAAGGGGGAGAGAGAGAAAGAAAGAAAAAGAGAGAAAGAAAGAGGAAGAGGAAGGAAGGAAGGAGAGAGAGAGAGAAAGAAAGAGAGGAAGAAAGAGAAGAAGGAAGGGAAGGAAGGAAGGAAGGAAGGAAGGAAGAGAGGGAGGGAGGGAGGGAGGGAGGAAGGAAGGAAGGAAGGAAGGAAGGAAGGAAGGAAGGAAGGAAGGAAGGAAGGAAGGAAGGAAGGAAGGAAAGGTGGTCTTGAGTTTCTTTCTAGTTTCTTCTTGTCTTTCTGGACTAAGGTCATATTTGCCTAACACTTGCCACATATTTTTGTGAAGGCTACCTATTTGATCTTTTTCCAGAAGCACTTTAGGTGTCTCTAGTGTTCCTTCTCTCCAAGATCACCTCTGAAAACCAGGCAGTCAACAAACAGGAAGGCCACATAAGAGCAACCTGATCCAAAAGCCCTCAAGGCCCATCCATTCCATGTGGAGATTAAGGTCTCAGTGAAACTGCTCACTGGTTCCCTAAAAAAAAGCAAGCTCTGTATGAAACCCATTAGTTGCTGGGGCTGGAATGATAATGATTCCAATCTCCATACAGGCTGAAAAGCAACCCAAAAAATGATCTGACCATGGCAAAAGAATAATAACACCTTCCACTTTCAGATCACATTGCAAATGTCCCAAGACAAAAGAGAGATCTAATTTGTGCCCCCTACTTTTGTTGGAGCCTTGATCTGGGATAAGCCGTTGGTTCTATGGTGGCTATGGACTCCTCAACCACACCAGCCTCTATGCTACATGATGGCACCTTAAAGGCTCCAGGAACTGGAGATTCTTCTGCCATATAGCTATGATGAGCAGCTCAGACCGTCACTATATTTGAATGTTACTGCCTGCCTTCTCCACCATCAGTCCTACCACCACCACCCCACACATATGTACGCGCGCATGCACACCAGTAGTGGGTTTCAATTTCGGCCACTACCATTTCACTTGTGGGTGTGTACTCGTGCTTGCGTGTGATGCTTCTGCACATGCACAGAGACATCCGTGTCGGTGGGTGGAGCCTCCCACTGCCGCCGCTACTGGTTCATCCGATCTGGGACGAACCGGTAGCAACCCACCACTGATGCACACACACACTATCATCCCTCTCCTACCTCCTAAGTATTGTCTAAACCAGTGATGGCTAACCTTTTTGCCATCACATGCCAGGGAGGGGGGGGGAGGTTCGCACACACACATGCCCACACCCATAATTCTATGTGCCCCACCCTGGGCATGCGTGCGCAACCCCCCCCGGCTCCTGGCATGCAATGGCCCGTTTTTCTTTCTCACCTCGCTCCAGATCCTCTCTATGCATCTGGGGAGGGCAAAAACAGCCTTCCCCACACACACACCCCAGGCCCTCCGGAGGCAGGAAACAGCCTGTTTCCCTACTTCTGGTGGACCCAGAAGGCCTAAAAATCAGGTGGCCGGCGCACACATGCATGCCAAAGCTGACCTGGCATGTCCACTGATATGGCTACGTGTGCCACCTGTGGCACGCGTGTCATAGGTTCGCCATCACGGGTCTAAGCTATCTACCTCCCAACAGTTCTTCAACCTAACCATTATTCAGTAGTATATCCCTCAGGATGCTTATGCTTACCACCCCTACCAGTAGCTACTGCAGGGCATCTCTGGCTATTGTTGGCTTTGTGATTCAACTCAGCACCTCCTTTGCAAAGAGAAGGACAGAGAAGGACAATATTCTTCATTCAAAGTTCATTGGGATTCTGGAGTGAGGAAAAGGTTTAAGTTCTTTTTTTTCCCGTTGCAGTTTACCTGATTGTAATAAAAGTGTACAGCGTATATTAATACTATGAAAGTCATATTGTGTATAAGTCTTTAAGGGGAAAAAAGTCTGATTTCTTTTATGGCTACAAACCACTAGGTGGCAATAAAACCAAGAAAATTGGAAAAAAGAAAACTAAAGGGCATTCCTACATCTAGAAATTGTTTTCCTCAAGCCACAGATTTCTAGGAAAACTCATAATGGTGTTTCTCAACCTTAGCAACTTTAAAATGCCTTTCAACTCCTTGAATTTTAGCAGTTGAAGTCCGGACACCTTAAAATTGCCCAAAACGGTAGATTGTAGGGGTGATACTGAAATATAATTTTATTTACCTATATATTAAATTATTGTATTTTATTCCAAGTTCAATTTCATTTTAAATTGTATTTTATTCAAATCACATCTTAAATTGTTTTTATCAGATTTTAGTAATAATTTGTGTTTGGAACTCTGCACTTTGATATGGCCTATGGGCTAATCAATAAATTAAACTCTGGCCCAAAATGGAGAATTACCTTAAAGAATGGTCATTTGGAATGAGTGGCATGAGTATTATTTAAAAACTCTTTCAGTCAAGAAAATAAGATTGCAATAGTTAAGTATGGTTCATATAGTTTTACTTTATCCAATGAAACCATCTAATACTAATACCATTTTTAAAAGAATGAAATAAGATTGATTACTTCACTATAAAATGCATAAGGTCCTTTAGAGCACATTCGTAAGTATGTGCATGCCTATGTACATGCACATGCACCCACACCTACACACAAACCTGATTAAAGATTTGACTGGCTTATTTAACATAAAATATGAAGGGGTTGAAAGGGATTTTGCAGAGAGAGCCCAAGTGAAATCAGTTCCTGAATCTCAGGTTCAGTTGCTTTCTTAAAGGAAGAACTAAGATTCTTAGTTTGGAAAAGAACTATTTTGCAAAACATTTTTCTTTGATCCATTTCACCGGGGAAATTAAGTTGTTCAGAACTCAGCCAAGTGAGATCCTGTTTGCAAAAGGAGCAAGTCCCAGGGGAGATTAGCTCCAACCCAGCTGGCCTTCCAGAAGGCCAGAAGGTCCTTATAACTAGGATGTGCCCTCAAGCTTGAAGATCCCATGGAAGTGGGAAGGCCCTAAAAAATGTAGCTGCTTCCTCCTCCTCCTCCTCCTCCTCCTCCTCTTCCTCCTCCTCCTCCTTCTTCTGTTTTTAACTGTTTTTAATTGGTTTTAAGGGTGGAATGTTGTGATTGTTAGTTGTGTTTTAACTGTGTACTGCAGAGTCACATGCAGGGGAAATGGACAGAATGAATGAATGAATGAATGAATGAATGAATGAATGAATGAATGAATGAATGAATGAATCTGCATTCCATTTCTTCGTTGCACATTCAGTTGCGGTGATGTATCCATGCTTGCTCAGCCCTCCATTAAATCAGAGGAAAAGAGAGAGGCAGGATTACATTTCTATTGACCAGTCGGCTGTTAGCTAGGTTCTCTTTGCAAAAGGAGCAAACCTGAGGTAAAACTGGCCCCGATTCGGCTAACCTTCCAAGAAGCCCCTCAAAACTAAAATGTGCCATCAAGCTTCAGGATCCCATGGAAGTGTGGAGCCCATTAAATTTATTTATTTAATATTCCGCTTTATTATTATTTTTAATAAACAAGGCAGCAGAAATATCTAATAATAATCCTCTTATTTTCCCCACAACAATCCTGTGAGGTGAATTGGGCTGACAAGATAATGACTGGCCCAAGGTTGTCCAGCCAGTTTTCATACCTAAAGCGGGACTAGAACTCACAGTCTTCCAGTTTCTAATCTTGTGCCCTAACCATAAATGGTTGCACTTCCTTTGCTAAGAGGGATGCCTCAATAAGGGCTGTTGTAGAATGTTGAAACTGTAGCAGAGGTGGGTTTCAGCAGGTTCTGACCAATTTTGGAGAATCGGAAGCGGCAATTTTGAGTAGTTCAGAGAACCGGTAAATACCACCTCTGACTGTCCCCACCCCCATCTATTCTCTGCCTCCCGAGTCCCAGCTGATCGGGAGGAAATGGGGATTTTGCAGTAACCTTCCCCTGGAGTGGGGAGGGATGGAGATTTTACAGTATTCTTCATTGGTGGGTTGCCCCCAGTTCGGACTGGTTCGCAAGAACCAGTAGTAAAACCAGTGGGAGGCCCCGCCCACCACCCCAGATGTCATCATCAGCAATCTGCGCATGCGCAGAAGTAAGGCGCGCGCACAATCCCGTTGTGAACTGGTAGTAAAGGTAAGTAGAACCCACCCCTGGTATTCTTCCCCTGCCATGCCCACCAAGCCATGTTCACCAAGCCATGGCACATCCACCAAGCCACACCCACAGAACAGGTAGTAAAAAATATTTGAATCTCACCACTGAACAGTACATAAGTGTTTCTCAAATTTGGCAACTTTAAGAAGTGTGGACTTCAATTCCCAGATTTCTGGCTGAGGAATTCTGAGAGGTGAAGTCCACAAGTTTGAAAAACATTGCTGTAGATGGGAATGCACAATTGCAAGCTGCAGGTCGATGGGGGAGCGGGGTGCCCTGAATGCTGTCCTCTGTTAAAAACAAAACAAAGTTCATATATATTATATTTATATGCTCCCAGCAACTCTTTTCTTTTGTGGTGGTCAAAGTTTCCACACAAAAAAGTTTAGCTAAATGGAACCGAATTGTGTTGCCTTGGTAGTGTGGGTAATATTGGACAATCAGACAGAATTAACTTTCAATATGCCTGCCACATTCTGAGCCCCAAATAGTTTTTTTTTTTCCAAATTTGTAAATTTAAGTGTGGAGTTCATACGTGATTTATTTTAATGACACAATGTGGAAACTTCTGGCTTCTACATCGCCCTTGACTGTTCCCACTTTAAGGTTAGGTTCACACATCATCCTAATCCAAACTGATTTGTTTAGCTTTGGTTGAGAGCGTTGTATGAATCTAGCTATCGGTTTTTCTATTCCCAAATTTGTTAAGAGGATTTTGCAAAGTGTTGAAGAGTTGCTTTAATTCAACAGAGCTATTTCTATCAAATTGCCCATTGCAGCAGATTCACCAGCTGAAGCCAAGACCTCTTGAAGAAAATCAAATTAGATGGCTCTGAAGTATTTTCAATATTGCACATATCTGATGTTTTTTTCTGCTGCTTCCATAGTTGCTGCAGACAATGTACATGGTGCAACTTCACTTCCACATATAGTAAATATAGAGCCCTAAGGAACCTTGGACTGCTACTCATGAATGGTTGACAGAGTTTACCATTTTGTTAACCTCTCTAGCCATTGGAACATTTTCAGGAGGCAAAGCTAATGTTGCTTTGGGCTTCGTTCATGTTTGCCTCTCTCATTCCAATGGAATGTGCTATGATGATCCTAACAATCCAATTTGAATTTCAACTCAGTTCTCAACGCTCAGAATGTGGATTCAACAAAGGGCAGCCAATCTTGTTCCTTTGATCAAACCCTTCTTCTAAATTCTACGTGACAAGGGCAGCTTAAAATCTCCCGATTATCAGGAAATGGATGCCAGGCTAAACACAAAAATGTATTTTTAAAAAAAGCAAAAGAGGAGACTGCAAGATTATGAAAGCCACTTGTATTATCTCTATGGCACTGCGTCTGACTATGCCTACTTCTTCCTGCTGAGTTTGCTGAATTAACCAAAAATATTGCTAGCAATCCACATAATGAAATGATGCTTGGAAATATATTGTGCCTTGCCTTCTCTGGCACACTATCACAGCCAATGGTGTGGGGGAGTTTGCCCATCATACAAACCAGCAGCACCCAATAAAACCCATTGATCAGAAGCAACAAAGTTACACTACTTCACAAGTGCATTTGGTGGTCATTTTTCAGCGTAAATGCCAAGCTTGCCCTCACAAAACAGTAAGAGCAAAACTGAGGGCTTACTTTTTCTCAAATGTTTTGGATAAATTCTGTTGACGCTAGAGCATGGCAGTTTCTGCATTTTCAGCACAATTTCTTTGTAGTTTGGTGGGCAATTTGGAAGCTGTGATGCTCTCTTTGCTTTGTTCCTGCTACCTTTATCTTCAAAGGGGAGCAGAGAGGATATTTTTTTTAAAAAAATAAGTAAAGTGAAAACTTTGATGTCTTCAACTTGAATTTTGCTGGTGTTAAATGCCTCTAAATGTCTTGTATCCCTACTCTTTTCATGTCCCCCCCACCCCAATATAACATATTCCCAGTTATACCTATGAATTAATTTATTTTTATATATGTATATGCATATGCACATGTATGTATATTTTGTAAGCTGCTCAGAGTGGCTTGTGGTGAGATGGGAAATAAATAAATAAATAAATAATAAATATTTATATGCATTACAGTTTTCAGGATAAACAAAGTTCTGCAAAGTGCAGAAAAAGAGATGTAAAATCAATAACCCAAAGAAATAAAATGCAGCAGCTAAGGATGCATAAGAAAGACTAATTTCCATCAACCCCATTCAATATACCTCTGCATCCCTTTTGACTACTGCAAACATCCTTGTTTCCAACACATCCATTTAACACTTCATAAGTTGCCTTCTATTTTTGGAACTTCTCCAACTTTTTCTTCCTGAAGCTAGTCGACTTTCATTCTTGCTTCTTTCCTTTTCTTTTACTCCCACTTTAACCCAGGATCCAGCCTTCTCATTAACCTGCCCCTCAAAAAAAAGTCTCCCATTTTCAGTCTCTCAGTACCCACCTATCCTTTGCTAATTCTCTTTCATCTTTCAACTTAAACACTCAAATCAGTCATGCTTGTTATGGATTCATTCATTTACTATGCATGAAAAAACCACATATTCAAAATAAACACAACCTTTTCTAAGCAGATATTCAATCGCTCATTTTCTCATACAATCTTGGGTCATCAAACAGCCTGTTTGTTTGTTTGTTTGTTTGTTTGTTTGTTTGTTTGTTTAATAACCTCTTGCCTTGCTCAAGCTAATCATTCACAGTACCTAACATATTTTTATTTTCCCTGAATAGCATTCATTCAGAATTGTATATTTTTTCCCTGTCCTGGACTTCCAGAGGAGGCATGGTGAACTAAACACATCTCCCAAGAAATGGAGATTATGATAGTAGTAAAGACCAATAAACCTATGAGTAGACTGGTTCTTTGGAACTTCTCTGGAATTTACATCTGCAGTATTACTGTACATCTGTAGAATAACAATTTCCTACAAATCTGAGAGGAAGTAATTAACTATCATGCTCACAGCCACAGTAGAGCCTTTTAAAAGACACTGAATTTGCTAACCTTACTTTCTAATCACTTTTGGAAATTGCTTATTTAACTATCCTAAGGCTATTAGAGATCTTCAGGACAAAAAGTTTGAAAAGCTACCTGGCAATTATACCTTCTTTCCTGAATAAAAGAAAAATTAACCACAAATTTAACAACTTAAAGAATTCAAACTAATTAGTGGTTAAGGTACCAGGCCAGAAATTGGATGACTAAGAGTTCTAGTCTCACCTTGGGCACAAAACTAGATGGGTGACTTGGGCCAGCTACTGTCTCTAGCCCTAAGGTAGGGGAAATGGCATACCACTTCCAAAAAACTTTCCCAAGAAAACTGCAGAGACTTGTGCAGGCAGTCTCCAGGAGTCAACACTGACTCAAGGCAACACATACACACACAATCATTACAATATTATAATAACCAGTTGTATATTACATGACCACTAACATAAGCCAGTGTCGTTAATTTGTGTTGAGTCTGAGGCTTACATATAGTTTTCCTAAAATCAAATAATGAAATGTGATTAACATTTGAACCAGTTACTCCCACATTCTCCTAATTTCCTATCCAAAATTCTGAAAACAAAAGCTGCTAAATGTCATACATAATAGTTTCTGGATGTGAAGTCCCTATATTGTAAGGAATTGTCATCTGAGACATTTATATTTATAGTAGATTATTCATACAATTTATAAATCATAAGAAGAAGCATCTATTGTACTTCATGAATATTTGCCATCAATTTCACAACAGCAAGAAAGTTTATATTCCCCATCCTGAATAAACAAAGGACAACTCAGCAAGTAATGTTAATAAATCAAAACTCCCTCGGTTCTTTGTTCATGGGCAAGCATAGGCAGGAAACAAAAATAAATGTTTTGAGTTTGCTCACTGGAGAAGAACTAACTTTAATAACTTAGGTGTGTGCAGAGAAAAAGGAAGACATTCCAGAAAGGCAAATACCAGTGAATGAGATGTACTAGAATTTGGGGTTACTTGCTAGAAGTGACCTCTTCTGAATCCCAAAGTCTTGAAATAGAGCTGCATGCATTATTGCAATCAAGGTCATAAGAAAACATGCAAAATATTGCATTAGAAATTGAATTCAGCTTTTTAATAATTATTTTTTTCTTAAAGCAGATTCCTAGGCAATGTGGCTAGGGCTAGCTAGGAGGTCTACACTGCAAAAATCGAGAGGCATTTCATTGCCATTAAGCAGGTTTTTGCAGTCCTAGTTGTGCTCAGTAGCAACTTTACTACCACACTATTAGTTAACCATAGTTTTATATGGTTAGTTAGTTAACCAAACTAACATAGCTGTTTTTTTTCCTAACTGAGGTCTCCCTCCAATGAAAAGGAAAGAATGCTGCTCTTAAGGTTTAATATATTTAGCTTCAGAGGGCATGCTGTAATTAATTCAGGAATGCCATAATTTAGAACTGTTGCCATGACCCAAGAGCTAAAAAAAAAGAAAGAAATAAAGAAATAAAAAAAGGAAGTAAAAAGGAGAAAAATTACTTTGGGGGCTCTGGGAGAAGCTTTTATGGATGGTATAATTGTTTCATTTTAGTCACAAAAGGTGGGGGGGCTCCACTGCAAAACCACATGGGCCTTTCCTGCAGGCCTTGATAAACGAGGACAGCCCACCTACGTACATCCATAAGTACATATACATGCATACAGTATGTACTTCTTCCCTTCGATAATGTCCAATTCTCAGGAGGCTGCCTGGAGAAGTCACTGCAGGTTTTTTTTGGCAAGGTTTTTCAGAAATGGTTGGCCATTACCTCCTTCCTAGGGCTGAGAGAAAGTAACTGGCCCCAAACTGGTTTCATGCCCAAAGTGGCATGAGAACTTACAGTCTCCCAGTTTCTAGCCTGGTGGCCTTAACCACTACAGCAAACTGGCTTTCATATTTATTTATTCATTCATTCAGTTTGACTGAATGAATGAATGAATGAATGAATGAATGAATGAATGAATGAATGGTGTCCATAACAAACAAGTGACTCTGGGCAGTGTACCTAATAAAAAAGTCCAGATGCATAAAAAGTACTAAATACAATACAATTAAATTAAAAAGGGTTTTTTTTTTTAATAAAAGCAAAAGGGCAGGGAAAAAAACCATATAGGAGAGTACATTCGAAAGAATTATCATATAACCACCTAGTAGGCTTCACTCTGTCATGGGATTCCCAGTCAGAAGGCTAACAGGGTTGGCATCAGCCTTACCTTGGCAGGAATGATATTCCACAGGTCAGGGGCCATGACAAAATGGTTGTCCCTCTAAGACCTAGTTGACAAAATACCCTGGCTGGCAGGAACCGCAACATACCTCTCCAGCTGGATCTTGTGGGATAGATAGATATAACTAGGGAGAGGTAGTCCCTCAAATAATCTGCTCTGCTGTCATGCCATCTGGGGCTTTAAATGTTGGGATTACACTGCATTTGATTACATGAATACATGAAATTGGATGGGCAACATTTATTCCAGGTTCTTTAATCTTTGTTAATCCAAAGTAAAACATTAATAAATCCACTAGAATTGGGCAGCCAATAAATTTAAATAAACAATAAACAATAAAGCTTTAATTTCAGCCCAGAATATTTCAGAGGAAGAAACTAGGTGTGATGCTGAGACAGCAAGGTAAACTATAGCCAAATATACCTTAGTTTCTTGTGTGAACTGTCATTGTGGTTTGTAAACTGTAGTTTACAGCTTGATGCAATCTGTGATCCCAACCGGTGTAATGTATTCAACCAGACATAGCTAAAAGAACACATGATGCTTAAGCATGATGTGTGAACCAGGTTGAGGTTCGACCTTCTTGTTCAAATTCTATTTTGGAAGGTTTGTAGCTAATGATTAGTATTCCTGATTTACATCAGTATTTTAATATGGAGACAAGGTAGCAAACAAGGCAAGAGAAAAAAAAGTTACAAAGTCTTAACCGCAATACAACAGCCCAATTTATTGGCAAGACCATAGATCAGAGCTGTCAAACTTGCAGCCCATAGGCCAGATGCATCACACACTGGCCACGCCCAGTTTAGCGAAGCGAAAAAAAGTTCTAATATGTCATGTGACACTGCCGTGACACTTCAAATTTGACACCTCTGCCATAGATGTTTAGTTACCCACAATACTAAGAACACATATTATTTAGCAAAAGCTGAATGAGGTTCTTCATTCCTCTTCAGGTTCTTCATTCCAGATCTCATGAAACTTCAAGTGACTTAATCTTTTACGTTATTTTTAAATGTATACCCTGATTTTCCACTCAAGTGAGTTGGGTCGGGCAGGGTGGAACTGTTTGGGAATTTGATACTTGGTAGACCATTCCCATCCTTTTTTTTTTTACAAGAAAGCTCTTTTTATTAGGAAGCCCAACTGATATCCTTTTGTATTCCTTGTTCAAGAAAGTATAGAAGTTGATTTTCTGTCTGAAACCTCTTGGGTCTCAAATCCACAATCATTTATCTTTTAAATGATCTTTTTACAGGAGAGACAGGCTTACCCCAATTTGCTGCTGCAGCACTGAATTTCTTGTTGCCTTATCAAAAAGCCAGTGATCCCCTTCTCAATTTGGACAATGAATCCTACTTCTGGAAATACCCCTTTGCATTGTGAAATTTCTAAAGAAAAATCTGTCTTTGATGAGCAGATATCCTAATCATTAGTTGGTTTGCCTGAAATCCCAAACCCTAGAATTTTATCTGGGATAAAAGTTAATGCAATATAGCACTTCAGAAAGATGTAAGAACTTATTCCATCAAGGTCTAAACATCCTGTTTCATAATTACAGACCATAGTGTTCAAGAGAGACTTACACCTGTACAATGCCTATAATTGTGCCAAATCAGGTGGCCTCTGCTTCTAGATTTTATCTGAGCCAATTACTAATTTAAGCAAACCTAACATGTTTCTTCTTTGTGCAAAGTTATCTGTAAATATTAGAAGTTTCTTAAACATAGTCTACAAGAAAGTTTTGTTTATGGCCGAAATCCATTCATTGCAATTAAATGAAAAGGGAAATATTGGCTTTACTTATGCTACAGTAAGAGATGTCTAGCAATACAGCAGAGAGACTCAGGGAATGGTGGAGTCGTTGGTGAAAGAGTTTAAATGAATTGTCAAGAATATTGTAGTAGCAGATTCCTGCAATGGGCAAGGAAAGTGAGATCATCTTTAAGATCCCTTCCAAACCTTGTATACTGACAAGTTAAGTGCTCCTCAAGTAGGTGACCACTAATATTTATGTCTTGACTATAGTGGAACCCATCAGGGATTCTTTCAGGGCGAGGCATCCCATCTCCAGTATGCCACTAGTACTCTTTCCTAGAACTTTTGAAAGTTCCATTGTATGGCAACTAGAATGCATGTCTAAGGATGGGGGGGGCACTGGTAAGGCTCATTGTGTTAAAATTGTCACTCTACTGAGCTTCTTCCTGGAATTAATATTTGAAGGATTTGCATCTTTCTTTCTTAAAGGCACAGAATCAACATTGACAGGAGAAAATAAATCATCACACAGGATAACAGATTTGATTTTATTTGGAATGTTAACTAGGCCTGAGTAGACAAACGCTATGTTTTATATATCTTCATCTTGCAAAAGCAAACACAATGGTTCTTTCTATACTCTTGGCTTTGGATATATATATAAAAAAAGACTTTCTTCTTATTCAAAGAAAGCTCGGTTCAAAGATTCCTTTATTTAAGGAAGATCGTATTCTCAACTATTCTCAAGGAAGTAACTGGAATGTACAAGATGCAGAACTTAGTCATCACCGCCGCACAAAGCCACCAAAATCTTTTCGTAATCTCCCTTTGTTTCATCCTGCATGTGGGGGGAAAATTGAAAAGAATTCATATCCAACAAAACCAGAGTAGTGCAATCATGTCCGTCTTGTTCATCTCACCCCTACTTATATTCTAAAACTAGGTTCATGCACTATACACGATCCTGTCTCCACTTGTTTGGCTGCAACCACACAAAACAAAAACTTAGTATTTTATACGTGCTGAAGAATTATTTCAAAAACTGGGTGAACACATGGTCTAGAGATTAATAAGGATAATAAAAAATCTTAATCTTAATTATAATTGCCTCAATTATATTACTGTGACCCCCATCCAAATACAGTCACAATATGTGTAATTCTGTCAATGGAAATAAAAATCGTGGACTCTTAAGTCCCATTGCAAACTGCAAAGTTACTTAGTTCTGGTTCTAATTCCTTAAACCAGGGGTGAAATGCTCTCGGTTCAGACCGGATCACCCCCCACCATGGCCAGCTGAGCCACACGATCATCAGAGGCTTTTTTTTTTTTTTTACTTTTAAAAGCATTTTTTCTACAACCTCTTCCGACGAAAAAATGCTTTTAAAAGTAAAAAAATAAAAAAATAAAAAAGCTCAGCTGGGATCATCAGAGGCTTTTCAAAGCATTTTTTCCTGCAACCTCTTGGCTGAAGAGGTGGTAAAAAAAATGCTTTGAAAAGTCTCAGACGATCCCAGCTGAGTTGCCTAATCAGCAGAGGCTTTTCAAAGCATTAGAAAAAATGCTTTGAAAAGTTAAAAAAAAAAAGTTGGCCATGCCCACCCAGTCACATTACACCCCCACCTCCACCCCCACCAAGCCATGCCCACAGAACCGGTAGTAACAAATTTTACATTTCACCCCTGCCTTAAATCCCCCTTAACCGCAAATAAAAGCAGAAATAACCTACCAAAATTGCCTGGCAGAGAGACACCCCATATTTTTTCTTGTAAAAACCTTTGATCTCATTCATGTCAATTTCAGCCCGTGACACCATAATTCTGTTCAGAGTTCTGTGGCGTGTTCCGGAACCCTGTGGGGAAAAGAATAGAAATAAACTCTTTTCATAATTCTCGAGTTTAAATGGCTTCCCTCTGCTTTGTTTTTGAGATAATTTAAACTCTCTTTGCCTTTAGGATAGGTCTCCAGACTTTCAAGTGACAACCCAGAAGAAGACAAAAGAGCCATTTGTAACTCGGAAAACATCAAGGATCCCACACCAAAGTGCCACCTCAGAGAAACAAAAGGCTTTTGCATATTCATTCAGGAATAGACATCATAATCTTTCTGTCTACACCCATATTAATGAAACTCAAGCCACACCTATCTGTACTAGAAATCTGAGTTCACACTCCATGTTTACGCCACCTGAGTTTCTGTTAGAGGGGAATCTGTCTCCATAGAGTCAGAGAGTCCTTGCTGTGAGCTTTTCTGATTTCAGAAAGGCCTCTGCTATTGTAAGCAACATAATGAATCACTCCCAGGTACTGTTTGCCAGGCAGGTTATGAAATCTTGCATATTCCCAACAGCAAACATTTGTGTGTGTGATTCCAAAGGTGCTTTTTCAAAGCACTTTTCTTTTTTTCCTTGAAGACATTTTGCTTCTCATCCAGGAAGCTTCTCCAGTTCTGACTGAATGGTGGGTGGGAATGGAAGGATTTATGTTACTTGAAAACGTTATTTCTAACTTTTGTGCCCAAAATTGTCTGCCATAACTGGAAATGTGGTACAAACTGATTATTCTCTTTTTCAAGAGAAAGGAACAGAAGATTGAAAATGTAATGTCTGTGTTGGCATGCTCCTTTAAAACAAAGCCCCCTCCCTGATAGTAACATTTCTTTTACCTTCATTGCTAGATAGAGCTTCTCAGCAAAGAAAGCAGGCTTGCTTACAGCACATTTCACTGGAAATGAGAAAGAACCGAGATTATTTATGACCATAAATTAACAAAAGCAAGGTGCAAAGAAAGAAACACAATGTTTTTTTTCCAAAGATTGTGATCTCGTGAATAATTACACATTATGGTTATATATAGCTAACGAAAGAATTGTGGCAGAACTGGACCGAGAAGCAGGAAGAAACCTTTTTATGACTTTAAGAAATAACCTTGAACTGCCTAATAAAGTTTTATCCAAAAAGTTAAAACACAGCTGGCAAAGAAAAGATGAAACAGATAGATGCTCCTCTGTTTTGTTGATATAACTGAATATTTCCCAAAGTTAATTTACATTTATTTATTTATTTATTTATTTATTTATTTATTTATTTATTTATCATGCATCCATGCATGCATTCATTCATAAAAAATAAGATATTCATTGCTTTCTCAGATTTACCAGTTTTCTTCTGGAAGTGATTGTATAATAAGATAGGACTCTTTCTGTTCCTGCATGAACCAAAACTCACTTATGGAATGACAAAAAATTAACAAAACCTAGTATAAAATACTTTGTTGTTATTAACTTCACTGATTGACAATGCAGGGCAAGATCTAAGGCTACTATGCCCTCCCCAGCTTCATGGGCAGTGTGTAGGGCTGGAGCCTTATTAACCTAAGAGGCAAATTTAATTTGTTTCTATTTTTATAGCTGCTCCTCTCAAGACTGGGTGGAAACCTCCCCCCCCCGGCAAAAATAAATACAAAAATACAAAATAAATACACAGTCAGCAACTGAGATCAAAGCAATAATAACTGGTGATAAAACCATATTGTGGCCCAAGTGACAATCTGACCTCCATCCCTAAGAACACGAGGGCGCTCACAAGCCTTCAGGGTCTTGTGAAAAGTCAAAAGGGTCAGGGCCAATCTGATCTCTTGGGAGAATAAAATTCCAGAAGGCATAATCTTGGGACCAAATTTAGGAAGGAACCACCTTTCGTACAGAAGAGGGTTACATACCAAGTGCCGTCAAGCAATTCTCAATGTCTCCTTTCAGCTCGAGGTCCAGAACTTTCTCCATGTCGTGTTTGCTGTAGTTCCGGTATCTCTGAAAAACTGAAACCAAAGAGAACAATTTGGAACACATTGTTCCCCTAACAAGTACACAGTATATGATTATGCTGCATGTATTTAATACTTTTCCTATCTATCAGATCAAGATTATAATCTGCTGTCAGCTTTTAGAAGGGACAGAGATGACATGCAAGGCTTCTGGGAGCTATACACACTCCTGGAATCTCAAATTATGCAAGTTCGATTTTAAATAAGAAGGGCTGCGCACTCCATTTCTGGATTGAAATACAGGTGGTCCTCGACTTGCAACTATAACTGAGCCCAAAATTTCAACTGCTAAGCTAGACAGTTGTTAAGGGAGTTGGTGCACCACTTTATGACCTTTTTTAAGTGAATCACTCCAATTTTTAAGTTAGTAACAAAGTTGTTAAGTGAATCTGTTTCCCCATTGACTTTGTTTGTCAGGAACTTGCAAAAGGTGATCCCATGACCCCAGGACATAAATACATACCAGTGGCCAAGCATGTGAACTTTAATCACATAACCATGGGATGCTGCAATGTCGTGTGTGAAAAATGGTCATAAATCACATTTTTCAATGCTTTTGTAACTTTAAGTGAATGGTTGTAAGTCGAGGACTACCTGTATACTAATTTTTGGCAGATTGTCCATTATGCAGCAGAATAGCTTTGTTTAACCCTCAATAATAAATTATTACACAGTATTTTTTTGCATTTTTTTAAAAAAAATCCTATTAAGACATTTCTCTTTAAAATAAAAGCATTTCAGCGACATGCCATTTATTGCTTTCTGCTTACCTCTTCGAAGGTGTGGGTGACTTCTGGTAGTGAGAATGTCAATGAAAACGTTAACATCAGTTCCTTTTTTTCTCTCTCCAGCCTCATATAATTTCTGTTACAATGAAAGAAATCATTTTGAGAGAGAAATTCCAAAACCTTAGAGATAATGTTCAAGCAAAACCGCATTTGTAACAGCATTCTTTTCAGAAGGTGTTAACTTGACCTCCAACTGCAGATGAAAGGCCTGAGAAGCAAACCATTTACTCTGGGATTATAACCACAGCAAAATCCGAACTCCAAAATTTTCAGCCCCATATCTCACACTCTTCACCGCTATATTAGCTCACATATGTGGGTGACTCTGAAAACTCAGGGATGTGTGTTAAATCTACTCCAGAGAAACTCTTTCTTGTTTCAGTTACAACAGCTATCATTTTGCCAGTATGAAAAATAAGGGTTTCCTTTGATCAGCTGATGGCTAATTAACAGATAAGGACATCATTTACCGTCAAAAGGTATCTCCCAAAAATTCAGTAGTTATTGATACTAATCAGTGGTGGGATTCAAAAAATTTTACTACCAGTTCTATGGGTGTGGCTTGGTGGGCATGATGTCGCTTGGTGGGCATGGCTTGGTGGGCGTGGCAGGGGAAGGATACTGTAAAATCTCCATTTCCACCCCACTCCAGGGGAAGGATACTGTAAAATCTCCATTTCCACTCCACTCCAGGGAAAGGATACTGTAAAATCTTCATTTCCACCCCACTCCAGGGGAAAGATACTGTAAAATCTCCATTCCCTCCCCAACCCACTAACCTGCTTTCCAGCTCCGTTCTGTGCAGGGCAACAAAAGAAAACCCAGCCGATCAGCTGGGACTCGATCAGCTGGGACTCGGGAGGCAGTGAATAGATGAGGGCAGGGCCAGTCAGAGGTGGTATTTGCCGGTTCTCCAAACTACTCAAAATTTCCACTACAGGTTTTACAGAACCAGTCAGAACCAGCTGAATACCACCTCTGATACTAATGTCCTGATTAAAAACAGTTCCCTGAGGGTTCCCCACAACTAATGGACACATGAGGAAGTTAATCACATTCAGGGACTAGATTCAACTCATTTAATGACCCCAACCAGGCACAGCTCGGTAGCAGCTAATGTTAAAGGATTAAAGGCTTCAGCATAAATCCTACCCTCTGACATTTTAATGTGCATTATTTCCTATTTCTTTTGTCTACATAGACATATGTTTCCTGCAGGATCTATCACTTCCTCTCTTGGCTTGCAATTCTAATACCTTTCTTTAACAGATGAGTTTCCATGAGCAACCCCATCTGAGAAACATAAGATGGCTCCTAGAACGGATCAGCCAATGGGAAAAGCAATGGCAGGAAGTAAATCCCCCAACAAAGATTGATTATAGATCCCACGTCCTTTTGCTCATGCCATTTGGTGGTTGTAAAATTTAAAACGGGTCTTGCATCCAATAGTCCCCCTTCTGCTGGGAAATGTCTGTGGAAATTCTCAATCATAGAGGTCATAGTTGTCCTTAAAATGCTTTTTCCAAAAGGCAATTGGACTTCCTTAGTTTTTTTTTTTTTTTTGCTTTGAAAACATTTCGCTTCTCATCCAAGAAGCTTATTCAGCTCTGTAATAAAGAAGCTTCTTGGATGAAAAGCAATATGTTTTCAAAAGGAAATAATCAAGGAAATCCAGTTGTCTTTTGGAAAAAAAAAGGACCCTTGGGACATTCGGCTGGGAAATGCAGCTCCGTATTCTTTCTTTCTCGGGAACGTGGGAGAAATGCATGGAATGGATTCACTTGCCTGAAGGAAGTCCCGTTTTTGATAGACAAGACAAAAGAGACATCAAAGATAGCAATAAGTATTTCTTACCCTTGCATCATTGTCTACCAACTCTTCATTCACATGTGGATTTTCATCCCGGTCACCCTGAAACAAATCAGTCACACTTAGTTTCAATATTGTATACTGCAATCACAGATCATTCCTGAACCAACAGGACTTCTGAGCATCATGGAGTAATACATACCTTTACTAAGGCAAGCAAAGCCTTCCTAAAATCTCCAGATGTGTCCGAGACAATGTCTTTGGCAAGGTCTGTCTTAAAAGCTGCAGAAGAGCAAACATATTGAGAAAAGAGCTTCAAACGCAAGCATTAGCCATAAATTTTCTTCCTTACATACAGCTTCTACATTTTTACTCAACTCATTCTGTAATCTCCTTAGGCTTGCATTTTTAAATCATTGCTTAGATTTCACAATGCAAGATGTAAATGATACCTTGAAAGCAATCCATGAAAAAATTCCAATTTTATTTTCATTGGGAAACTTGCAGGTTATCATAAATAAAAAAATATCGTTATGTCAAGTTATTTTCAATTAGATGTTCAAAAACAGAATATGACTTTACAGATGCTCTATTCCCTTTTGAACATTAGATTGACAGCCTGTTCATTTTTATCTTCAATTGGTGAAAAACTAGTAGAATTTAGCATTCTAAAATTCCTTACAAATTATCAGCTGGTTTTTTTGTTCAGGTGTTCCAAAAACCAGATACTTCATCTGTATCAACAAATGACTACCAAAATGCATCACATTGTTGGCTGAAGAGGCATTAATAAAATAGATCTAAGGTGTTTTTTAAGGAGTAATTTACCTTCTTGATAGTGTCTGTTGAGGTCTCTAATTTGTAAATTGTTCCTTGATGTCAGAATCTCAATTAAGATATCTTCATCTGTTCCAAGCCCCTGTTTGGCAATAAATCAATATACATAAGCAAAGCTTTGCTTTGTTTTTATAAAAGAACTTATTCCATCAAGTGCAATGTTCAGGCAGATGCAGAAAACATTTGGCTATAAAACGTTACTGAGCTACAAGTCCAGCTTTTATGCCCTTGCTGGAAATATTAATTTACCTATATCTACCTGCATGACAAATTACAATAATGGAATCTTGAACTACAAAGATTAACATGGGGCTGGCTTACATTTTATTTTGTCATGTCCTTATTATCATCCATTTAGACTACTGCAATGTGCTCTACATGGGACTGCCTTTAAAGACCACTTGCAGAGGTCAAAATACAGGGGCTTGGCAGTTGCTGATGGGTTCCTCTTACACTATTCTGCAGATCCTGCACAGGGTCTCTATTAATTTCTGAGTGCCATTTTAAGTGCAGTTTTAACCCATAAAGCCTATTCTGGCTTTACTCCTTATTTACAGGACTGTATTTCTCCACTGAAGTTGTACCAAATGTTCCAATGATGCTTGGAGAAGCAGTGGATACTTTTTTATTTTCAGGAGGTCAGGGATCTAAAGCCGAGAAGTGCAATTTTTCTATCCCTCTGGAATGGCAGCTGAATTGACTCTGACATTATACATTTTCCCAGAGGAGTTGAAGATGAAACTTTCCCAGAAAGCTATGGAAGTGTGACATTGCTTGACTTCTATCAATGGTTTTAGTATTCGGATGGTTATAGGTATTTAGGCCTTACTATGTATTAGTTTTTATTTTTGTTGTAAACCACAGAGAGTTTAGATTGCCGTATGGTATAAATCTGATACATAAATGTTAATCTTTCTTGAGGGCACTGTGGAAAAGACTCTTAATGCTTATCTTCTTTTTTGACTTTAATAATTTGTCAAAACTATCCCATAATTTCAAAGGAAGAATAATTCTACAGTATATTGCTCCCCAATGCAGGTAACTCTAATTTCTTCTAACTGTGAAACTGAGTCCTGTCTGATAAATTGCCTTGTAATTTCCAAGAAGTTTCCTCTTCTAATATGCCAGGATTGTATTAATTATACTGAAATATTTTGAGAGAAAAAGAAAGGAAAAGAGAAACAAAGAACAGAAGGAATTGGATGGATACAACCTAAGCTGTTTTGAAAAATGTTCGGTTGGGAACGACAAAGAAGGAATATTATTGAAATGGAGTGATTCCACGCACCAGAAAACAATTATATTAACTGCATTTACTCTAGATTCTTTCTGTCCTTGATCACTTCACTATGGACTTTTAGAATTTAACACCTAGCACTTAATAGAACTTGGAGGACCAAGTGGGAATTCAACCCAAAATAGTTTGCATTGTACTGAATCATGTGATTACCCCCCCCCCCCCCCCCCGCCTCCATATTGGCTATATATTTATAGTGCAATCATCCTGGAACTCCTTCAGCTTCTTGACTGAACATATGACAACTTCCAGCAAACATACCATTCATTCCAATGTTTCTGTAAACCAAGGGTGTCCAATCTTGGTTACTTTAAGAATTGTGGACTTCAACTCCTGAAATGCCCCAGCCACTGGCTGGGGAATTCCAGGAGTTGAAGTCCACAAGTCTTAAAGTTACCAAAGTTGGACACCCCTGCTTTAAGCTGAGGAGAAGATTTCTTTCTCTCTCTCCCCCTCTCTTTAGTATAATGTCCACCCAAGCCTTGGAAGAAAAACATACCTTCATAGAGTATTTAAGCTCATCAGCATCAAATTGGGCAGGAGTTTTCAGCATAGCCACAACGACATCTTCTAAATTGCTTTTGAGAGCTTTTTTCAAAGCGTCTTCCAGAGACTATGAGCAAAAAAAAATGTATAACAACTGTTTATAGAACTTATTCAGATGATAAACATTACTTTCTAAACACACAAGAAAATGTTCGACACCAAACCATGTATAAGTACTTCATTCTTCCTGCCTCAAGGAAAAAACAGTTGGTTTACATTTTTTTTAATATGTACATAACTCCCTTGTCTTTTGTCCTCTGGACATGTGATAATCTCCTAAATGAAGCTCTTGCACTTACAGAACAAACAGTTCTGGTAGATTTGTTGAAGTCCTTGTTAGTTTATCCTTGTAAAGTGGCTTTTCTTTGCTCTTTCTGTTCACACCCATTCACAGGTGGGGCTTACCTGCCTGTAGCTGAATGATCCAGGTTCTTTTTTTTTTTTAAAGGAGCCAAACTCCTATTTTCAAGAAGAGACTGGACAGCCATTTGTCCAAAATGGTATTTCATGTCTTGCTTGAGGAGAAGGCTGGACTAGAAGACCTCCAAAGTCCTTTCCTCTCTATGTAATATGTTCTACAATGAAACGCTTCAAACCCAAATCAGAATCATGATGGTCAACTGGAAGCTATACCTCTCCTCCCACCAATATTAAAAAGCTAGTGTGCTTTATGTAGCCTATTTTTAGAAGTTTTGTTCCAAACATCAACATGGTAATGAATTTAATATTTTATTTATTCATCTCAGCCATTCTTTCTCAAACTTGGCAATTTTAAGATGGGTGGACTTCAGCTCCTAGAATTCCCCAGCCAGCAAACTTCTGAATTCTGGGAGTTGAATTCCACACCTCTTAAAATTGCCAAGTTTGAGAAAGACTGATTTAGCATACATAATATGCTAAAAGTGAAAAGTATCTATGCAAGGTATGTACTAATGAAGTTACCTTGCCATTCATCTGTTGATAAGTTCTTTTGATATGCTGTCGTTGCTCATTGGTTCTTTTGGTCAAAATATTGATGATGCCTGCTTCATCAACTCCTAAATCATGAATGAAGGGAGGAAATTTCATTAACACAAATATAATCAATTCAGTCCACACTAGCCATCAGCCAACAAATCAAAAGATAACACTGTTGCTCAACTGAGTTACCAATAAAGTTGTTTTCATCAACATGTTTAGCCTGGTGCAAAACCATTTTTTTAATTCCTTCCAACAGTACATTGGAAAGAGAAATATGTCAAGGGATATTGGATTCTGTCCAGCTGAAGAACAACTTTCTAAAACTAGAATGGAACTAGATTTGGTATGAGGTAAAGAAGCCTCCAAAGATAAATTTAAGTTTAAACATGGGACAGGTTCTACCAGAGGCTCTAAAGAAAAAAGTCCCATCAATTCATATTTTTGAGACTATCACAGATGCATCCATTCTAAACCCACCTCTCCCTTTCTTGCTGGTCACATAACTAAGAGTATTTTTAAGAGGTTGGAAAGAATTCCAGAAGTCACATTCTGCATGCTTGCTAACTGCTCTCATATGCCTCTATTCTCTCTAAATGCTTAAAATTACTCTTGCCTGTCTTTATCACATCAACATTTAGTTCACAGGTGTCCAACCTTGGCAATTTTAAAACTTGTGGATTTCAACTTCCAGTATTTTCCAGTCAACCATATTGGCTGGGGAATTCTGGGCGTTAAAGTCCATAAGCCTTAAAATTGCCAAGGTTGGACACTCCTGATTTAGGGAAATGTAAGGCATTGCAAAATACAGCCTTTTGCTGAATGGGATGGCCTGCGTGATAATTCAAGGAAAAGGAAACAGAAGAAATCAAGAAAAAAATGACAGCATGATTTGAACTATGTTGCTGCAATTTTGACTTTGCTGAAACTGTCTCGATCTGTTCCACAAGATACTTAGGAAAAAGGACACAAAAATGTGGGTGCATTTTTGCACAGACCTTTCATTTAAAAATGGGCTAAATTAGCATTAGCACTGGAGAAATAAGAATCTGAGCAAAATTCAGCATCTACATTCACAGATATTATCTTTCCTTCCTACCTTTAGCAGTTATGGCTTTGTGTAGTGCAGTCGCATCAGCTGAAGGATCAAAACTGGGATAAGCATGGACTGCTGAACCAGTTTTACAATTTTTCTGTTAAGAATAAATTGAAAAATTAAAACATTTAATTTGCTTTAAAATTAAAAATCTTTTCTTGCCCAAATCTTCAAGGTACATTCAAAAATAATTATTAGATGAAAACTAAAGAATAACCCAGATGATGCAATGATGGAAACCCATTTTCACCATTTGTAAGGGAATATGCTAAGAGGCATTCATTATAATAAGTAATTATAAAATGATAATATGTTACTATTATATCTGACTCAGTATGAAGAGCAGAATGATCTTGACACTGGTGCTTGCTTCTGGATGAGCTTACAGATTCTATGAATGCAAAATCTTTCCTTTTTTAATATTTGTGTTTTTCAGCAATGTCCCAGTAGTATAGCTATTCCACAGTATCAGTATTGATTTCAGGCTGTTTTTAAATATCAATAATCAGAAACTATATGCAGGTGGTCTTTGACTTACAACCATTTGTTTAGTGACTGTTCGAAGTTACAATGGCACTGAAAAAAGTGACTGATGACCGTTTTTCACACCTACAACCATGGCTGCATCCCTATAGTCACATGATCAAAATTTGGATGCTTGGCAAAGAGCCATGCAGTGGTGAGAATGCAGTATTGCAGATTAACTCTACCGACTGCCAGCAGTTCAATGCCGACTGGCTCAAGATTAACTCAGCCTTCCATCCTTCCGAGATGGGCAAAACGAGGACCCAGATTGTTGTGGGCAATATGCTGACTCTGTAAACCACTTAGAGAGGGCTGTAAAGCCCTGTATAGTAGCAGCAGTATATACATCTAAGTACTATTGCTATTGGCAATTAGCATGTATTTATGATGGTTGCAGTGTCCTGGGGTCATGTGATCATCTTTTGTTACCTTCTGACAAGCAAACTCAATGGGAAAGACAAATTCATTTAACAACTGTGTCACTAATTTAACCATGGTTGTGATTCATTTAACAACTGTGGCAAGAAAGGTTATAAAATAGCAATAGCACTTAGACTTATATACCGCTTCATAGTGCTTTTACAGCCTTCTCTAAGCGGTTTACAGAGTCAGCATATTGCCCCCAACAATCTGGGTCCTCATTTTACCCACCTCGGAAGGATGGAAGGCTGAGTCAACCTCAAATGAGACAAAACTCACTTAACAACTGTCTTGCTTAGTAATGGAAATTCTGGGCTCAATTGTGATCATAAGCTGAGGACTACTTCTCGAAGTTTTTATTTTAGGAAGTCAGCTAAATACTGCCTCAGTATTTTGAAACTCTTTTCTCTATCTCAGAAAGGAAAAGGTCACTCCCAAATTTCTTTCGGCGGCTCATGTTTGCCTCATCATTGCTAAAAACCAGCAAAGTTCATTTCCTGCTTTTCTGAAGTGAAAAGCATATCAGACCTGTAAGGCAAACCCTTAAAAATAAGCTTAACACCATTTAAAAAGAACATCACCACCTATTCAAATACCATAGGGGCAGTGGTGAGTTGCCCCCGGTTCGCACCAGTTCTATAGAGCCGGTAGTAAAACTGGCGGGAGGCTCCGCCCACCAACCTCAACGTCATCAAAATGCTTCCGTGCGCAACCCTGTTGCAAACCGGTAGTAAAGGTAAGTAGAATCCACCCCTGCATAGGGGGGGAAATAAGACAGTCTGCCTTTCCACAGGTGTGTGTGCCACAAGGCTCAACTTTTGGCATCGTTGCTCCATTTACCAGCCCAAAAAATATGAAATGCATGTATTTACAAATGTTATGCTAATTTCAAAATTTAAATTAATGTGTGCTAAATTTAAATGCATGCATAAAAGGATTGGACAAAGGCTGCCCACCCCAGTACTGATCAGTAAAGTATCAGTTGGAGAATAGGAGGAAAAAACTAAAAAAAAAATCTCCTATCATTTAACACACTGATTATTCAAAGAAAGAGGAAAAGAAACTGCTGAAAAAAAAAAAAAAAAGAGCTATGGGCTGCTGGTCTGAGCTCCGAGCTTGGCAATTTGGTTACAAATGTTTCATCATTATTTGAGGAGACATCATCAGTGCGCTATGAATTGTGGTTGTCTTTTTTTTTTTTTTTTTAATTTGATTTATATGCCGCCCTTCTCCGGAGACTCAGGGCAGCTTACAGTGCGTTAAGCAATAGCCTTCATATTTTGTATATTTTATACAAAGTCAGCTTATTGCCCCCACAAACTAGGTCCTCAATTTACCTACCTTAGAAAGGATGGAAGGCTGAGTCAACCGTGAGCCTGGCAAGATTCGAATTTACTTTAATTGCAGACAGCTGGTGTTAAATTACAGTGCTTAGTCTGCAGAGCTATCCAGGCTCCTGGTCTGCGACAGACCAGCACAATTCAAAGCACACTGACGATGTCTCCTCAGACCAACTACCAACCCCAGCTACATATATTCAAATACATTTCAGGAAGAACTATTTCTGTCGGTGACACTCTGCCTGCAGAGCATCTTATGACAGCTCCCATCCCTTTAACTGGAGTTCCAACATTCCTTTGTAAAGTCAAATTGATTAGTTGTTAGAGAAACTTACAATGTATTGTGGTTCTTCATCCTCCATAAACCTGGCTTGCTTCAGGAATTCTGATACAAAGGCCATCTTGATTCAACTTTCTGCAAAGGGAAAAGATGAAACAGAATGAAGTGACAAACTGCTTTCCCCTTTTTTCTTTCTTTCGCTTTTTTATTCTGCAGGAAAAGGCCCTTTACCCGTTTTAGGCATTCTAAGAACTAAGAATTGGAAAAGTCGAAGAGGGTTCCTCTCCCCCTTTCCAAAAGAGAAACCCAAATTCCAATACATCCAGAGGGCATCAGGTTGGGAAATATAGCATCATTTACTGATTTATTCTGCCCTGTTACTGGAGTTAAGAGAGGAATGACTAGGGGTTAAAAAAAAAAAACACCACAAAGCGAACTGAGGCTACAACTTGTACTAGATCTTAAGATCTTCTTGGTTTCAGCCATGAATAATTTTATTAAGGCATTATTAGGAAGATACCATTTTATATTATTTTTTTCAGAAAAAAATGTTTTGCATTAGCAAATTATGCTGTTCTTTATAAATTTCCCCCAACACTCAACCTATCTAGGGCAACAATCAATGCCTCTTTTAGGATATGCAGAATTACGCTGCATTTCTGAAGTCATTTTAACCATCTATTTACAAGACTTAAATGTCCACCTATCTCATACAGTGACTCTAGGTGGCTCACAACAATCCATAAACCATAATTAAAAACATACCCCTCCCCCAGGCACTAGACCAAACATCATCAGAAGTCAACCCCCAATCCTAGCCCGATGTTTGGGGAAAGAGCCAGGTCTTCACAGTCCTCTGGAAGGCTGAAAGGGTTGGGGACCTCTGATTTCTGGTGGGAAGCTATTCCAAAGACCTGGAGCGATCACCAAGAAGGCATGCCTCCAAGGTCCCATCAAGGGGACCTTAAGGGAGGCAACCTGGAGCTCAGCCACCCTATCTGACCTAGTAATGTCAGATACCCTCTGGGAGAGGCAGTCCTGCAACTAACCTAGGCCTGTGCCATATAGGACTTTAAAGGTAATAACCTTTAGAAAGCACCTGGAAGCCAGTATAGTTCGTGCAATGGTGGTATGATTTGGGTGAACCACAGGACACCTAAAATTGTATGTGCCGCTACATTCTGGACTGGTTGCAGATTTCTGATGTCTTCCAGGGCAGCCTGATTAGAGCTCATTGCAGTAATACAAATAGGAGGTAATTAAGACAGAGGTGACTGTGAGAAGCCCCTCAGTTCAGGAATGGGTGTAATTGGTGCAGAAGTAGTGGTTCGCACCGGTTCTTATAGAACTGGTAGTTAAACCGGCAGAAGGTTCCGCCCACTTACCCTGACGTCATCAAAATGCTCCTGCACTTGCGCAGAAGAGCGCACGCACAGGCCCGTTGCAAACCAGTAGTAACAGTAAGTAGAACCCACCCCTGTGCAGAAGACAGATTTGAGCAAATGCCTCTCTAACACTCATAATGCTACTTATTTTTGGGTAATGAAACATCACAACCAAGCTCAGACAATACATTCATTCATTCTCTGGCCATGGCTACCACCTCTTCTTCCAGCAGGAGTTGTGAGTCCAAAAGGAGTGCCAAATTGCTCACCAGATCTGTATAGGGAAGTGTTACCTAATCCAGAGTCAGACATGATAATCACCTGACTCCAGGGGACAAAAACCAAAACCAGTCCATCTTGCCAGCATTCCAGCCAGCTTCTCTCCATTCAGGCCTTTATAGCTCCAGGCTCTAAACTAGCACTTGAATAAAATAACTTGCTGGACATGGGGTAGAGACATATAATTGGTTAACATCAACATACTGATGATATCAAACGCCATGCCAGTGGATTACCTCTCCCAGCAGCTTCATATGGATGTTAAGTAGGAGAGAGCCTTGAGGACACCAAATGGGGCCTGTGACTGAACCTCTCCTCCCCTCAATAACATTGACAGGTACTAGCCACAGAAAAAGGAAATGACTCAGTATAGAACAGTGACACCCCCACAATTCCCTGGAGCAAGTCCAGCAAAATACCAGCTCAACTAATCCCTGCAACTCAACTTCACAAAGAGAGCTTGTATCCAGCTATGCATCCAGGGCAGCTCCCCTAAAGACTACTAGAGATTCCAAAATAACAACAGCTAGCCCAGCAGCCCCGCCCCAGAGTCACATCTGGTGTCACACTTGAAACCTGTGAGAGTATGTTTCTCGGAGAAGAAGACCCACATCTACGACCAACCAGATTTTGGTAATGCAGGCCAGATCAGTTCTCTTATCCATAATCAGCTGAGATAAGATTTACTGCAAGCCAACATGGCATTAAGCAGGGGCAGCTGAAGTACAGGTCCTCCAAGGCTGTGAAGACTAGGTTTTGAGGCTGAGCACAGGGGCCTGGAAAGCAACACAAGTGTTAGCTGCCAGGTTGGCCTTCCCAGAGAATGGCCTGCCTGCTGCATCCCACATCTCCCTATCCCGTTACTATCTCACTGTCAATCCCTGCCCACTGCCTTCCTACTGCCTCTACTTCTGAAATAATCTCAGCCAGTAGAATTTCCAGATCTTTTCCTGCACACAGCCAAAACTCCAAGGTGGATGTGTTCCTAAACCTGCTCTATGATCCCAGCTGTTGGGGAGTCCATTCTGATCCTAATCCCAGGAGGAAAACAATGGAGACCTCCCAGTATGGCCACTGATCCACATAGTTGGTCTGGTGACCACCACAAGATTTAGTTTCATTCCTGCTGATGCAGTGGTGAAATCCAATTTTTTTTACTACCGGTTTTGTGGGCATGGCTTGGTGGGCATGGTGTGGCTTGGTGGGTGTGGCAGGGGAAGGATACTGCAAAATGTCCATTCCCACCCCACTCCAGGGGAAGGATACTGGAAAATCCCCATTCCCTCCCTACTCCAGGGGAAGGATATTGCAAAATCTCCATTCCCACTTACCACTCTGGGGCCAGCCAGAGATGGTATTTGCCAGTTCTCCGAATTACTCAAAATTTCCGCTACTGGTTCTCCGAACTGCTCAAAATTTTCCCTACTGGTTCTCCAGAACCTGCTGGATTTCACCCCTGTGCTGATGTTATAAGTGTATGTATGTATGTATTATAACTACACACACTGTAAGATCCAGCCAACTTGTACATTTCATGGACTGCTTTCTGGACCATTACAAACCTTTGATACTGGCTGGAGAAACACTTTTGGAATTACAGTTGAATTGCATGGTTGCACAAAATAGGAGGATCAATCTTAAACTGACTGAAACGAGCATAATTCAACAAACTGAAAAGTAAGAAAATATTTCTAAGATTTCAACCTCTTTACTCAGAAGTAAGTACTGAGTTCCATCTCATTAATAAGTGCATTTCAGATTCAGCTGGGTATGCAAGTTCCTTCCAAATGAAGGGACAACTATCTTTTCTCTGTCATTATGCAGGACTCCTTAATTCTCAGGTCACTCTTCTTGGATGACCAGAGGCAGCAGAAACTTGAAAAACCTGTCTCCCCCCCCCCCCATTCCTGAAAAACCTCTAACAAGGAAGAAGCATCTCCTTCCAAATATACTTGTGAAAAATAAAAAGACTGCAAATAACATTCTGAAGTTCTTGCATTCCTATATTAAAAATAACTACCAACAAAAACTTAATTAAACTTAGTTGCCTTTTTGAAAAAAAAAGACATATTTTATTTTTGGTGCGGTTTGCAAAGGAATAAACATTTAACAATTGAGTAACAGTTAAGCAAGCTTTCCTTAACCACAGGGTGTATGTTTTTTCTATAAAAAAAAAAAAAAGTTTCCACATAAGGCACTGAGCGCATTTTTTCCCTCTTAACTCATACTTTGGCAGATAAAAATAATTCTGCTTTCTATGGTAACGGAAAAGAACAGGAAGAGGGAAAAAATGCAGTTATTTAGCATTAAGCTACCGACTGCTATAAACAATTTTAACTCCATGAGTAGTTTATGCAGTTTTAAATGCCTTCTACAGCCTTACTGTAAAATACAAACAAGAGAATCAGATATAAACTTATATAATCTTATAGCTCTACATTGACTTAGAAAGAAGTCCAAGTAAGTTATACTCCAGAGTAAATAAGAAGCTACATACTTCTAAAATTATCAGTAAAGGACAAATATCAAAAGAGCCATACCTTTCCCTTTTCCAAAACTCAGAAACAATATTTTCCAAGCTGGGAAATGAGCCTGTGGAAAACTTTAAGTTGTGGTTCCTACTTTTATAGACCCAGCAGGAAGCCACACCTAGCAACCAGTGCTTACCAAGAGCCCTGTGATTGGTTGCTCAGAAGGCTAAATACAGGACTTAGTCAAAAGACAAGCCTTTCAAACAAACTAACCTCTCGCTTGAAGAAACTGATTTCTTAACTAATGCAGAAACTGCCGAAAGTCAGGGAATAAATGTTGTGTAATGTTCTTGGGGATGCCTTGAAGGCAATGGCATTAACTGTTGAAATGCCTCAATAAGCTATTGCAATATACTGCATGATTTATAGTTCAATATATAGACAAATGTCTGCATAAACTAGGCTATTCTGTTACAGCTGATATTCAGGATTATTTCAGGATGATCTCCCAGATCATTAAAGGAAAGATGCAAAAGGAGGGACAAAATAAAATGTGAATGACAAAAATTAAAACATTTTTAAAAAATATTTTAAATAATTAAATTGAATTGTTGAATTGTCCCATGGCGAGTGGGCTCCTTGGCAAATTGGCTGTGCTGTATTGTCTCATGGTGAGTTGCCCCATTTTGCTGTTACCATTCCTTCATCATTACATGGAGCACTCAGTGGTGGGTTGCTACCGGTTCATCCCAGATCGGGCGAACCAGTAGTGGCAGTGGCGGGAGGCTCTGCCCACCCACTAAGACATCTCTGTGCATGCATAGAAGTGTTGTGCGCCCGTGAACAAACTGGTTGCGACCTAAATTGAAACCCACTACTGGCAGCACTGTAAGATTTTTCATGGATAGGTAAAGAAAAGGCACCCAATTAGGTATGTTCTTATGTTTCTCTCTCTCTCCCTCCCTCCCTCTCTCTCTCTCTCTCTCTCTCTCTCTCTCTTTCTCCCTCTCTCTCTCTCTCTCTGTGTCTCTGTAAAATGGGCAACTATCACTTGTCAAGAAGATAAATATTATCTGTCAAAAGGCAGTATGTAAAACGATAAGCTCAGGGAGATAATATGAGTTCATCCGCACACCATCATTTCCAAACTTCATCTTTCATCCCAGAGAATTTCCAAAGTAGCAGGATCTAGAACAAGAAAGTATCAGATCTTGGATGCAAAAAAGTAGCCAAGAAAGAAAAAAGATCAACAAAACCCTAGAAGCTTCTCCTTTCTAATTCTAATTTTCTGGAAACGGAGCTAAGGTGGGTGTATAACTTTAAGGAAGACATGATCACTTCACCATAGGCCTCTTCAAGTGTTATGATGACTCATGTGACTATAACAGTGCAATCTCTGTTAGAAAATCAGCAGGCCTTGGATTGCAAGACCTCTGTCTTGTTCTTTTTCTTATGTTCCCAACAACCTAACTCTTCCATGTAAGTAAGTCAGAATGTTTAAAGGCTGAAGAATAAAGGATGTTTAATGAAAATGCATAATTGTAGTGCAATATTGTGGCTGAAAAATACCCTTCTCAATTGTCACTATCTTTTAATGTGAAAGAAGCTGAAACTACACTTATAGAGAGTATTATTGTTGAATTAATGTATAGTAGAATGTTTCCAAATTGGTTTTGCTGGTTGCAACAGAAGACTGAAGTTGAATCCTTTTCCATCACCATGTTTCTGTTCCAAGTTATTTGCTGGATGAGGCATAGTTGGACTGATGCACATTTTCCAAGGATGAGCAGGAACTGAGACAGCAGCAAAGATTAAAAGCAGTCTCTTCTCTTCCCACATGAGTTGTCATTCATATCTCCTCCCCTTTAGCCAACTTTTTCTAAGGATGTGATTAATGCTAAATAAAATCTAATGAAAGAAAAATAAAAGGCCAGATTCAATCTGCACAGTACTAAGTGGAGGTGATTAATTTATAGCACAGTCCTAGAGGTATATACAGTAAACATGCAAAGCTGGAAGTTGTATGTAGAATTGCAGATGTTAGATAGGAGCAAATTCCTAAATTACCTGTAGACCTATTTAAGTTGAATACATGCATCTTGGATGCTGAATCATTATGTTTGTTAAGAATCTAACAAACAAAGCTTAAGGCCTCCTGAATCTGAAAGAACAAAAAAAAAAAAAAACATCCTAGAAAAAGGCACCTGCAAGAATCAAACTCATCTATCTATCTTTTATTATTGTCTAAATATACAGGGTGGGGAACAATGGCCCTTTTATGACCTGTGGACTTCAACTCCCAGAATTCAGGAATTCTGGGAGTTGAAGTCCACAAATCATAAAGGGGAGCCTTTCTACCCTAGAGGAACCTCCCAGGATGTTGCTATTCTTTTAATTAGCCTCATTTAATTCTTCTAATTAGCTCAAAGTAGAAGTGACTGATTTACCAGTGACAGTCAAACTGAGTAAGCTTGGTCTTTGGCTTTTATATAAGGTACAAAGTACCTACATTCCTTTTAGCAATTTTAGCTCTTTCTATTCAACATCTTTCCCTCTGACACTAATAATCCTCATATGTCGGATTATTGGGCTGCGGAAGTGTCTTTCAGCTACAAGGAAATGAACGAATTTCCGGTTACTTCTCAAAGCCCTAAATCTGACGAAGAAGACTGGGTAAGGCTGCCTTCTTCATTCGGCTCCCTAAATGAATCAATCAGAGATCTTCAATAGCAATCTCTACCCAGCTCTCTAAAGAGAGAAGAAACAAATTGGATTCCACTGAAGAGAAGACGGGCTGCCTTTAAGCCTTGCTTCAATGAGGAGCGGTTTCCGTGACTCAGAGGCACTCCTATCCCCTCCTTCTCACAAATACCAGCACTCCCTTTCTCAGCTCTGCCTTTTGTGAAATTCCTCGGCTGTGTTGACATTTAACAAATGCATTTGGTGTGGCTTGCAGGGGCAAAGAACATTAGGAAATTGCAAAAGGAAATGTTAGTCTGGTTTCCCCCCATGCTCTGAGTATGTTGCACTTCGATTCAACTCTGCTATAGAAATGGCTAGTGCCTAGTACAGTGATGGTTAACCTTTTTGGTGCTGAGTGCCCAAAGCATGTGTGTGTGCCACAGCCCCCAAAATGCAATGTGAGTGCCCCCCACGCATACACTCTGCACATGCATGCATGTTCCCTGCACATGTGCCCCCCCTGCGCATGTGCCCCCCCTGCGCATGTGCCCTGGGCCCCTGTTTTGGCTTCCAGGTCAACCCCATCGAATCCTAGCTGCCTTCTGCCTTCCACGATCTCCAAAGTTTCTCCCCCATCGAATCCTAGCTGCCTCCTGCCTTCCCCGATCTCCAAAGTTTTTCCCCCCATCGCGTCCTAGCTTTCTCCTGCCTTCCTGCCACGGAGAGGCACCTGCAGAGGGTGGAACCTGCAGAGATCGGGGAAGGCCCTGCCCCCGTGCATGCGCGGCAGACCCGAAGACCAGCTGGCCGATGGGAGGTGCGTGCACATGCGGTGGAGCTGGGCTGGGGTGACGGCTGGCGTGCCCGCAGAAAGGGTTCTGCGTGCCACCTGTGGCACGCATGCCATAGGTTCACCATCACGGGCCTAGTAGTATCTACTGCTGTGTAAAAATAAAAAGTTGAGGTTGTATTGTTATCTGCTACTGTGCTAAAGAGATTTGTAAGCCAGTTCTTTTTCTTTTTTTTCCCCTCTTTACTCCATATTTTCTCTTTTCAAGTTTTCTATACTTTTTTAAAATTTCTCTTTGTATTTTATATGTTGATAAACTAATAAAAATGTATTTTAAAACTTCAACTCAGTAGGGCTACTAGGATCTCTTAGCCGCGGTGGCACAGTGGTTAGACTGCAGTACTGCAAGCTACTTCTGCTGACTGCTGGCTGCCTGAAATTTGGCAGTTCAAATCTCACCAGGCTCAAAGTTGACTCAGCCTTCCATCCTTCTGAGGTGGGTAAAATGAGGACCCAAATTGTTGGGGGCAATATGCTGACTGTGTAAACTGCTTAAAGAGGGCTGTAAAGCACTGTAAAGATGTATATAAGTCTAAGTGCTATTGCTATTGCTTAGCCCATCCAACCATGTCTAAGTGTTTTAGACTCTACCGATGCATTGGGAGGATCACTTGGTGTGTGGTGCGGCTGTGTAAGAATTTATACGGGTCTTTCCTATTGTTGCCTTCTGGATACCTTAAATTTTAACTCTGTAGGGCATGACTATTAAATTAAGAAAAAGGCTGCCAGGAAGGGCAGATTGGGAATTGCTGAGTCATCCGTTTGTAGTGCCACTGTATAAAAGCAAATCTGTAGCATTAGTATTTTACAGAAAGGAATAATTTAAAAAACACTCAGGAAAATCAGTCCTTGGAATATGAAATAGCAATGAAAACTTAACATTGTTGCTTGTGCTCCCCCCATTTTTTAAAAATGTGGCAATATAATGCTTGTGCTAGCCTACCATTTCCAGTTGATAGGACAGTAAATTTTCAAAATTGTAGCTCCAATACATCCAGAAGATGTCAGGTTGGGAAAAATATACGAAAGTACATGAAAAACTACACTTTCAAAAACTTAAGTTTTCACAGGATTTCAAACCACTTTTGTGCTAATATTCATCCCCTTCTAGTGGTCTACCCCAATATTTAGCATTTAACATTTAGAAATAATTAGAATTGACTTCTTTTTCTTATTAGTGGCCTTCTACTCCATACTAGATATGCCCAAAAATAGTGAGTCCTCCTACACTGCTATCCATTCCATCCACATATCATTCTTGAGGGACTTTAAAAGTAATTTGTATTTTGTTGCTTTCATCCACAGATCCCAAATGCATTTAGTGAAGTCTGGAGCACATAGGGAACACCTTCAGCCAATAAGTGTTCAGCCTGGGCTTGCCAATAGCTGAGATCTGAAATGCCAGCCAATCACCACAAAAAAGAGAAAAGAGACACATTTCATTCTCCATCATTCTCCACTAACTTCCATGAAGTCTAGTATTCTCACAAATTCTGCAGATAACCGGCTAACAAACTGAATGCCAGGGGGTTGGCCTGAGCAAGAATGAAATGAAATTAAACTGGAACCGTACCCAAGGAGAAATAAAATGTTCATAAACATAGGATGACCTTATTTGAACATGAATTTCTTCCAGAATAAAAGAGCAGATGGGAGGGGGGAGGAATGAATGGTAGTTGATATTTGCTGTCATGTGGTCATTGGGCATCTACAGAAACAAAGTAATCCAGTTTGTAATAGATCTCAATTTATCTAAAGTCATCTTAAGTAAACATGGTGATTGTAGTGATGTTCTCTCTCATAAACCCTATAGTCAATGCAGAAATAGTATACTAACGTGAACATTACAATGATTCAAAGCTTCAGCAGAAGTTTGTAGTACAGGTAGTCCTCAATTTATGATGGTAAGTGAGCCTGCATGATGGTCATTAAAATCATGTGACTACATCCAATTTTACAAATGCTGCAGTCACAGAGCAAACCCATGGATCACTGTTGACATTTTTTGGGCAAAAAACTGAAGTAAATGTTGTACATTGTGATTATCTAATCCCCAGATGCTACAAACAGCCATAAATGGTCCGGTTGCTGACTATCGAAAAGATGATCGCATGATCGCAGGGATGGGGAACCATCAGAACTTCAAATCAGGCTGTAAGTAGTTTTTTCAGGATGTGTTATGACTTCAAATGATCTCTAAGTCAGGGATCTTCAACCTTGGCAACTTTAAGACTTGTGGACTTCAACTCCCAGAATTCCTCAGCCAGAAAAGCTAGTTGAGGAACTCTGGGAGTTGAAGTCCACAAGTCTTAAAGTTGCCAAGGTTGGAGACCTCTGTTCTAAGTGACTGGTTGTAAGCTAAGAATCACCTGTACACATGGAGCTTCATTCCTTCAGGCTTTACCATTTTCAGTTCAATTTTTACAAATTCCTTTTTTAAAAATTTATTCTAATGTAGACATTCTTGTTTTCAAAAACACTATTGTTTTAAAAGAAATATCTTCAGGCTGCAAATAATAAACCTTTTAAAGTAATGGCATGATTGCTGGCCAGATAAGTAACCCAATTCCCCATAAGAACCGTGGCTTCGTTTCCATAGGAAACAAAATCCTACTCCTTTTCAGGACTCTTGAATTTTTAAACATGCCCCGTGTCAAATTCTCCCCCATGATGTGCTTTCCTTTTTTCTATTTCTAGCCTGAATGGACCCATTATTCTCAACTTGCAGTTTATTCACCATGGCAGAAGGTAAATTTGTTCTAGCTATTTTCATTGTTTCAGTATCTTAAGGAAATTATTTGTTCAACAGAGATATTATCTTAGTATATTGGGAGTGGCAAGGTTGATGTGTGTGTAATCTTTGTTTAATTCCAGCTGGTAGTTTGTAAAAACTGGGTGTCCCCGCTGCCTGAAATAGCATAAAAATAATAGGTCTTTTTCTCATAGCTTGAGATTATAATAGGAATCTATCTGGCTAGCTCATCTGTTTCCCATAATATCTGTCCAACCAATTTCATCTGGCAGGGCAGCCACACACTGGGTTCTTTTGATTAAACAATGCCATCTATCAGGATCTTGCAAGCAAGCCTCCTCTATTGTTAAGATCCACTTGGTTCCCACCTTACTGGTGTTTTTGAAACCTTGAAGAACTGGATGTTCACTCTGATCTTCAATTTGGGATGATATGGGTGTGTTTCTTGATGTTGCCAGGTTTTTGCCATCTTTTTTTTCTGTGTTGATGAGGATATTATCCATTCAGTCAGGTCTGACTCTTGGAGATTGTACGGGCCAGGTCCAGTGGTGGGATTCAAATAATTTAACAACTGGTTCTCTGCCCTAATGACCGGCTGGGTGGGTGTGGCCATGGTGGGTGTGGCCAGGGGGTATGACAGGCAGCACTCGGCCTCCTGCACCCCCCTGGGAGCAAAAAATGAGTCGTGGGGAGCGGTCCCCTGCACCCCATTTTGGGCCTAGTAGGCCTCCCTGCAGCGTCCTGGGAGCAAAAACGCTTCTGGAAGGGTCGGAAAGGGGAGGGGTGGGGTCAGCTAGCAATTTAACAACCGGTTCTGCTGAAGTGGTGGGAACCGGTTGAATCCCACCACTGGCCAGGTCTCTCCACATCTTCTGATCTCACACCACTTTCTCTGAGTTGTTTTCTATGTTAATTGAGTTAATTGTATCAGACTAAATTGAGTCTCTGTGTTACTGTTGTATTTTTTCCCCGCTGTGCTTTTACTTTGTGAGCCACTGTGAGTCAGTGGGAGTCCGGCTGTGTAGAAATTTAATAAATAAATAATAATGAATAAATTCTTGATTTTCATTGAGAATGTACACCCTCGGCCCCTGATGTTTATATATTTCAAATGGGAGTTAATTCATGAATAGGTCATTCCTGACCATGTTCTCATCCACACAAATATGTGAAACAAGAAAAACCGGTAACTTGGAAACAAATACTTAAGACTCCCCTCTATTAAACTGAAACTCCTGCATACTTAAACTTTAAACAGGAAAAATGTTTAAAGCTGTATTACGGTACTTTAAGTTACACCTAGAATTCAATATAGAAAAGGGGAGACTTGGGTGCTAATTTCAAGGAGACTAACTCAAGGACCCAACCCTTATTGTCCTACAGGAATGCTTTCTACGTATGAAATAGTTTTTAAAAATATTTCTAAAGGTCAGAGTTTGCAGTGAAATGTGATATGCTTTCCCCACCAATGTTGCAATCTGTTCCTCAGTTTGCTGTGGCTGTTAGAACAAGAAATTGCATTAAAACACAACCTTGGCAATGATGAAATATTATTAAGGGACATAGTGCTTTGCCTGTTTGGCAAGAAAGTGAGCAAAATTGGCTTGTCATTTCTGAAAAATTTAGCAAGTTCCTCTACTTACTTTAAAGTGATGAAATTTATTTTAATGAAATCTTATTTGGTTTCAACTGATTTTGAAAACACATCAGTTTTACCACTGATTGTTTATTAAAATAACTAGGAATTATTAGTTTTACCTAATTAGCATCAGGCACTTAACACAAAAATTATCCATAGTATTTACCATTCAGAACGAACAACGAAGGTTAAATTAGTGTGAAGAGAACAGAAATATCAATGGTAATTTTGATATTAAAAACATGAATGTAAATTCAAGGATTCTCTTCCCCATGGGGCTACTTTAGCCTTACTATCATAGACAGTAGCAGCTCAGTCATTTATGCTCTGATTGAAATTGGGAAATATGTCTACAATTGCCTCTTACAAATACATTGAGACATTCTGACGGGTTATTGATGCTAAATAAGGGGAAGTAAGAGGAAAGAAGGGACATGGTGGCTCAGTGACTAAGACGCTGAGCTTGTTGGCAGTCCAGTGGTTCAAATCCCTAGTGCCACATAACAGGGTGAGCTCCCGTTACTTGTCCCAGCTTCTGCCAACCTAGCAGTTCGAAAGCATGTAAAAAATGCAAGTAGAAAAATAGGGACCACTTTGGTGGGAAGGTAACAGCGCTCCGCGCGCTTTCGGTGTTTAGTCATGCCAGCCACATGATCACAGAGACTTCTTCGGACAGTGCTGGCTTTTCAGCTTAGAAACGGAGATGAGCACCACCCCTAGAGACGGAAACGACTAGCATGCATGTGCAGGGAAACCTTTACCTTTACCTAAGAGGAAAGGAGTAGTGGACTCTGTAGTAATAGGACACAAAAGTGGGATGCTCATTAATAATGATTTTCAGTTGACAGTTTATTCTGCAAACAACTCTTTTACCCTCTGTGCAATTTAGTTCACATAGCATTTGTAAAGCGAAAGCTCTGGAACAGATCAGTTGCTTATACATTCTTCTTTGATCTTTTTGTCTTCTGATCCTGAATCCTAAAATCAACTGGTGAGGGCATGAAGAAAAACAGAAACTTTGTAAAAGAGAATAAGGATTAGGAAACCTAGCCTTGAACAACTGCGTTTTTGCAATCTGCAATGGAGTGGAAATAGTGCTTCCACCCAGCACTTAATATCGTGCTGCATTATTAAGCAATTCCAACCCAGTTGTTGATGTTTCTAAAATGTTCACTCAAGCGTGGATCAGCAAAACTCCATTAGATTATTAATTTCTAATTTCTCCCTGGTGACAACTATTTGTGTAATTGCTCCCTGGTCAGAATTACGATATGCTTTCAAAGATTCTTGAGAGTCCTTTGGATTGCAAGGAGATCAAATCAGTCAATCCTAAAGGAAAGAGTAGATCCTGAAGCTGAAACTCAAATACTTTAGTCAGTTTAGAGTGAAGGCAAAAGGAGAAGGGAGTGGCAGAGGATGAGATGGTTAGATAGTGTCATAGACATAATAAACATGAATAAACATGAACAAACTCCAGAAGACAGTGAAGGACAGGAGGGCCTGGCATGCTGTGGCCCATGGGGTCACAAAGAGTTGAACAAAAAGGCGACTGAATAACAACAACAGAATTATGGTATAACAATTCATATAGTTTCATTTCAGTTAACCACAATGTGTAAACATTCTTGATTATATAAATCAGATTTGCAAGAAACTCACATCCATCAGTTATGCTCTATAGTACCAGAAAGAGACAGATTCCACATGAAGACATCTAATTAAAATTTCAAAGGAATCCAGATGCTACAAAAGCAACAACTGGCCATCATGTCAAAATAATCTAATGCTAGAATAAATTTATCACAGGTTACACCTGAATTATATGTAAATAATATACCATCGACATCATTCCTGAAGCAAATGTTATCACAGTTTTTACCAATTTCAAGTCAGGGCATGCTTACATGAGTGGCATTCACAGTGTAAGGAAGATATCTTTTAATACAAGGGTTTAGATGTGTATTTCCATGGAGAAAATTAATCCTAATTCTGTTTGAAAGCTACATTTGTGATCTGGATGAGTAAATTAATATGTCGTATCAAAGCATCTATTATCACGTTGAACCTTATTAAATAATGCTCAATGAGCAGAAATAATCATTAATCTGCATTTCATTGCAAAAGGGAAAAATTCCTTGATTTGTGGTATACAATTCAAATAGCAGCTGCAACTCTGTTTAAATTCATGAAGAAGTTGTTTGTATTCATTTGAATGTGTCTCTGTAAGCACTAAATAAACAATTTAGTGTTAACAATTAAAATAAGCCCAAATAGTAATCAGATAATCATTTTGGTCCTATATTATGCTAATAATATTATTATTATGCATTTTGGTCCTACTATGATTTTATATCATTTTTCCACAATAGCCAAGTTCACACATCACAGTAAGCTATATATATATGAATCACAGTAAGCTATATATATGATTTTATCAGAGGTGAAATCCACTTATCTTCGCTACCAGTTCACAAATGGGAGCGCACGTGCAACATCTCTGCGCATTGCAGGACTTTCTGCGCATGCGCAGAGCGTCAAAAATGGGACATGATGACATCCGGGCGGATGGGCGGAGTCTCCTGTCGCCGGCACTACCGTTCACTAGAGCCGGATAGAACCAGCTGCATTTCACCACTGGCTTTTATATATTATATTAAGTGAAACCAAACACTTTATGGCTAACAGAAATGTTGAAATCCAGGTTGTGAATGTCTAAAATTTATTCTATACTTATTTATCAGATGTATGAACTGTGATCCTTGTACAACTCAGCTCTGCTTAGAGATCAGGCCAAAAAAGGCTTAATCAAAGATAAATAGCTGTCCAACTGCAGGCTCAGCTGATGTTTTTTTCATAAAGAGGCAGTGTTTTTCTATCACTATACTGCTTTAAGTTTGCATCCATGCAAACTATCTTGAGTTATTCAGACCAAATGAAAATTACCTTTAAGTACAACTTCTTTTTTGTTATTCAAAAGTTTACTTACAGTAAATTGAATAGAAGTAGAAACAGATAGCCAATGCCAGCTGCTTCACATGTATCCAAATCACATTTATATTACTGTAATATGTTTTTGTCATATATAGGTAATTTTGTAACTTATGTAACTTAGTAAGAGACTATCAGTAATTCTCATGAGTAATTATCACACAAAAAGAAGAAAGTAGAAAATAGAGAATATTTTGCCAAGGAATTACTTTATTAATACACTAGTTATTTAAGTCTACATCTATATCCACTTATCTGAAAGTAAGACACTGAATATTTTACATTTATTAGTTTATTTAATTTGCTTTCCCTGTGGTGTTATAGTTGGTGTGCAACATTGGCAGTACCTCTGAATAAACTATTAATCCTAGGTATGTGTTGCAGAAGTCCATGTATTTTGATCTAGAGAACTGTTGTATATCAACCCATTCTTCTTGCTTCCCATTACAACACAAACCTTTGACCAGCATCCTCAATAATACATACTTTGTCAGATGACTGCAAATGCACAAATCTCCCCCAGAGATTAGAATGGTCCCCACTCTAATTGTTGAGTTCGTGGCGATATATCTGAGGCGACTCGAGTGTCAGTAACACAACCTTTATTAACGTGAATGTAAGAACTCCAACAAGGCAAAACACCTGACAGCTCCTTTTATAGAAGCGCCTGTCACTCTTAACCAATCACAACGAAAAGGGAGTCCTGCGCTTTGACGAGCCAATCGGGGCCTCCGTTAAGACTCGTACTTTGTTGCTAAGCAGATTTGCTGACACAACACTAACACTCTTCCAGAAGGCGCTGAAGACCTGGTTCTGCCAGTGGGCCTGGGGAACGCGGAGCGGGATGGAGCCTATTAAATGGCTCGTGTGATATGTTGTCGCCGGGGTGGTGGGTGGTGGGTTATTTTATTATATTAATTTATTAATTTACTATTGGTTCTCTGTTTTATTAGTATTGTTTTTTATATTTAATATATATATATATATATATATATATATATATATATATATATATATATATATACATACATACAGAGGTGGGCTTCACATAATTTAACAACTGGTTCGTCTAGTGCAGAACCAAAAATGTGAGCGCGCATTTGCACACTTCAATTCGCTCGCTCGCATGCCATTTACGCACCGCTTCAAACATATGACAATTTCATGTGCATGGCTTTCAGCACACCTTCTCGGGCAGCCGCGGTAAGTATAGTGGGCGAGGCGCAGAAATCATCTGGGCTGCATGGGCGGGGCAAGCCAGCCAGAGAGTGAGCTATATAGGATGGGATAGCGCCAGGGCAAGCGGACGGGCCCAGCCAGTGGTCAGAACTACCGGTTCACTTGAACCGGTCTGAACCAGCAGCAGCCCACTGAGAATTTTTAGAAGCATTGACCAGGATGGGTCTCTTTTAGAACTGGAAATAAAATTCCCATTTCTTCTGACAAGAATTTGGACTAGACTGAAGCCTTGCTTTATCCCAACTTCCGTTTTCATAGGGCCAGCCAAATGCTAACGAGATGGGTGCCGCTGTTTATCATTATATTTCCTCAAAGCACCAGAAATGCTTAAATTTGTTGCTTCTGCTATGAGAGACTGAAGTAATGGCAAAATCAGGTCATCCATTATTCCTGAAAAATGGTTTACTCGCTTGTATTAATGACCCAATGGTTTTTGGACCTCAGGTATGTCATGTGTTTTTTAGTTCTAGAAGTGGTATTGTGCTGTGAATGGAGCACCACAATAGGGAAATAATGGAGGACAACAGTTTCATTTGGATCCTCATTAATGAATATAGCAAAATAATGTGATGTATTGGGTCAAATGGCTAATTTGTGGTTTATGTCAGTGTTCCTCAACCTTGGTAATTTTAATGGCTGGGGAATTCTGTGGATTAAAGTCCATAAAGTTACCAAGGTGGAGAAACATTTATTTGAATTATTAGCTATTAACAACTATATATTAACTGAACTGAGCTATTTTACTAGCTTGTTTTTAACATTTATTTGCTATCATTCTGTTGGGTGATACTAGTAATGGCTATTTTGTCATGGTGGTAGCATATTCCGGCTCTCACTTTTGCAGCAGGAATTTTACAATGCTCATTCTTCTTTCCTAAATATTGGAGTAACAGTTTCTACTTGGTGTCTCCTTTGCACATGTTCCATTTTACCCATTTCTGAATTAATTTAATTTTTAAAATCCTCATTTAGGTTATAATCCCATTTCTTCTTACCTTGGAGTAAGTTACTGAGTGAAAGCCAGTTTAGTGTAGTGAATAAGGTTCTGGGCTAGTAACTGGGAGACTTTGAGTTCTACTCCCACCTCAGTCACTAAACCAGCAGGATGATCTTGAGCCACTCCCCCTCTCTCAGCCCTAGGAAGGAGGCAATGCCAAACCACTTCTGAAATTCTGCCAAAAAGTGTGCAAGAATTTGTCCAGACAGTTGCCAGAGGTCAAAAACTGACTCAAAGGCACAAAAAAAGAGGAACACTGAATATTAATATTGGTTTGTTTCACTCCTTCTCTGCTGTTGTGTTAGGCCTACAGCGTGGATGGTACATCCACCCACCCTGTTACATGGACATCATGGTACTTGATGGTATTTCATTGTCTCTTCTTGGGCTGGAGCAGATCGGCATAGACTGTTGGCTTTGTGATAGCCAATACCTGGCTGAATGTTTTCTTACAACAGCACTTTAAGCAGTTCACATATTGAGGTGTGTAGGGAGTGTGAATCTCAGGTGCTTGGTAGTATGAGTTGGGGGAGGGATTTTACCACCACGCTTCCTGAAAAAAACACCTCATATGGGCAAACAATTCACATTCCTTTCCATAACCTTTTGGGGTTATCTATGTTTGGGCCTCATGTATCTTCTTGCAATTCAGATATTGCTTGATCTTTAGTCACTGGACAAGTCAAATGTATACTTGACAGAGGTTTTTTAAAAAAACAAACAAACAGTAAACCACACATGAGAACAAGCCGGAAAAAAAAGTTACGAGCTATATAATGGAACTATTATTTAGGGGTCAAAAAGATATATTAAAATTCTACCTATCAATATAGATTCTTGCCATCAAACAGGCTGGTTCTCTTAGAGCAGGGGTATCAAACTCAATTTCATTGAGGGCCACATCAGGGTTGTGTCACTCTTGTTGGGGTCACCTGTGGTGGCCCGACCGCTCTGCCAACAAAAACAGGCTCCTGGTTGAGCTCCGTTTTTGGCTGGGGCAGCCTCCTGCAACCCTCTGCCAGCAAAAATGGAGCTTGGGAGGACAGCCCTCCCAAGCTCCATTTTCACTGGCAGAGGCACCACGGGCCGGTTCTTCGCTGTTTCCAGGGTGGCCCCACGGGCCAAATCTAAGCACCCCGCAGACTGGATTCTACCCATGGGCCTTGAGTTTGACACTCCTGTCTTAGAGTATCTTTAATGGCATTTCTTTAGAGAACAACTCATTTATGATAGAGATAGACATTATTGGATACATAATAGTCAAATTTCTAAAAGTTAATAAGCATCAGGATACAGAACAGGGGAAATTCCTATTGAACAAATATTGTAAGCTAATTGTCGTAGGAGTAACTGCCACTTTTCTGTCCTCTGTTGTAACTTGTTTCTCCCCACCCCACCCCACCCCCCATCAACGTTCTCTTTTTCAAACAAAAGAAAATGAAGCAAGCCAGTTCTGCTTTTTACACTATACTTTCTGAACTTAGTAATTATTCTTTTCTGTCCTGGACGACCCCAATCACCTTGTTCTGCTCATGAAGTTTTGACACACATTTGACCTTCTGCAATACAGCAGCTAACCACCAAAACAACAAAAAGTGGAAGTCCCTTGCATCATAGCAATATGAGGACTCAATCTGCATCCCAAGAAAACATTCATGATGTGAACAGGAGGACACACACCATGTGTTCATTGTGTGTGCTCACACAACCATAGCCAGGCCACAACCTGATTTCTTGCTTGATAGCTCTTTTACTGTAATTGTTTTGATGTATTTCAGGACTAGTGTATACATCTTGGATTTACCACAGCTTATATATTTATTTTTATGCACATTTTTATGCACATTTCACCAGGCATTCCCCTATACAGGTAGTCCTTGTTTAGCAACTGCCATGTGCAACGGCTGTTCACAGTTATGATGGTAATGAGAAAGTAACTTTACAACCAATCCTCACTTTTACAACTTCTGCAAAGTAAAGCAAAGTTGAAGTGAACTCAGTTATGATTTCATTTAACAATAGTTCACTTTAATCACCAGTTTATGATGCCAATTGTGGTCACTAAATGAGGACTACCTATAAGCTCTGCCATGACACCAACAGCCCTTTCTTCTCACTGTCACTTATTTCTAAGGATAGCTTGGACTATCAAATATGGATGAGGGGAAATTAGGACACCATTGGTATAAATGAATCTTTGTAACTGAGCTTTCTACTCCTTGTCCCCTCTATCTGTGACCATGCAGGAAGCTTCATTCCATCACCTACTTACTAAAAAAGTGGTGCAAAAAATGTCTGGTAAGAAAGAAGTAGTATCTAAGAGAATGATGGCTAACCTTTTTGCCATTGGGTGCCAAAAGCGGGGGGAGGTGGGGGGGGTCACAAGTACGCTTGCCCACACCCATAATTCAATGTGCCCCACCCCCCACGCATGCGTGAACAACCCTCCCACGCTTCCCACGCTTCCGGCACACGATGGCATGGTGGGCCTGTTTTTCACCCTCCCCAGGCTCCAGAGGCTTTCTAGGAGCCTGGGGAGGGCAAAAAACGAACTCCCCCTGAGGCCCTCTGGAGGCAGGAAATGGCCCATTTTCCGACTTCCGGAGAGACTGGAAAACCCATTTTTTCGCCCTCCCCATGCTCCAGAGGCTTTTTAGGAGCCTGGGGAGGGCGAAAACAGCCTTCCCCACCCCCAAGAGGCCCTCCGGGGGCTGGAAACGGCCCGTTTCCTGACTTCTGTTGGCCCAGAAGGCCTGAAAATCAGTTGGCCGGCACGCACATGCGCGCTGGAGCTAAACTAGGGCAACGCTCGCGTGCCCACAGATATGGCTCCACAAGCCACCTGTGGCATGCGTGCCATAGGTTCGCCATCACAGATCTAAGAAGTCATCTAGCTCCAATGAGATTGGCTAGCCCACTTGTTCCAGCAAAGAGGGCCTACTTAGGGTCTCAACTATCAAAAAATTGTGACTGACAGGATCCAGGAGAAGAGCCTTTTTTGCTGTGACTCCCACGGTTTTGGAATATTCCCCCTGAGTTCTGACTTTCCAGAAGAGTCTTAAAACCTGACTCTGCTGGGAGCCAATAGGCTGTCCACACTGGATGGCTGATTGGGTAGAGAGAAGATCCATCCCAGGGATGAAATACAAGTTCTGACAGGTTCTGGAGAACCGGTAGCAAAAATTTTGAGCAGTTCAGAGAATCAGTAGCAGAAATTTTGAGTAATTCGGAGAACTGGCAAATACCACCTCTGGCTGGCCCCAGAGTGGGGTGGGAATGGAGATTTTGCAATATCCTTCCCCTGGAGTGTGGTGGGAATGGAGATTTTGCAGTATCCTTCCCCTGCCACACCCACCAAGCCACACCATGCCCATCAAGCCACGCCCACAGAACCGGTAGTAAAAAAAATTTGGATTTCACCACTGATCCATCCCTCTGTGTCGCCTGCCTCTTAGTTTTTAGTATATATTTGTTGTTGTTGTTGTTAGTTGCAAAGTTGTGTCTGACCCATCACAACAACGTTCCTCCAGGCCTTCCTATCCTCTATTATCCCCCAAATCCATTTAGGCTTACGCCAACTGCTTCAGTGACTCCATCCAGCCACCTCATTCTCTGCAGTCCCCTTCTTCTTTTGCCCTCAATCGTTCCCAGCATTAGGCTCTTCTCCAGTGAGTATCTATTTAATCTTTCTTAATTTTAATCATTTTATATTATCTTTGTATCATTTTGTAAGCCACCCAGAGTCACTTCAACAGTGACATGCGGGCATATAAATTTACCATAGTAAGACCACACCTGGAATACCGCAACCAATTTTGGTCATCGTACTACAAAAAAGATGTTGAGACTTTGGAAAAAGTTCACAGAAGAGCAACTAAGATGATCAAAGGCCTGGAGACTAAAACATATGAAGAACGGCTGAACGATTTGGGTTTGGCTAGTCTAAAGGAAAGAAGAATTAGGGGCGACATGATAGCAGTATTCCAGTATTTGAGGGGCTGCCACAAAGAAGAGGGGATCAAATTATTCTCCAAAGCACCAGAGGGCAGGACAAGAAACAATGGTTGGAAACTAATCAAAGAGAGAAGCAACCTGGAATTAAGGAGAAACTTCCTAACAGTGAGGACAATTAACCAATGGAACAGTTTGCCTCCAGAAATAGTGTGCGCTCTGTCACTGGAGGTTTTTAAGAAGAGACTAGACAGTCACTTATCTGAAATGGTATTGGTTCTACTGTTTGAGCAGGGAGCTGGACTAGAAGACGTCCAAGGTCCCTTCCAACTCTATTCGATTTGATTCAATTTGATTCTAATAGTAGTAGCAGGGTGGGTATATGCTGTGGAGATTCCAAACACTGGGATGCAATCTGGATTCTTCTGGATCTGTTTAGGAATGTGGATTGAGGTTCCTGACTGGAGTTTTTCCTCAACCTGCTCTATGTCCAGAAGCATTGTTTCTTCAACATCTATCAGATTGCATAAGTGGTTCTTTTCTGCTGAAGAAACAAGGCCATTCTCTATAAAATCCACCAAAAGACAGCTGTAAATATTGCAGGTGCATTGGGTCTCATTCCTTGTAGCATTGTTATTACAAGGTTTCCACTACCTCCACTAAGGATGTAATTGCTGGTGCCACAAATGAATTCCTTTTTTATACCGCAACAGTGGGGCCCATGGTACAAAGATGGCATAGTGAAATTTTATTTTATAGTTGTTATGGAGGGGCTGTGCGATCTGAACCCCACATTATACTGACTTAATTTTGAAGCTGGTTCAATTCTTTAAATCATGATCAACATCTCCCAGGAAATTGCATTATGAAAAACAATTCAGAAATAGATTAAATACGTTAAACCCTGATCAGGTGGTGGCATTATTTTCAAACTCTATTTGAAGACTATGGATTGGGATGAGTTGTGGTGTATGCACCAGTGGTGGATTGCCCCCGGTTCGCACCGGTTCTATAGAACCGGTAGTAAAACCGGCAGGAGGCTCCGCCAACCGACCCTGATGTCATCAGAACGCTTCTGCACATGTGCAGAAGACTGCACGAGCGAAGCGAGCGCATGCACGACCCCGTTGCAAACCGGTAGTAAAGGTAAGTAGAACCCACCCCTGGTATGCACATCTAGTTTGTGAAATGTTTGCAGCCCCCTATTCCTGCGCAAATATTGATGACAAAATACAGTAGACAAAAACAGCCTTCCTTTGAGAGTTGAATAGAGCTTCTGTTCAAATGTTGACAAACTCTTCCTTGTTTAAAAGCACTGGATCTGCTAAATGAGACATCAGAAGAAAATGTTTTTCAGAAATCACAAGGTTTATTTGGATGGTAATTTGAATTTTACCCTAAAAGCATACTATCTACTTCTTGGCTGAAGGATTCCATAATTTCTTAATCATTTTTATCTTCAAGTCAGGAATTGGGAAGTTACTTCTGTGCGTGTATTGCTAAGAAAAATCAAGACAACTGATACTTTTCATTTTTCTAGGCCTGTTTCTGAATGGACTCCAGATTACTGAACTATTTTGTTATGCAGGCTTTCTTGACTAATACCAGGATGAATGAAGAATGTTTGACTGATTGATCTCATTGTATCTAATAAGTGCTGCTTTACTAATATTGTATTAGGCCTATAAAGTTGCTTATTCATAAACTGTATCTGAGGGAGAGATTTCTTTGTTCTTTCTGTAATATTGCTGTTAGGATATGGTTTGAGCCTAACTATGTTGTACAGGCAATATAAGTGTACTGTAACTTTAATCTGAAACTGTATTATGTGGCTTTAATGCTGAGTCATGCTGTAATCACATAATTACTGGTTGTGAGAATATTTAAGCAAGGTACTGCAACATGTTCAGTTGCTGCTATGATCTGCTGTTGATGAGGAAGCTGCTATGTTATGCTGCCATTGTGTATGAAGCTGTGATGATAAGCTACCATTGAGAGGAGTTGTTATCTGTAATCATTGTTTGATGGATCTGCAACATCGTGAACCAGAGTGAGTTTGTTATTCTAACCAACTACTGTTTGTTGAGTAAGAAGATTCTGTAACTACTGGACTGATTTACTGGCAAAGACTTGGAATTTGTTTAAAGACTATGAGACTGTTTTTCTACTATAAAGTAAGCTTTTGATAAACCAGTTTGCATATCTCTTATTCATTGCTCTCAGCAACGTTTCTCTGTGCAATCCACTCTGCTGGTTGGTAACACAACAACAATAACCTTAACAATTGCTTTACATCCATAGAAATTGTACTTGAATGATACTTGAGGATATTGCTATCTTCCTTCCTATCCCTGCTTGTGACTGGAAGTGACTTAGCTTGATTAGTTGTGTTATCTCTGCTGAAACATCAAATTATGATATGCAACACTGACTGACTGGCGTCATTACATTATTGTAGTGAGAAACAAACTCTGAATACAACTAATATATTCTCTCTGTATTCATATTTCTTTCTCCTGAACATAATATGTTGGGAACAAGAATTAAGAATTTAATGGGTAATGTCAGTAATGGGACTAGTGTTACCCCTTCAAGGTAACCCAGTAAGAACCCTGAATACTAACCATATCTTTACAAGTAGTCCTCGACTTACGACCAAATTGAGCCCAAAATTTCTGTTAAGTGAGACGTTTGTTAAGTGAGTTTTGCCCCAATTTATGACCTTTCTTGTCATAGTTGTTAAGTGAATCACTGCAGTTGATAAGTCAGTAACCCGGTTGTTAAGTGAACCTGACTTGCCCATTGACTTTGCTTGTCAGAAGGTCGCAAAAGCTGATCACATGACCTTGGGACAGAGCAACAGTCATATGAAGTATGAACCAGTTGCCAAGCATCTGAATTTCGGTCACATGACCATGAGGATGCTACAAAGGTTATAACTGTGAAAATGGTCATAAGTCAGTTTTTTCAATGCTGTTGTAACTTTGAACGATCACTAAATGAATTGTAAGTCAAGGACTACCTGTATTTACACTTACATCAATGGTCCCCAACCTTTCTGATAGCACAAACTGGCAGCAGCAGCAGCAGCGGTGGTGGTGACAGCGGGGGAGGGTGATGGTTTTGGATGTGCAACCTAGATCTCCTGCAATCACATGCTCGCCCGCCGCTTGTGCAGCCCAGTTCCCAACAGGCTGCAAACAGGTACCGGTCTATTGGCTGGGGTTTGGCGATCCCTGACATACAAAATCTTGTGATACTGAAAGTATATCTCCTTTGTCTCTTTTTACTCTCTGGGAAATTAGGGAGAGTTTCATCCCTACTTTCTGTTGTGGCCCGTCAGTGACCTGTGCAGCTAGTAGCTGATTTTGACAGCGAGGAGGCTGGTGTGGTGCTGCACCAGCAGCCTGTGCAGCTGGCACTTGAGTCGGACAATGAGGAGGCTGGAGAATATGTGGTGCCAGAGGCGGGGATTCAGCCAGGGCCTTCAGAACCTCCAGAAGCTCCCATAAGTGAAGAGGAAGAAGAGGAGGAGCCTCTTCTCAATGCACGGGCACGCAGAGCTGCCAAAAGGCAGGAATGGCTCCTCAGGAGGAGGTCTCCTCGAGAGTAAGGCTTGGGGCTAATTGGCCACTCCCTTAGCCTATTTAAGGAAGGACGACGACTGAGGCAATTTGCAGGGAACAACTTCGTTCACTCTCCTTCGCGTCTGGATCTTAGTTCTCTGCAAATTGCTTCTGGGCTTTCTGCCAACCATAGTAAGATTACGATTATTTATTCTTTGGATTCTTGTAGGCTGTTAAGAAAGTTAATTAACAGCCTTTGTTTGAAAAAGACTGATTTAATTTAGTAAACTAAGGTTTGTCCAGACTTTGAGTGTGCTGCGTTCTTTGGGGTCCGTAGCTGGGACAGAACAACTTTCCTTCTGTGGGCTGAAATGTCTTTTTTATGCTAGTTGTTCCTTTTTCAGGTTATCCTCCTGTCATTCACATTACAACTAGTCAATTGAGACGAGAGGGCATTGACCCTTCGAGACCCCAAAGTTAGACTATTGCCTTGATTCATTCCAGGTTGGTCTAGTGGTTAAGGCACCAGGCTAGAAAGCAAAAGACCATGAGTTCAAGTCCTGCCTTAGCTATGAAACTCAGCTGGGTGACCTTGGGCCAGTCATTCTCTTTCAGCCCAACTCATCTCACAGATGCAGGAAAGACAGGAGGAGGAAGGTGTGTTGGATATGTCACTGTCTTGAGTTATTTGTAAAAATAATAAAGGCAGGAAATAAACAAATAAATAAATACTGGATTAAACGGTGGAAGTCTTATACAAAAGAGTCAAGGCCAGTGTGGGCCACAGGCTCAAAGCATCAAAGAGCTTTGAAGGCATGAGAGACTTTTGAAGAATTAAAAATGTGATTATTTTCATCTGCCATTTGCTCTGACACAAATCTTACCCTCTCAATTTGAAGCTTAAGCTTTTCTGGGCTTTTTTTCCTGGTTCCTCCCATCAAAGTTTATTTTTCACAGCCAGGATGGCGACATCAGATACAAAGAGCAATTCCTTGGCACCTTCATCTATTATTATACTTGTGATTTTTTCTTGCTATTGTTTGTTTGCTTCTACGTTGTATCATGTCAATCTTGCAAAATTATTTCAATAACTAAGAAAAGAATATTTAAATGCATTCTTGGCCTGTGATTCGCCATCTAAAACTTGTACCAAGGTATTTATAGGAGAGATATTTTACTTGCTGTTCTTCTAATGTACTGAGTGCTTGAGTGAGAGAATTTACAACTTACAAAGGTTTGATGAGCTGGAGACGCTTATATATACCATATTTATCGGAGTATAAGACGCACCGGAGTATAAGACGCACCTACCTTTTTTGGTGAGGAAAAGAAGAAAAAGAAATCTCCCTCTGCCTCTGAGCAATTTTGCCTCATTGCAGCAAACAGCAAACAGCCTGCTTTACTTTCAGTTTCGTTTTCAGCATAGCTTGATTAGCACAAGGGGAAAAAAATCTGCAATTTACCTCTTTGCAACAAGCAGCAGAGCCCTGTGCAAAACAGCTGAGAGCAAATCAGCTGAGAGTCAGGAGGCCGATCTAATCAACTTGTGCTAATTAGGCTGTGCTGAAGCTGAAAGGAACTGTTTTTTCTTGCTGTTTACTTGCAAGGAGGTAACTGCTGCAAGGCAGAGGCCAAAGGGTGGGGGCCACCCTTTGGCCTCTGCCTTGCAGCAGTTACCTCCTTGCCAGTGGGTGGGTGGGGCTACATTCAATGTATAAGATGCACCTAAATTTTCACCCCCTTTTAGAGGGGAAAAAGGTGCATCTTATACTCCAAAAAATGTGGTAAATTTGGAACCCTGGGAATATTTGTGTTAAGGGTCGTATTGAGAGGTGGGCATCACATACTGTAACAATCAGTTCGCCCAGAACCGAAAATGTGAGAGTGCGCGCCTTCCACGCATGCGCATGGCATTGAAAAATACCGATTATATAGGACGTGATAGCGCCAGGGCGGGTGGGCGGGACCAGTCGCTTGTCGGAACTTCGGTTTGCCCGAATCAGTCCGAACCGGCAGCAGCCCACCACTGGTTGTATTGGCAATTTCAGTTTTCAAGTAAATGACAACTCTGTTTCTCTACCTCTGCATTCCATACAAATGGTGTTCACAGAGAGCAGATTGTCTGAAATTGACTTAATGGAACTCTCCCAAAAGAGGATTCTTATCTGTATGGCTTATTGGCAGCACTCTATAAATATCTGTTTTGATAACAGATGCATCATTTAAACAGTGGTAGTAACATATATCTAAACTTATACGGCAAGAAAAAAAAAACATGATTTGTATATAAAGTGCTAAAAGATGCAAAAGAAAGAGGATTCTGTTTACCAGAATTAAGAATATATTTAGACAGTTGCTGTTTGGTCTGGATGAAAGAATGGATGTTGCTAAAAATAAGATATTTTTGTAATTAGCTCACACCCCAAGATTTGAATGGCATGGATATTTTTGGTATGGTAAAGTTAAAATTAATATGGATTTTAAAAATCTCATTTTATTATACAATACTGAGATTATGGAATAGACGTGAATCCAGGTTGTGCCTGAAAACACTTTGTTAGATTTTAAGTCAAGAAGCATATCTTAGCAGAAAACTGGTAGACTGATAAAAGGTTGACATAGCAAGAGTTATGTACACTGATAGCATATACACCAAGATAAATTCCTTGTATGTCCAATCACACTTTGCCAATAAAGAATTCTATTCTATTCTATTCTATTCTATTCTATTCTATTCTATTCTATTCTATTCTATTCTATTCTATTCTATTCTATTCTATTTTATTCTTGGAAAACTATCAAGGAGTACTTAAAATCAAATCAAGCTAAATCAGTGGATTGCAGAAGGATATTGTTGTCAATGATTTTCTCATTGATGATTATATGAAAGATTTAAAATAGATAAAAAGAGTAAGAGTGTGGAGCAAAGCAAGACAGAATTTGAAATACAATTGTGTACTGATGATAACATGTAATTGCTAAAGTGTTTGAAACAGGAAAAGCAGGTTAAAGAATAAATTGAACTTAGAATTTTGGTTATAATATACAGGTGGATCAATAGGGAAATGTGTGATTAAAGATGCTGAGATTTACATTGGGGTATGATCTCAATGTGAATTTTTATAAAATGGTGTTGTCAGTTTTGGAAGACAATTTTCTTTTTTGCTTCTTAACTGCTACATATTTTAGTTGGGGAAGTTGAGGGGGTTGTTGTTGGAGCGGTAGAAAGTTAGTCATAAAAACATTCCATATTCAAGGACTTTTGCCTGCATCTGATGGAGACTGCCTGAAGATTGTATCCGGTGGAGTGTGACGAGTTGATTGGACAATGTGATGAACTTGTGGGTGTGGGGCAGGGCTGTGAACTGTTAGATGGGTGGAGAAAACCTGGAAGCTTTCAGATTCGGGTTTTCCCAGATGTGCCAACATGACACCTCTAATAAATTGGAACTTTAAGGAACCTCAGGCCTCAGAGTTTTATCTCTTTGGAGGTGTTCCTTGGAACCCTGACAGATGTATTGTTGGTACTGTGGGAAGAAGTATCCATGGTTCAGTTCCAAGCCAGGAGAAAGACACTGGAAACATGGAGGCTGATTGGGAAGATGGTTTAATGATGAAACAGAACCACATGGGTTCTGGGCAAGCTGACCACATGGAGTTGAGAGTGGAGGGTTTATACCTTCTCTTGGGCTTTGCACTTGAGCTTCCTGTTCCTATGCAAGAACATGTATTCTATTGGCTGTTGTCAGACTCCCGTGGGGCCATGTAAGGGTTATGTATAGGTCGTAGTTGGCTCTGTAGGCAAAGTACAAATCCTAGGTGTTTGTCTGAGCTAAGTTTGGTTGATGTTTCTGAGAGTAATGCAATTCCTATTGTGTCTTAATGGCTTTCGTCCTGTTTTGGCTCTTGGATGAGGGTATTTGCTTATGAATACCTATGAATTATGAATTTGCTTATGAACCTTGGCTTCTTTCAATGAGCTCTTTATCTTTTAAGTGCTGACATCTGCTGAGGGCTATTTAAAAATGTGGGGGCTGCTTTCTGTCTCCAAAAGCATGTTTCTCCATTTCTTCCTTTAGGGAAATATAATATTCTGCATTTTAATATTTCCTAAAACATTTCATTCTTCTGGGGAGGTGGCTTCCCACAATACATAACACCAGAGAAATTATTAAGAATGTATATTGAAAATATGAACAACAGGTTTTTAAATATCAATATTTATTTGAAACCGGAACTTTTCCATTTAGGGCCTAATGAATATAAAGCTAGAAAAAAACCTATGGCAGAATATTTCAGTATATGATTACTGCAGCAATATTACTATATGCACAGAGATGGAAAGATTCAATACTACCCACTATGGAGAAATAGTTGGTTAACCTGACAAATTTTGCTGAAATGGCTAAAGTAACTTATTTGATTAGAGAAAAGATACTATCTACATTTATTAGTGACTGGAAACTTCTTAAGGATGTTTTGCGTAAAAATGAAAAAAATGGAATATTATTTATGGTTTTGATGATTAGACAGGATAGAAGAGTAGCATGTAGTAACTTTAGAGAAAGGGGTTAAAAATATATATTCGTACTTTAACTGCTGTGAATATCGGAAATCATGTCTTTTTTTTCCTTCTATTTTTTTTCAACTTTTTTCTTTTCTTGTATGATTTCTTTCTTTTTCTTTTTTCCCCCTGTATTCTATATTAGACTGTATTAGTTTTTTAACTTCTTGTTTAAAAGAAGTGGTTAATATATGGTTTTGCAATAAAAACCATATATTAAAACAAAACAAAATATTGATTGCCTTTACGCGTGCTAAGGATTTTTAACAAAATTTGAATGATAATTCCAATTAGCGAAATGAGTAGTTTTTACCTTCGCTCAATATACCATACATAATTGTTAGGGTGATTTGGACAGCTAGAATAGTTCTGCAATTTATTCCCTCAACATGTGTTATTTTAATTTAATCAGCTGGAACAAAGTACAGGGCTGCTAAAGGGCCCAGAAATAACATAAGCATAATAAATTATACAGAGTAATAATGGGAGGTATTAATTGCTATGCTCTTGTTCTCTTGTTTTATCCACTAATTATATTCATATATCATTCCTTGTATATAAATTTGACTTCAATTATTTTTGCTGTCAAAGAAGTAAGAAGGCAGTGGGCCCTAAAGGCAGATGGTGTTATGTGTATGCATCTTTTTTTTAATTTAAGTTTATTTTTAAACAGCTAATGAAGAGTTTACAATTTTTCAAAAGGAAAAGAAAAAGGGATATGGTGTTAAGCAACTTTATTACACAAGGTGAAAGAACCTGCTGGATGAAGCAAGGCACAGCCTCAGAAAAGTATGCAAAAAAATAAAAAACAAAACAAGCAAAATAATGGGGTAACCGCTCAGGGAGTGGTAAGAAAAAGAGAAACTTGGAAATATATTTATAGGATAATGTATGTTGTTGTTAGTTGCTAAGTCATGTCCAACCCATTGTGACAATGTTTCTCCGGGCTTTCCTGTCCTCTACCATCCTCTAGAGTCCATTTTAGCTCACACTTACTGCTTCAATGACTCCATCCAGTCACCTCGTTCTCTGTCATCCCATTCTTCTTTTGCCCTCAATCTTTCCCAGTATTAGGTTCTTCTCCAGTGAGTCCTTCCTTCTCATTAGGTGGCGAAAGTATTTGAGTTTCATCTTCAGGATCTGGCCTTCTAAAGAGCAGTCAGGGTTGATCTCCTCTAGGACTGACCGGTTTGATCGCCTTGCAGTCCAAGGGACTCACAGGAGTCTTCTCCAGCACCATAGTTCAAAGGCCTCAATTCTTTGGCGCTCAGCCTTTCTTATGGTCCAACTTTCACAGCCATAGATTGCAACTGGGAAAACCATAGCCTTGACTATACACACTTCTGTTGGCAGGGTGATGTCTCTGCTTTTTAGTATGCTAGGATAATGTATAGGAATATAGTTAGATCAACAGGAAAACAGACAAATGAAGTAATTCAGAGACAGAAAGATAGGAAAGAATGACATTTTCAAAAAAAAAAGAGAAGGATGCATGGATGCATGTAGGCAAAACCTTTGCCTTTGTATGATGGAGGTTGATGGAAAAAAATAAAAGCTTTTATCGTGCTAGGACCTGGGGAGAAGTTGGTCCAGCTAAATGCCTATCCTTATGGGGGAAAGTAATATGGAAGTTTCATTTTAGGTTATAGGTAGTCCTTTTTTACTGACCATAATTGGGACTGGCAGCTCAGTCATTAAGTGAAATGGTCACTAAGTGAAATCCACAACAGTGTTGTATTCTTACTTCAGCTTTCCTATGCTTTACAAACCTTCAAAGATCGTAAATGCAAGGATTAGTCACAAAATTACTTTTGTAATGTGAATGGTCACTAAGGATCACACACCTTAAAAGTATTTGACTCACTTTAAGACCATCGTGACTTATGACCATAAAGGGCAGACTCCATTACTTAGGCAGGCTCCTATACTTAATGTTTCTTGCTGATGATAATGGTTATACCAATTTGCTAAAATGCTCCAAAAGGGAATATCTGCAGATGAGAGCAACTATTACAATCTTCCGGGTCAAGGATATGTTTCTTAAAATCTATTTTATAATGGTCAGACTTGCCCTATCCTGCACAGAAGCATTTCGTCAACTCCAGAACAAACCCGTCCTTTCCAGATAAATTTAATTAACCATGAGAGATTAAGGACTGAATATACTAGCAGTAACCTGGGTCCCTCCAGATTTTCAGGGCAAACAATTGATACTGATCTTACAAAGCCAGAATGAACTATGCAGTATAATCTCTCACTGGTATACTTTAACCCTGGGTGTCCAGCAACTGGCTGGGGAATTCTGGGAGTTGAAGTCCACAGGTCTTAAAGTTGCCAAGACTGGACACCCTTGCAATCTAACCAAACGATTAATATATGAGCAGATTTGGCTGCTTGTCTTGTCAAAACATTTTACAAATCAGGTGCACTCGACTGAACAAACCCATACATTCTAGTTATAGCAATCTTTTTTCAAACAGAGACCCAGGTTGTTCATTGTCCTTATAGCATACACCAGGGGTCCCCAACCCCCAGTCCAGGGCCGTGGCATGCCAGAAACTAGGCTGCGCAAACAATCGAAGCCCCATCAACAGGACGCAGGCAGTATGTTAAACCACACCCTCTCCGGTCCACGGAAAAACCTCTCTCCATGAAACCAGTCCCTGGTGCCCCAAAGTTTGGGGGCCATTGGCATATACCACATCCGTTTGGGGTTTTGTTTTGTTTTTCTGATTTCCCCTTCCACCAGCACAACCAACACTGCGCAACAGAGAAGTGTACCAAGTGCAATTAAATTCAAATGTAAGACTCTCTGAGGAATGTGAATAAGGAATATCAGGAACGTTCCTGATAACACAACATTTGCTTAAAGTCAGAAGTCCTGTACTGAAATTAGTACAGACTAGACAAAACAGTTAGGTTAACATTTCAGAAATTATATTGATTGGGTTATGCTGAACAACTTGTGAATATATGAAGCTTTTATATATCAATTGATTTAACAAGTGAAGTCTGCAGTATTATTTCTTAGTAACAGATTCCTTGTAATAAGAAGAGGATTCTTTATAAGTTTATACGATCAGATTTTAAAATAATAAAGGTATGTTTGTTTCTTTGTTCCAACAGATGATGAAAATATTCCTATGTCATCACACTCTTGGCTGTGGAAGAAAAAAAGGAATTCCATCTTTCCTACAGTTGAGAGCAAAAGTGAAAGCAAAACAGGTATAATTGATTCATTTTTTGTAGCTTTAATAATTGTAAGAAAATTGAGCAATTTCAAGATAGCAGAATCTGATTGCCAGTTTGCCCCACAATCTCTTATTTCAAAAACAAATTTTAACTCTAGGTAGAAATGCTTAGGCATAGGGTTGTGCACTTTTAAAACAATTTGGAACAGAATAGAGCAGAATAGAGCTTGTCTTTTGTTAGGTTTCTACATGAGTCTGATATAAGAAGCCACCTTCGTGATTTGTATTCAAGATATAGTTGTATTAATGATCTGACTCATTAAAGAGCTAGAAAAATGGGGTAAATCTTCATTAAGATACACTGATACACTCACGTGATAAAAAGACAGCACAGAAGAAGGCATGGAGCACATAAAATATGTAATTCTTTTTGGGGTACAAGACCCAGAGGAAAGGCAAAGGCCATGTTCATGTTGCATGGCTGATGAAGTCATGCCCTCCTTGAGCCAAATGACCAGTTTCCATACACCAGTACTGCACAGGCTGGCATGTCTTAATCTGAATTTTCAAATCCTCCCAAATTTTCCCTGCTTCCCCCATCTCCCTCTCCTCTTCTGTTCTCCTTCTCTTCTCATTCTTCCTGGCATTCCTCTTTGCCATCCCAATGGTGAAATAAGAATAGGTGCCGCCACAGTCAGGGTTATGGTGCAAAGCCATGGATTGATGACGTGCCATTAAGTCATTTTCAACTACTATCAATCACATGGATAGATTTTCTCCATGAGGATGATACCACATATACTCATTTTTATTTTTATTTTTATTTTAAAGGGCCCTATTTTGACTTCCCACTGACATGTAGCTTCGGGAGGACAAAATCTGGCATAGTTCTGCAGAACTTTTCAAGAATTTTATCTCTGTCCAAAAAAACAAGGGACTCATTAAACACCTCTGTCAGTTATGTCAATAACATAGTTAACTGGAGGGAATTACTCTAGCTTCAAACAAACTCTGGCTATTTAGAGCTAAAAGTAACTCTCAGAGCATTAATTGACCCAGGTCAGTTTTCTTCTATTCAAGGATACCACAGACACCCACAACCCTTTTCAGGATGCAAATGTGGCTAGTGGGTAAAGAGAAAGAAGAATTGCTAATACAGGTAGTCCTCAACTTACAACCACAATTGAGCCCAAAATTTATGTTGTTAAAGCGAGACATTTGTTAAATGAGTTTTGCCTCATTTTATTTAACAATTTAAATAAATGATTCATTTTAACAATTGCCACAATTGTTTATTTATTTATTTATTTATTTATTTATTTATTTATTTATTTATTATATTTCTATACCGCCTTTCTCCTGTAGGACTCAAGGCGGTGTACAGTCAAGAAAAATATAGACACACAAACATCATAAAATTGCTAATTAAAATTATTACTTAGTTTGGTCAATTAAATAAAACCCAGAATTAGATAACATTTAAAAAATCAAATTGTTAAGTGAATCATTGCAGTTGTTAATTTAGTAACATGGTTGTTAAGTGAATCTGGCTTCCCCCTTGACTTTGCTGGTCAGAAGGTCGCAAAAAAGTATTACATGACCCCAGGGTACTACAACCATCCTAAATATGAACCAGTTGCCAAACATTTGAATTTTGATCACCAAAACTAGCAAATTATGGTCAGAATATGAATGTCAGGGTTCCAAATAACACCCCCAATGAAAGAAAACTACGAGACTTGAGTTTCCTCAAAGTTCCATTTTATTAGAGATGTCATATTGGCACATCTGGAAAAACCCGAATCTGAAAGCTTCCAGGTTTTCCCCACCCACAAGTCCATCACATGATCCAATCAAAGCACCGTCCCAACTGGAGATGCCTCCCAGTTATAGCCACCCAGGTACAGGGCAAAATGTCCTTGACTTTCTGAGAAAGGAATATATAGTCATAATATCACCCTGGCTCCATACAATCCCCCCTCCCAGTTTCCCACAGTAGTAAATGTGGCAGGCCTGAAGATCCAACGAACAAAATGTCTTCCAGGCCTGACAATGAAGCTACCTGATGACATTAGTGTAATCATAATTCAAATTTAATTCATGATTCATAAATTGGAGGCTAGACATTATGTGACAAATGTACTTTGTTTTCAGATTTCAGACATACAGTCAAGAGAAGCTATAAATCTCTTACATTCACATTGTAAGTCATTACGGTATTTCATATTAGGTGAATGCAAAGTTATAATGTTGCTTCTATGAGTCTGGCAGTATTAAGAGTAATTATATGTTCCAATAGTTGACATCATGGCTGTAATTTTCCTCTTTGTCTGAGGTTTTCACAAATGAATCTCACAAGATACTGAGAGCTTCATAAAAAAGTGAATATTGTAAGGATGTTTAACTGTTTGCCTGAGTCTGCCCAGAGGCATATGTATAATCTTATGAATACTCCCTCTTGGCCAAAACCCCTTCTCTAGGAATTTAGCTGAGAAACTCTGGAGTTTTGTAATTTTCAAACCAATTTTTCATTTTCTCTGGAATTAGTGAACAGGAAAGTATCTTCTCATCACGTTTCCTGTCAGTTTATGCCTCACATTCTTGCAGCCATTTTGATCACTGGGTTCAAGATTTGTTCAGTACCAGAATGAGGCTTTTCTCATGTGTGCTAGTATGTTACCCAGACACTGTACAAATCATGTGGAAAGGTTTAACACGCTGTATGGTCCAAGCTAATTCAAAATACGCTTCTAGCATTTCCTTGTGCGTTTCCATATTTACACATTTCCTTGTTAATGTGTATTCTATGAAAAAATACCTCAACATTGCTCCTCAGCAAGGAGGCAATGAGTAGAGAGCTACTGGCATTTATTCCTCAAACCGGGTTTAGTGCACCCTGTTATTAACACAGCTGCCTGCAATTTCTGCTGGTTCGAATCTCTCCAAGGCTCAAGGTTGACTCAGCCTTCCATCCTTTCTAAGGTAGGTGAAATGAGGACCCAGTTTGTGGGGGCAATAAGCTGACTTTGTATAAAATATACAAAAGAATGAAGGCTATTGCTTAACGCATTGTAAGCCGCCCTGAGTCTCCGGAGAAGGGCGGCATATAAATCAAATTTTTTTTTAAAAAAAAAAACATGGTTACCTTAATCCTAGATCTATGTACCCAGGCCTCTCAACTGTTACAATCAAACTTAATCTGAATAAGAGTGCACAGGTATTCATTTCAGAATTAACATTTAATTTATTTACCTACTAAAATAAACAAAGGGTTTTCTCATGTCCCATATGTTTACCTCGCATATATACTTAGGTGTGTGTTTAGACATATGATGATATAGATATAGATATAGATATAGATATAGATATAGATATAGATATAGATATAGATATAGATATAGATATAGATATAGATATAGATATAGATATAGATGTATAGGTACAGGTACAGTACAGGTACAGATACAGATACAGATACAGATACAGATACAGATACAGATACAGATACAGATACAGATACAGATACAGATACAGATACAGATAGTGGTGTGGTAACCTAGAGGTGGAGCTCACAATCAGGAGGCTGTGATTTTGATCCTAGGTAGTAGCAGATATTTTTCTCTCTGGACGCATTGAGTAATTGTCTGCTGCAAACTCCACATAGGCATCAGGAAGGGCATCCAGCCAATAAATGCTTGAGCTCTGTTCAGGCACCCCGACTCCACCTCAATGCAACTGGCCCACAGTGCCTCTGCCAGCAAAAACAGAACTCGGGAGGGCTATGTGCGGGGGCCCCCGAGCTCTATTTTCACTGGCAGAGTGGGGCAGGAGGCTATTGTGACTGAAAACGGAACTCAGGAGCCTGTTTTCACTGGCAGAGTAATGTCTAGCTGGCCACGTCCACCTTGGCCACGCCCACCCCATACCCCAAGGTCAACCACAACCCTGATGTTGCCCTCAATGAAATCGTGTTTGACACCCCTGCTGTAGAACATCCGTATACATTCTTCCATCTCTGTTGTAATAGAGAAGAAAGAGGATGTGGCCCTTTCACTGGAATAAAATAAGCCAAATTTGAAGTCTTTGACATTGCCTGATTTCAACAACCATTGAAACACTATTGTTACATTAAAAATCTGACTATAATAGTTTCTTGTGTGTACAGATGGCATATCCTGTGAGACTGTGGTGAATTACATTTTTTTTGAACAAATAGCCCTAAACTGTTTTTCCCAGAGGATTGTGAACAATTCAGGGAGATTTGCATTAGGAATTGCTTATGGCAAGAGCCACACTTTTTCTGGGCCAGTTTTATTTACAAAAGCTTGTAAACAAGCTTTTACATTTCACTATCCCTCATGTAATTTGCTCCAGCCTCACCTAGCAAGACATAATGTTACAATTAGGAGACCGAATAGATAAAATCTGGAGAAGCATGAATGTTTTGTCCTCTGCATTATAAAAGTAGTCCTCGACCTACGACCACAATTGGGCCCAAAATTTCTGCTGCCAAGCAAGACAATTGTTAAGTTAATTTTGCCCCCTTTTACGATCTTTCTTGCCGCAGTTGTTAAGAAAATCACTGCAGTTGTTAAGTTAGTAACATGATTGTTAATGGGGGGGCTGCCCAGAAGGTCACAAAAGGAGACTGCATGACCCCAAGACACTGCAACATAAATACATGCCAGTTGCCAAGCATCCTAATTTCAATCACGTGACCATGGGGAATGCTGCAGCAGTCGTAAATACTAAGTCACTTTTTTCAGTGCTGCGGTAACTTCGAATGCTCACTAAATGAATGGTAGTAAGCAGGGGTGAAATGCTCCTGGTTCAGACCGGATCGCCCGATCCAGTAGCGATGGAGGCGGGTGGTTCGGAGAACCAGTAGGAAAAATCCCTTCCACCACCCCCCCATGCCCAGCTGAGCCATGCAATCATCAGAGGCTTTTTTTAAAAAAATTTAAAAGCATTTTTTTTACAACCTCTTCGGCAGAAAAAATGCTTTTAAAAGTTTAAAAAAAAGGCTCCGATGATCGCATGGCTCAGCTGGGATCATCAGAGGCTTTTAAAAGCATTTTTTCTACAACCTCTGAAGACAACCTCTGCTTTTAAAAGCCTCTGACGATCCAGCTGAGTTGCCTGATTGGCAGAGGCTTTTAAAAGAAAAAAAGCCTCTGCTGATCAGGCAACTCAGCTGGGATCGTCAGAGCCTTTTGAAAGCATTTTTTCTACAACCTCTTCATCGAAGAGGTTGTAGAAAAAATGGCTTTAAAAGTAAAAAAAAAATTGGCCACGCCCACCCAGTCACATTACATTCTCCCCCACTCCCCAAGCCATGCCCACAGAACCGGAAGTAACAAATTTTAGATTTCACCACTGGTAGTAAGTCAAATGTACCCAGCACAATATTGTAAGCTGAGAAGAAAAGGGAAAGGAGAGGGTCATTTCTAGTTGATTTTGCCTCTGTGCAGATCTCATGACACAAACGGAAAGAAGTGTGGCAGAAGAGGGTAGATTTTTAGAATACGTAGCCTAGAAAACTGCATGTTTATCGAAGCAGCAGTGCAAGAATAGAAAACTGAAACTCAAAGAGGAAGTAGAGACAGGTTGGAAAGTGTTTATTACTGTTTTAAGCCTAATCACTGACCAGAGTTATAATACTGGTATGTTCAGCATCCAATTATGGAAAAGAATTTGCAGCATGGAGAAAAAATAACTATAGAACACAGGTAGTCCTCAACTTACAACTATAACTGAACCCAAAATGTATGTTGCTAAATGAGAAATGTATTACGTGAGTTTTGCCCCATTTTACGACTTTTCTTGCCATGTTTGTTAAGTGAATCTCTGCAGTTGTTAAATTAGTAACCCAATTGTTAAGTGAATCAATGGCTTCCCCATTGATTTTGCTGGTCAGAAGCTGGCGAAAGATGGTCACATGACCCGGGGACACTGTAATTGTCATAAATGTGAGTCAGTTGTCAAGCATCTGAATGTAAATCATGTGACCAACTTTGAACGGTCACTAAGTGAATTGTTGTAAGTCAAGGATTACCTGTATTTTGAGAAAGCAACAGAATATTGAGGGAAAAATCACATTACAAAAGCAGGTTAGGAAGGGTATTTTGTACTATAAAAGTGAATGAATGATTTGATTGGTCTATAATTTTTGATATGTAACCTGCATTATATTGAACAACCTAGCAGTTCGAAAGCAAGTAAAAAATGCAAATAGAAAAATAGGGACAATCTTTGGTGGAAGGTAACAGAGTTCCATGCGCCTTCGGCATTTAGTCATGCTGGCCACATGACCACGGAGACGTCTTTGGACAGCACTGGCTCTTTGGCTTTGAAACGGAGATGAGCACTGCCCCCTAGAGTCGGGAACGACTAGCATGTATGTGTAAGGGGAACCTTTACCTTTATAGGCTGCAAAAATCCAGACAATCAATAGATAGTAGTAAAGATAATTTTCTTCATCGCTTGGCTGAATTTTGCATATCTTTAGTTGGCCCACATCATGAAATTCTGTACAAATGGAAAAATCCTGATTTTTTTCTATACTTATTTCTCCCTTTATTAAGGATGACATACAGTACATGCTTTTTGAATGCAATGGTAAGAGTAAATCATAAAGATACTGAAAGAGATCAAACAGCAGGACAGTGAAATTGAAAATGTTGGTTCCCTTACAGTAAGCACAATAAAACTGATTGATCTACAGCTTTATTATTTGGTTCATTATTTCCTTCTTGTATTTAAATCCTGCTTTTTTTTTTTTAAACTTGCCATCAAATTGTGGTGTTTTAAAAAAATATTTCTTAAAGGCAACGTACATTTTTATTCAGAACAGTATTCAGATTTTCTAAGAGTATATTTGATACAAAGTTCCTGAAATACACTGTGCCATAAAACCATACTTTGAATCTCATGTCTCATGTCCTACCTTAACCATGAAAACTCAGCTGGCCAGTCATTCTTTCTCAGTTCAGCCCACCTCATAGGGTTGTTGTTGTAGGGAAAATACAAGGAAAGCATGTTGGATATATTTGCTGCCTTGAGTTATTTTAAAAGTAATGAAGGGAGGGAGGGAGGGAGGGAGGGAGGGAGGGAGGGAGGGAGAGAGAGAAGGAAGGAAGGAAGGAAGGAAGGAAGGAAGGAAGGAAGGAAGAAGAAGAAGAAGAAGAAGAAAGAGAGAGAGAGAGAGGGAGGGAGAGAGAGAGAGAGAAAGAAGGAAGGAAGGAAGGAAAGAAAGAAAGAAAGAAAGAAAGAAAGAAAGAAAGAAAGAAAGAAAGAAAGAAAGAAGGAAGGAAGGAAGGAAGGAAGGAAGGAAGGAAGGAAGGAAGGAAGGAAGGAAGGAAGGAAGGAAGGAAGGAAGGAAGGAAAAGCAAGCAAGCCTTGGTGGCACAGTGGTTAGAATGCAGTTTTCCAGGCTGCCAGCAGTTCAATCCTGACTGGCTCAAGGCTGACTCAGCCTTCTATCCTTCTCAGGCCGGTAAAATGAAGACCCAGATAGTTGGGAGCAATGTGCTGACTCTGTAAACCGCTTAGAGAGGGCTGTAAAGCACTAGGAAGCAATATATAAGTCTTAAGTGCTATTGCTATTGCTAAAATAGTCACCATCACAAGCATGTTGATGTTTGAGACATGAAGTTCTCTCTGTCAACTACCTTTGGATTTCAGAAAGAAGTGAAGGGATTTACAGCACTGAACCCCCTTACATTCACTGCAGTTTCTCTGATACAGAATATTATTATTTTTTTAGGTTTGATTTTCTAGGTTTAACTATATGAATGAAAGACTTTTTTTTTCTCTTCCAGGGGCCTGGATACAAACAGATTTCCCATCAAGTTCCCAAGTATCTGAAGAGGGCTTGAGAAATAACGTGGAGTCCAAATCACAATCAAATATCATCTCATGGATTTCCTTGCCTGGAAGTGTTACTGATGTTATAGAGGAGATACAAGCTCATCCAACAAAAAATGCAGCCATGGAGGAAGAAATTGGACAGAGTAAGAAAGGCCAATCATTACACAAGTTACTAGGATTACAATTTCTAGAATTATGCTTGCAGGGAATTAATTATTTTAATTCATCTGACAAGGATAACTTTGAAGAAGTCATAGATCTCTATCTGAATTTCAGTGCTGCTGTCCTGACAAGGCACCAATGCTGAATGTTCAAGATAAGAAATATCCATTGCACTAATGATTGCATGTATACATACAGGTAGTCCTCGAATTGTGACTGCAATGGAGACTGCCCATCACAGTCATAAGCCATAAGGTGGTAATTTACCACAGTTTTCTTGTGGCAATCATTAAGCGAACGCCATGGGTGTCAAAAGTGAACATGGTAGTCATTAAGCAAACAAACCCATTGTTTTCTGTGGCACAGTTTTGCCAAAAACCAGAAGTGCCAGTTTTCAACAAAACCATTATAAAACATAGGCATGTGTTTATGAGACACTAAAAAGGGCTATACAGGTGGCTGGGTTGCTGAGCCCCCAAAGTATGGACCGGGGTGGGTTCTAATTTTTTTTACTACCGGTTCTGTGGGAGTGGCTTATTTTGTGGGTGTGGCTTGGAGGTCATGTGACTAGGTGGGCGTGGCTAGCTGATCAGTCATTTCTGGAAGGTCCTCGCATTTACGACCAAGTCCTCGCACTTACGACCTGACTCATTTGTTTATTTTTAACACTGATCAGCTGTAGGACGGCCCTTTGAAGCCCTGTGGCAAGAGTTTAAACAGGTTTTTTCCCTCTAGTCATCAGCTGGGACTCAGGAGGCTGCAATAGATTGGGGGGTGGGACCAAATAAAAGGTAAGAATAACGTGGGTGGGGGGGGCTGGGAGGGGGGGGAGAGAACCGGTTCAGTGACGTCATATTGTCACCGCTACCGGCTCGGCCAAACCGGACCGAACCGGGAGGAACCCACCACTGGTATGGACCTGTGACTTCAGGGAGGAATGTGACTGTCCGAACTTTGGATCTGGACCGTAAATCCCCTTTTTCAAGGTGGTCATAACTTTGAGTGGTTGTTACATGACCAGTCATAAGTGAAGAAATATGTCTATATGCATACAGTAGATATGCACCCATCATATTGAGGGAGGGGGGTAAGAAACATTATGAAAGTGCATAAAAGGAGTAATCTGCAGCACACATGGGGAAAGACAAGGGAAGAAGTACATATAAAGCCAGCCTGGTTTTCCACTTGATTTGTTTTGCAGGTGAAACTTTCTCAAATGAGAACAAGAGTTTTGACAATAGTAAGACTTCTTTTGCAAAACGTCTCAATGAAAATGAAGAAAACCAAAAGGAAGCAGAGGAAGGTACTTTGCACAACATACGCAGAAACTAATACCATTGTAGCCCGCCTGCCATTTCATAATATAATTCTCACAGCAAAATTTGAGTCTTTCCTTTGCCATGTCTTATTTTTATACTAGATATAATTTCTCTTTCATGGCTGCATTGAACTTAAAAGCCCTGGGAAACTTGGGGAGACGAGAATGTCCCCAAATTGTAAGGCAAACTGGTATCCTCCAACTTTTCCAGGAGGCTAATGAGTTGTTGAGAAAGACCAAAACTGCACAAAGTACCTGTGCACGTCCTCCTCTCACCTCCTCCCTCAGTGAGGTGAATTATGCTGCCTCAATGGCATGAAACGCCTTACTGAAACCATCACATATAGGCCTTCTGCTTTGTATCACTTGAGTGCATCTTATTTTAAAGTCCTTTTACTATTGTGTTAATGATAAATGTATATGTATTCTTCATATTTTTATATGTTGCAGGTTATCCGTGTTCTCCTGGACAGTTGTTTCCTGATGTTCAGATGGATGGATGCCAATCCAAAGAAGAGTTATTTTATATTCCCTATAGGTCAGCTAAATTATACATTACCAAGGTAAACAGTGATGATCATTTCCGACATACATTGATTTTATCCAATAAGGAATATGGTAGCAGGATGGGAAACAGAAAAAATACCACCACTGTAAGGGCCCTTGCAAAACATCACCAAAAGTACCAAGAAAACGATATAGAAAGGCAAGTCTCCTAAGAAAGTGGGACATTATTTGTAAATAATGAACATTAATATATCAGTGGTCCATTTTCACATTCATTCTCATTTAAATGTACTGAACACAAACCAGTTCTTTCTTCCTTTTCCTATTGCAATATTTGTCTCTTAAGAAAACGTTTTTTTCATGGTCATCTATTAAATGAATAATAAATGTCAAATCGGGGTTTTTAAAACATTCTGCCCTGAGATAGAACTACGTTTACACCTGGTTCAAGACACAGACATTTTTACTCAAGTGCTCAACAAGGTAAGATTGGAATGAGATCTTCCTTTGCAGCACCTGATTTGAAGAGCTGCCTTTCCCTTGACTCACAGAAAGATCCCGCTGATAGAAGGACGTTAAAAATGTTTCACAAATCTACAAATATTCATCCAATGAACAAGAGAGTACCATGAATACAAAATACATGCCTTAAATGTTAGTTGTATGTCCGCCGAGCCCAATGGTGGGTTTCAAAAATTTTTACTACCGGTTCTGTGGGTGTGGCATGATGGGCATGGCATGGCTTGGTGGGCGTGGCAGGGGAAGGATACTGTAAAATCTGCATTCCCACCCCACTCCAGGGGAAGGTTACTGCAAAATCCCCATTTCCTCCCAATCAGCTGGGACTTGGGAGATAGAGAATAGATGAGGTGGGGCCAGTCAGAATTTTTACTACTGGTTCTCCGAACTACTCAAAATTTCTGTTACCGGTTCTCCAGAACTGGTCAGAACTGCTGAGAATTCTCTCTGGCCGAGCCATACACCATACCGTGTATGTACAATTTGTTCCTTAAACATTTTTATCACTTTACTTCTAAACCTGTCTCAGATTTTAAAAATTACAGTTGCTAAGTATTACAAATAGTCCTCAACTTAGGACCACAATTGAATTTCTATTGTTAAGGCGGTTGCTAAGTAAGTCATGTCTGATTTTACAACGTTTCTGCAACGATTGTTAAGCGAATCACTGAGGTTGTTAAGTGAATGACAAGCTCATTAAACAAATCCAGTTTCCGTCACTGACTTTGCTTGTTGGAAGCTGTCTGTGAGGGTCACAAGTGGTGATCACATGACCCTAGGACATGTTGTAAATACATGCCAGTTACCATGTGCCTAAATTTTGATCACGTGACCTGGAGGATCCTAAAAAAACTTTAAATGCGAGGACTGGTTGAAAGTCACTTTTTTCTAACTTTGAATGATCACTTAAAGGATGGTTATAAGTCAAGGATTTTTCGTATAAGAGTTGTGAATTGATTGAGCCTTCTAAAATTAAATGCGGTTAAGATGCATTTTGGTCTTGCTGTCTGCTTGTGCTAGTTCAACATATCTATGTTCAGTGGTGGGATTCAGCCAATTCACACCTATTCAGGAGAACCGGTTGTTAACTTTCTAAGCAGTTCGGAGAACCGGCGTTTGAAAGAAATCTTGTTTTGTTTTTTCCACTTTACAGGGCTAATCCTGTAGGAAGGCAGAAAGAAAACATTCTGCTGTTATTTCTAGCCTAATCTTTATTGCCCTGCTTACAGAAACTGCCTCTCTGGTTAAGCCTTGTTACATTGTAACAGCTAAGGCGAAGCACCCATTGGCATGAGTGATGTTGAGTTGGCCACACCCACACAGTCATATGTCCACCGAGCCGAGCCTCCCCAGCTGGTCATTAGGGCAGAGAACCGGTTGTTAAATTATTTGAATCCCACCACTGTCTATGTTGTTTCTCTTATAGTACAGTACAGCCAAATGTTGACTGAATGTTCACCCGTGACACATTGTTAAGGATCTGTATTCAATAATGACATCGATTTGTTTTTTTCTGTTTGCATTTCTGTGCAGCTTGCAAAAGACATGCACCAGATGAAAATCAGATACGTGAAAGTTATCAAAGAGCTGGAGCATTTTGGAAAAGAAAGTCAGGTGATTTTTTTTTTTTTTTTTGTTCCTGTTATGACAGAAACAATCCAAGTGCTCAATTGCTTTTCATGTCATCGTGAGAACAAACATGAGCCAACCGAATCCGTTCTACTTGAGTTACATCTGATAAAGGATGTCAGATGGTTGGCATGGAATATGACTTATTTCGACTGCAATTGTCTACATAGATAGGTAGGACATAGATAGGTTGTACATTTGTAAGATGGCATTGTTGGGGGGGGGAATTCCAAATGCAGAGGAATCAGTCTCTTCCATCTCTTACTTATCGGATGTATTGGAATTCCCCAGATTTTTAACACATTTGGAAAGCACCAGATGAAAAGAGCCTATAGCAACTTGTTGAAACTAATGAGATTCAAATGCAACAAACCTTGTTTAGGATTAGGCCACATTGAAGAAATGTTCAGGAGAGAAAATTATCTTGAAAATGTAGAGAGACTTCTCTCTTATGGTCTAATTCATTTACATCCATGGTTTTTTTTTTTCAAACTTGGCAACTTTAAGATGCTGCTTGGAAGTTGAAGTCCACACATCTTAAAATTGCAGGCTTCAGAAACCTATGTTGTGCGTTCTGTTCTCTTGCCTTTTGCCCCATTCCGAATATGATGGTGACTTTTGAAAACATAAACTCCAGTTTTCATAGAAGAGAGCGCCCTCTAGTGGTTTTTGTGGGTGAAAGCATTTACAGTAAAGATCCAATTATCTGACAATAAAAAGGTATTGTCTCCTTGAACTGAGCCTGTAATGACTTTAATCTGCAGACACAATAGGGAGGAAATAATTTGACACTCTTTGGGATATATTTCAGCATCCTTAGTATCATCCAAATACTAAACAGATACTTGACTCTAGCAATTTTGGGGTTTGTTTTGTTTGTTTAGATTAACCAAGGTCTGAGAATAACCTTCTGGAAAGAGTGCATATGTGTGTTTTTGTGTGTTTGTGTGTTTGAATATATATGTAACATACACACATATACTGATACCCATACCCATACCTATACCTATACCTATATCTATACATATACACAGTGGTGGATTGCTACCGGTTTGCCCCGGATCGGGCGAACTGCTAGTGATGGCGGCAGGATGCTCCGCCCACCCACCCGGACATCTCTGCGCATGCGCAGAAGCATTGTGCACGTGTGTGCACCCATGAGCGAACCGGTAGTGACGGGATTTTAATCCCGCTACTGCATATACATCAGGGGTGAAATCCAGTAGGTTCTGACAGGTTCTGGAGAACCGGTAGCGGAAATTTTGAGTAGTTCAGAGAATCAGCAAATACCACCTCTAGCTGGTCCCAGAGTGGGGTGGGAATGGAGATTTTGCAATATCCTTCCCCCAGGAGTGGGGAGGGAATGGGGATTTTGCAATATCCTTCCCCTGTCACAGCCACCAAGGCACACCTCCAAGGCACAAAACGTCCACCAAGGCACACCCACAGAACCGGTAGTAAAAAAAAATTGAATTTCACCACTGATATACATATACAGATTTTGTGTCTCTGTCCATTAGTTTTATGGAATAAAAATAATAGAACAAAAATTGGAAAAAGATGGAAGGGAAAGAAAGACAGAATGTGTGCTTTAAGAAAGAGAAAAAGCTGTCCTTTCAAATACATGGAAATATTTCTATATATTCTTCTGTGTCTAAGTTCCTAGTACAGGGATGGACCATATTTAAAGGGACTACAGCTGCAGTCACCAATCGTGCACAGAGACAGACACAGAAACATGGATGGGTATGCATCCAAACCTCCCTCCTGCAAAATGAACCCCCATTAATTATGTCCTCTTATTGGAGGAGGAAAGGAAAGGCCATGAGGGACCTCAATACTCCTTTGTTCTTCTTCCCATCAACCGCCAAAACATTCTCTGTTTTGCTGGGAAGAAAGCAGACACAATCAGGAATCTTCCTTTCCTTCCGGTGAAATAGTTGAATGTTGTATTAGTTTTGTTGTAACTGGGCTTATTATGTGTCTTCCCTAAGGAAAAAAAAGCTTCCTCATCAGTCGAGGTGATGGTGGTTAATTTAGATCTCACTTGAAGGCATAAGCATGAGCAGTTTTACTGCAGGTTTATGCAGATGTCCATTACCATTTGAAGCTGGAAACTGTGATCTTCTAATTCATGTTGAAATTAGGCACCCTTGTGTTTGACGTAGTTGCCCTGTGGATCTGTTGTCTTAGAACATAATTATTTCACTAGCTGCTCTCTGCATCACAGCCAATACATTTTTAATGCTGTTATTAAAACTGCATAATTAAGAATAACTAACTCTCCAAATGATTTAATTTCATTTGGAATGTCGGAGGTCTGTGAACTGTCTAGTCATTTCTGATGAAAATATAATTCTTTGATAAAGCGTATCAGCAGGACTTTGGAAAGCCTAATACTGTAAAACTTGGTCTAGTACACTGTGCATGGGGGGGGGGGGGGAATCTCGTAAAATTTTAAAAGTTCTATTTGTATCTGGATATTTAGATACAACAGCAGACTTTGTTTAACAGCAAAGGCAGACAACATTTTCCTTTATTCATCCTATTCCTTTATTTACTTACTTGCACATGAGGCATCACTGGAGGCTTTCAAAGAGAGACTGGATAGTCATTTGTCTGAAATGGTATAGGGTCTCCTACTCAAACATGGGGTTGCACTAGAAGACCTCCAAGGTACCTTCCAACTCTATTCTATGTTCTATGTTTCATTTTCTATGTGCCAGTCCCTGATTATAATGTTGAAGGATTGCCTAACAAGAAATGTTTGCCTTGTTGGGCCCAAATAGGTCTATATTAGTCCAATTGTTGCAGGCTATTATAATTCTCTCCTTATTTCCCTGGCCTTTGATTCTTTGTTAGGAAGATGCAAATAATCAGGATTACAGAACCCATTACCCCTCTCAGCTATGGGATAAATGAAATAAAAGAAATCCCAGTTCTCTGGATGGATTGTTTTACCTGACTGCAAAGAAAATGTTTTGCTACCCAAGAAAAAGGATGAGACAAGTAGCTGTAGAATATGTAATCCTGAAGAGTGTTTGAGATGAGATACTATACCCTGTTTTCCCAAAAACAAGACATCCCCCCGAAAATAGCACATGCGCTAAAATAAGCCTCCCCCCGAAAATATTTAAAGACAGAGCTGGAAATCAGGTAAGACAGCAAGAGGAGCCTCATCTTGCTCCACACACCCCAAAATAATAATATCTCCCTGAAAATAAAACCAAGTGCTTATTTCAGAGTTCAAAAAGATATAAGATAGAGTCTTTTTTTCAGGGAAACATGGTATTTAAAGTATTTGGGACTTATAGACAGTACCGATTTGGACCGAAAATATTCTTCGAGTATAGTAACTCACTTTTGACCAGAGTTGAGTTCTATTTTCTCCAAAATAGAACTCAAAATAGAACCCAAAATAACAAAAGAATTTTCTGGTATTTTCCATTTTCTCACAAGTAAACAAATAATAATAATTCCCACAACACAACTTTCTACAAATGCCTCTACTATTCTTTCTACTATTCTTTCTGCTGGTTATTCTTTCTTCCTTTCAAAAATGGAAAGGAATAACACAGGGGTCCCCAACCTCGGTTCACAAACCACTATTGGTCTGCAGACTAGTGGAAACCGGGCCACGCAAGCGTTGAGCGAGCTCGCAAGGCTCCATTTCTGCATGCGCAAGATTAGGTTGCATGCACAAAACCATCCCCTTCCCCCACCCCTTCCCTCACCCACCGCTACCAGTCCACAGAGTCTGAAAGTTTGGGGACTGCTGGAATAACAGCAGACAAAAAACAGTGTGGAGAAAAAAGTATTCAGACTTTGTTTGAAAGCTCCATGCATTTTAAGCTAGGGTTAATTCCTCAGGGGTACTATCTCTACTAACCTAAATAAAATATTTTGTAATTTCAAAATCTTTGCAGGTGGAAGCACCAAACACTCCAGGAGATTAACAATGTCATGTAACTTGGACCATTTTATTGATTTATTTAAATGGTTTCCCCATTCTTGGTCCTGTGATACTTGTCAAAATCTTTTGATAATATAGACAGCTACATAAAGGCCAAGGTTATGAATCCCTAATTTCCTGGTGTATCCCTAACCAAGTAAGCTACCAAGTTGTTATCAAATGTATGTTACAAAAGAAAAAGAGAAGCATAATCCAAATGTTTAGGTTCAGAGGATTATTTTCTCCCTCGATAGCTGTCATTAAAGATTATTTTCCTCACCATAATCTGTCAATAGAAGCAAGCCGTAATGGCAGTGAGAAACCAATACAGTGACAAAATAAAGCACCTGAGATCTTCTCTGGAAGCTTATCAAGAAATGGTAGGAAAAGAAAAGAAAAGCTGGCAAGACACAAGAAAGGTAAGAAGCAAAACGCAGTCATCTTGAATGAAAGGTAGGCAATTACATACGTATTACGTGCATGATTTATGAATTGCTTCTTGTCTTCTTCTGCATTCTTAACGATTGGTAGTGCTGTACCGCTGTACTTTCGCTCTTTATTTCTTCAAAGTCTCCTTGTTAAGGAAATAAAATGTCTAGCTTTCCACTGTATATGTTCAAGTTTTGATGGGGTAGAGTAGCCACACAAGAGCTGACCTCATTTCAAATCCACAGTCGTAGATCCAGAAATACCAATCCCTTCCAATGTAACCATCGGTCAGTGTTACTTTGATAACTGCTAGGTGAGATGACCGAATTCATTTTCCTAATATACGAAATGAAACAATAGTGAATCATCTTTCATGTTTGAAAACATGCTCCCTTCTTAGCTTTTTATTACAGCAGAGATACCATTATTGACACTCCAAGATCAACCAGCAGACCCTCATTTCCATTGTATCATTTATTACACATCCAGAGATTGGAAGAAGAAAACAGGAAGTTGAGACAAGAAAAGGAGGAGCTCATGAACCAGATCCAAGTACAAGACATGAATGCAGACAAAGAAAAGGTAGTCCAGAATTAGGATTGTTAAACATTCTTGGAAGCACACCAGTTTTTTTAAAACTAAAATTATATTTTCTTCTTCCTTGTGTGTTCATGTAGATTATTTTAATAGCTTTCTCATTAGCATCACTTTTGTTTTCTGTGTTGTTTTATATTCACGGTCATAATTATTTTAAGGTTTATATTGCACTTACTGCATCCTAGAGGACGAGCATGCATTTAAGCAGTTAAGCTACTGCATGTATGATCTTTCTCTTCTATTATTGGTTTATGAAATAATGGAGGACAATTATTTCTGGTTTCTGTTGTTTTTTTTGCAGTCTTGGCTCCTAAAAAGCATTATGCAGAAGCTACATTGTCTGTATACCCAGCATAATTTAAGTAAGTGTTTTGCCTCAAAAACCTTGGTTTTTTGCAGTCATTATGCTTTTATTTATTCTTCCTTTATGTAACATTTGTTCGCTAATATTAAAGCATTTTATACCATAGTGTGTTACTCTATCAGCTTCTAAAACCTGATATTATAGAAAAATAGAGTTGAACAATTATAACCCTACCTACCAGATCAGATTTTGGATTTTTATCCACCTAATCAAGTCCTATCCAAGGACCTGGGCTGGGCAGATCTGGATGTTTGATGCCATTAAATGTACCATCACAGGATCGAAGCTGTTCTGAGTAAAGCTGCCTTTTGTAGTTGACTGATGGTGAATGTGTCAATGCCGATGGTGTTCAAATGGTGCTCCAGTTGTTTTGGAATTGCATCCAAGGCACCTATGACCATTGGGATCACCTTTGCTTGCTTTTGTCACTCTATTTCTATTTGCAGGTCTTTGTATTTGATGATCTTCTCCATTTCTTTCTCTTCTGTTCTGCTGTCTTCAGCTACTGTCACGTCCACTATGTAGACTTTTTTGTCTTTCTTATGAACAATTAAGTCTGGCATGTTATGCACCAGGTGCCTCTCTGTTTGAATTTATAAGTCCCAGAGCACTTTAACGTCTTCCTTTTCTATTACTTTCTCTATTTTATGGTCCTACCAGTTCTTGCTTGTTCGCTAATGGTATTTCTTGTAGATCTTCCAATGCAATTTTCTTGCAGCAACTAAATGGATGTGTCTGCGTGTATATGTGTGTGTGTTTTCTGTTTTTTATTTATTTTATTTATATATGTGTTGCTATCTCAGAAATTATACATATAATTCTAATCAAAACTCTGTTTTCAAGTTTTCGTCCTAATTGCCTTCTTTCTATAACCTATTCTTCCTAATCATCAAAACCATATGTCACAAAATCATTTTCTTTTTTTTAAAAAAAATCCATTGATGAATGCCAATAAAAATATTTCTCTAATGATCAGTTTTTAATACATTTTCTTGTACTGTTCAGCTATCAAGGAACTTCGTAGAAGTAGATGGGACCTTGAAAATGTGCAGAAAATGGTAAATATCCAGATAAAATTGCATTGTGGTCAGCAAAATGCCTCAATGTTAGATGAAATAAATATTGGACTTCAGATGAAGAATAAGTAGTCATGTTAAGTTGCTTATAAAGAATGAGAAAGAATAATTCAACTGGAAGGGGAAAAAAGTATGATGTTTTCTACCGCAGTAGTTTTTTTCCTTAATTGGAATCGTCTTAAACTTTTGGAGTTAGGCTGAGTTTGTTTGAGTTTATTTTGGAATGCTATGAGGTTTGTTTTTAACTTTATATTTTTAAGTGTTTTAATTAGTCTGTGGAAAATTGGACTGAAAATTTTGTCAGATTCATTTTCCTGCTTTGCTCAGCTAACATATAATTTTCATGACTATGCTGACTTAGAGATAAGCACTAGTAATAGTTTGATGAGCGATTTGTTGGTTTCAAAACCCCATAGTCCAGGGGTCAGCAACCTGCAACTTGGGAGCCACATGTGGCTCTTTGGGCCCTCTGCTGTGGCTCCCTGTCGGGTGATCCCACCACTGGCTGGCCCCACCCCTCCTCCTATCCTCCCAGTCACTCTCGCCTGGCCTGAGAGGTAAGGGGGACGGCAGGGGATGGAGAAGCGGCCAAGGCAGAGGCAGAGAGATACAGAGAGAGGGGGAGAGAGAGAGAGAGAGAGAGAGAGATACAGAGAGAGTGGAGGAGGGAGAGAGGGGAGAGAGAGATATATCAAAAGGCTTTTGCGGTTGCCAGTGTTTTTTAGCAACTGGTTCTCTGCCCTAATGACCGGCTGAGTAGGCGTGGCTAGGGGGAGTCATGTGACTGGTGGAAGTGAGCGAAATTGAGTGGGCCATGCCCACCCAGGTTTTGTGGCTCCCGATGTTTTCTTTTCTGTGGGAAACGGGTCCAAATGGCTCTTTTTTTTTTTTTAATTTGATTTATATGCTGCCCTTCTCCGGAGAATCAGGGCGGCTTACAATGCGCTAAGCAATAGCCTTCATTCTTTTGTATATTTATACAAAGTCAGCTTATTGCCCCCACAACTGGGTCCTCAATTTACCTACCTTAGAATGGATGGAAGGCTGAGTCAACCTTGAGCCTTGGCGAGATTCGAACCTGCAGTAATTGCAGGCAGCTGTTCTTAATAACAGGGTGCTTTAGACCACTTAAGTACTTTGAGTGCTTAAGGTTGCAGACCCTTTCCATAGTCCATGGCCAACATCTTTTCATATAGAAATGAAAATACTTTTAGTAGCAAAATAATAATAATGAATGAATTAAAGTGAATTGGATAAAATTTAATTTCTTTCAGGTAACTGAAAATAGAGAAACAGAAATGAATGCAAGAGAAATTAAATCTGACACCATAACACAGAATGGACATGGTTCCTTTGTGGTAAGACTCATCTTCATCTTTCAGCAAAGGCCAACATCTGGACTTTTTCCCAATCTGTAATAAATCAGAGGTGCTTTGAGCTGGCATCATATGAGATTTTGTTCCAGGAAAACATTTTAAATCCACAATTCCTGTTAATTTTTGTACTAGGGTTTGTATAATTTTAGAAAAGCATCTAAATTCAAATTTAAGATGGCAAGACCTTCATTTCATGTAGGAGCACCACTAGGGCATTTCTAGCTTAACTTTTAAACATTGCTTTTTTGTAAAGTTTTTAATCAAATACTTTAAACATGCATTGTTGTTCTTTAACTAGAACTACGAGCTAATACATTTTTACATTTTGCTAATCTGGGCACAGTGGTTTTACCATTTTTGAGGCAATATATCAAAACTTCTTGGTATCACTCAGGTGGATATAGAAGAAGCACAAGATTATTTACCAGAAAAGAAATTTCTGTTGGAAGTTAAAACCAATCTGGAACAGATCAGGTCATCCTTGCAGAAACGAGAGACAGAGCTCAAGGATCTTCTACAAACTGAACATTGGTGCAACCCTCAAATTACAGAAACAGAAATGATTCAATGAGTGGAGAAAGGTCAGTATGGATGGGCAACTGAGGGGAGGCTGGTCCCAGAGGTGGAAATGACAAAATAGGCATCATGCGTTGCCTTGATTTGTATATTTTCTTCTGTTCTGAGGATGCAAGCGCTTTACTGCACCATACATGATGACCTCAACACATCAGTGTCCTTTTTATGATGTCATAGTAGTTTGCTGTGGATGCCTCCAATAGTATGTACTTCAATATAGAAGACTGAAATAAACAAAAGTACCATAACAATCTGGTCCTAGGATGTGAGTGCAGTAGGGTTGAGTTTTGCTAGATATTTGTAAATGTCACTAGCTAGACTATAACCAAGTAATTTTAGGCCCACACCCCAATATAGGCATACATGCCAGGCAGTGGTGAAATCCAAATTGTTTTACTACTGGTTCTGTGGCCGTGGCTTGGTGGGCATGGTGTGGCTTGGTGGGCATGGCAGGGGAAGGATACTGCAAAATCTCCATTCCTACCCCACTCCAGGGGAAGGATACTGCAAAATCTCCAGAAGGATACTGCAAAATCCCCATTCCCTCCCCACTCCTGGGAGAAGGATATTGCAAAATCTCCATTCCCACCCCACTCTGGGGCCAGTCAGAGGTGGTATTTGCCAGATCTCCGAACTACTCAAAATTTCTGCTACTGGTTCTCCAGAACCTGTCAGAATCTGCTGGATTTCACCCCTGATGCCAGGGCTTTTTAAGTGTTCTCCTTTCTCTACTGCTTTATATGTATGGTGCAGGTATATATTTATGTATGTATGTAGCATGTGTATATGTGTGTTGCATATGTGTTTAGATAGATATACACTTTCTCTTGCGAGCAGGCAACAGAATTTCATTTTTATTGTGGGCCAGTGTGCTTGCATTAAAAAAAATGATAATAAAAGTTATCTTACCTTATCTTTTAAAGTCCCCTTCGGGAGCAAAAATCGGAGTCACATTTTATGAATGGGTAGAGATTGTAGGAGGCATGGCACTGAGGTGCCATGTAGGCCCAATTTTTCTAAACTTTTGATCAATGTGACAGGTTGCTGCAATTTATTACTTCTACTATTTCTGTAGGCTTCGTGCAGGTTATTTGTTTTTCTGCTCATGTTCTCTGGGAAATCATATCATATATGTTGGAAAACATCTTGGAGACCATAAAACTGTCATATACTCCACACAGAGACACACACATGCCTAGATAGACTATTGTAAATATTTCCATTGCAATGCAAATGGAGGGAAGAAACTGAAGAATACAGAGGCTCATTAAAAGCAGGCGATATACCAGATACTCTAATGCTCTCTATTTCTCATGGTGACTAGAATTAGACTTGAATGAATCCAGCATTAGGGAAGTCTCTGTATGCATTCTGTTTTCAAGGAGTTGTTCTTGTACAACTTTGTACTTATATTTCTATTTCACAGTCTTCAGTCTTCACAGTCAGTTTGTTTCCACTTTGATAGCTAAAATGTATTATAGTTAGTGCAAGTAGTCCTTGTTTAGTGACTGCCTCATTTAGTGACCATTCATGGATATGACAATGATGAAAAAGTAACTTTATGACTAATTCTCACCTTCACAGATCTGTAACGCAAAAAGAAAGCTGAAATAAGATCATAAACGCAGTCATGGTTTCACTTAAACAGCTACTTCACTTAACAACTTAGTTTCTAGTATTAATCGTGGTCACTAAACAAGGACTGCCTGTATAATTATTAAGGCTATATAATGCTCCAATTATTTTGCAACAGATTTTTTTGGAGCCCAAGCACAATATCTGTCTATGGCTCACTAAAGCAGCTTTCCAAGACACTGCAGCTGCTACAGTTGTGTACCAATGGTGACTTATGACCATTGCAGCATTCCCATGGTCATGTGATTTACATGCAAATGCTTGACAACTGATTCACAAACTCAATGGGGAAGCCAGATTCCATTAACAACCAGGTTATTAATTTAACAACTGCAGTGATTCACTTTTAACAAATGTGGCAAGAAAAATCGTAAAATGGAGCAAAACTCAACAAATTTCTCACTTAACAACATAAATTTTAGGCTCGATTGTGGTCATGCAATGTTTTTAGGTTTGTTTGGAATAGATTTTTTTAAATATATATCCCTTTCTCAGCCCTGCATAATAAAATTAGAAGAAATAAAAGAGATGATTGCATCAACTTCAAACTTTTTTACATAGTAAAAAAAGAAACAAGGGAAATGGAAAAAAGCATCCACAAGACATTTTCAGGATTATTTTATGCTATCATTTAGGGTGACCCGCTCCCTACTTCAGGTGGGGGTACGGGAAGATCCCTTAAAGGGTCGAGCTGAGGATTTTGTACAATTCCTGCATGATAAAGTCGCTCAGATTCGGGAAGGCCTGGACTCCGATTGGGTAGATCCAGGGGAGGAGACGGGGGCAGGTCTTGAGAGCGTTATCTGGGAAGAGTTTGACTCTGTGGCTCCTGAGGACGTGGACAGGATTCTGGGCAAGCTTAATGCTTCCACATGTTTATTGGACCCGTGTCCCTCCTGGTTGGTACTGGCCTCCCGGGAGGTTACACGAGGCTGGCTCCAGGGGATTATAAATGCTTCCCTGAGTGAGGGTGTCTTTCCTGCCGCCTTGAAAGAGGCGGTTGTGAAGCCCCTCCTCAAGAAGCCTTCCCTGGACCCGGCTATATTATCAAATTATCGTCCAGTCTCCAATCTTCGCTTTGTTGCGAAGGTTGTTGAGAGTGTGGTGGCGCGACAACTACCCCGATACCTGGATGAAGTTGTCTATCTGGATCCGTTCCAGTCGGGCTTCAGGTCACGATACAGCACAGAAACGGCATTGGTCGCATTGGTGGATGATCTCTGGAGGGCTCGGGACAGAGGTTGCTCCTCTATCCTGGTCCTATTAGATCTCTCAGCGGCTTTTGATACCATCGACCATGGTATCTTACTGCACCGGCTGGAGGGGTTAGGAATAGGGGGCACTGTTCTTCGGTGGTTCTCCTCCTTCCTCTCTGACCGTTCGCAGTTTGTGTTGGCAGGGGGGCAGAGGTCGACCTCGAGGCACCTTATTTGTGGGGTGCCGCAAGGGTCAGTCCTCTCACCCCTTCTGTTCAACATTTATGTAAAACCGCTAGGTGAGATCATCCGTGGTTTTGGGGTGAGTGTTCATCAGTATGCTGATGACACACAGCTATACATCTCCATCCCAGACCACCCCAATGATGCCCTTGCTGTGATGTCCCGTTGCCTGGAGGCCGTGCGGATCTGGATGGGGAGAAACAAGCTCAGACTCAACCCCTCCAAGACCGAGTGGCTGTGGCTTCCGGCGTCCCGGTATAGTCAGCTGGTACCATCACTGACAATAGGGGATGAGATCTTGCTCCCCACAGAGAGGGCCCGCAACTTGGGTGTCCTCCTGGATTCACGGTTATCTTTAGAAGATCATTTGACGGCCGTGGCCAGGGGTGCCTTTTATCAGGTTCGCCTGATCCGCCAGTTGCGTCCCTTTCTGGATCGGGACGCCTTGCGCACGGTCACTCATGCCCTAGTTACCTCCCGTATGGACTACTGTAATGCTCTCTACATGGGGCTCCCCTTGAAAAGCACCCGGAGGCTCCAACTGGTCCAGAACGTAGCCGCGCGGTGATTATGGGCGCAGCTCATTACGCCCATGTAACACCTCTCCTACGCGAGCTGCACTGGCTCCCGGTGGTCTTCCGGGTGCGATTCAAGGTGTTAGTTATCACCTTTAAAGCGCTCCATGGCTTAGGACCTGGGTACCTACGAGACCGTCTTTTGCCACCAATAGCCTCCCACCGACCAGTTCGTTCTCACAGGGAGGGACTACTCAGGGTACCGTCAGTCAAATTATGTCGACTGGCGACTCCCAGGGGGAGGGCCTTCTCTGTGGGGGCTCCAACCCCTTAGAATGAACTGCCCCCGGAGATACGGAATATCCCTGATCTCCGTGCTTTCCGCCGTGCCCTCAAGACCCTGATGTTCCAACAGGCAGGGCTAAACATACAAACATGCAAATGATTTTTTAAATGTTATCTAATTCTGGGTTTTATTTAATTGACCAAACTAAGTAACAATTTTAATTAGCAATTTTATGATGTTTGTGTGTCTATATTTTTCTTGACTGTACACCGCCTTGAGTCCTACGGGAGAAAGGCGGTATAGAAATATAATAAATAAATAAATAAATAAATAAATAAATAAATAAATAAATAAATAAATAAATAAACATGAGGAAGAATTGTGAAGATGGATTAGCCTTCTCTGTGACTCCTGAAAGATTCGTAGCAATGAAAATTAATCTTTTTGTGTTCTGAATTGTATTTTGTATCATTTGGTGGCAAACATTTGGTGGCAAACATTAGATTATTTGTTTCTAAGTATATGATTTAATCATTTCTATTCTTTTATATTTTCATGGATGAAATCAGCTCTGATTTCCAGCTGTGAACAAATTAACCAAGATATATGCCTCTCCCTCATGAGATGGCCAACTATATAAATTTTATTAATAAGTAAATAAATAATAAAATCATAAAAACATTAAAAGTAAATTTAAAAAGAGTGTTTCTATGACAGTTGCTTGTGAAAATTCTGCAAACTACATTTTGAATTATAAAACATTTTATACTGTGTTTAAATCTAATTTGTTGTTCATAATTTATATGAATGTATTTATCTACTTGCTTGCTTGTTTTAAATAAAGTTTATAGGCCTTCCAACTCATAGCAACTCTAGATAGCATGTAATCAGTTGAATGATTGCCTTGCCTTGACATGAACAAATATAATAAACTTTAGAATGCCCAATGATCAATTAAATAACAAGAAAAATTAATGACTATCCTTGTTTTATCTTACATTTAATTTAACGTGAATATATATCTCTACATCAGTTACTTAAAACAGTTCATAGTCAGCCAAATAATAATAACACACTTTACTTTTTATTTTTACTTTCACTTTCACTTTTCATAATTTTGAAATTGAGCCAGCAATAGCCCATTAAATCAATAGTCAATTCTCACACTTGGAAACTCATAATCCACTCAAAACATCTACTGGGCACCTTTCAGTTTTTGTCAATGTCCCCTTGCTTTCCCACCCCATGCTACAGTGTTCTCTCATACACACACACTTTTTAAAGTTTTGAAAAATAAGAGCATTGCTGCTTTATTTCTATGAAGCTAGTTGTTCCTTGCTACAAAGTTCCCATGGGCCTAAAGAGGAATGTAGAGTGAAAGAAAAAGCTGATGCCTCTGGCTTTACAATAATTATCAGAGCAATGATGGAAATATGAAAGGTCTTTGTAGTGCCAAGGAGAACAGATGGGAAGCGGAGAGCTGAAGGCCTCCAGGTGTGCAAACATCTGGGAAAGCAACAGAAAGTCATGAGAACTATTGAGAACGGAACAAGGCCTAAAAGGAAAAGTCAGACATGGTACACTGAAGAAATCAACCAGTGATGCTGACCTTCTTTGCATGGTTTGGAAGGGTAAGAAGCCAAATCTTATGGTGGCCAAGGTACAGATTGAGCACGAGCCCAACCCTTTATCAACCACTGGAATCCAGAGTGGAATGTATTAAGAAACAGCTGGAAACAACATGGAAGACAAGTAGCTTCAGTTACAGCACAACTGTCCTAAAAGACACTAAAATCCCTGCAGTGTTTCAAGTCAAAAGCTACGAGTATCTGGTTAAAAAGTCGAGAAAATGCCAGGTTGGCTAGAATTCAAGCTAAGGCAAAGAGGATCTTAGTTTCTCTGCACTCCTCAGCTGGGGGAGGGTTAAGCCCTGATAATTCATGTTGTTGTGGATAATTCAAGGCTGCCTATAGGCTGCCTGTAAAAAAAAAAAAAAGAGGACTTGGGGGGGAGGAACAGGAGAAAATGAATTTATGAAAAATTGCAGGGATTATGATACATACATTATAAGAAGCCCATTGAATAAGATACATATTGAAAAGGAAGTTGCTGTAGATAAATCTGTAGAAGCCTATAATAGGATAACATAAGTCTAAACCCATAGAAAATCCATAAGAGAAGATACATGTATTATAGGGAGAAAATACTTAAACAATAAATGGATATCCTCAAATAAAGTGATGTTTTTCTACAATATTTTTTCCCTTTAGTCTTCATTTTTTGTTGGTGGTCCACACCATTTCCCTGTGCACAATCTTGGATGCTGGTGGTGGCAGTGAATATTGTTTGTATCCACACATTTTATTTTTCTTTTCTTTTGTAGCTGTATTATACCAGTGGAATTTATGCTACAAAGGATGGAAGTAGATATTAATAAAACTATCTCAAGAAGGTTTTTCCAAAGTCACCATGCATGCTTCCATTGGAATTTAGTCTTCCCATGTCTCTGCAGTTCTATATATCCTACATAAATCTCATATATCCCAGGAGCACCGGTTCACACCGGTTCTATAGAACCAGTAGTAAAACCGGCAGGAGGCTCCGCCCACCAACCTGATGTCATCAAAATTGCAAGTGTGGGCGCGGCCCCGTTGCAAACCGGTAATAAAGGTAAGTAGAACCCACCCCTGCCCAGGAGCAATCATTATCCAGCACTTTACGGTTAAATTGTCCTTTCTCCAACATCTGTTATTTGAGATTTTTTATTTGATCTGGATTCAATCTGGGTTGCTAACAACTGTGAATCATTCCTCATCTTCAAATTGGCTTTTGCTCTGGAAAATGTTTGTATGCTTACCCACTTCAGTTTGTTTGCTTTATATTTTACTTAGTTCATACTGCTCAGAGCAATCGGTAACCTGGAACAGAACTTTACTTTTATATACACAGTGCTCTAGATTGGCAGTGCCGCTTCAAAATTTTAAAGGTGTATATTCAAGAAAGTGACCACTCCAAAATGTAAAACTTTGAACAAATAGTACACTAAATCAGGAGTCTCCAACCTTGGCAACTTTAAGCCTGAAGGGCTTCAACTCCCAGAATTCCCCACTGGGAATTCCCACCTGCACTAAATGCATAAATGAAGGGGGGAAAGTATCCCATCTGTCTAAATATACTTAAAATTTGCATTAGGAAAGTATGCAAAAAATGTATTTTCATGCAAACCTACGATAAAAAAAATCTGATTTGAACATGGCATGAGGCACAAGGAATAATAAGAAACTTGAAAGCAAGATTGACCAATTCATCAATCCATGACTATGGACATTTCAGTTGTGTTAGTTTGGAAACCTTTGAACTTGTGATCCCAGCTCTGCAACAGCACTGAAAACTGAGTTAATGAATATCCAGAGCAAAGTTCAAACTACTTTTTAAGCCATTGCAGCTTTAGTTTCCCATTGGGGAGACCCTTCATTTGTCAACTTTCCTACCAGTTCCTGAACTTTAGATTTTTTTTCCCCCAGCAAATGTTACTTTATGCTGAAGCAAAGGAGAACCTTATAAAATGGCCAATTTCATTCCTGCTGACTCTTTAAGGTAACATTTAAGTAAAGGCTTTAAACCTGCTTCTCAATAGCCAGACAAAACTGAGCAGGAATGAAATTGGCCATTTTGTCAGGTTTTCCTTTGCTTCAGCATAAGACCAGCAAACTAAGAAAACATCTGGCTTTTAAGTTTACATTTTGTTTCTTCTTAAGACTTTGTAGAATTGTTTTTTAATATTCATCTCCTTGACAGATCTCAGCTACAAACTTATGACACACTGACTGGGAAATAAAGTTCATTGGATTTGATGAACTTTCAGGTCAATGTACATAGGACTATTCTGCAGATCTGCTACATGGAAATCCCCTTCACTTAATTGTTTTAGACAGATGTATTCTTAAAACTATATTATGTCATAGGATGCCCTGCCTTGGAAGAGTTACGCTGGAGTTCATTTTGATTTGCAAGGGAGATAGGCCATTACAAAACATGCAAAAGATTCACTTATTCCAGTTAGCCCACAAATTGCTTGATACAGGTAGTCCTCAACTTACAATAGTTCGTTTAGTGACCATTCAAAGTTACAATGGCCCTGAAAAAATTTGACTTATGAACGCTTTTCACATGACCATTGCAATATCCCTAGGATCACTGGTGGAATTCAGCCAGTTTGGGCCAGTTCAGGCGAACTGGTAGTTAAATTGCTGGCTAGCCCCGCCCCTCCCCACCCCGCCCCTTCCAGGAGTCCCCACACACTCCATTTTGGCTCCCAGGTAAGTGCAAGGAGGCCTAGTAGGCCCAAAATGAGGTGTGGGGGTGCAGCGCGTCCCCACCCCATGGCCTGTTTTTGCTCCCAGTAGGGTTCAGGGAGGCCTACTAGGCCCAAAACGGGGGTGGGGGGGGCGGCATGTCCCCCCCCCGGCCTGTTTTTGCTCCCAGGGGGTGCAGGAGGTCAAGTGCACCTGTCACACCCCCTGGCCACAACCACTCAGCCGGTCATTAGGGCAGAGAACTGGTTGTTAAATTATTTGAATCCCACCACTGTCTAGGACCACATGACCACAATTCAGATGCTTGGCAACCAACTCATATTTCTGTTGGTTGCAGTGTCTTGGGGTGATCACCTTGTGCGACTTTCTGACAAGCAAAATCAAACGGGGAAGCCAGACTGAACTTAACAACTGTAGTGATTCACTTAACAAATGCATCAAGAACGGTCATAAAGGGGGAGGGGGAAACTCACTTAACAAATGTCTCACCTAGCAACAGACATTTTGGGCTCAATTGTGATTGTTAAGTTGAGGAGTACCTGTATTTGTTAGTCTGGTTAAACTTTCTCAAAAAAAAAGTGACATATTTTAAATGGATGCTATTAAGGGCTTCCTTTTCTACTACTTCTGAATTCTCCTTCACAGTATAAAGGCAGCATCTCAGCTTCTCCACATATTTCATATGCTCTGTAATGAACAAAAGCCTCAAGCTCCTGATTCCAAAACCCAACAAGTGTTTCAAGTGGTTGCAAGCAGAAACATCTACAGAAAAGATTGTGTCAATATTGAAAGCATCAGATCCTGTGAAAGCCTCTGACTTCAGCAATCTAACAATACACTCACACCTACAGCTCTAAAAGGGTCAAACAAACAGTAAAAATAGCTGCTTGTACACAGGTAGCACAGAGCATCTTGCAGTGCTAAATGGATTTACTCAGAACAGAGAAACATACGTGAAAATATTTTATTTCAAAGTTAAGTGCATCCAATACAGAAGGGACATTTTTTTAAAAAAAAATGGTTATGATTATTCATTGATGGAAACAGCTTGCCATGGCATGTATTTTTATTTATTTATTAAACTTTCTAAACCACCCCACTAGCTGAAACATTCTGCGCTGTTTAAAATAAAGTACGCTGCAATATTATATTTGAATAAAAACACATACAATCAAATAAAATGCAAACTAAAAAGATAGGAAGCTGCAGGCATTCATTTGAAAATTAAAACCACATGAACTAAATCATAAGTAAAAAAACAATTCACAAGTCTTTGTCAGGTGCTGAATGATGCTAATGTGAGAGTAAGTTAAGTTCTCTCGGGAGGAGTTGCGTTAATGGAGCAATACCAGAGGTGGTATTCAGCCAGTTCTGACAGGTTCTGGAGAACCGGTAGTGGAAATTTTGAGTAGTTCGGAGAACCAGTAAATACCGTCTCTGGTTGGCCCCGCCCCCATTTATTCGTTGTCTCCCGAGTTCCAGCTGATAGGCTGGGTCTTCTTTTGTTATTCTGCACAGGAGAACGGAGCTGGAAAGCAGGTTAGTGGGGTGGGGAGGGAATGGGGATTTTACAGTATCCTTACCCTGGAGTGGGGTGAAAATGGGGATTTTACAATATCCTTCCCCTGCCACGCCCACCAAGCCATGCCACGCCCACAGAACCAGTAGTAAAAAAATTTGGATACCACCACTGAGCAACACTACAGAAAAAGCTCTTCCTCTTGTGAAGATCACCTCACTTTTTTTGGGAAGGGGATCTGGAAGAGGGTTTCATTAGATAAACTCAAGGTCTGGAAAGGTACTTCTTTGGTAATCTGGTCCTAAACTGTGAAGAGCTTTAAAGCTCAAGGCCAAAACGTTGAGTCAGAAACGGACCAGCAGTGACTGTAAATGGTAAAGAACTAGCATAATATATTTTTATCAGCCAGTCACAATGTGCATTCCACATTGAACTATTCAAAGTTCTTAGACCATTTTCAAACACAGATTCATTTCCAACACATTGAAATAATCCACTCAGACGTTACTCAAAAGTGCGAATATCTTTGTCCATGTAAAGTCACAGTTGGTAAACCAGCCCAAAGGTGATAAAAAGCACTCTGAGCCAAGACCACCTGGACTTCTAATGAAACTGATGGATCTAGGAGCAGCCCTAAACTATGAACTTGTTCATTTCAAACAAATATAGGCCTCTCCAGGACAGGCAAGGCAACCACTCAAATCCACCGCCCACAATCAATATCTTCATCTCGTCTGCACCGAGTCTCAGTATGTTGGTCCTCATCCAGTCCATTATTGAGCTGGAACGTAATCTGGATTTACAAAGGCTTTCCAGAGGGCAAAGAGGCAGTGGAGCTTGGAAAGTTTGGTTGACCAAAAAAAAAAAAAAAGGGATTAAAAAGTTACACCCTAACTATTCCCAGAGTAAATCTCTAGTTCAGTGGTGAAATTCAAATTTTTTTACTATTGGTTCTGTGGGCGTGGGTTGGTGGGCGTGGTAGGGAAAGGATACCGCAAAATCCCCATTCCCTCCCCACACCTGGGGGAAGGATATTGCAAAATCTCCATTCCCACCCCACTCTGGGGCCAGTCAGACGTGGTATTTGCCAGATCTCCGAACTACTCAAAATTTCTGCTACTGGTTCTCCAGAATCTGTCAGAATCTGCTGGATTTCACCCCTGATGCCAGGGCTTTTTAAGTGTTCTCCTTTCCCCACTGCTTTATATGTATGGTGTAGGTATATATTTATGTATGTATGTAGCATGTGTATATGTCTGTTACATATGTGCTTTACTATGGCAAGATTTTGCCTATAGGTGAAAAATAAAGGAAATTACTCTTAAGTAACCCCATGTGTCATACAAATATTCTATAAAACCATAGGAGTTTTTGATTTCCTTCAGATATGCTGGACACTTATTTCTACTAGAGAGATGGAAGTTGGCATCCAACACATTTGGAAAAAAATGTAACTTCGAAACAGCAGCTTTGCATTACATTATTTCAGACAATTATTTGGTGATGAAAGAAAGCTGCTTCTTGCTCATACTCTTCTTCAAGTCAAGCCCGCTGTGACACACAAATTCTATAGGGCTTAGGTGTCATAGACAGTCCATATACTGGTGTTATATCTAGCTGTTCTTCAAGTAGCTTTTCCAATCTCAGCTGCTGCAAGATAGTAGTGAGGATAACAAAGATCTCATTGCGGGCTACTTCTTCTCCCAAACATTTTCGGAGCCCCATTCCAAAGATCAGAACTTTTTCAATCAAGCTCTTGTTGAGTTCACCATTTTCATTCAAAAATCTCTGTGGTTTAAATACGTCAGGGTCTATCCACAGGTTTCTGGAAGGAATAAATGAGTGTAGAAATAAAAAGAGGAAAACTAAAATACGATAAAAAAATGGAAAGAGTTCATATAGCCACCAGCATATTTCAATTCGTTTCAAAAATTAAATCCACCAGCCATCTATATCACTTGACCGCTATCTGAGAAAAAGAAAAGCAACACCCTCACGGTTGTCTATCAGGAGGGAAATGATAAAATGTGCAAGACTATGTCATAATCAACACTGTGATTTATGAATTTGTATTGCAACTCAAGTACATAATTGTGACATTTACATAACGTCATCTGTGTTCATCTATAGTGAATATGAAAGGTCTTGTTAGGAGAAGAACTAAACAGCATTACTACCAAGGATACAATACATAAATCCATGCTTCCTAACTTAATGCTCAACATATGAAGCTTGGGCAAAGGGTAGTCTAAATCAGGGGTCTCCAACCTTGGCAACTTTAATACTTATGAACTTCAACTCCCACAGTTCCTCAGCTAGCTTTCAATTCTGGGAGTTGAAGTCCACAAGTCTTAAAGTTGCCAAGGTTGGAGACCCCTGGTCTAAATGATCTCTAAAAATCAACCATCACAGAACTGAATGAGAGTGGCCTAGCCACAACTTCAAGGGTCAACTAAAAGCCTTTGAACATGGCTCTCTTATTTGCAGAGCTTGAGTTGTCCAGAATTTTGCTCCCTACAATTTCTTCCTCATATAGAAAAGGGACACTGAATTATTCAGGAAAATAAATGTTTTTAAAAGAATTGCTTAAAGGAGCTTCAAAAGATGAATGTATCTGTACTCCAATGGGTTACAGAATAATCTGAGAAAATACATTTGGTATGCTTTAAGGTGGGCTGAATTTGATTTCAGTGAGGAAGCTGTGAAGTTGTTGCAATTTACTGAGCAAAATGGCTAGTGTCATCATCTGGAATTTAATACAAATATCTGTACAGCCATCCACCGGGGTGCCAGATGTACTACCCTTGGGACATCTTTTAACTACTAATATCAGACTGTCCACACACGAAGTTCAGGAAGTAGCTAAAAGTGGGCCATTAAGTCCTCAGAATTGTTTAAATTTATAGTCATTTCCTGCAAGTATAGGATCCATTCTTTTTTCCAAATCAACCAAGTGTTGATGGCTTTGGAGATTCAGGAATTGGTTGTCTAAGTCTGATATTATGGGCTGAGAGTGAGTGAGTGGGCCAAAGTCACCTAGTCAATTTTCATGACTAAGGCAGGATTAGAATTTATGGTCTCCTGATTTCTAGCCTGGTACCTTAACTACTAGACCAAACCGGCTCTCAATACATTTGTAAGTAATATAAGGGGGGGAAAGCACAGTAACAAGTCTAATATCATCATCATCATCATCATCATCATCATCATCATCATCATCATCATCATCTTTATTCATTAAATATGAAACTCAGTCAACTGAACATTCAAAAATGCATCACAAATACCACTGACTGGTGCTAATGGTTGATACGGGTTGCTGCCAGCATCCTAGGTGGTGGTATTATTATTATTATTATTATTATTATTATTATTATTATTATTATTATCTTCTAATACTTACTCGTCATGATTAACTTGATACATATTAATGAAGATACAGGTATTTTGTGGAATATAATACCCATTGAGAACAGTGTCTTTGGTAGTACTAAAAAATATTAAAAATAAAACAGCATTTAGTCCAACATGGTGACCCTGGATTAGCACAATCTTTTAACATTCTTCCACACTGTTTTCAAACATGTGAACAAAATAACCTTGCATAAATGTAGGAAGACATGTATTTTCCCAGTTAGGTAAGGTCCTAACCCTTTCTAGTTTTTTTTATCATATTGTAAGCCACCCAGTCTCTGGAACGGTGACATGGATGGCATATAAATGTAATTTTTTAATTGATATTTCATTTTGTAAAGCATTTATTGAAATAAAAATTATAGCAAATTTCTCTCCTTGCCATGGTTACTGCATTCTGTAAAAATTCAATAATAGCAAATACTGTTCATCTAGTATCTCTTTCCCTTTCTTTGACAATATAAAATCTCACATTATAGGGGATTTTTGTGTCAATGCCACATAGATGTCAAATTACAGTACTAGCAGAAGCTGCCTACAATATAAACAAACCCATTCTTCAATTCTCCTTCTCACCAGTGAGGTATAGTGAATGGAATAAAAGAGCTGTGTCTGAAGACTTCATTGATGAAAGCTTCTGTATAATGCAAGTCTTTTCGGTCTTCAAACTTTGGAGGCCTTAGCCCAATCTTTCCATCTTCAAAGAATATATAAAACAGAACTTATTTAACACAAACTACTTCATAACAGCAATCTTCAATCTTTATATTACAATGGAATCAATTTGATATATCAATTCGGCAAAGGGGGTGGCTATTATACCCATTAAGTCTGAATATGTAATTATAGTGATTGATACAAGTGGTATGTTGCAAATTATGTCATTTGCAAGTTGAGATCACTACTCAAATGGAATTATTATCTGCATCGTTTTGCAAGCTGAAATTGCTCCAAAAACTTGCTCTATTGGAGTTGAAATTCATTTAATGGAAGCCTAGTAAACTACTGTTTCACAGCATGGTATTTTCTATTTATTTTAAATAACACAAAAGCGTTACCAATTTCTTCTTGAATTTTCATCTGAATTTCTGGGTTGTTTATCAGGTACAGAAAAATCCATTGCAAAAATGATGAGAGTGTACCAAAACCTGGGAAAGAAATGAAGCAACATTAGAATTGCAGCAACATTAGAACTTTGTAGCTGAAACCTGGGCACTGAAGCTTATAACCGACATGTATATTAATTGTGTTGGATATGTTCGCTGTCTTGAGTTATTTGTAAAAATAATAATGCAGATACAAATAAATAAATAAAGTAATTAAATAAATATCTAAAAACCTGGAGGACAGATTCCATATGAAACTGATTTTTCCAAATCAGAAATCTATTATTAGTTTTTTCTAAGTCAAGTTTTTTTATTTATATAAGTATTTTGAATATAGTGTATTGTCTGGGCATTTCATTTTACAGAAGGAAAAAAGAAAAAGTAATAGATATACTGATAATAATAATAATAATAATAATAATAATAATAATAATAATAATACACATAATAATACACATAATGATTCTAACCATATTTATAATTATATTAGCTTATTTATGACCTTATTAATTATATTAGCATACTTATAGTTACAATATAAACAACATTCATATTTTACTTACACATAACAATGCTCTTTCTTCATCTAATTGCTACCTCTTATCTCTAACCATTGATAAAACCTATTCCACATTAAATAATACTCTGTATCTTCTTTATCTTTTATTTTCAATGTCAATCTATCCATCGTGGCACAGTCCAATATTTTCTGAATTATATTTTCATCTGGTGGGGTGTTCTCATTTTTCCAGTATTGTGCAGATACAATTCTCACTGCTGTCAATACATGTAGCATTAAATATATAGTCCCTTTGTCATAGCTTTCTGGTATTATACCTAAAAAAAATATTTCTGGCTTTAAACCTTTATGCTGCTTAATCAAGTTTTCCAACCATGTATGTATTTTCATCCAATGTTTTCTTGCTTTCATACATGTCCCCCACATATAATAATAGCTACCTAGAGTCTGATTGCATTTCCAACATTTGGCAGACATGTTGTTAAACATTTTTGCTAATCTTGCCAGTGGCAAATGCCACCTATAAAACATTGTATAAAGATTTTTCTTATATGCAGTGGCCATTGTCAGTTTGTAATTTCTATCCCAAAGTTTTTGCCATTTATCTAGTTCTATAGTATAGCCAAAATTTTTGCCCACACTATCATTGTTTCTTTAACTTGTTCATCTTCCATTTTAAAGCTTAGTAGGTAATTGTATAATTTTCTTATCAGTTTTTCATCTGTCCCTGATAACATCTTATCAAGTGTTGTTGGTTCTTTATAGAAACTCCATATTTCTCGTATCTCGATTGTATTTGCAAGTGTGGGCACCATGTTAAATCCACACCTTGGTTTTGTAGTTCCTGTCTGGTTTTAAGTTCCCCTTTCTCATTTAAAATGTCTTTATAGGATACATTTTTTTCCAAGTTAACAACATTTGGATGTATCAATAGAAATCTATTATTTTTGATAGCTCACTTTTGCAGTTTAGCTAACAGTCAATATTTCAACATGGGACAGAGTAGCATGTACCGTATTTTCCGGCATATAAGACGACTTTTTAACACATGAAAATCTTCTCAAGAGTCGGGGATCATCTTATACGCCGGGTGTCGTTCTCCTGTAACCAGGCAGACCAGCCCGAAAGGCTCTGACGAGCCTTAAATGGCTCTGGCGATCCAAGCTCTGACGATCTGCTAATCAGGCAACTCAGCTGGGATGCCAGAGCCATGGAGAAGGAAAAAACTTTTCTCCTTTATGTGGCTCTGACGATCCCAGCTGAGTTGCCTGCTAATCAGGCAACGCAGCTGGGATGGCCAGAGCCATGTAAAAGGAAAAAAGTTTTCCTCCTCCAGCTTGCTTACCTTAACTGCTCGTCGCAACGCTTGCCTTGTTTCGCTTGCCTGAATCCATTCCATCAGCAAGTCACTCCCTGCCCTATAGAACCGGTCCAAACCGGGGGCAACCCACCACTAGTTCAGTTGCAATCACAGAACAAGTAGTCCTCAGCGTACAATTGAGTCCAAAATTTATGCTGTTAAGTGAGACATTTGTTAAGACCTTTCTGGCCACAGTTGTTAAGTGAATGACTGCAGTTGTTAAGTTAGTAACATGGCTGTTAAATGAATCTAGCTTCCCCATTGACTTTGCTTGTCAGAAAGTCACAAAAGCTATTCACATGACCCTAGGACACCGTGACCATCACAAATATGAAAAAGTTGCCAAGCATCCAATGTTGATCATCTGACCATGGGGATGCTACAAGGGTCGTAGTTGTGAAAAATGGTCATAAATCACTTTTTTCAGTGCCGTTGTAACTTTGAACATTCATTAAATGAACTGTTGTAAGTCGAGGACTACCTGTATGACGTCCATTCATTATAACTTCATATAAGGTTTGTATATACGAATCAGACTAGAGATTGTTACAGAGACAGCCTGGTGTCAATCATTCTTCATTTGAATTTCATCACTCTGAAATTGTTGCTCTGTTGCTTGCTAAACCCAGCAAGAAGAATTGGTGTGTGTGTGTGTGTCTGTGTGTCCTTATAATTCTTTCACATCTTCTCTGTCGAAAAGAGGATCACACCAAAAGACACCTTAACTTAAAGTATGGGGGGCGGGGGGAATAATACTTACCAGCTCCAAAGATATCATTGACAGTAATTATTATTTTTTCATTTGATAAGGTTACAATTTTCTCATCTGCTTTTCTTTCATTGCTAACATTAATTAAGGCATCGGTGATGTCTCTGAGAACGTTCTAAAGGAAGCAAACAAAATATAGGATGCTATTTTCATCTAAAGTTCTCATACTATACACTCTGTAAGCTGTAATTTGTTTAATTCTATATTGAGAGAATTTACATTATTTTTCCTATAAGTCAAATGTAGGCCTTTAGAATACAAAGAGAAGTTCTTTTGGGGAAAAAAACAAATATAATACAAAAATAAATTAATCAAGAGCCATGAAGAGTTATGGGCTAAGAAAAAGCAAGCTAAGAACATAGAGGTAGCCCTTGTTTATTGATGACTCATTTGGTGATCCTTCTAATTGACAACAGGGAGATTTATGATTGGTCCTTATAGTTGCAGCCATCACTGTGTCCCCATAGTCACATGATTGCTATTTGGGCACTGGCTGGCAATTACAATGATCAGAGCATCCTATGATCATAAGATCGTCACTTGCAAACTTCAGTGCTGGCTTCTGACAAGTAAAGTCAATAGGGAAGCCAACCGGAGATCATAAATGGCAATCAAATGACATGCTTAATGGTGGACTTGCTTAATGATTGAAACCAGAACTGACACAATTGTCACCATAAGTTGCCGCAATCACGTGACATTGCATTTTATGACGGCATTGCTTAGCAACAGAGTTGCAGGTCCCAATTATTGTTGCTATGCGAGGACTACCGGTAGAACCTCTAAGTATATGGTGGAAGTATAAGTGTCAAGGAATCGCACAGCAGGTGTTCAAATGAAGCCAGAGATACTGAAACAAACTTGTAGTTTTATATAAATAAATATATTTAACATCTATATTCACAGCAGACAAGATAGTCAGGAGCATCATGAGGTAAATCATCAAGTAAATCTCAGAACATCATACAGAGCACACAGAAGAAAAAAGGCGGGAAAAAGGGAAACTCCCCCTTCTCACCCAGCAACCAATCATAACATAGATTGCCTCGTGCAGGAACCCACACTCTCCAACCAAACAACTACAACTCTGTGTTCTGGCCCATTATACACTTTACTGTTCAAGCTATTAAATTAAATATCTTAACAGTAAGCAATACAGAAACATTTTCAATTCCCACTGTTAAATGCTTACCTTATCATACGTGGCATAATGGTCTTTCACATGTTGTGCCACAAAGTTGTTGAACTTTCCATAAAACGCGCGGGCAACCGTCGCAGCAGGAAGTGGAAAATAACGAAGGCACGGGATGAAGTCAGCGGGATTGAAGACACTTGAGGCTTTTATAAGATCATGATTCATTTGGATCACACTCAGAAATTCTTCATCACTGTGGCCGTACCTCTTGCCAAAACAGAGGGCACAGACTACATTAGCCACAGTGCAGGTTGTCACCGCAACGGGATCAAAGCTCCCTTTCTTGGAGAGTTCTAAAAAAGTTTTCACCAGTTCGGATGCCTCAGCACAAACATGCTCTTCTAGAAGACAAGAGCAAGTGGAGGACTTGGCTTCAGATTTGGCCAGTGATCTCAATGCCTTGGCAGCAACCTTTTTCTGCAGCTTCCAACTCTCTCCAAACTTCACCGAAAATGTTAAGCTCTCACCATTGGCGAAAAAAGAAAAAGTGTGCATATCGGGCCGGCCAGCAAAACTTTCTCCATCCCTCAGCAGGACATGTCTGGCAGCATCCAGGCCATTAACAACCACAACAGGAACCCTTCCAAGCTGTATCTGAAATACATCTCCATATTTCTTTCTCATCTGATCGAAGAAAACATAAGGATGATCTCCAAGCTGGAGAAGATTCCCCAATATAGGAAGTGACCAAGGTCCTGGTGGGTATGGTTGTTTGTTCTTTGTTAACGTTCGTACATAAATGAATACTGACACCACAATACATAAAGCAATCATAATCCCTGAAAAGGAAACTTCCTCAATTGCAAAACTCATTTTCAGAAAGGATCTGCAAAGAAAAATGCCAGGAATTGAATAAGCCATTGATTAATTCTACCATGGTTTTGCACAAGTTATGATGTTTTGATTGATGTATCATGTTAAGCCGCAAGCAATGTTGAAAACCACAGTAGATAGGTTTATAGCTTGCATTAAATCCAAAATCAACAAAAGACACTTAGTCCAAAGTGGCAACTCAACATTTGACATTAGAGGGCAAGCAAGGTCAACTCTTTGCAAAAGAAAATTTCAACCAGGAATGGCAAACCGGGTAGAAGGGCATTATTAACATCAAGAAGAATTAATCTAAGAAGGTGTCCAGCTAAAGCAAAAACAGAACATAAAGCAACTATTTGGAGGAAAACACAAAGTATTTTTTTTTTTTGCAACTAAAATACTACTTGCAATTGGATTTCAATTTAATCTGCATTTTCTAGGGGTCTTGGAGACTATGAAGATATGAATATAAGGCATTACGAGAACTAACCACTTGCACAAATGGCAATATTTGAGCTGATCCAAACTTCAAAATTTTAGATGTTTGTGCCTCTAAAACTAGAACTGTTTATTAGCATCATTCCTTTCTCCTGATACAAAATTCCTGAAAGACATTTTTGGCTTTTTTCCTGGGAAACTGGGGAAGGATTAGGAGTGATTTTCAGACAGAAGAATTCTGGACAACATCCTGCTTGCAAAAGGCTTAAACAATCTTTTAAATTTCCATCTCATATACAAGCAGCAAGAAATCTCCCTTCTAAAAAGAACTTAAGGATAAAACTCCGTAGAATTTACATCCACCAAAATGTTTTCCTCTCATGCTAATATGAAAGAATGGAAATAAAGTTGGCCATTTTCATAAACTGTGCTTATAATGAATTTTGAGGGAGACATGTTTGAAAGTAAAACAAATACACTATTTTCAAACGACTTTGCATTAGCTTTGCACTACCAACATTCGCAAGATTAAATTCAAAAGAGAAAAAGGAGCATTTTTAAGCATGACTCAGGCTATTGCCATTATAAATATCACTAGTGCCAGCCTAGCTGACATTACACATGAGAATAGGACATGAGTTTTGCTTTCTTTGCTTTCATTGTTTTTTATTATTGCAAAACCAAACTTTATTACTTTTATTACTATTATATACAGGCACAACAGATAAGAACTGAAGAAGCTACTTGGGTAAGTTTGGTTTCAAACCAAAAAGAAAAGAAGTCCAGTTACCATGACTGAACTTCCAATTCTAAGTTCAATATATTTTCTAAAATACGATTTTAAAAGTAAACAGCGCTAGGACCTAGAATGCGTGTAGCTTGTCCTCATTCAGAAGACTTCCTCCCGTTCCAGCCCTTCACAAGTTCTTAGGTCGCTCTTTCTCAGGATGTAAAAAGAAACCTCTACCTAGTCCTTTTTCATCCTCCTGATGAAAGACGAATCAAATGAAGCCCAACTATCTATCAATCATCTTCCAAAAATTGAACTTTTGAACCTTGGAAGAAGGGACACTGGCGCGCCTGCCATCATCTGGGCAACCCTGAAAAGCTGGAGGCCTGAAAAAGAAATCTCCTTTTACTGTCTAAAGGCTTTTTTGATCGGATTTATCGGAAGAAATCCTTCTCCGTCCCCTTTTTTTTTTTTTGATTGCCTTTCCTAACCACATGCGGTTCACCCCGGAGTCAAAAGCCTGGCGGGACACCGAGCAGAAGCGCCCAGCCAGGAAAACCCCACACGGGCACCGAGGAGCCCCGATCCCGCCCTGCCCGAGGACACCATTCCCCAAACTCACGTGTCTCAAGACGCAGCACAAGTTGGGAACGCTGCCTCTCTCGGCGTTGCGCGATCGCCCCGCTTCTTTTGCGTCCGGCGGGGACTCAGCGTCCCTTGCGCAACGCTTCCTGCGTGGGACTTTGCCGGCGGCGGCGCAGAACGACCCACCAGGGTGGCTCTCGGCGCCCCGTCGACTGTCGCCTTGCCCCCCCCCCCCCCAAATCCCCGTTAGTGTGATTGTTGGCTGGACCCAGCCCGAACTCGGGAAAAGTCCATCCTTGTGCAACAGTCGAAGAGATGACGCTGGAATTGGTTGCCGGGGTGTGCGATCGTATTCTTGAGCATGTGAAGAGATTTATCTCTCCGTGGTTAGGTTTAATGCTAAGCTTCACGTACTCTGTATGTAGGTTAGACTGGGAAGTTAAAACACATCCTGAAATGATATGCTGTATGTAGAGGAAAGGATGCGAGGGCCCCGGAACCCTTTTTTCCTCCTATTTTCTGTTTCATGTGAACAGATGATTTAAAAAAATATTATGCTATCCCGCTATCCCTTTTCTTCTGCAAGAAAAACTGTCCCTTACTAAGTGAATTCCTGAATTAATCACAGAATTTAAGTTTACAACAAAGAAAGTCCAGTTGCCTTTTGAAGAAGCACCTTTGGGATAACCATGACTTGGATGACTGAGAATCTCTATAGACAAGAGTTTAAAAGAGTTTTCCCTTCGCTGTGTAAACGCTGTGTGTTGCATCACAACTTCCATCCTTCCCAGCAACAAATATAGATGGGCAATACAAAACTGAGTCTACAATATTTTGTGATCAAGAAAGCGAAGACTAGTTTCCAAGAAAATTGCTTCCCCATGCCCCTCTTTCGTCAATTCTGTGCAGGTTAAAGGTTTTTCTGCTCTCCTATAATTTCCAGATCCTTCAAATGTTGTTTGAAGGCTTCTGCTCTTCTGCCATTGAGAACCAGGATCAAAAATCTCAGTCTTCCTCTGACTAGCTGTAACCCTTCAGTAACAAAAAAAAATTCCTTTTATTCGTTCCACATTAAAGGAAATTAAAATAAATTACTTGTGCACAGACACATTATATTCACATCTTTTCCTTCATACTGCATTAATTTGTTGGGCTGGCTGTAAAGGGTGGCATATAAATCGAATAAATAAATAAATACATACATACATACATAATTGAATGAATGAATAATTAATTAATTAATTAATTAATTAATTAATTAATTAATTAATATCCTTATGCAGGAGGAACTGAAAAAATCCTCAAAGCATCTTTCCCCTTGAAAGACTTGCTAGCCCAACTGTGATCTGGCAGAGTAGCAAGGATTTAGCAAGACAAATGTTAAAGGGCACCACCTGGTTATAACTATGCTATAACTAGGAGGAGGAGGAGGTGGTAGATGAGAAGGAGGAGAAGGAGAAGGAGAAACCAAATCCAGTCTGAACAGCTGGCTGATTGTGCAACAAACCATAATAATGATGATGATCAGGCTTTGTACCCATGTTTGAAAGACCTGGCTCTGGGGAAAAGCCTAATGCTGGGAAATATGGAAGGAAAAAGAAGATGATGACTAGCAGCAAGATGGATTGAATCACAATGGTGATGAGTGCATCATTGGAAAACCTCATTTACCAGGACATATCGTCATGGAGAAAATCTGTCTCTGTGGTTGCTAAGAATTAATAAGTAAACGGCACATACCCAATGAAATGAATCAATATACAATCAAAAGTATTTTTACTGGGGTGTTGCATAACTTGTGAAGTTTTTCACAGTCAAGATAGCAATAGCACTTAGACTTATATAGCTCTTCACAGTGCTTTACACCCCTCCCTAAGCGGTTTACAGAGTCAGCATATTGCCCCCCGAATCTGGGTCCTCATTTTACTGACCTTGGAAGGATGGAAGGCTGAGTCAACCTCAAGCCAGTGAAAGTCAAATTCCTGGCAGTGAGTTAGCCTGTAATACTGCATTCTAACCACTGTGCCACCATGGCTCTGTCATGTTTATAAGACCACCATGCATAATAAAATGACCCTTTATGTTTTTCACATTTGCAGCAGTGATCAGAAATGCCTTTATACATCTTAGACAGTTTCTTGGTATCATATACCAATGGTGTATCGTTTTTAAAAAATAGAGTTTTCCCCCAACAGCATTACTTCTGTGTTTTATGGCATATAATAAGCACCCTTTTTCTGCAACTAGGATATATTTTCAGTAAATGGCTGAATCTCCTGGAACAACCAAACTGGCAAGATGATCAATAGCATCCTAGCCTTAACAAGGTCTAGAGATCAATGGGTACATTTGATCTCCGGATTACACTGAATATTTAACAATATATTATAGACTCTACTATGATTAATGTATGATTACTATTAAACATTAAACTTAAATATCTGTCTGATCAATGAGCATAAAAAAAGATTAAAACTGATCTACTGATATCTTAAAGTGTTTTCATATTATTTGCCAGACCGATTGCCCAGGGCAATTCCTGATTGTTTCAGGACAAGTTATTATGGAACAACCAATACAGAAAGGTTTTCAGGAACCCAAGAAAGACAAATGGTGTTGGGATTCACATTTTAATAAAAAAATATTATATAATAATATATAATAATGTTATTACAAAAGGCAGCTTTACTTGGAACAAATTACATCCTGTGATGATACATTTAACGTCATCAAACATCCGCATCAGAGGTGGGTTTCAGCAGGTTCTGACCAGTTCTGGAGAATCAGTAGCGGACATTTTGAGTAGTTTGGAGAACCGGTAGTAAAAATTCTGACTGGCCCTGCCCCCATCTATTCTCTGTCTCCCAAGTCCCAGCTGATTGGGAGGAAATGGGGATTTTGCAGTAACCTTCCCCTGGATTGGGGAGGGAATGGAGATTTTACAGTATCCTTCTGCCACGCCCACCAAGCCACGCCCACAGAACCAGTAGTAAAAAAATTTGAAACCCACCACTGATCCACATCTGCCTATCGCAGTCCTTGGGAAAGACTTGAGCCGTCCCATCTGGTCAAATAGGGAGGGCATGCACTGCATCCCATAGGTCAGGAGCTTCGACTGGCAGATATAGAAGGAGGGCCTTCTTACCTGCTGCCTCCACCTTAGGGAATATTTTACACCCTACCCCACCCCAGAGGTGAGGTGAACCTTGGCTTTGCCAATTAGCATGGGGATCTAAAAGTAGGATGGAGCCCTGAGGGTGGCTGCTAGCCTAAAAATATTCCCACTGTCCTGTTAACCTCCCAGCCTTGGGTTTTAACCTGATTTATTTTTACCTGTTAGTTTTATCTTGTCTTTAATCCTCTTTTAAGCTATGCTTTGATTCATGCACTTACGGTTTTATTATGTCATTGTAAACTGCCCAGAATCAATTAGGTTTAGGAAATTAATAAATAAAATAGAAGAAATAAATAAAATAAAATACCAGTCAAGCGACAGAGCCAATGCAGCTGGATTCTACCATACTTTCAATATGATGACCTAGCTCAGCCTTTCCAAATCTGGTGCCTTATATCAAGGTGTTGGGCCAGAGTTCTTATCTAAGCAATTAAGAGTTTGGGAGATTAATGATTGAAACACAGCTGGATGGCTTACATAGGAACAGATGGATTGCTGTGGCATTACTTTGTTCTGCTCAGTCTAGATAAATCAGCAGCTGTCTTTTCCAAAACAAGTTCTAATGGGACTCCAGTATTTCATGCAAAGCTCGCTTGACCTATGTGCCCAAAGATGGCTCAGGGTCAGTATTTCCTTCTTTTCTGCCCAGACAAACTATCACCAAATACAGACTTTTCTAGAATACGACCTAGAAAGAGAAAATCTTGATCAAAAGTAAGCGTTGGTAAAAAATGAGTGGCTGTCTGAAAAATAAAAATCAGATTTCAGGAATGATGCATAAAACAAACACATCCTTCTCAATGGAAAAAAAATGATTTTAAATCTAATTATTTCATTGTTTATTTTCAGTGAAATGGTGATATTTTATATTTTATTTATTTATTTATTTATTAATGAGATTTATATGCCGCCCTATCTCCAGCCGGACTCAGGGCAGCTCACAACAGGTAAAAAATCTAATGAAAAAGTTAAAAAGAAATTAAATCCAAATCTCATAATTTAACAGTTAAAAGTGCAATTAAGACTAACAAGTTAAAAATTAAGACCCCATCAGTCCAGGCCAGCCAAATGAAACAGCCACTTTTTCAGGTCATGACGGAAAGAGCAGAGGTCGGGGGCCACCCGGAGCTCCAGGGGCAGTTGATTCCAAAGGGTAGGTGCACCCATAGAGAAAGCTCTCCCCCTGGGGGTCGCCAGCTGACACTGTCTGGCCGACGGCACCCTGAAAACGCCCACTCTGTGGGAACGCACCGGGTGATGGGCAGCTGTTGCTGGCTGCAGATGGCCCTCCAAATATATTTTATAGAGGTTGCATCATTATTTTACTTGATAAACAAGTGAGCATCTAATTATCAAAAGTAAACGATCTATTACCGTGTTTCCCTGAAAATAAAACCCTATCTTATATATTTTTGAACCCCGAAATAAGCGCTTGGCCTTATTTTCGGGGAGGTCTTATTATTTTGAGGCACATGGAGCAAGACAGGGCTTCTCTTGCAGTCTTATCTGATTTCCAGCTCTGTCTCCCTAACCCTAACCAGAGGAAATGGCAGGGACCAGCTGCACATGCGTTTAAATATTTTCGGGGATGGGTTATTTTCAGGAAGGGCTTATTTTTTGGGGGGGGATTTTAGCGCATGCGCTCAAAAGCCCAATTGGGCTTATTATTTTAGGGGAAACCGGGTACTTGTTCAATTCTAATGATACATATTTTACTAGAGAATATTTAGAATAGTAATTTTTATCAGATTTGTTCCATTGTGTTTACTTCCTTTACTACATAAAAAATAATCTCAAAATATTTGGCCCATTTTATTATTAGAGAATAAGCACTCATTTGAGGAAATTATGGGACCACAGATTTCGAAGTCCCTGACAAATTTGCCTTCAGGTTTTTGTGACTGGGACTAGTATAGTAATTTTATATTTTAAATCACTGATACATGTTTCTAGTATGTCCATGTTCACCTGTTGGTGAACTACAGTTCACAGCAGTGCCAGATATTGCTAGGAACTGTAAGTGAACAACATCTGGAAACCTACAAGTCCCCTTGCTTACTACCCACAAAAAATTCTCACCCTGAAAGTTTCTAACACTTTTTAGCCACCAGGAGGTGCAATTGAGATGCACTTCAATAGCAATTTTATCAGGTTTGCTTGTTGCATTTTCATTGACTTTCTTTATCTCTGTTTCTTTTATCCATATTTGTTCAGAAATTTACCAGCCATGATGTTAGTCTCTGTTAGGACTGACTCACTCACTCATGTTTGGTCCTAGATGTGTATATCTCCTGTGAAATGCAGTTGTTTACATGTGTTCTTTCTCCCAAGTATTATATAGTTTTTGCTGATGTCGATATTCCTTTGGTCTATAGTTATGTCTAATTAGTTATAGCTAATAAATAAAGGAAATAGTCTGTTAGAACAAGGGTCTCCAACCTTGGCAACTTTAAGACTTGTGGACTTCAACTCCTAGAATTCCTCAGCCAGCAAGTCTTAAAGTTGCCAAGATTTGAGACCCCTCCGTTAGAACATAGCTATATACCTCTAATGGTGAGCTTTTGAAAGTTTTCTTCATCTTTCTTATGTATGTGAATAAAAAACATTGTGTTGCAGAAGTTACTACTGATACTCTGAAATTAGAGTAAACCTAGAATTACCTAGATAATAGAAAGAATGAAATCATGCTAAAACTCCTACTTGTGCTGGTATTGGTATTACTATTGGTAGTAATTTATGAAAGGTTACCTATTATCTCCAACAACTACAGCAATATAGTTAATGATTAAGATGCTGGCTTTGAAGGATTGAGAGCCATAATCAAGTCCTATTCAATCAAAGGCTTCAAAAGGCCCATCATTTTCTATCAGTCCAATCTATCTCACAATGCTACTGCAAAGATAAAACAAGTGAACCTCCATCTCTATCCTAAGTTCTCAATTGGATACAAATATACTAAATGTGTCTCTACACCTAATCACTGATATTTTAATTGCACTGCTTTGTATACATTAACATATTCCATTGATTTCAGCTGGTACTTTCTTGTCCATTCTTCTACTGTAATTGCTCCCAAAAAGAGGTTTATCCCTCCCAATATAGATAAAAATCATAATAAATCAAAGATTACCTTAATCTAACACTAAGGTGAAAAGGTTAACAGGACTATAGCTCAAAGTGTAATGTAATTCTTGGGTGTTCTTTCCCATTATGTTGCTGCATAAGAAAAAAATTGGAAATATTTTTGACTTGTCACATACTACTTGTAAATCTTGCATTCTGTATGCCTTCTCTTCAGGAAAAAGTGAATACTTGGGTCTTATGCTAAAATGAAAGAACATCAGAACATCAGTGTCCTTCCATGAATTGATAGAAATGGATTGCTGTAGATCAGGGGTGTCAAACTCACGTCGTCACAGCGGCGTCACATGACATATTGGGATTTTTTTTCTCCTTCACTAAACCGGGCGTGGGCATGGCCACCGCATGACGCATCCAGCCTCTGGGCCAGGAGTTTGACAGCCTTGATGTAGATGTATTGCTCAAGACCTCCCTGTATTATTGACCGGGAGGATAGCAACTTCCATGTCAACTACACTCGATCCAAAATCCTTGGAGTTATCAGAATTACTATGGATTTTGTTAGCTCTCCACACTCACAAAAAAAATGATCCAGGATGTTTTTGGGGATTTGGGGACCTTCACCTGATTGTCCATTGAGGTTTCTCATTCCCCATTACAAAGTTCCTTGGTACATCTGAGTTAAAGATTATCAAGCAAAGTGGAAAATATTTGACTCTTGATAGAGGAACAGTCATGCTTTGCCCTCTTTTTATAAGGCAGCTTTTGAAATGAGATGTATCTTACTTAATCAATATACTGGATCAATGTATTATCTTACTTAATCAATGTACTGGAATACAAATAATACCTGGGTTTGTATAACTGCTGGTAAGTGTCCAGTGGTATCTTTAAAAATAAGTTACTTTGAACCAGTATTACTCATTACTAAAAGAGATATCTGTTTCAGGGACTTCAGTTTCTGTTATCTTTGCTGTGATATCTCCAATTTCTTATTTATTTTGCCTTTTTCAACACAAAAGATCTTGAGGACTTTTTCAAAACTAAAGGTTTTGAGATTATTATTATTATTATTATTATTATTATTATTATTATTATTTGCAAAATACAGAAAATTTACAATATTTAGTTTTAATTGTTATAGACAAGATTGTCTAAAGGCTTCTCGGGTTCATTTATAATGGTGAAATTGTAAATGAGCTAATAGAAATTTCTGTAGTGATATCTAAACATTTTGTGATATGATACAAAAAGATTTAGTAGAACTTTTAGCAAGCCTAATGAAGGAGAATATGTCATGCGTGAACAAGTAAAGTACTAGATCTAATGCAAATATATACTTAGGGAAATCTGCTTAGAACAATGCCTGATTATGCCATATTAGAGATTATGAGATGGTGTCCATCTGTCTAGGACAGTGATGGCTAACCTTTTTTCCGTCACGTGCCAAAAATGGGAGCACAGGGAGGGTCACATGCGTGCATGCCCACACCCATAATTCAATATGATCCGCACCCCGCGCATGCGTGCGTGAATCCACACACACACTCCCCCTGCTTTTGGAACACGATGGCCGATGGCATGGTGGGCCCGGTAAGCCCATTTTGCTCCCTCCCCAGGCTTCAGAGGCTTTCTTGTAGCCTGTGGAGAGTGAAAATGGCCTTCCCCACCCCCCTGGAGGCTCTCCGGAGGCCGGAAACAGCTTATTTCCCAACTTCCAGTAGGACTGGAAGGCCCGTTTTTCACTCTCCCCAGATTTGGAGCCTGGGGAAGGGTGAAAACAGCCTTACTCACCCCCCGGAGGCCAGAAACAGCCCATTTCCCGAATTCTGGTGGACATGGAAGGCCCAAAAATCAGCTGGCCGGCACACAAATGTGCACTGGAGCTGAACTAGGGCAACATTCGCATGCCCACAAATATGGCTCTGGGTGCCACCTGTAGCACGCATGCCATAGGTTCGCCATCACGGGTCTAGGGTGTTGGTGAGATGACTTTTAGGCTCCCACTAACTTATACTCACTTCCTGTGAGGCAATATCTGAGATGTCTAATGAATTAAACACTGTTTACTGCTTAATCATTTGTTTAATTTACCGATGTTAGTTTGCTAATTTATCAATAGAAATGTATTCATGTCCAATTCCACATGGAGAAACCATCAGTTCTTTAGCCTTGCTAGAAAATGGGTGTTTTTTTTTTCTTTCTAGTTCCAATTCAGACTTTTCAAAAAATTTCTTATTTTAAGAGAAAATATGCCAGTTCTAAAGACAGCCTGCCTTTTAGAGTTTTCTGGCTGTTAGAGGAATCAGGAATTCTGAATGCAGTGGATCCAAAGTGTCATTTGCCAAGTCAAAAAGTTCCTTGTTTTTGTTGTGGTGTGCTACCATGGACAGCATAGTGAAATCTTGGTGCTTTCCATGTACAATTGGAAGCTTCCAGTAGTAGCTTCTTCCTTATTTTAAATTAATTGATTGATTATATATGGTCAAGTCAGGGTCAACTCTTAATGACTACCTAGACCAGGGGTGTCAAACTGGCAGCCTGTGGGCTGGATGCATCATGCACAGGCCATGGCCACCCCAGCTCCACGAATTGGAAAAACATCGCAAAATATCATGTTACGGCAACGTGACATGGCGAGTTTGAAACCCGTGACCTAGATTGATTTTCACTTTGGGTTACTCCTTCCAAAATGGAGGAAAAAATGGATGGCAAAACTTTTAAGAATGCCTGCTAGTTTTAATAGAATATGCTTGCATTGTAACATGGCAGAACTATAAATAGTGCTTTGCAGCACATCAGTGTCATGTTTAATTCCTATTCTTAATTTTTTAAAAAATGTAAAAGAAATGAAGTAAGCATTGAGTCTGGTTAGCACTGAGGGAAGTGTCTCTGTGCATGCTCACCATAGCAGGCACTATGTTTAGGTCTCAGGACTCTTCGAAAATAGATGAGAAAGTGTAACATTACAAGAAAATAAAAACACTCACAAGAAACCCATCCTAAAAAGTAGAAGCAATACCAACATCCTTATCACACATCAAATGTGGTGATAACAAAAAGATACCCCAAGAAAGATTTTCTATTTTTAACTGTCAATTTAATATCCCTTTCATTCTGCTCTTGGGGTTCAATGGAAATGTTACTAATGGTATTGATGGAGCTCTCAACATTGAATGAATGCAGCCCCAGCCAGCACTGCCAATCAGCTGGTTGGTATTCAGCTGGTTATATCCGGTTTGGGTGAACCGGTAGCAGTGGCTGCAGGAGGCTCCATTCAACCGCCCGGACCTCATCATGTCCCGTTTTTGACCCACTGTGCAAGCGCGGAAGGCTCTGCGCGCACTACATTTGCGTACCAATAGCAAAGGTAAGTGAATACCACTCCTGCTGCCAATGTACTTACAGCTCTATTTCATTAACATCTGGAAGCACACAGAGGTTCTCTGCCTCTGGCTGTAATATTTTTAAAAACATACCAGTGGAAATAATATGTCACAATACAGAACACGCCGCCTTATCTAAAAAAAAAAAAATAGAAAGAATGCTTGGATTTAAAAGTGCTCTTCTGTTATTGAAAGGAATTTTTAAGTCCACCTTTACTTTATATAAAAGAAAAAAAGGAAAATTAAGATTCTCAAGCAAATATAAAGATAAAACCAGAAAGTTTTCTCTTGGGTTTAATGGAAAAAGACTTGGGGGGAAAATTGGAACATTGATGTTATATCAGGGGTGAAATCTAGCAGGTTCTGACAGGTTCTGGAGAACCGGTAGCGGAAATTTTGAGTAGTTCAGAAAACCGGCAAATGCCACAATGCATTTGGCAAATGCACAATGCACAATGCAAATGGCAAATGACTATGGCTGGCCCCAGAGTCGGGTGGGAATGGAGATTTTGCAGTATCCTTCCCCAGGAGTGGGAAGGGAATGGAGATTTTGCAGTATCCTTCCCCTGCCTTGCCCACCAAGCCATGCCCACCAAGCCATGCCCACAGAACCGATAATAAAAAATTTGGATTTCACCACTGTGTTGTATATGTTGATGGCTTATGCACAAAAATGGAAGGACACTCCCCATAATGGATACATGCTGATCGAAGTTAGCAGAGATAGCTAAATTGACTGATTTGATAAAAGAAAAAATACTAGTGCTTTTGTTTCTATTTGGAAACCACTTCTAGTCTTTGTGCTTGAGGTGGAAAAAAAATGAAACTTTGATTTTGGGTTTATTGATTAGATAGACCTGTTGTTATAGAAATGGCTAGTTTATACTATTATGTAAAAGTAAAAAGTTGAGGTTTAATGTTACTTCTTATTCTCCTGCACCAAAGGAAGTCGGGAGTCAATGCCTTTTCTTTCTGTTTTCCTTCTTTGCTAGGCTTTTCCCTTTTTCCTCCCTACTTTTCCTATTATTTTTGCTTTTGTATTTTTGTATTTTATATTATAAACTAATAAAAAAGCAAAGATGAAAGATACATACATACATACATACAAACAAACAAACAAACAAACAAACAAACAAACAACATATTTCTGGCCATGCAATCCTCTGATTCTCACCAAAACTAGAGAGTTGGGGGTATAATTCCACTAGGAATACTATAAAATATATAATCTACAGGCCTTTCATATCTGTTCTGGGCATTGCAATGATACAGAGCTGCTAGTTTAGAGGCATATACAAGCATGGATCAACATTTATCCAGCATGTTTAGATAATACATGAGTTAGTTAGTTAGTTGAAGTTGTTGATATGTTACAGACTATAGTTCAGCAGCCTTTGCCAAATAGCTAAATCAAATAGAGACAGCAATATTAACACTGATTAATATTAATGAATCATTTTGAAAAAGCTTTTCTAGATAAGACATCAGTCTCTATTTGCTAGGATATTCATTGAGTTTGAAAGAAATGCATGGCTTAATTAATAGTTAAGCAATTCTGTGTAAATAACACCCCTGTTTACATAGGGAAAATAGATCTTAATGCAGAATGAATCACAGACTTCTGCTAAAAATCATATTTCACTGCTCTCTTCTTTAGTAAAGATATCTTATGATGACATATCGTCACCATTATTATCATGAATCAGTGTTATCTCTTCAACCAGCAAATTACATAGATTTTATCATTAGTATTTTTTAATGATAGATGGTAATGACTGGAGACTTTTTGATTGACCAAAATACTTCCTCTCATTTTCACTTCAAATGTGGATACATTTTCTAGTCAATTTGATTCTATCGAATCAAAACTTTTTTAGATCGGATTATTATTTTTAATTCATGTATCTTCCACACTATTTCAGTATATTCAAACTCATAAGATACATAAGATCATGGTCTAGTTAATTTATAAAAATAATTCTAATAAAATAGTGTACCATCTGACTCTTGGTTACTTCCATTCTTCTTTATCAATTAGCTTTATTTAAAAGATTAATTTTGAGATATCATAATCTTTTGAATTATTATAGCTAGTTTCTTGACTTTTGATTGGAAAGTATAAAATGCTTACATTCATGATCATATTGCTTTTACATGCATCAAATAGTTACCAAAAAAAATCATGAGAGTTAATTGAAAAATAAACTAAAAACCTTTTGGTTTTGGGCATGGCTGGCTCCCATCAATAGTTTATATAAAGTGGTAAAATTAAATATAAGCAAATTAATTGCCATTAATATGTTATGTCAAATGTATTAGAAAAATGGAAAAGACCCAGTCAAATCTTAGCAAACAATTGAAAGTTTATAATTTTTGTAATGGTTAAAGGTGAAGAAGATAAATTATGTAATTCCTGTGAACTGGAAATTTTCAATTTTAAAATTGTACTAATATCTGTATAACCAATCTGAAAAAAAATTTCATGGAGAGATAGAGGTTATTGTTGCTAAGATACCTTTTGAAAAGTGCAGATGTCCATTAAAGAGAATTATTTGTTTTTCAAATTGTATCTGTTGACTAGTGTCAAAGTTTAGGTAAATCTCCTTAGTAAATATTCTTCTTCTTGTCCCCACTATGTGCATTAATATAGGATACTATTAGTTGGATTAGCATCCTCTATTCATATATGACACCTTTAGTTAGTCACTGTTGAGATCAGTAAATTTTTATTTATTTATTTATTTATTTATTTTATTTTATTTCTATACCACCCTTCTCCTTCTCCTTTTCAGATAGTTGTTACTATTACGATTCAAGGTGTTGGTCACCACCTTTAAAGCGCTCCATGGCTTAGGACCAGGGTATATACGAGACCGCCTTCTGCCATCAACAACCTCCCACTGACCAATATGCTCCCACAGAGAGGGACTCCTCGGGTGCCGTCGGCCAAACAATGCCGACTGGCGACACCCAGGGGGAGAGCCTTCTCTGTGGGGGCGCCAGCCCTCTGGAATGAGCTGCCCCTAGAGCTTTGTCTTAGCCCTGATCTGTGTACTTTTTGCCGCGCCCGTAAGATCCTTCTGTTCCAGGAAGCCGGACTGGCCTAGTACGAATTTTAAAATTGGGTGTATGTGTGTTTTAATTCGCTGGCCAAATTTTATATTCGATTTTAATTGGTTTTAAATTTTATAAATCTATGTGTTTTAATATGGCTGTACACCGCCCTGAGTCCTTCGGGAGAAGGGCAGTATAGAAATCTAATAAACTAAACAAACTAAACTTTATTACATCAACTTGAAAATTGAATTACATTTTTTCTTGGAAATGGCATTTTGATCCTTTATCTAATACTAAGTTGTTGGTGCTATCCAGTGAACCAGTTGTCAGAATTACGTTATGGAAAATGTGGATGGAAACCAAGATTTATACTCTGAAAAAAATGGAATTATTATTATTATTATTATTATTATTATTATTATTATTATTATTATTATCTCTTTTATTAATTAAACATGAAACTCAGTCAACTGGACATTTAAATATGTATCACAAATATTATTAACTGGCACTATTGGTTGATACGGGTTGCTGCCAGTATCCTAGGTATCGACCAAGTATTTTCTTAAAATATACGATGTTCGGAGTAGCAGAGTTTTTTGCAGTTCCGCTGGTGTTATTACAGGAAGCTGCAATTTCTTGATGTACTGTGTACAATTCTTGGACATGGTGTCAAGTGCCCCAATGACAATGGGTATCACTGTCACATGTTTCATTCATAATCAGGTAGTTTTGATGGCCAGGTCGCGATATTTTGTGATTTTTTTCTAGTTCTAATTTTCTTCGATTCTGGCGTCTCCTGGTACAGTGATATCAATAAAGTGTACGCTTCGGTTTTTGATGACTGCGTTATCTGATGTGTTGTGTTCTAAATGACGATCCGTCTGTATTCGAAAGTTCCACAAGATCTTTACCTTCTCATTTTCAACAACTTTTTCCACTTTGTGTTCCCATGACTTTTTGGATACAGGCAAGTCGTATTTTTTACATAATGCCCAGTGGATTAGTTTAGCAACTTGGTCATGTCTAGCTTTGTAATCAGTTTGCGTGATTTTGCTGCACTCACATATTAAATGTGAAACAGTTTTGACTTTGTCGTTGCAAAGTCAACAGTTTGGATTGTCAGTGGTTTTTTGTATCTTCGCTTTCATGGCATTAGTTTGTAGTGCTTGTTCTTGAGCAGCGAGTATTAAACCTTGAATTTATTTCTTGATGGTTCCCATCTTAAGTCCCGCCCATGTCAAGTTGTTATCACATTTTCCTTCAATGTTTTTCAAATGCTGTCCATGCAAAGCTTTGGTTTTCCATCTCAATAGCAGTGACTGTGAGAGGGATCTTTGAGTCCTAGTGGACAATCAGCTAAATATGAGCCAACAGTGTGCAACCGCAGCTAAAAAAGCCAATGCAATCCTAAATTGCATTAACAGAGGGATACAATCAAGATCAAGTGAGGTACTAATACCACTCTATAAAGCCCTAGTAAGACCACACCTAGAGTATTGCATCCAGTTTTGGTCACCACACTATAAAAAAGATGTTGAGACTCTAGAAAAAGTGTAGAGGAGAGCAACCAGGATGATTAGGGGACTGGAGACTAAAACATATGAAGAATGGTTACATGAACTAGGCATGGCTAGTTTAGTGAAGCGAAGGTCCAGGGGAGACATGATAGCCATCTTCCAATACTTGAGGGGCTGGCACAGAGAGGAGCAAGTCAAGCTGTTTTCTGAAGCACCTGAAGGCCAGTCAAGGAATAATGGATGGAAACTGACCAAGGAGAGATTCAACCTAGAAATGAGGAGGAACTTTCTGACAGTGAGAACAATCAACCAATGGAACATCTTGCCTTCGCAAGTTGTGGGAGCGCAAGAACCAGTAGTAAAACCGGATGTCATCATAGGTGATCTGCGCATGCGCAGAAGCTTCTGCACATGCGCAGAAGTTTGGTGCATGAGTGAGCACAATCCTGTTGTGAACCAGTAGTAAAGGTAAGTAGAACCACCCCTGATGTAGGTGTACTGTATGCATTTGTGAAATTATGCCTGTGTTTTGGTGTGGAGTGCAACCTTCCTTCCTTCCTTCCTTCCTTCCTTCCTTCCTTCCTTCCTTTCCTTCCTTCCTTCCTTCCTTCTTCACAAATAATTTATCGAACTCTGTTGATGTTTCCTCTTTTATATTCCATGCTTTAAGCTGCTGAATAAATACTATACAGTATTTAAGTAGAATATCTCCTGGCCTCAGCACCCTGGAATTTTGACTTGAAGGATTTTCACCATTCCTTTCTAGTCTGTCTGGGGTGGGGGGAGCCTTAAAAAGGCAACAGCTTTACTCCATTTATTCTGATTATTTGTGATAAGGTGCTTTCTCACAGTTTTACATTGGATGCTTTTAGCACAATCAAATTTATGGTTTTTTTCCCCCCTTTTTATTTACTCTGATATTTGGAAATCACTTACTTGTGCCAAATTTCTTTAAATAGAATTTCAGAAACATAGACATCTTCTCTGCTAGAGTTTCATTTTCCGACATCTGAAAATGACTCACTAGTTCTCTTTTGTTAAAGAAAAAAAAAACATTTAAAGCTTTTTCCTCTCTAATTATTACGGGCTTTAGAACTACAGATGGTTGCTTGGCAACATATTTAGTAGTTTTCTAACTAATTCTCTCCTAGAGAGCATCAGATTAATTTGTTCTTTTTTTTAAGCCAGTGATGGAGTCCCAGTCTTTATTTCATCTATTTCTCAAACCGATACCTGGCGTCTTACCAAGATAGTTTTTGAGATACTTTCGGTTGCTTGTAGAGTTGAGAATTTTTTAAAAAAATAAAATCTAACTTTCTTACCTCCTTCATTTTGTTTTGATCTTCCTTTCAGTCTTTATAAATGTTGGCAAGACCAGCTCCCAACTGACTTCAATATTTTTTTAATTAATTGTAATGAAATATTTGGGACCCAGAAGAGAGCCACAACCAGGAATTCCCCCCGTTTTCATGACTCTTACATTCAGACTATTGTGCCTTTCTCCTACATACAGGAGAGATAAATCAGCCTCCAAGTATTCCTGGTTAATACTTTAGGATAACTTCTACATCCTGCTTCAAGTTGTTTTGTTCTGTGCTAATATCCTATGTTGCTGATTCCATTTCAGTTCTGCTGCTAACCCAATTAATGGACACTATCCTGGGCACCTTCTTCAAAGAGAAGATCAAGGTTGGACTTTTTGAAGTCATTAAAGAACATCTTGTCTATGTTCCTATCTAAGTGCCTTTTTGTGGAAACATGAAGACTGGTTTTAACTTGAAATATCTACGTACATACCCATCAAACACATTGGGAGCAGGCAACACCTTAAAAAAAATGAACAGAATGGCTGCTAATCTTTATTCTAAGCTTCAGTCTTACCTACCTTTCTTTCTTTTTATCACAGCTTTCCCTTTCCCTGTCACATGAACCTCTAGACTGGAACGCTGATCAAAGGATTTGTCTCTGAAGTTTTCTCCTACCACATTCCCAATGACAAACAAGCTCCTGATATTAATATATTAGTAATGTTTTCCTTAGAGTCCAACTTGCCTGGAAACCCAAGAAGCCATCATAAATATAGAACTGGAAAGATAAGTTTTATTGAAATGAATGAAGTGAACCATGGTACAGAAGAAAGGAGGGAATGTCAAAATGTGGCATTTTCACAGTGTATTGAATCAACTCAGCAATCCTAAAATTGCTGGGCCAGCAAAAACCTGGATTATTATAAAATTCTGAATACTCAGCTTGAGCCAAGCCATCTCAAAGGCAACGACTGAGCAGAGAAGAAAGTACTAAAGATCACCAGTCTATGTTCTTCTTTAAAGGCATTCAGTCACTGTGGAGACATGATGTATTTATAATAAAATGAAGCCTGGAGGTTGCTGTGTTTTCTTATCTAGGCATATTGCAGTTAAAGTGGATTGAACACTATTTACGTGTTCTAATTCTATTCAATCTATAGAAATAGATGTGTTTCTTCCTGTTAATTTAAAAATTACAGTATATAACAGCGAGGCTTAATTCTCAAAAACATTTTACAGAATAGAAAAATTCCAGTTTGGTCAAACGTAATGAAACAAAGTTCCTCGATATTATCAAATGATAAATTCTACTGCAAAATGCTGTTTTTCTTGATGGTCTGAGAATTTCTTACATGCCTGAGGAAACTTCAGTGAATGAGGAATGTGGAAAAATAAGCAGATTTTGCTAATATAGAATTCACACCTATTGTTCAAAGCTGTCCCAAAGGTGCTTTTTTTCAGGAAGCAACTTTTCTTTGAAGATGTTTCCCTTCTCATCCAATAGGCTTCTTCAGCTCTGTCGGTGTCCAGTTGCCTCTTGAAAAAGCATCTTTGGGACAACCATGACCTGGATGACTGAGAATCTCCATAGACATTGTTCAAAGCTGTTTTCATAGTCCGTATTTAAGTTAAGCCAGTTTGGTGTAGTGTTTAAGAAACTGGGAGACCATGACTTCTAGCCTGTCTTGGGCACAAAGCCAGGTGGTGACTTTGTTGCCAGTCACATTTTCCCAACCTTAGGAAAGAGGCAATGGCAAGCCACCTCTGAAAAACCTTGCCAAGAAAACTACAGGGACTTTGTTCAGGGGGTCTTTGAGAATCAGACATGATTGAACAGTAGGGGGAAAAATGTATCACGGTTATTTGCCAGACTTAGCAGGGTGTCTTTGTATCTTTAGATATTTCAGAAGCAAAATGCTTTGTTAATTATGTTTTGCAGTACAGAGTTGGAGTACGTGCATTCTTTAAACAGCAAGTGCTTCCCAAGATCATGTATTTTGGAGAATTTAGCTTTCTCAGCCTTCAACTGCTAACATGTTCTTCAAAAGCAAAAGAGCTTTTACAGCATTTCCCTTCTAATCAGTAATGTATCCTTTGTTAAGACTGGAAATCTATTTTGGCTTACTTTGACTCAGAAAAAGTTCCCAAAAGAACTTTGCCCCTTTGTATTTTGGATGAACAATTCTGTGCCTATTTAAGGAAATGAAACTCTTTGTTCCCTTAATATCATGATTGAGATGCCTTCGGTGTACATTTCTCTTATTTGGTTTTTTTTTTCCTCCTTGAACAGGATCAACTCATTTCACTTCCTAATGGTATCCAACCATTTAGTAGCAAATTAGTCACAAGCATTTGAATTCTCTATTTCATTTCTTTTTCCCTAATAAAATTAAGAGAAGCTTGGTATTGCATGAAAATGTACGCAGACACATATTTATTGATGTCAAGAATGTGCAAAGCTCTATCTTTAGAGAGAAGAAAGAATTGCCAAAGAATTTCCCAAACTTTTTTTTTCTCTTGCAGTACACAAGGATCTAATCTGGGGGTAGTTGATAGTTTTCCAGAATTATGTGTGCTTGGAATGAGCATGGTTTGTAGAGAACTCTCTGTCTCTCTCCTTCTTCATCCTCCTACCCCTCTCTCTTTGCCACGCCATATGAAAACGTTTCCAGAAATGCCTCTTATTATATTATCTATGTGATTGAAATCAGAGCAATATTGTCTTTTAAAAAAATGGACAGAGTTACAATGCTTGTAGAAGACAATCCAGGCAAGCAAATGGTCAATTGAAGTATAAAGGGGCAAAATGTTCCTTACCTTATCTGCTCGGATGGCGAATAGCAATTTCTGAACTTGCAGGAACGGCAATGCATTGGATGACTTTTGGGCTCAACCCAAAAAGAGTTGTAGTAAGAATAAAATTCAGATTCTCATTTAAACCACCTTAAGGTCTTGTGGTGAGAAAAGGGGAGTACTAAATAAAACAAAGTGAATAAATGAAATGAATAATGTGAAAATATTGTCCTACATAACCTATGTAATTAAATAAAGAAGCAATGGGATTGCATCTTTCCTGTGATCTCAGGATTCTTATATTCCAAATAAGGATAATTTAAATCCTTAAATTTGTGAGAATAGAATCTTCATTATCTAGGATAAAATTATCCAGGTTATTTTTGAAGAATGCCAATAGGTTCACTATTTATTTAAATTTGAACTTTATCTAATAGCAATTACCTCTGGATAATTATGGTTAGCTTGTTGTTTACAAGGAAAGGAAAGGCTTACCTAATCTTGTTACATTTGTTTTTTTTTTTCCCAACCCCCTGTTCAATCTTTGAAAGATGTACATGAGCCTCTTTCTGCAGTCTGGTACCCTTCATTAGCATTGGACTACAGTTCACATCAACTCCCATTATGAGCTACCCTGGCTGAGAAAGATGGAATACATCTGGAAATAGTTTGTTTCTGAAAAATAATTGTTTTCCTTTTATTGTTTCCCAAAAAAAACAATTGGAAGTAAAATATGAAATACCAGGATTTGCAGATCAAGCGTTGAAAGCTTATTGGGGGGGGGGACTTTTTAATACTAATTGTGATTACAGTCTTGTAGCAATACCTAAAGGATTTCTTCAATATCCAGAAATATTGAATTTATCAGACTTGAACATCCTAATTTTACAAAAAAGCAGCCAGCTTTGGAATTGCCTATATTCTTAGACGTTATTCTTGTTAAGGTCTTGAATTATTAAGTTTCCACCAGTCTTAGACTGAAAATCTAACTGTTGATTACCGACACATAATAAATAATAATAAAAGTTACCTAATTTTGTGGCATCTGTTCCTTTCCAACCCCTATTCAGTCTTTGAAGGATGTACACTACATAAGTGTCTTTCCCAAGGCTTGCACCCTTTATTAACATTGGATTACAATTCACACCAATGCCCATCTTTAGCTACACTGGCTGAGGATGATGGAATGTACCTCAAGAGTGTGAGGCCAGATATGAAAGGCCACTTTCTAATCTCATTCTTTCTTCTTCAATCTCCTTCTCCCGATATCTCAGTTCTGATCTGTTCCACCTTCTTCTTCATTTTGCTTGGTCTTCTGACATCGTCTGAGGTGGTTAGGATACATCAGCTCACACCTCAGCCTGTCAGGACACAGTGCCTCCTTTTCTCCAACCCATCACTTCATTTCAACTTCAAAGAGGGTTGCTGACTGACCTGCCTTGTTAGGCATAAATAATGTCAATGAACCGTGTTGCCTATTCTTCCCCTTTTAAGTTTTGGAAAGCAGTAGAAAGCATTCTCTTAAACCCAGTCAAGCCATGACCAACAAAGGCACACATATATATGTACAGAAAACAAAGTCTTTACCAAACATGGCACTTCTGTTTTGTAATAGAATCAGCAAATACACCCTGTTCCTATCAACCTAGAATGCTGACATTCTGATAGCTTCTTTGCTATAATTCTCATGTCTTGGAATTTCTACTATAATTCCTATATCATCTACCTCAGTTCCATTGTAATTGTGTATGTGTATGTGGTGCATGTCTGTGTGTCTGTGTATAGAAAGAGAGGAGCCAAAAATATTGAATTTATGAAAAACCACATTCCTTGCATGGTTTAATACCACTGGGCCAATAATTAGCAATGACTTCTGATACTTGGGCTTCGACTCTGACAAGATCCCATGGTCACTAAACCTTGCAGGAAAAAAAACCAAAGCTTTCTAGAAGATCAGGAATATCTTTACCATCAGTAAATTGGGAGCAGAAAGGCAAAAGAAAAGAAGCAGAAAGATAGCAAAAATTCTTGGAGGAACATATATTGCTCCTCTATTTTATAGCTTTTGATTCTGTTCTTTCTACATAGGGGAATTGTCTTTTTCTTGATAAAAATTTTGCATAACTGCCCCATGCCATGATAATAGTCTTTTGAAAAGAGTGGCAAAGTTGCCAAGGTGTACGTTTACACAAAGGAATGCCAAGGCTATCCACGCCAGCAATTTCTATTGCTGTAATAATATATAACTAAAGTGGATGTACTTTAGATTGCAGAAGTAATGGTTGGATAATGCTGTAAAATTTTGGCTAGGTTTCCCAAAGGAAAAGTGCAGGCATACAATACTACAAATCCAGAATTCAGTTGAATTCACAGGTAATGCACAAATTGGCTTCTCATGATCTTGCCAGGTGGAATCCTCTAGATATTAAATATCATTATGGACAGAGCAGAATTTACTGTGTTGGGAAGGCAGTCTTTTGGTATTCGCACCCATGAATTCAAGGTTGCTGTATAAACACGTCTGTGTTTGGGGGGAAAAAATCTCTCATCTGGCACATTACACTCAAATCAGTTATGTTAAATCAGGCCAGCACAGCTGGTGATCCAACAAGCTGAAAATGAAGTCTCCATGAATGGAGATGGAGAAAATGAAGTGGCAATATCAGGTTTTGGTGACTCTCAGAACTAAAGTCTGAGGCAAGCAGCGGAACTCAAAGACTGTCAGGGTTACATGTGATGCTTCAACAGTTGTGCAGACCTACATTAAATTGACAAAAGGCTTGATTTGTTAAAAGCTGCTTATCTAAACTTCTAGTCCTACTGCAGTACCAAAACAACAATTTCCACCAGCCCTACATATAGTAGCTGATAGGTTTCAGCCAAAGTGCTTTAGCTTTATTATTTCAAGAGCACATGTTAGCTGCTACCTGAGTTATGTTCCCAGAGAAAGAGGAGACTTTGGAAGGTGTGCCTGTGGTAGCATGCCTAGTCTGTTGCCATTTCCTAACCTTCCTGTTGTGCAGAATTGCACTCTTACCTGGATTCTGAGGCCCTGTGCATGGTCACTCGTGCCCTAGTCACCTCTTGGCTAGATTAGCGCAGCATACTCTACATGGGGCTACCCTTTTTTTATTTTTTATTTTTATTTAATTTGTCAAACATGTACTAGATAATAGGTATAAGTATAAACATGGACATGAACTAGGAATGAGTACAAGTAAATGGGGATGGTAGTACAGGGATGGTAGGCACGATAGTGCGCTTATGCACGCCCCCTTTACAGACCTCTTAGGAATGGGGTGAAGTTCACGGTAGATAGTTTAAGGTTGAAGCTGTGGGGGTTTGAGGATGTAACAACGGAGTCAGGTAAAGTATTCCAGGCGTTAACCACTCTGTTGCTGAAGTCGTATTTTCTGCAATCGAGTTTGGAGTGGTTTACCTTGAGTTTGTATCTATTGTTTGCCCGTGTATTATTTTATATAAAGTTTATTGTCATTGTACGTATATACGCACTATACCCATACAACGAAATTCACATAACACCCAGAGACCAAGCCCAATACACATGACAATCTCCAGACCCACCCCCACCCACCAAAAATTCCCCACCCCTAAACCACCCAAGCATCTACACAGCAGACCAAGTAATTGATCTGAGTATTATGAAGTATTATTGTGGTTGAAGCTGAAGTAGTCATTGACAGGTAGGACATTGTAGCAGACAATTTTTTCTATTACACTTAGGTCAGACCGTAGGCGGTGTACCCTGGAAGACTATTTGGAAGCTGCAACTGGTGCAGAATGCAACAGCGTGCAGAGTCCTGGGAGTTCCTAGGTCTGCACATATAACACTGTTACTATATGAGCTGCATTGATTACCAGTTTGCTTCCAGATCCAATTCAAGCTGTTGGTTGTTACCTTTAATGCGGCATGGATCCAAGGTATCTGAGGAGCCATCTCTACCCAACAAGCCTGCCTCACTCGTGTCAGTGGAAGAGGCCTGCTAGGGATCCCATCTGCTAAAGAATTGAAGAAGGGAACAAGGAAAAGAGTTTTTTCCGCTGTGGCCCCATTCTCCTGAAACATTCTACCATCAGAGGTGAGATCTTCTGACCTTCTGGAAGGGTATTAAACCTGGCCTGGGACTTGAGAGAATCGCTCACCACTGGAGATGGCTAACCCATCTCCCATCCCGTCCATCTCTTCATTCTTTTGTTTCGTTAGGTTTTAGTACAGTTTTTAATAAATATTTTACTCTGCATAGTTTTTAATGTTTTAATGTTTTAATTTTTTTTTACTTGTTTTATAACTTATAAGCCACCCAGAATCAACTTGTAGGAGAGATGGGTGGCATAAAAATTTAATTGATAAATAAACCAAGAAAACAGAATCACGTCCACAATCTTACCTTTGTGTGCGCACACAGCCTCAGTGTCTTTCTATCATGGCCCGTTTCACCATTTGCATCAAGGAGAGAGAAAAAGAGAAGAGCTGCTGCTAAAGGAATCATTGGATCCTCTCTGCCTCCCCTTTGGAGAAACAACAGAGTGTAGAATGCTGGATATATGTGATCTATGAAACATGTAGGAGGTAACTGGGGACTAATTTTATTTGCTTTTTGGCTGTTGACTATTGAATGGCTCAGAAAAAATTAACACTTGACTTAATAATAATGGGCAATTTACCCGTGTTAAATTAATGTTCCACATCTACGCTATGACATAATAGTTAAAGCCCATCAGGACCATTCATGGAGGAAGCTCTAAAAAAATCAAGATGACATCCAGAACTGAGGAATTGAACCACACCCTAGTCCTGAGGTGTCCAACCTTGGCAACTTAAGACCTTGTGGACTTCAGCTCTTCGAATCCATGCTGACTGGTGAATTCTGGGAATGAAAGTCCACAAGTTGTCAAGGTTGGACAACCCTGCCCTAGTCATAAATCCATTGTTGACTTCTTTTATCCTCTCATGGGGGGGCCCTGAAGCTTATTCTAATTGCTTTCTATTGGCTGATCTTGGCGTATGTGGTAAGAACAACAGGATGGATGGGCCCAACCAAAAGATGGACACCAATTTGTCAGCTGCCTGATACTAAAAGGAGACATTTTCTGAAAGGGACTCACAAGATTCTTCCTGCATTCCTGGCTACAGGCCTTTCATAGCAGCAAAATGAGCTAAACACACCAAAAAATGACTTACTAAAGTGCAGACTGGCAGTTAAAAATTAAGCCAAATCAACCCTTCTTAGCCCACCATAAAACAAATTGGCCATCATTTGACTAATTTCAGGAAATAATGCCAAAGTACTGGAACCAAAACTATTATTTATTATTTATTTATTAAATTTATTGGCTGCCCATGTTACCACAGGGTAATTCTGGGTGAATTTGTATTATAAAGAGACATTGACCTTTAACTTCAGAGAAGCTGAGGGCCAGACTTCATTTCCGCTGTCTTCCTCTATTTTCTTCACATTGCACCCAAGGTCAGTATGTACTATCTTTATTGCCTTTGTTCACAGGAGTCAATGCCCAGCAGACAGAAGGCATATAAGGACTGTGGAAATATTTTAATAAATAAGTTGAATGAAAAGGCTTGATGCTGTCTAAATTTTTGGGATACTGCTTCTTCAGCGGTGAAATCCACTTACCTTCGCTACCAGTTTGGGAACGGGAGCGCGCGTGTGCTATGCGCATGCACCTCTTCTGCGCATGCGCAGAGGGTAAAAAAATGGGACATAACGACATCCTGGCGGGTGGGCAGAACCTCCCGCCACCGACGCTACCGGTTCAGTGAGCTGTACAGAACTGGGCGGATTTCACCGCTGAGCTTCTTCCACTATAGAGCTGAAACACTACCCTCATTTCTCGGTCTGTAAAATGCCACACCAGCTTGGGGTGACTCACAATCAGAGAAACAGAAAGTACAATAAGTGCATGGTCATATGAAACAAAAAAAAAACAGCATCAATAAGTGGACACAATTGGCTAAAAAAGAATGAGGATATAAAGTAACCACTTGACCCTTAAATTTTTGTTTATAATCTTTGTTGTTTTTCACTAGAAATATGTTTTGACCATAAATGAGTTTTACCATTATATTGTCGTGTCACTAGATGGTTTATTCCTCATGGCAACTTAGACTGAAGGTGTTCTGGAATATATTGAAGAGAATATACTGGCAGTAGCATTCAATTCTAATATGAATGATCCTTGGTGCTCTCTAAGCTTCCTTCTTTTCTTGCAGATATTTCATTACCCAAACTAGTTAGAGACTAGCACTGTTAGATGTTACCTAGTTTGGATAATGAAAGATCTGTAAGAAAACAAGCAAGCTCAGAGAGCACCAAGGACCACTAATTTCAACCCTGAGCTACAAATATTCTCCTTTCCTGAAATTCAGAATATAGACTTTGATGAATATGTCGATGAAGATTCTCAGTCATCTGGGGAGAGTCATCTGAAAATTGAGTCAGGACTTCTTTTGGACTTCTTACTTATTTACTTACTTGTTCGTTTCAAATGAATAAGCTATTTGAACAAGCAATGAAACCTTTCGAACTAACAAGAAAAGAAGTTCCGTTGCCATAATTCAGCTTCCAGACACTTTGATGAATGGAAGCAACAACTTTTATTCTAGGCTACTCTTTGCCCTCATTACTTTTAGCAAAGAACACAGCTCTGTAAACTTTTCTATAGCAATAATAATAATTTTTATTACAGTCACGGGCCAGCATCATTTTTCTACACCAAAAATGCATTGTACCAAATCCTTCCATTAAATCAAAGCTCAGTTGCTTTTATAAAATCGTCCCCCTCCTCCTCCCCCATTTTCCATCCCTCCCCCTCCCCACCCTCATTAGTTTAACTTGAGTTAATTAAGAATAGTAACTGAACTTCAGTCTCTTATGTGTTAAAGCAGAACAATCCCAATCAGAAAGACGCAGACATAGCTATGTGGTTTTATTGTCTCAAGGAGACAGAAAACCAGCAGGGCTTCCTTTATCAAGGCCACCATCTTTCCAATACTTAATCTGATGAGTTTAAAAAGGCCCTGCAAATACATCATCTAGGAAAACAATCTTTCCATGTTTCCTTTCCCACCCCCAGCTCCCTTGCCCAGTTTCATCGCTGGTCAGAATGAGTGAATTGGACTGACATGGAGGTGATGGAAAGAGAGAAATGGTCTGAATGTCAAAATGACAATGTATATTACATGGTTAGCAGAATAAATGGTATGTGGGTATTTTCATCCCCTATGTCATAAATAAGGTTTTTGTTTTTTGCCATCTAAATGTATTTTAGTTTCTTTCCACTTAGTGCTTGCTTAAAGGATCACTTTCAAGAATCTGTCTTGATAAACAGGGCTCAAATAGAACTCTTGATAATCACTTTTGTGTCTGTAGGTGTGGGTGTGGATGTCTATATATCTATATATATATGTCATGAATGATATTTTGTCGTGTTGACTGCAGATTCCGGGACGCAGTGTGCTGGTCTGCTATTAATGAGGACGTGCACCAGATATACAAACTAATTTTGAAGTTGAAAGGTAAAACTTATTTACTGTGTTTATATATATAAGTGTGTGTGTGTGTGTGTGTGTGTGTGTGTGTGTGTGTGTGTGTGTGTGTGTGTGTGCATATATATGTATATATTGTTTTGGGATATGAGAAAAATTGACAATCATATTCTTAAATTCAAATTTTTTTGAACAATCGCAGAAAAGCTCTTTATTGTCTGTGGGAAAGTTTTAAGAATATCTTTCTGCTGCAAAGAGCAATGCTAAGAAATTGCAGGGTGTCATTTTGTTTTCAAAATCCATTTAAGTTATATTGAATATGTGATTAATATTGAAAAAAGCTTGTTCAGCTTTGCCTCTATAACAGAAAGCAGAGAGGGCCAAAATGCAGCAAGAGATATTGTATATTTGAAGACAACAGTCCTTAGCTTATAAAACAGGCAGCAAATTCTTATAAAGAGTCTTTCTCCTGAAACGTAATGAAACATAGAATTTTCTGCTTTTTTGCTTTTCCAAATCTGTAATGACTAAATTGGAAATAAGGGGATTTTTGTGTGTGTGATGCAATCCACACACATAGCAATCATTATTAAATGAGACGAAGAAATTGATGAACACCTTTTCTTAAAAGAAATATGTTTAGATGCAGTTAGAAAACTCTGATTATAATTTTTAAATGTTACAGATATTTTATATAAGAGGATACTGTAGTTAGCCTTTAAGTAGTTTGTTTCTTTGTTTAAGTTTCAGAGACTGTGCTTTGATTTAAGGAAACACTAGATTTAGGCATGCACCTTAGTCTGAAGAAAGCTAATTATTTGATGACTAAAATAGAAATATATAAAATGTACCCCAGTAAACACAGCAGGACTTATTTTGAGATAAACATGCGTAATTATTCTACCAATAAAAATAAATAGATTGAAATAGAACAATTTTCAATATGTGAACTCTCGTGCCAATATTAAAAAAACACAAAGGAGTCTGATACATTTCTAACTCTATCCTACTATACTATTTAGAAATAAGTATTGATAAGTAAAACCAATAAAACTGCTTCTTTGCTAAAGTAATGGGAAGTTTATTATATTAATTCTAACTACTGGAATGCTTATCCTTAAGATTCTTCAAATTCCACAACAATCTACAAGAGCAATTGCTTCTCATTAATCAAGATATAAATATTATTCAAAAGCTGTAAAACTGGCGATTTGTTAGTGTTAGGTGAAAAATAACATTTACATGCCTGTCCTAACAGATTAATGACATCTAATTAATGAATGAATCTCACAAGGCATAATACAGTTGTATTGATCTATTTTAAGGAGTTAAGTAAAACATTAAGTATAAAGTATATACTTTCAATATTGCAGGTACTAAAATATATAATATTTTGCCATTTTCAAAAGGGAAAAAAGTACCATCCATTTTGATAGTTTTTTATTCCATATCAAAATATTTAACAATGCAATTCCATATGTATTTTCAGAAATAGGTGTCACTGAATTATTCCAAAAATAATTTTGTGTCCAACTGCAGTATGTATATGTGTGTTTACTGTCATTTGCCTCTGATTATTAAGTATGCATTTGAATTTTAAGAAATGCAAACAACATTTACCTATTTTCCTGTCATAATTTCAATATTTTACATTTCCATTTTGGTCAAATATAGGACAGAACACACGCTTAGATTATGTTCATGGACACTCGTATGCAATTTCAACTAAAATGAAAGATTCTTCATCTGCCTCTCTTCTATCCTCAGAGGGCTATGCTGCGTTATATTACCCAAAATTAATCTTCCTGTCCACTTTCAATTAGTATGATTGCTGTCAATATTTTCTTAATGTTGGCGGTACAGAAACTCCTGGTTTTAAACCATTCACTATTTTTCACATCTCCTGCATGTCGTTTCACAACATATTCCATATTAAATTTACACAGCAATCCTCAGTACTCAAATCAAGCCTTCAGTTGAATCTTATACTGTAACGTTTCCACTTTTCATACTTTTTGAATAGTTTTGAATCATAAATCAGTTTGAATTAGTTGTACACATTAGAGGTCACCGAACTTAACAAACATTTCGACGGTTCGTTGATATTTGCTGTAGGTATTTGTTCAAGCGATTTGCTGTGACAGGAAAAAAAATAGTAAAAAATTGTACTACTTTAACCTTTTCACCAGCAATTATTCAAGTGATTGATCTTTTTAATGGTTAAAGATAAATAGGCTCTAAATTCTAATGCAAGAATCATGCAGGCAGATTTTGTGGATCTTCCTCTCATAAATCTATGTTTAGTATTGTTGCTATCCATAGTTCATTCATAGCATAAACCTAGCATTTTACTCAGAAATAAATCCCCTCAGTGTGTAGAATTTCCAGGTTCTTGCCTAAATTATGTAATTTCAGAGTTACCTATCCATATGTATCCTCATGTTTTATAGGCAGCTATAGTAAGTCTTCTAGTGTTAGTAAACATCCAAGTACCTTTTAAATCAAAATCTATTTGCCCAGAGGTATTTGGGACGGTCTTGTTCCAAAGGTGATTACTGATCCAGGTCAGCAAGTGTCTCTGGAAATGTCATAGATTGAATCAGTATTTTCTGAATGCAAAGTCAATGGTTGTCTCTTCTCAAGACTGTTGGATCCAAATGTGAACATTGATATAGGATTGTTACTCACATATCCAGTCTCTCTCTGGTCAAGAATCATTGTCAGCTTCTATTTGAATCCACCCAGTAAAAGATTGGTTCTTTTATCCAAATGTTCCTCATGTTAGAAGATTTGTCCTAACACTCTGCTAAAATCTGTCCTCATTGCCCACGTCTTGGCCACCTTTTGTGTGATGTCCTTTCAGGCGCTTGAAAAAAGAGCTATTGTAGCATATCCACCCCCCCCCAAACTTCTCTTTTCAAGATCAAATATTCCCAGTTCCATCAGTTTTTCTTCAACAACGTCTATTCCCTATTCACCCTCATTCCCTTTCTTTGAATCTGTTCAAAGTTGGGATCATTCTTAAACTATGATGCTCCGCTGTGGACACAATATTCAAGATGAGATGACCAATGCAGAATAAAGTATAATTATTACATATTTAACTGTATCAACCTTACCTGGAATTAGAGAATAAAGATTCCAGTTTTAGTAGACTTCTATTATTTATTGGCCAGGGTATCTATTGCTTCCACTTGAATATTCTAGAAAGGCTACAATTTATAAAATAAGTGTATTATAGATGATAAATCGTAGGGAAACACAAATGGCTAATTTATCACAAGATACTAAAATTTTGTCAAGGAAAACGTAAAATAAAATCAAGAGAAGAACTGGTAGCAGAGAGGTATGATTGTCAATGGTTCAACAATGGATAATTACTAGAAATATTTAAAGTAGGCAAAAGAATTTGTGGTTTTGAGCATTGTACATCTGAGTTTGAAATAGAATTGTGTACAAATGATGTAATTGCTAAAATGTATACTAATTGAAATTTGAAACAAAAGAACAAGTGATAGAAGGATGATAAAGTAGGCTAAAATGTTGGTTACGATAAACTGATGGAACAATGCAAAAATTGTGGCTGAAAGGATTGAAAGTTACACCATGTTACAGTCTTAAAGTTAAAATATAAAATGATGTATTGTTGGTATATCTCACCATAGAAAATGTTTAGAATATATAAATTTAAACTGGGAATGTGAGCAACAAGAAAACACATTTTTTATCATCTTTACAGGTTGTATAAAAAAGCTAGAAAATTCTGAATTCAAATATTAATGAAAAATCCATTGATTCAGAATATTTTGGAGATTAATATTACAGCTGAGACCAAAGATTTTTCTTTCAGCATTGATAAATAAATAGTTGGGGAAAGAGTTATGAAATTTTGTTTGTACGTGATAATTGCAGCGAGATTATCATATGCACAAAGATGGAAAGAAGAATGAAAGAATGGTTGGTGAAAATGATAGAACTTGCTCAGATAGCTAAATTGATTTCCTTGAACCGAAAGCTTTCTGGGCATTCAGTTCTCATAGAAAAGACAATTGTCTATGTTAATTGCTGTCTGGAAATCCCTTACAGACTTCTTGTAGGACACAAAAAAAGGTGAACATATCCATATTTATGGTTTTGATGATTAGAGATGATAGATGGAAAGAAGAGGGATTTATTGTAACCATAAGGTAAGAGGTAAATTACTTATGACTGCAGTAAAAAGATTGGAAGCTACTTCTTAGTATCATTTTTCTTTCTTTTCTATTTTTATTTTGTTCTTGCATTTTTAGTTTTAACTTTGATTTCTTTATTTTTTTTCTTAGTTTATATTAGTTTTATCTCCCTTTTAAAAATATTTATTAAAGTTTATATATAAAGAAAGATTTACATAATTTGCATAGACTCAAGGTGGTTAAACAATCTACCCTGTTTCCCCAAAAATAAGACATCCCCTGATAATAAGCCCAATCGGGCTTTTGAGCGCATGTGCTAAAATAAGCCTCCCCCCGAAAATAAGCCCTCCCTGAAAATATTTAAATGCAGAGCTGGAAATCAGATAAGATGGCAAGAGAAGCTCCATCTTGGTCCATGTGCCCCAAAATAATAATAGCTCCCCGAAAATAAGGCCAAGCACTTATTTCGGGGTTCAAAAAAAATATAAAACAGGGTCTTATTTTCAGGGAAACACGGTATATAAAACATAAACCACCGATAGCAGCAATCATAGATAAAATATCCACAATAAATCATGACAAATATAAACAGTTTCAAAAACTATTGAAGCCATAACTTCATAAGAGCCTTGGTGGTGCAGCAGACTAAAGCACTGTTAAGTAACACCAGCTGCCTGCAATTATTGCAAGTTCAAATCTCACCAGGCTCAAGGTTGACTCAGCCTTCCATCCTTTTGAGGTAGGTAAAATGAGGACCCGGTTTGTGAGGGCAATAAGCTGACTTTGTATAAAAAATAACACCGCTTTGGGGGGGGGGCGAAAACCCTACTAAGCAGGTATATACAAAAGTTTGAAGGCTATTGCTTAACGCATTGTAAGACACCCTGAGTCTCCAGAAAAGGGCGGCATATAAATCGAACCAATAAATAAATAAATAAATAAATAAATAAATAAATAAATAAATAAATAAATAAATAAATAAATAAATAAATAAATAAATAAATAAATAAATAAATAAATAAATAAATACCTTTAAAATTAAATATTCAGACTTCCACATAAACTCAGAAGTAGCCGAGAATTCATATATTGCTAATACATAAAGGATGATTATCAACCACAAAATTCTGTCTTTACTATTCTCTGGAAGCCCCAACATAGATTAATCTAACATCCCAAAGCAAGGTCTTCCATAAGCAGGGGGTTGGGCTAGAAGACCTCCAAGGTCCCTTACAACTCTGTTATTCTATTCTATAATGTTGATTCCTTACAGAAAACATTACCTCCTCATCTGAGCCCCTTTGATCTAATTAAAAGGTTGCATAAATGACAGACTAGTAGGGCTGGAAGGAACCTTAGAGGTCTTCTAGTCCAACCCCTTGCCCAAGGCAGGAGTCCTTATTCCATCCCAGATAAATGGTTGCCCAAACTTTTTGTGAAAACCTCCAGCAATAAAAGCGCCCAAAACTGCAGGAGGTAAGCTATTCCATGGGAAAATTGTTCTCACTGACAGAAAAATTCTCCTTAGTTCCAGGTTGGATGTCTCTTGAATGACCTTGTCCACCGATTGTTTCTTGTCCTGCCTTCATGCACTTTGGAGAATAAGTCAACCCCCTTTTCCCTGTGACAGCCCCTGAAGTATTGGAAGATGACTATCTGGATGTGTTGATTATGGTTAAAGAAAAAAAGTCCTGCAATTTCTTTGGTGCCAAACCATATATGGTTTTATATGTTCAGTAGTGGCCAAAATTGTGGAAACCTTTTGGGAAAAGTGTATTTTCTAAAACTAGCTAATAACACCACTTTTTTTTTAATAGTACCATAAAATTATATATCAATGGAAAGATAATTTAATTAAGAATGCAATGCAATAAGTTTTATGAAGGATTTGCTAATAGAATAGCAGTTACAAGTATAGAGAAGAAAAGTGAAACACGTTGAAAAAATGAGATATACAAAAATTATCACCATAGAAAAAACAAGATATACAAAAATTATCACCATGTCAGTTAATACTTAGTTGGGTAACCTTTAGCATGAATTACAGCCTTACAATGTCTTCCCATGGAGTGAACTACCGATAAGTCTTTTAGTTCTGCAGCTGTTATAATGTGAAACCAAGATTGAATGATTGCTTCTATTAACTGGGTTTTATTGCTGGGTCGCTTCTGACTAACAAGTTTCTTAAGTTGGCTTCATAGATTTTCAATTGGGTTAAGGTCTGGGCTATTCCCAGGCCAGTCTAGTAGTGGAATATGAGTATCTTGAAAGTAAAAAAAAAAAAAGAAAAAAGTGGTGTTATTAGCCATCAAACCTCAAAAATATACTTTCCCCAAAAGGTTTCCACAATTTTGGCCACTACTATAAGTCAAAACAGCACCTTCTTTTTGGACCAAAGGTCTATGGATAGCCAATCCACAGATCCTTAAGGTGTAATGTGCTGATGATTATTAAAACTGACACTGAGTGGACTTTTTTTTTTTTTTTGGCTAGAATCTGAAAAACAAAAGGATTTATCTTCTATTTTACAAAAATAAAGAAGGTAATGGTCATTTGCCTACACAGATAGTCCTCAACGTATGTTCACAACTAGGACCAGCATTTCCACTGCTAAGCAAGGCGATTGGTAAGCAAATCCTGCTCAATTTTATGAGCTTTTTTTGCCACAGCGCTTAAGCAAATCACTGCAGCGGATCAGTATGTCATGTGGTCGTTAAGCGAATCTGGCTTCTCCCATCACTTTTGATTGCTGGAAGCTGGCTGGGAAGTTGCAGATGGCAATCACCTGACTCTGGGAAGCTGCAACTATCGTAAAAACATGCCAATTGCCAAGCACCTGATTTTGAATCATGTCACCCCGGGGGGGGGGGTCCCCAACCCTCGGTCCATGGCCCAGTGACAAGGCACAGCCCGATCGAACCAGGCAACGGAATTAGTGGGTGAGTACGCATGCACGTGTGCCCGCATGCGCAGCTGCATTTGTGAAAGCAGCAGATGCATACAAAACTATCCTCTCTTCCCCTTCCTGCCACCAATGCCTCCGTCTCCGCTGGTCTGCCAGAAAGGTTGGGGAACACTGATGTAAACCTGAGGATGCTGTGATGATAAGTGGAAGGACCAATCATAAGTCACTTTTTTCAGTGCCATTATAACTTCAAATGGTCACTAAAGGAATGGTTATAAATCAAGGACTACCTGTGTTATCATTCTTAGCTTGGTATCTCTTAGGTACAATATGTTGACCAGCTGTTTGCATTATTCTTACTCAATACCCACCAGTCATAGTTACATAAGGGTATCAATATTTAACAAGCTACAATGAAGTCAAAAATATGGCATGTGCATCCTGACATCATTGCCCCAAAGATGCAATTTAGTAGCTGCATCTGATGCAAATACCTGAGATGCATTATGATGTCACAAGCAGGTGTTGTTATTCTTTCACTCAGATCACAGGAAGAATGAATTAACTTAATGACTCTCCCTGTCTTCCAATACTATGTCCTCATGTGATCATGGAGGTGTATGTGGCATTCAGTGTTTAGGCTAGCACCTTAAGTGGAAGGGCCTGCCGTGCCTTTGACAAACACTTGTCAAACACTGACAATCCTATTGTCAAAAAAACAAAACAAAAAAAAACACGGAACTTTAGAAGAGAATATTTGTAGATCAGAGTTGACATGAGGGGTCCTTGGTGCTCTCTGAGCTTGATAGTTTTCTTGCAGATGTTTCATTATCAAACTGAGCCCTGGTGGCACAGCAAACTAAAGCACCGTTATTAACATCAGCTGCCTGCAATTACTGCAAGTTCAAATCTCACCAGGCTCGAGGTTGACTCAGCCTTCCATCCTTTCTAAGGTAGGTAAAATGAGGACCCAGATTGTGGGGGCAATAAGCTGACTTTGTATAAATATATACAAAAGTATGAAGGCTATTGCTTAACGCATTGTAAGCCGCCCTGAGTCTCTGGAGAAGGGCGGCATATAAATCAAAAACAAAAAAACAAAAACCCTAGGTAATATCATCAGTGCAGAAATGTCTGCAAGAAAATCACCAAGTTCAGAGAGCACCAAGGATCCTACAACCAAAACTTTATTAAACAACAGCAAAAAAAGTACGGTAAATAACTTGCACTTTGGGGATTTATGTAGGGCAGGGGTGTCAAACTTGCAGCGTCATGTTTTCATCACGTCACGTATCGTGACTTTTTTCCCCTTTGCTAAACCGGGGGTGGGAGTCGCCAGCCCGTGACACATCCAGCCCATGGGCCACAAGTTTGACACCCCTGATGTAGGGGTATTTTGAAGCTCACCTTCTTTTACCCTAAAGCACTGTCTCAGTGACACTCTGCTTTCACACTGATTATCACTAAGTGGTCTACTCCAAGAAACTTGCAATTACCTACTATTCTAAATTAGAGAGTAATTTAGAGAGGTTACGGAAACACTGAAATGAAAGCCAAAGAACTGAATCTGAAGAAAATGAAAGTTTTTCTGATGCAGAACATTTAGATGTAAACAGTTGATGATCCACAGATTAATAACCTCAAAATTATCTTCAACTCTGCATTGTTGCTATGAATCCAGGTGTTCTCAATAGCCTGAAATAGCTTTTAATTTTGATTGCTGCCATTGTTTATATATATAATATATAGATATATTCTGGGTCTGATAATTCATGCACTATTAATTACAAGCTAATGTTGTCCTTAAAGTCAATTCAGAAGCTTCAGCACATACAGAATTCAATAGCTATAATTTTATCTGTTTTACTAGATTAGTTCGTGTCATTTCAGTTTATAAGTAAACAACCAACCAGCCAACCAACCAGAACCATTGATTTAAGCGTCTAAGTTTGGAGCACAAATATTTGAAAAAGCACCTCTTCCCATATCAGTTTGCCTGTATCTTAAGATCTTCTAGTAGACACTATTTATTTATTTATTTATTTATTTGTCAAGAACGTATTAGGTAATATGTATAAGCATGGATTGGATACATAAAATAGATACAAATAGAGGAAACATTAGGACAGGGATGGTAGGCACGCTGGTGCTCTTATGCACACCCCTTACAGACCTCTTAGGAATGGGGTGAGCTCAACAGTAGTCAGTCTTAGGTTAAAATTTGGGGGGTTTGGGGATGAAACCACAGAGTCAGGTAGTGCATTCCAGGCATTGAACACTCTGTTGCTGAAGTCATATTTCTGCAATCGAGTTTGGAGAGATTCACTTTAAGTTTGTATCTACTGTGTGCTCGTGTATTGTTGTGGTTGAAGCTGAAGTATTACTGTGTAAGAATTCCTTATTGGAAATGTGTTGTGGGTTTTTTTAGTACAGTACCAATGAGAAGGCCCATTCTGCATCATCTTTTAATTTAAGTAGTTGACCTGATGCCTAATTTAGACTGTTGTGGTGTTAAAATGTTTCTTTTAACTTGGCCATTTGAATTTGCATAACATCTTTAGTTTATTTGCATAATTTGGATTATTTTCTGAGATCAATTTTACTATATCCGTTGAAACAATAGTTTTTAATTGTTCTCATAAATGGCATCTCGTGTGAGGAACCAGGGTGGAGGGCTGCATGCATAAATACATAATTAACCATGATTTGATTAGGTGGCATCAGGTTTGTATCCAGACTTAGTGACCACAAAATATAGATTGATTTTCTCCAGGATGATCTGTCCCTAACCTGGTGTTTCAGGACTTCCATAGAGTTCACCCTCCTTACCAGGGGTGAAATGCTCCCGATTCGGACCGGATTGCGCGATCCAGTAGCAATGGAGGCGGGTGGTTCGGAGAACTGGTAGCAAAAATCCCTGCCCACCCCCCATGCCCAGCTGAGCCGCGCTATCATCAGAGGCTTTTTTTCTTTTAAATGCCTCTGACGATCCAAGCTGAGTTGCCTGATCGGCAGAGGCTTTTTAAAAAAGTCTCTGCCAATCAGGCAACTCAGCTTGGAACATCAGAGGCATTTAAAAGAAAAAAAGCCTCTGATGATCAGGCAACTCAGCTTGGATCATCAGAGGCATGTCTCTGACAATCCAAGCTGAGTTGCCTGATGGTCAAGCTGAGTTTGACAATCCAAGCTGACGATCCAAAATGATGCCTGATGATCCAAGCTGAGTTGCCTGATCGGCAGAGGCATTTAAAAGAAAAAAAGCCTCTGACCATCAGGCAACTCAGCTGGGATCATCAGAGCCTTTTGAAAGCATTTTTTTACAACCTCTTCACCGAAGAGGTTGTAGAAAAAATGGTTTTAAAAGTTAAAAAAAAAATTTGCCACGTCCACCCAGTCACATTACACCCCCACCAAGCCACGCCCACAGAACCGGTAGTAACAAATTTTAGATTTCACTACTGCTCCTTACTGTTAAGTCGGCTTCTTTTTCCTTCCACCTTTCCCATCATTAGAGTTTTCTGGAGAGCTAAGACTTAGCAAGATGTGTCAGAAACAGACATCTATGGAGATTCTCAGTCATCCAGATCATAGTTGTCTTAAAGGTTCTTTGTTCTTCAAAAGGCAACTGGATGTTTTTTTCCTTGAGGAGGAAGAAGAAAACATTTCACTTTTCATCCAAGAAGCTTCATCGGTTGTGATGGCAGGGGCATTACATGCTCAGCATTACAAGACAAGATAGAAAGATCTGCACATGATTGGAGAAGAAAAAAAAGTATATGATGTCATCAAGAGAAAGATAGGATATTAATATATAAATAAAAGAAATAAATATATTTCTAAACCTGTACAACTTGTCACATCTACATTATGTTGGTTGCCTTGTTTTTAACCAACCTCCTGAGGCTCTTGTTAGGATAACTTTATTGTTACTTCAAATGAACACTAATCAGCATACATTAAAATGAAATTTCGTTACATACCGGTCTCAAAGGGTCACCACTTCCAATATACACTACCGTATATAAATATGATAGATAGATAGATAGATAGATAGATAGATAGATAGATAGATAGATAGATATGCAACACTGTCTAGTCCGGATGTATACATGTATAGGGCAAGACAAATGAATCTTGCGAGTTTACCAGACGGATGGCATAGGGAACAAAGCTGTTAAAGAATCTGGAAGTCCTGCTAGAAATATTTTGAAACCTCCTCCCAGAGGGAAGCAACAGAAACAGACCGTAAAGTGGGTGTTTGGGGTCTCTAACAGTGCTTTGAGCTCTAAGAACATAGTGCTTATAAACTAGCTTCCTATAATCTTCTCGGCTATCCTTACCACTCTCTGTATGGACTTTCTATCTGAGGCACTGCACTAATATGACTTTCACTCATATTGAAAATAATATTCTCAGATTAATTCTTTGCCTATGTCCCACACCACCAATGGGACTATAGTTAGTTCTTGACTAATAACCATTATTTAGAGACCATTAGAAGTTACAACAGCACTGAAAAAAGTGCCTTATGATCATTTTTCACACTTACAACTTGGAAACTGACATGTATTTATGACGGTTGCAGTGTCCCGTGGTCATGTGACCCCCTTTTGCGATCTTCTGACAAGCAAAGAAAAGGGGGCAGACAGATTCACTTAACAACCCGCAGTACTAAGTTAACAACAACAGTGATTAATTTAACAACCATGGCAGGAAAGATCGTAAAATGGGGCAAAATACACTTAACAACTGTCTTGCTTAGCAACAGAAATTTTGATTTGATAGTCGTAAATCTATGACTATCTGTAAAATATTGCAGAGACACAAAAGTGTCTCATATTCCTTGAGGATTAAAAAACCAGTTGTCAATCATTGGAATTACTATCTAGTTCTAGCACCCAACAATCTGAAATAACCATATTAACAGTGATCTGATTATTTCAGTAGAATTGCATCTGTCTGGTTTTACAGAGGCTTCCCTGTTCTTTTCTGCAAGCAAAAGAATGTATGTGAACACCATGTATGCAATTAGGCATAAAGCCTTTCCCATGACAAGTTTTAACAACATTTTGTATGCTTTGGATTGTATCCATTGGGCACAAGTCAAGGAAAGAGGCGTCTAAGTGACTTTAAAATCAATAGGATTTGAGTCCACAATAATTTTTTCACATTCCATTCATTTCAAGCACATGTATCCACCTTTCTAAAATTGTCTTTCCATTTGTTTGGGAAACGGTTACGACATTTCTTGCACAATGAAGTTGCTGGCACAATAAAATCTAGTGGTCTTTATATTTTATAGTCAATTCATAAAGCAGACACCACTATTCTATATATTAACTTTGATGCAAACATTAATTGGAAAACACTGAGTACACAGCAAGGCCTATTACTAATTAAGCAGCCTTCACATAGATACTAATTCCCCATAAAGCTGCTTAAAGTTGAAATTAACTGTTCTGTGTTAATATCTGCTCTGTATAATTCATCTATTCAGGTAAAATTAAGATTTCTTGCCCACACTAGGTGGATTGGATTCCAAAACAGTAACATCTATGGATGTTTGCAGAAGGAAGGGATGTTTCCCATTATTTCGGTCTTTGCTTAACCTCTTAAAAGTAGTAACAACACCAATAACAACCCTATTAGAAGTTGGAATGATTCCTAATCAGTTAATATTGGGGCTGTCTGTTTTGACACAATGCATAGTGTAAAGACCAAATGTTTAAGAAAGAGGCTGTAGGCCAGATGTGTCATAAGGCAAACAACTTTGGGCCAGGCATTGTTGTGTTGAAATGTGAAGGGCTAAGGACAAGACTAAATATATAAAGCCTTGATAATATTTCAAGCTGCCACACCCTGCATGGAGTGAACTCCATAAGGAGAGGAGAGTGGAGGATAGGATAGGATAGGATAGGATAGGATAGGATAGGATAGGATAGGATAGGATAGGATAGGAAAGGAAAGGAAAGGAAAGGAAAGGAAAGGAAAGGAAAGGAAAGGAAAGGAAAGGAAAGGAAAGGAAAGGAAAGGAAAGGAAAGGAAAGGAAGAAAGGAAAATTTCCCACATACAACTTACTAATGGGACTTACTTTTTTTCCCAGGAAGAAATTTGTTCTCAGTACATCCCTTTCTACATTAATCTCCTTTGTTGGGAGTGGGAGTACTTCATTTGCTGTATTTTTTTATTTAACATATAAATATGAACACTCTTATCAGGAGATAGGATTTGCTGTTAAGTTTTCTCAGAGCTTTAAAATGTGTAGACGTCAACTCCCAGAATTCTCCAGCCAGCCGGCCAACCCCAAATTGATTATGGCTGATTTAGAAAGCCAAACAGAAGTTGGCCCTACTTAGGATTTAAATGAGGACATCTGGAAGTCTAGGGTTGCAGGCTGGAGTACAACAATCTTACTAGGAAAAAGTGGCAAACCACTTCTCCTTCATGCCAGAAAATTGTGTGGAAGCGTCACCCACAAACAAGTACAATTCAGCTAACCTTAATGGCTTTTACTCAGCAGAAACTAAATCCTCTGAATTTATCAGTCCTACCTCCAAAATAACCCACAGAGCTGCTGTAAAAACACACAAGCATACAAACCAAATTTCGTGTACCTGAAATATAGGCTTTGATCCTTATGCCATAGAACAGTCTTACTTTAACCTCAACAATTTTCAAGAGGAGTGGGCTTCGACTCCCAGAATCCCCCAGCCAAGTATGCTGTCTGGGGAATTCTGAGAGTTGAAGTACACACACACACCCTAAAAGTTGTTGAAGTTGAGAAACGTGGTCCTTAAAAAATCCAATTATTTTCAAGGTGCCCCAAAAATGTTGATTTTAATCCCCCAAACTGAGAGAGAGAGAGAGAGAGAGAGGGAGTTAGCTCTTGGGAGAGTTTTTGTTTTTCTCTTATGGGATACTCCTATTTTTAACGGGGCAGAGGTCTCTGCAGTTTCGGGGGGTGCGTGTGTGTGTAAGGAAACTACATTCTTCTGTCATGCCGTGGTTAAAAGAAAACACGGAAGATTAAATAAAAACACGTGCATTTTGAAATAACTTCAGACCTCCGCAACTGAACGCTTTGGATTAGAATATAAACTACTATTCTGAGGTGGAGGGGTTGGGGGAAGGCTCAGATTATTCACCTTAACTCATGTAGACTTTTGCCCCGAGCTCGTAGCCTGCTTTCTTAAGTGTAACACTTTCTTCGTACTTCCCCCTCACACACACACACACTTTGCTGTGTGGTGGATCATCCAATCATAGTCTTCCATGCAAATATACCATAGCCTGCTCGGATAAAAAAAGGCACAATTAAACCTAAGTACTCAGAGAGGGCAAATATAAGTGAACTTTTGTAAAGCCCGCTTTCACCTGTGTTGCAGGAACCGCTCAAACCATGTCAGCTGCAAAGACTTTGCCTGCACCCCTCAGTGATCTGAAGATTCAATATACTAAGGTTAGTTCTATTTATTCCGGCTAACTTTACTCAAACCATGATCCCCAGACTGTGAATGTCCTCGTTCTTGCTGCTATTCTTGCTTTGGCTTCAGATCTGAAGTGACTTGTGGATTTATTCCAGTATTCTCCTCTGTCATGTATTGGCCTGATGATAGAGCTCTTGAATCATTCTAGCCCCAGAAGTTATCGCAGAGAAGTGAAACAAGGTTGAAACCGCATTTATATTAACAAACAAATAAATAAAGCGTTTTAGGTTTGATGTTAAATACAGGTGCAGAACTACATGTGAGTTCTTGGAACTGTGCCCTGCTAGACTGAACTTCTGCATGTTTACATTAATAAATCTCACTAGAGATTTAAGTTCTTGCTAGAATTTATGTGGGAGTTGTCAGTGACTGAATGGAATAAGCATAGCTGTAACTACAACTGTAAAAATTCCATAATGTTGTGATTGTTCGACAATAAACAGTGTAGAAATTATATCCATTATCCCACAGCTGTCCATTAAGCCAAGGGTTGTGAGAACATGCTAATACTGAAGAGAGAGAAGATTTAGTTTTCAGATCAGCGAAGGCGGGAAAATATAATACATTAACAATCAGTGAAACTTTGTTTGATCTGTGGCTTTGCAGTTTGAATATAGAAATACATATTTGAAAAAGTAATTTTCATCAAAATCAATTGTAAAGAATATAGATATAGCTGGACAGTAAGTGCACAGAAGCAGAAAGCAGCCTCTGCCCACAGAATTACAAAGCCATGACATTCAAATAAGTAATCAATTATCCTTCACCCAGTTAAACTGGAAAACCTAAGGTAGGCAAATTTGTACTCTAGTGCTACATGAAGTGGAAAACAATTCACTCTTCTCAAATAAGCTCAGATTCAGAATGTTACTTCAAGTGGAGCTAATTGGGCCTGAAAACATGAAGTTTGGCTAAGTCCACTGCAATCAAGCTGAAGAACATGATCCACAAACTGCTTGAGCTATGAAGTCTGAATTTAAACCAGGGGAGAGTAATTCAATGGCATTCCTCTGGATAGATGGATTTATAATATTGCATAAGGATTTGACTTATGCTGCATGCAGCAGAATGCATTACGTAGTTGTTTCATTCCAGCAGAAGTATTTTAATGCTCAGAAACTTCTTCCCCAATGAGTGGGACAACTATGGTATATTCCAATTTGTAGTGAAGGTTTATGATAAGGTTTTGCCCTCGTCCTATCTGTATTGTCCGTTGCAATGTAATTTGCAATATGCTACTTCATAACATTGAATACATTAAATATAGATGGACGGATGGAGATAAATGGGTTTCTATTATAACACGGTGCAATCTTGTCTATGTCCAGTCAGAAGAAAGGAGTTTCATCATTCATGGGACTTAAGAATGAAGTAGGTTTTGAAAAACAGTGTAATCTCAGTGCTCTAGGAAAAGGAAGATATTCTTGAAGAAATTAATACTTCTTTAGATTCTTGAAGACAAGCTTTCATATCCAGTCAAGCACCTTGCTATGAACAAGTCTGCCTTGCAAGCACAAGTATCTGGTAAATTCTTTCTCTGTTCATGCAGAAATAGATAAGAGGAAAGTTCTCTCCCCCCCTTTTTTTCTTGCACAAGACATGATTGCTGCAAAATACCTCTGAACTTTAGCTGGTAGCTAACAGAACCCCCTGAATTTTCAAAGACTTTTAGGTGAGTCTGGAGGGGTGGGAAGAAAGCGTGAAGAAGGGCTCTGCAGAAATCCAGATTTGAAGGGCTAAAAGTGATTCAGAGAATTTCTGGCAGGTGCACACTCTGACGTACATTTTGCTCTTCAAATTTGGATTGTTGCATGGGCTCATCAAGAGGTTTATTAGTTGTCTCTCTGTATTTTTATTGCACATGAGTGTAGAAGGATATTGGAAGGAAACCAGTGCTCCCATCTAGATATATCAGGATTTCCAATATTGCATGCATGTGCACCTAGTATAAATAAGGCTTGATTGTTTAACTTCATCTGGAGAAAAGGTTAAAAGATAATTTTTACTGCATGGTAAGCTGCTTTTAAAGCAAGAAAGCAGGGAGTGGACAACTGTGTATTTGATACATTCCTGACTATCTCAAGTCAGGAATGTATATTTAAGCCAAAGTTAAGCACTCTAAAGTCCAGTTGATTTTAGTGGTAGAAAATTAAATCCAGACTTAACACTCCCGCAAAAATAAAGAAGATGCTTTAACTTTGGTTGGAATATGTCTCCATTATATAATCATTCACAAGGCCAGTTTAAGAATCAAATCAAGGTACGTTGAAGCAATTGGAAAAAAAGGGAACTGACCTATTTGTTCATTAATATGAAATTATGGCAGCCTTCCCACCTTAAAGCCAGTCCTAGCCCCTCTTAGTTATTTTACTTGTTTGTGAAAAGTTTGTGAATGCATTTGGTAATATTTCACAAGGTTTTTCCTTGATTAAATGATATGCATAACTTGCAGGAAAATACTTGAATCCTACAATTGATCAAATAGAAAAGGATGTATTTTGAATGTAACAAAATTTTGAAGTCTCCCCTGATGATTGAACTCCATAGGATTTCTTAGAGTATGCTAATGTTATTTCGTTTTTTTCAGTGCAAGGAATTTTAAAGTAATTGTTTGCCCTGATATAATTTGACAGCTATAAAAAGATAATATATGATGACCAAGACTGTCTTCAGCTGTATTTTTATTTTATTTGCACTGGCACTGATAAGCAAAAACATATCCCAAAAGGACAGTCTGCATATTGTTATAGCTATGTAGCATATGTCATTAGTTACTGTCCAGCTGTGCTGGATCATAACTCCCATCATCACTCAGCACAGCCATGAGCTGGATGGAGATTATTGGAGTTGCCATCTATATATCTATACAAGTATTTTCTCTATGATACCAGAGTCTAAAAACAATCACTTTCCTCAATAATATCACTTTATAGTTGAAAAAAACTAATGCATGCCCAGAAGCAATGTTACTGAGTCTGTGTACATGTTTACTCAAAAAGTAAATTTAAGAGCAATGGTTCCAAGGATCACAGCCTAAAACTATGTCAGAAATTGATGCTCTTAGAAATGAGATGTTCAGCCACTTTATTTAGCAAAACTGGATTTCCAGAAAGTCCAGTTGCCTCTTGAAAAAGCACCTTTGGGACATTTTTATCTAGTCCCTCTCTGCGAGATCAGTTTAAGGTTTTTGAAGCCTGAGTATAGGTGGAGAGCGGTTGAACAGATGTGTATAATGGCAAACCATTTTGATACTTCATCTCATTCCTTTTTCAGTTTAATTGAAATACTGGCTGGGTAGATGCAGGAAGTGAATCTTCAGTGCATGAGTGATAGGTACCTGATGCTTTCATGAAATGAAAATGACTCTTATAAAAGAAACCCACACTATACATTCACATTTTAACAACTATCAGATGGACACTAATACCTCTTCAATCTTACCTAAATGGTATTAGATCTAGTCTTGATGAAATCAGTAGAATTTAATTTAAATCCCAATCGATCATTTCCACTGAATTCACCAGCGCATGTAACTAATAAAAATTATTTTGTCCTGGATTCCTTCCATGCCTCAAATTTATACCAAAGGTCAATCAAAAACCTCAAGAACTGCGTGCCTTTTGATGCACAGATGTGCAAAGTACTCGAAAGAACTGATAAGATATCTCTCCCCTAGTAAATATTTTACTTGGTTGTGGCTTGAACTTTAGCAAAGATTATTTAACCTCATCCATCCTATGAAAACTTTTTCAAATTTTCATTTTAAGAAATGGTTCCGATCTTATGTATCATTACTTAGTATTCAGGTTTCAGAGCTTCTGCAAACACATTCATAGCTTCACATGGCACACTGTGCAATTTTTAACTGCACAGAAACGGGAAAAAATGCACTTCTTTGTCACCCTTTGTGAAGCTAAATTGAAAGTAACAAAAACATATTAATTAGATAAGCATGAAAAGCAAAACACAAATAGAAGTGTTAGCTGTTTAATTAGCTGTTGAAAAGCGTCAAAGGCCCATGGGCTTTAGCTTAATATTGTCCAATCTTTCTTTCTTAAGCAATAAACAATAGCAAACTGTCACTTTCCCTTCTACTCAGTTCTTATGTTTTCTTCTTTATATCCATTTATGCTGTATTTTCTTAATAATTTAAATTTGCATGAATCTGTATGAATCTCTTCAATAGTCTGTGCATTTTTGTACATAATATGGCTTTTTTTTTTGAAGATTCTTTTTGAGTGACACCAAATTAGTGTGATTTTTCATGTGCACGCATATTTTGATAAGAGTATGGCAATGCATTAAAAGTTATACATTTCTACACTTATTGAGGCAAAATGCATCTGAGCTATATAGTGGCTGTGCACTTTGCTGTAACACCAATGACCTTGGGAGTCAGGGCAAAGAAACTAGCCAAGGGAATGGTCAGATAAAAGTCAGATGAGCCCACAGCAGGAATTGGGGCAAAGGAAGAGGCTCAGAAAACACCCTCCCTAGTTTTGGGGCTATAAAGGGGACAATGGTAGAATTGTTCTTTAAGACTTGCAAGATTCTCTTAATATAGCTTTACAATAAAATAGAATTAGCTAATCTGGTTGTGCTACCTGCCTGGTCTACCTAGTAAGGCCAGGCAAGAAGCACTAACCACGAGTACTAACACTACCTTTATTTCAAGGTTACAGTACAGAAATGTGCACATCTGAAAATACCTTACCCCTGCCTTACTTCCAAAGCTAGAAGAGATTTCTTTTAAGATGCTTTCTCCACTCCAACACCTCATCAGACTCAGGGTTCATTTATGGGACTATTGTCTAAGCTGCGGCTCTTCCTCCTGTCTTCCAACATCGTTCCCATCCCATATACTATTGTAGTGCAAGAGCAGAAGATGTGAAGAGGCTTTGTCCATAATTTTGCCAAGAGTCGGACACGACTGAATGGATAACATCATCATCATTACACTACTTGACCTCTTTTAAGTAGTCAGGCTTTAGAATAAAAAGTGTCATTGAGAATGTGATTTCACACATACGGACATCCCTATGCTTGAAATGATCAAGTCCTTCATTGCAGACAAACTGGGAAACAAAAGTAATGTTACATGATTACTTGCTTATTAAAAAAATTATCGGGAAATTAATCACAGTTCAAGTTTGATCCATTTGAAGATATTTAATATTGATTATATTATTTAATCTCACGGCCGCTTTGGCTATTTGAAGAGTGGCTCCAGCACTGCTTTGTAAAAACTAGCTGCCACCAACAGTCCAAAAAGGAATCTGTCTCCCTGGAAACAAATATATATACATATATATTGTATACGTACACAGGACACCACAATTCTTCTTACTTTCATTGGTTGAGCTGATGTGATGTCACAGAAAGAAATCCTAGTAGACATTTCCCTTTGAAAAAGTGATATATATATATCACATCAGCTCAACCAATGAAAGTAAGAAGACTTGTGGTGTCCTGCGTACGTATCTGTGGCCTCAGGAAAGGATCACGTAAAGAAACCATAAAAAAGAATGAAACGCCTTGGTGCAAGTCATATTGAATATTTTTAAAAACCACCCATCTGGGATTGAAACTTTTACATACCTAAATATTTTAGGCTACGAGTTCTTCTTAAACATTTTCCCCCAAATCCAAAGTCAATGACTCACAGACTGCATAAGAGAATATCCACGTTTCATGAGGCTGCAGAGAGAAACCAAAACCACAATTAGCAAAGTAAACACCACGGAGGACACCTCATCGTATACTTTCCAGGACTTGTTCTTGCTTATTCAGAGCAAAGAGGGCCAGTTCGGACAAGCACAGCTGTTGATGTTCTTGCTACCTTATTTGTTCTGTTTTCCACCTTTCAAAAGAAGGGAGATGCACTTGTGCCTTGCTAGAAGTAAATACAGATATTTAAGATATTGAAGATAATTTAAGATATTTGACTTCTCATTCAAGAAGAAGCTACTTGGATGAGCAGCAAAAGAAAAATTCGAAAGTCCAATTGCCTTTGGAAGAAAGAATTTGAGGAACTCAGGGAAAAACAGGTTTTTTTTTTGTTTTTTTTTTAAGAAAATGCACATTTCTTTAAAGCAGAAAAACAGTCTGGGAAATTGATGGGCTGCTAAAAGACAGATATGAAGAGGATGTTCAAGGACAATACAGAGATTGCAAAAACAGCTGAGTAATTTCTGGGCTTCCATCTTTGCCACAGAAGATATGAAATGGACCGAATAAATAATCTGAGCCTGAAATCAATGGGCAGCAAATTGGATTGACTAATACAAACTGAGATAGCAAAACAAGATGTTCTAGAACAGGGGTCTCCAACTTTGGCAACTTTAAGACTTGTGGACTTTGCTGGCTGAGGAATTCTGAGAATTGAAGTCCACAAAGTTGCCACGGTTGAAGACCTCTGTTCTAGAACATATGTAGAGATTATACAGTAATAAGTCATTGAGCCATGATGGCATCTGTAGGCCATGATACCTTCTGTATAAAATGGTATCTTACATACCACTATAAAGTCTAAGTGCTAGCACTTAGAGTGCTAGTGGAGACTAGCACTTAGTCTTCAGTCTTAGGCAGCAACAAAAGAGGAATAGTTTCAAGAGCATGAGAAGTGCTTGTACTACTTTATACCACACCGATCAGACCACACTTGGAATATCGCGTTCAATTCTGGTCATCCCGATAGAAAAATGATATTGATACCTGAAAAGTGTGTAGAGAAGAAGAAAAAAGATTATTAAAGAACTGGAGGCTAAATCATATGATGAACAATTGAGGAAGTTATCTATGTCTAGCTTATCGAAGATGATAAGGATTGAGGAGACAAGATAGCAGTCTTCCAGCATTTGAGGGGCTGTCAGACAGAAGATTGGCTTAATTTCCAATCTCCATTGGAGGACAGGAGAAAAAGTAGAAGAGAGAATGAGAGATCCAATCTAGAAGTAAGGAGGAATTTTCTGACAGTAAGTACAATTAATCAGCAGAATAGCTTGCTTCTGGAGTTGTGTGCTCCTTCACTGGAGATTTTCAAAAATAGACTGGAGAACCATTTGACTGGGATGGTATAAGGCTCCTTGAGCAAAGGGTTGGACGAGAAGACCCTCAAAGTCTCTTCCAGCCCTATGATTTTATCTCTTATATCAGAGAGAGTTCTTCACTTGCTGATTGAGCAACAATTTAGAACTTCTCCCTCAAATCATGTTAGTCCCAAGGACCTAGTGAAGAAGAGAGAGTTGGACACCAGTTTTTTAATGTCAGTTCTGTGCAAATCTCAGTATTAAGGTTCAGTGTTGCCTATAACTTAAGGGCAGATAGTGTGTCTCCTAATCTGTTAGGATTATATCTCTTATATCAGTTGTTTTACTCAATTCTGCCCCAGAGCTGCTTTTGGCGATATGGGCAGCTATAAAAATTTGATAAATAAATAAATACCAGGGGGAGGAGGTTCCATCTTCTACTTGTGACCATTTGGTTGGACGCTGTCAGAAGCAAAATGCTTGATTCTGACAATCCTTGGTCCATCTATCAGTGCTATTCTTACATTCATTTTATTAGTAGGGGCCACTGTTTGCATTTATGTAAGCTATAAATTATTGGGAAGGAACTGTTTCCTTCCCAAGTGGACCTGTCTTTTCAATAGTAAAGTATTATTCACTCTTACAGGAGCTTTTATCATTTTCCATTGCCTGATCAATTTTAAAAAACTGGAACATCTAGGATCAAACCAGGGAACCTGTGCTTTTTATAGCTTCTAGGGGAACAAGATTGGTCAACAAAACATTGATGAAGGAACAAACAAAAAGCATAGTTTTGTTGGTTTAGTATAGAGACAAGCAACCTGATACCTCTAGACTTTGGAGACAGTTTCCAATAATCCAGGAGGCATTCACCAGAGATTATATAAATATTCGAAATACTCAAGGAGAGGGGATATCAGGTTGCCAACTTCAGTGCCATTTCAGAAAGGTTGGGATGAAAATGTACGTAAGCTGAGCAGAACCTTATCTATATAAAAAGAAAGACCAGGGAATGGAAATTAAGGGGAATAGTAATTTTCTCACATGCCAAAGAAGGGCATGAAAGTTCCCTGGTAATTGCCTTATAAATTGATTTTTTATGAAGATTTGTAATTTACTTTCAAGCCAAGATATTCAGGTCATGGGTTTTACCTAATGTATTTTCCCACCAAGTAATTTAGATTAGAGTAACAGATAGTAACCTTGGATGTTTCATGAGTTCCAGCTTGGAGATTCTAAAGCTAGAAGTGGTTAGTACAAGAAATTCCTGTTTAAGTGGTTGATGTATTTACCAAATCTCTATTTAGCGTTTGAAGTAGAACATTTCCCTGGAAGATTATGGTTCTCTCATGATTATCTTTCCCATTGATCAGTGCCAATTCTGTTCTTTGAACCTGGGGTAATAAAGCAATAGATACGATGGAAATAAACTCCAGGCAAGTCCAATCAAACATGACTTACTATAATGAAGTACTTCATAATGATGGAAAACAAAATTAGTTGGGCTTTATCCAGTTGCTGAGGAATCTGTGATTTGCTTACAAACCATTTCGCACATGATTTTATCTTTTACTTACTCTAATAAGCCTCACATGGTTTGCATTTGTGTTTTGGTTGTAGGATCATCTCCTTTCTGCATAAAATTTCTCACTTTGAATAATCCCATCATCTTTGCCTAGAGTTGGAAAGGCAATATGTATAACTCTAAAGAGCCAAAGCAAGTCAGTGCAGACAATAATGAGCTAGATGGAGCAATTATTTGTATTAGTTAATATGTATGTTCCTATAAGCTTCATGACCATATGTGGACATTGTGTTTGGGTGTGCCTTGGAACAAACAATACTGAACTATTGTTTATCAGGTAACAACATCTGAATTTAAGGAAGGGTCTCTTAGATCAGGGGTCTCCAACCTTGGCAACTTTAAGCTTTGTTGGCTGAGGAACTCTTGGAGTTGAAGTCCACAAGTCTTAAAGTTGCCAAGGTTGGAGACCCCTGATCTAAGATGGTTCTAGGAAATGTTTTGTGTGCTACTCCAGGAGAATGTAGCTACATTAGCTCGGTGGAGCTGGTGGAGCTGGTGTGAAAGATTGAAAGGAGACTGGAATAAGGAATGTTAGACATAAACAACCAGCAGATGAGAGTAACATTTCTCAGGAATCAAATCAAATCTTCATTATATAGTCAAAGACTAGCATAAGGAAGGTGGGGAATAAAAATGTAAAAGCATAAAAATACAACAAAATAAATTTGCATATAAAAAGCTTAAAAATATTTTTTTAAAAAACCTAAAAAAAATATTTGAAAAGTTTTAGAAAGTTTTTAAAAGCTAGAAAAAATCTTTAAAAAACAAAAAAGTCTAAAAGAAAAAGGATTTAGAGATGGACATAGATGGATATAGGGAAGCATGGCAAACTGAATTTATCATAATACAGAGCACTCTGTAATAACAAATTAGGTGCTCATTAAAACTGTTTTGTGGCACAGGTTATCTTTTGTGCAGCTGCACAGAACCTGTGTGTTATGGCAGGGTTGGTATTTGAGAGCAGCAGGGAGGTATAAAACTGTCCTGTGTATTCTGGGTAGTTATGCAATAAAGTATTTTGAGGTGAGGCTAGTATGAATATATCTGTATATCTGCACTGGAGAATACACGTTCTGCTGTTTCGATGTGTCCAGAGTCACAGGGTCATTATCTCTTTGTTGTAGATCTTCCTTTATTGGCCTTCAAGGACAACTGAGGGGGAGAGTGTGACATTGAGCCAGAGTAAAGTTTTGTGACCTATCTGTTGGGTTTACTGACAATAAAGGATGGGGACCTAGTTAGGTCCAGTTGGCTTTCTTTGCTTTGGCCTGATCATATTCCATGTTGAGTAGAAAACCTAGAGAGAAGCCCAAGTATGAGATTTTAGTTGTCACTGTCTTTTTCCATTGTCCTGGAAATCATCCCACATCTAGTGGGATGGAGTGGGGCAAGGCCAAGGGGGAAAATGATAGTCTGAGCCAGTATTTGAATATGGTCACCCATATTCTAGGCTCTACTTTCACAAGGCCTGTTTCAGTGTGGCATTAGAGATATATTTTGGGGCTTGAAGGTCCAATCTTAGGAAATTGGACTGAACAAGTTGTAATAGTGTAAAAATTGAAGAAGGGGCTCAGCTGAGTACATAGTGAACTTGTGCTAATAGCTTGGCTTCAAATAATTTGAGTGCTGCCAGAATGTAGGAGCCACCTAAGAATGGCAGCTGAGCTTTTCTGTGCATTTTTAGTGACATAGTCCCCAGAGGATGGGGGTTCCTACTATTGGCAGAGTGTAGGATGACTCCCAGATATCTGAAACAGGTGACCTGATCAATCTTGTGACCATCTATCCTTTAAATGTGGTGCCTTTTGGCAAATGCTATGGTTTTGGTTTTCTGATAGTTGAGTTCTAGCTGGTCTTCCTTGCAATATCATGCTATTGCTTGCAATATCGTGCTATTGGCTAAGGCCAAGAGAGGTTCTTTTTTTTTTTTTATTGAAAAAGTTTTTAAATACAGATTTCCCCCCCCTTTTTCCCCCTCTCCCTCCCCCTCCCTAACCCCCCCTCCCCACCTCACCCATCCCCCCCTGTGACTTCTTCATAACAAAAAAACCCTAATTCATAACAGATTACTTACTCCCTCCTCTAGATATTGACCTTTACTTACTAAAAATATTATTAATATTATAACATCCCCCTTTATCCATACATTTCAGAAAAGAGAAAAGAGAAAAGAAAGGGAAAAAAAGGGAAATAAAAAAAAGACATTACTATGACATTATAAAATAACTTCTCCACTTTAAAACTATACAATAAGTCCTACTTTAACATTTAATCTTCTATGTATATTACTATGACATTTCAAAGCAGCCTTCCCCATCAAATCTAGTTTAACATTTATTCCACTCTATCCATTTCCTCCACTCCCCTAAATATATCACTTAAAAATCCCTTTTCTTAGACTAATCAATCTACTAACTAGCTTATTCACCCACTATCAAGCAAAATTACCATACAACATTTCTTAATATCTTTGATTCACTGCCCACACTACTTAAAAATCTATGTCTATATTTTCCATTATATCTAAATAAAAAAAAAAGAAAAGACAATAACTTTAAATTTATAATCCATATAGTATCTTCTTTAAGATCTTTCCACTGGATTGGTAGAACCAACATCCATAATCAGGTAACGTAACTTGCTGGTGCAACAGTTTATTCAAGATCTTCAATCATATCTGCCCCCATCAGTAGTAAATATCTTCTTATATATATAAAAGTAAAAACAACCACCCGAGTGACATTATAATTATATTCCATATAGTAATAATTATGGGTTTCATCAGGATTATTAATTCCCGTCATCGTAGTGGGTAACAACCCGATCTTCTGCATGCCCCAGCATAATTCTCTTGCCTTGTAATTCGAAATAATATAATATATTTATCAACACAAAAAAAAAAAATTCCAAAATGGATAATTCAAATCCATCAGTTTAAGGCTCATTTTACGTCCCCAAATTACGGCCATGCAGAGATCTGCCACAATCTTCAGGATGATATTAACCAATACGTCGCCTCTTCTGTGTTTACACATAATAATTCATATTTTAAAGTCACTGGCTTCACTGTTGCCTGATTTAGAAATTTCTATTTTTATGCCACCTATTTCTTTTTTTCTTTTCTTTTTGTGGGTTTGTTTTCCATCCTGGTTTCTTTTCTACAGATTGTGTATCATCCGGTCGGATTTTGTTCTGCTTTGTAGATTGGTCTTGTTGGTTTTGTTTTTGTATCTCATATTTCTTTTTTATCCCTTGTATTTCACCTAATTGGTTTCCGTGCTTGTCCTTGCCTTGATAAGTCATCACTTTAAGGTTAGATGCCACTTCTCTCAGATTTGTAGATAATCCAGCTGGGGTATCCAATAAATCCAAAGGCAATTCTTCTGGTACAGTCTCTATATTTCGATATTTTACCTTTATTTCCAGCTCCTTCTGCTTATCCTATGTTATACCTGAAGATGTTAAGTTCATTTTCAACCTATTTTGATAAAATTCTTCCGCTCTTTCAACAGTGTTTAGCTGATATCTTTCTCCTTGATATCTAAATATAATACCCACTGGGGCGTCCCACCTGTATAAGATATTTCTCTTTTTTAACTCATTCACCAGAAAACCAAATTTCTTCCTTTCCATCAATATCTTAGGTGGGAGTTCCTTGTAAATCCAAATCTTTCTTCCATGCAATTGCAACTTAGAATTGAAGGAATTTTGCACGATGTTATTCCTAATTTCTTTGTCTGTAAAATAAATCACCACATCTCTAGGCAATTGCCTATGCTTGGCAATCCAGGAGTTAATTCGATAAACTCTGTCAATCCTACAAAACACTTCATCAGGTTGAACCTTTAGAATCCCAGCTAGAAATTCAGAAGATATTTTCCTTAAATCATCTCTATTATTTTCCTGCAAACCTCTTAATCTTATCGCATATTCTGTGAAATTATATTGTGCCATTAAAATCTCTTTTTCAATCTTCTGTTGCAGATTTTCTGCATTACCATACTTTTGATCGGCATTCATTTTAGATTTTTCTTCTAAGCTATTATCCTGAATATTTATCAAGTCATTTTCAATTTTTTGGATTCTATTGTCCAATTTATCTTGAATTCCTTCCATTTTAGACTCTAGTGCATTAGTATTTATGTCCAACTGCATCATAAATTCTGTAAAACCATTAGCCATAGATTTCACCAATTCTTTAATTTCCTGCTTAAATTTTTCAAATTGCTGATTCACAATCTCCTCCCTTCTTTCAATCTCTTCTATAAAAAAAAAAAAGAGAGGTTCTTGAAAGTATTGATGCGCTGTCTGCATAAACAGAGATGTGTCTTCCAGATAATTTGGGGGAGTGAAAGTGTGTATTAAGGAGATGGTCCACTATGGAATTGATAGAGATGTTGAATAAGAATGGGACCAATATACAACCTTACTTTACACCTTTCTCAGTTCCAATGGCATTGAGGAGATGGCTCTGGGGATGACATCTTGCTTTGAGTGACGTCCCTTCATGAAATATATATTGGATGAAGTCAACCAAAGAGGCCTCTAGTTTTTCCCAGAGTTTGACTTGTGATATGGAATCAAAAATTGCTTTGAAGTCTATGAAGGTGGCATAAAGGCAGATAGTGTTGCAGGAGGAGTATTTTTCAATGAGATACTGGAGGACTAAGCACTTGTCTATGGTAGCTCACCCTGCCCTAAATTTGGCTTGATCTTCTACAAGTCTGTCTCCTTGTTCTAGCCAGTTCTGGAGTTTCTGTAGTAGGAGACCTGCACAAACTTTGCTGATTGTATTGGAGAGGCTGATCAGTCTATAATTAGCAGCAGCATCCTTTTTCCCTTTTTTTGTATGTAGGAACAATGATTGTGTACCCCCAATCCTTGAGTACACGCCCATAGGTGTCAATATTAGTAAAGGGCAAGGCCGGGGTGGGAGCCCAGAAGCTAACATTATTTTCAATCAATTTTGGAGGAATTAGGTCTTCTCCCGGGGTCTTCCCTAGTCTTAGTTGTCGACCAGATTCTTGATCTCTGTCACTGGTGAAATTTGTTAAAAGTTTATCTCATAAACAGAAATTCAATCCAAGCTGCAAAAGCCCAGGAAGAAGAGATTAAAAACATTTAAAGAGATGTTTGTGCTTCAATGTATAATAATATACATTAGGATCCCATCCTTTCGGTTTTAATTTGAAATTGGTTTTAACTGGGTTGTTTTAAATTGAGGGCCAAAATTATTTAATGTCTTTTAAACTGTTTTTTAAATTTTATATGTTTTATCTCGGCTGTTCACCGCCCTGAGTCCTGTTGGAGAAGGGCAGTATAAAAATCAAAATAAATAGATAGATAGATAGATAGATAGATAGATAGATAGATAATAAATGAAACCTACTGCAGTTTCTAAGATTCTATTTTCCTTTCAATTCTTGCATTAAAGCTCCTTATTGATGTCTGTGATTCTTTCTTTGATTGTGCCATGTAATGGGGCTCGACAAGTGATAGATCTCTCTAGAATAAGTTTTTTTTTTTTTACATTATTTACCTAGATTTCTTTTTTTGGATGAAATATGGTTTATGATGATGCACCAAATACAGCTCCAAATGTTAATGGATGGTGATGTTTATCTAGATACATTTCGACCTCACCTTCACTATGTTGAAATGATATTGCCTCAAGTGTTTTGGTTAATATCTTGGCCAAGAGAAGATGATGGAATAGTTGGACTATTCCGGGTGATATTATTCCTTACAGGTTAGAGCACAATACATTCAGATGAGCTCTTCATTAACTTGGGTTGTGGTTCCAGCTCTGAATTTTCTTGAGAAAGGAAGATTTTGACTCCACAGCCATTTCCAAAGCATTCTGAATGAGAATCCCCTGGAAAGTCTTGTAAAATAAAAGATAATCCAGAATGCAGAGGTGATGTTGATAACTGAATCTTGCAGAGAGCACCTACTACATCTGTGCTTGAAGAATTTCAGGGATTTCTGGCTGGTTTCTGGATAAAAGCTGCTACTTCCCATGAAATGTAAATACGGTAGTCCAGATCAAGGAAACTGAAAACCTTGAGTAGTTCTATGCAGGTAGTCCTCAACTTACAACCACAATTGAGCCCAAAATTTCTGTCGCTAAGTGAAAAAATTGTTAATGAGTTTTGCCCCATTTGATGACTTTTCTTGCCACGTTTGTCGAGGGAATCGTTACAGTTATTAAATTAGTAACACGGTTGTTAAGTGAATCTTGTTTCCCCATTGACTTTGCTTGTCAGAAGGTTGCAAAAGGGAATTACGTGACCCCGGGACATTGCAACTGTCATAAATGTGAGTCAGTTATCAAGGATCCAGATGTAAATCACATGACCATGGGGATGCTGCAATGGTCATAAGTGTGAAAAATGGTTATAAGTCACTTTTTCCGGTGCTGTTGTAACTTGGAATGGCTACTAAGTGAACTGTTGTCAGTTCAGGACTACCAATATAGAATATATGGGATCCATCATTGGAAGCTAAAATGTCACAGTATTCTTCTCTACCATCTTGGCTCTCTGTAACCCAATGGAGACAGAATCAGACTCCTGACAAGTATTCCCACTTTCTTGTTCCTTGTGATTAGTTTCATAGGTCCCGAGAACTCCAGAGGAGTCTGGAGGCTCATGAACACATCTTGGGAGACAATGAAAGTTGCAATAGTGGCCAAAATTGTGGAAACCTTTTGGGGAAAGTGTATTTTCTAAAACTAGCTAATAACACCAGTTTTTTGGGGAGTAGTACCACAAAATTATATATCAATGGAAAGATAATTTAATCAAAGAATGTAATGCAATAACTTTTTATGAAGGATTTGCTATTAGAATAGCAGTTACAGTATAAAGAAGAAAAGTGAAACACATAGAAAAAACGAGATATACAAAAATTATCACATCAGTTAATACTTAGTTGGGTAACTTTGAGCATGAATTACGGCCTGACAATGTCTTCCCATGGAGTGAACCAAGTCTTTTAATTCTGCAGCTGTTATAATGTGAAACCAAGATTGAATGATTGCTTCTATTAACTGGGTTTTATTGCTGAGTCACTTCTGATTAACAAGTTTCTTTAGTCGGCTCCATAGATTTTCAATTGGGTTAAGGTCTAGACTATTCCCAGGCCATTCCAGCGGTGGAATATGATTATCTTGAAATTCCAAAAAAAGTGTTGTTATTAGCCACCAAACCTCAAAAATACACTTTTCCCAAGAGGTTTCCACAATTTTGGCCACTACTGTATAGGGGAAGTTCTATCCACAAATTTTTCCTGAATACAGTATAGCTACTCCTCGTCTTACAACAGTTCATTTAGTGACCATTCAAAGTTACAATGGCAGGGGGGAAAGTAACTTATGCCTTATTGCAGCATCCCCATGATAATGTTTTCAAAATTCACATGCTTGGCAACTGACTCATATTTTTGACGGTCACAGCGTCCTGGAATGATGTGATTGATTACCTTTTGTAATAGAGAAGTCAGACTCACTGAACAACCACGTTACTAACTTAACAACTGCAATGATTCACTTAACAACTATGGCAAGCAAGGTCATAAAATGGGGCAAAACTTACTCAACCCATGTCTCATTTAACAACAGAAATTTTGGACTCAGTTGTGGTTGTATGTCAAGGACTACCTGTATATGATCTAGGATACCGTCATGGGAACTGATTTTATTTTAAACTAAGATTAAGTTCCATGGAAATTTTAAGAAAAAAATAGGGGCACACTGAGTACAGGGTTTTCAATAAATAAATTTAGAGTTCTCTATTTCTCATCAAGCTTCTTCCTTGTAAACTTAAATAAAAGATTTACTTCTCCAAGCCATATTGGTTCTGTTATATCCAAGTTGTGACTGAAAATAATGACGTGAGGAAATAATGAAAAGTACTGTACCTCCTTTTTTTTGTGTTAAATTTATATTTACCAACAAAGAAGTAAAGGGAGACTAGTATAGATCTATTTCAAGCTATTTAGCTCTCGTCAGGTAGCCATACCCTTCTGAGATTTGAACCCGGGTTTGAATCCCGGAAGGGTATGACTGAGGGGTGAAATTTACTTGCCTTCACTACCGGTTCACAAATGTGAGTGTGTGTGCGCTATGCTTGTGCGTGACACCTTTGCGCATGTGCAGAGGGTCAAAAACGGGATGTGATGACATCTGGGAAGGTGGGCGGAGCCTCCCGCCGCCAGCGCTACCGATTCGTCCGAGCCGGATAGAACCGGCTGAACTTCACCACTGGTATGACTATCTGACGAGAGCTAAATAGCTTGAAATAGATCTATACTAGTCTCCCTTTACTTCTTTGTCGGTATATATAAATTTAACACAAAAATAGTTTGTCGCAAAAGCGACTGCCTGCGAAGGCTGCTGAAAGGGGAAAGTGGAAGCAGTATGCTCCGTCCCATATTTGGGTAGACCAGGTTGCCCTGATAAAAAACACTTTACCGTACCTCCTGTAAATCTTTGAGCCATTGGGCTAAAGGTGCTGATAAGTACACGCTAGGAGACCTTCCGAAAAAGGCATGCCTCATTATTTTCACAAACGTACATGAATTTGATATACTGTCATTTCACAGACCCAGCACTATTATATTAATATTTACCTTACTCTCTGTCTTTAGGAGCTGAATGAGCTGCCAAGTACCTCTTTTATTTTTTACTTAACATTCTGCTTCTTACTTATTCATGCTTGATTTAGTTTTTATTGTGAGTCGATCACTCTTGGATTTATTCATTCATTCAGCATCTGCCTCTGAGCCTAGTTACTAGGTTCCCCATTAGATTCTTTTATTGGTCAACTTATACCAACTTTATGTACGAAAGAGATTTTGAAACCAAGTTTGTTTCCACTGCTTGCCCAAAGTTAAAATTGGGTTTATATTATGTTTCTAACTTTTAAGAAATGGGTGCAATTTCCCAGTTGTTCATATCATAGTTTGTACAAGGTTAAAGTAACACCATTATCATCATTATTGTTCTTAAGAGATGGTTACCTGGTATGGGAAGACGAGAGGCCAATTTCATGATTTATTTGTAGTCTAAAAATTAAGCTTAACCTTGGAAAGAGAGGACAAATTATAAATGCATTTATAATTACTATAAAGAAGATCAGAAGTCACTTTTTATATATTTCTTTTTTTTATTTCTTTTCTGTTTAATGATCACTTCTGTTTACTTTCTTTTTTCTTTAAATTGGTATTGTTTTTAGTTTGTAAAAAACCTTTGTAAAAAAAAAAGAGTTAAAAACTCAATTAAAAAAAAAAAAGCTAAGCCAATAGGATGAAATGATGAATTGGGGCTGGATAAAATGATCTCATCCACTGTCCATCGCATTTACATAAAATGTGGAGCACACACCGAATCATCACCTCTGACTTCCCATGTGGTGGTGTAATACAATATTTCATTGCAGAGAAGAACAAAGGAGTTCTGTAGCCTGTGCATGTTGAGTTGTGTGAGTTCTAGTTCTGCCTTAGGCATGTAAGCCAGCTGGGGAACCTTAGACCACTCTTCCTCTCTCAACCCAACCCAACTGACAAGGTTGTTGTTGTAGGAAAATAGGAACAGGAAGGAATGTTGTGTATGTTTGCAACCTTGAATGACTTGTAAAGGCAGGATTAAAATCTAATATGTAGGTAAGTGCATAGATATGTGTGTGTGTGTGTGTGTGTGTGTGTGTGTGTGTGTGTGTGTGTAAGAGAGAGAGAAACGGAGGGAGAGGGAGAGAGAGAGACAGACAGACCGACAGAGACAGAGAGAGAATTATATGTTCTATAAGGATGTTAGAAATTAACTGGAGTAAATATGCCCCCCCATTCAGTGGTGAAATGCACTTACCTTCGCTACCGGTTCGGAAATGTGAGCGTGCATGGCTCTTCTGTGCATGCACAGAGCCTTCTGCACATGTGCAGAGGGTCAAAAACAGGATATAATGACGTCCCAGCAGGTGGGCAGACCCTCCCACTGCCGGCACTACCGGTTCGCACGAGCCGGATAGATCTAGCCAGATTTCACTGCTGCCCCCATTGCTATGCTGAAATTAGGAGAGATCCTTCCATTACTGGTCATAATAAAACTAGAATTAATAGAATTAAAATTAGAATTACTACATTTGATACAATTCCTTACATTTCAGTCTAAATAAATCTGAAGAAATGGTAAATGACTGCAGAGTTGGTGAGTTCCAATAAATGGCAATTCAGCTGAACTGTTTTTATTTTGCTGTTCACCTGATCTCCACCCTATCCATCCCCACAAGGAATGGCTAGACCAACCCTAGAAATGAATATTTTGGTGGTAGAAGGACATTAAAATTTTCAACAAAAACAACAACAAAAAAAGGTTAAGAAAGCATCGGTTTATTTTTAATCCACCTAGGTTACCACCTGTAATTTACAAATACTACAGGTAGGAGCCAAAAACAACATGGCATGCCATGTGCATACCGTGAGATTGTAATTTATTTTTATGATTGTAATGTTGTTTTTAACACTATTATTATGTAAGCCACCACAAATTACTTTTGTGATGGAGGCAGCATAGGGATTGATTAAAAACATACAAATCTAGCTACCCATCTACACACCCTGGAAGTAGATTGTGACTGTCTTGGCACGTCCCATGCAGAGAAATGCAGGGTTTATGGAATATCTGAGAGGCTTAAATAAAATAAGATTTATAGAGAAGAAATATTAGAAGGTGAACACTGGTCACTTTAGTGGTCAGCCAGCTGTTGAAAATGAAGAGCAAGGAAAATACTTGTTTTTAACTCCATCTCTTGGCTGCTAACAAAAACTCTCTTCAGCTTCAGTCAGTCCTAAGGCCAGTTTAACCAAGCATTAAGCTTTGAGTAAAGGAATCTTCCCTCCCTCCTATGTCCTATCACCGTGATGGCGAACCTATGGCACGTGTGCCCAAATTGGCACACAAAGCCATGTCGCATGGCATGCACGGCCTTGCCTGTTTGTCTTCCGGGTTTCTGGCTCGTATGCGTGCATGACGATCAACTCTCCTTCATGCTCGCGGCAGTGCCGAAAACCAGCCTGTGCGTGTGCGCCAGCCAGCTGATCATTGGGCGTGCATGTGCACTAGAACCCCTAAGTTTGACTTTTTTGGAGCGCGATCCCAACAACCGTGCGTGTGCGCGACATTTCCAGATGACCTTTTCGTCACTGAAAAGGTTCACCATCACTGTCCTATCCTCTCCACAGAGGATACATGAACACATTTATGATTGTAGATTGTAGATTCCAATTACCATTTTGAGTGAAATGCTATGTGAGCCAGAACAGTTTTTAAAAGCTGAAATTAATCTCTCCCTCAAGCCTGCCATGAGGACTGCCTTGTCTCTTCTATTGACAGGCTTATCCTCCCTCCCTCGCTCCCTCCCTCACTTATTTACCTACCTACCTGCTTACTTACTTACTATATTTATAGGCTGCCTATCTCCCTGTGGAAGCGATTATAACATTCCATAAGAATGTGATTGTTCAGCAGCATCTTTTATTTCAAAAGGGCATAATTTTTGCAAATGGTGTGTGTGTGTGTGTGTGTGTGTGTGTGTGTGTGTGTGTGTGTGAAAGAGAAAGACAGACATATCAGAGAAATGCAATATGGCATTTAATAACATCGGTGTCAACCTTTGTGTTGTATTTTCTTACAGATATTTATAAACAATGAATGGCACAATTCAGTCAGTGGCAAAAAATTTCCTGTCTATAATCCTGCAACAGGAGAGAAAATCTGTGAGGTGGAAGAAGGAGATAAGGTACGCTTTTAATCTTTGCTGTGTCATGGATTTCCATTCCAGCCAGCGTGATCAACAGTCAAGACTAAAACTGGAACACCTATTTCTGTGCATTTCCATATTTAAGTTAACCCATAATTCATTTCCTCAAGTTTCTGAACTAAATATAGCAAAGACACATGCAGAGAGAGAGTGAATACTTGGAAGGATTTCTCAGTCATAAATAAGCTTTCAACAGTTCCAAACACTTCCATAATTCTGTTGGATGCAAAATGATTTCCTAGGCAAATCAACGATTGACTTGGCTTTTCAAGCAGGTTATGGACCAAGTTGATTTTGTGATCCTGTTTGAGTGATTGCTGGGATTTTCTTTTTCCGTGCATCTCTACATGTGGCATTTTGTTTTTCGTGATTTTTTTAAAAAAACTTGGCAACTTTAAAATGTGGGGGCTTCAACTTCCAGAATTCCCTAACCAGCATGGGAATTGAAGTTCACACATCTTAAAGTTGCCAGGTTTGAAAAACACAAATCTATGGTATCCTGCCCTAGCATCATTTCTGATTTAATGGCCTTATCAATTAAATAAATGAATACTAACTATTGTTAATAGATTGCTAATAAGCAATTGCTCCCTTCATACAAGAGCCTTGGTAGTACAGGGGTTTAAGGCACCCTGTTATTAAGCTGGTTATTAAGACCAGCTGCCTGCAATTACTGCAGGGTTCGAATCTCGCCAAGGCTCAAGGTTGACTCAGCCTTCCATCCTTTCTAAGGTAGGTAAATTGAGGACCCAGTTGTGGGGGCAATAAGCTGACTTTGTATAAATATACAAAAGGATGAAGGCTATTGCTGAGCACATTGTAAGCCGCCCTGAGTCTTCGGAGAAGGGCGGCATATAAATCAAATTAAAAAAAAAAAAGTGATCTTCCCTCCCCATCTCATACTCCCACCAGGCAGGACTGCTAAACTTGATAAGTACAGAAAATCCAAGCACAGCCATGAAAGGCCAAGGCCATTATTATGACTATTGTTTTCTGTACCTCCCACTATATCTCAAGACTGAGAACCATCAGATCTGGGCTGCAGAAATCTGGAACACCATGAGAAGCAGCATAAAGAGTTTTCTGAGAAGTTTTTTGCTGTTATTCAATGATGACAGCCCATATATAGTAGCCTTTTTTTTTTTTTGCACCCCATATATAGTAGCCTTTCTCAAGTGCTCACATGCTGTAATTGTAAAGAGCAGCAAACGCAAAAGTTGTTTCCTTGCTATTGCTGGATGGATTGGGCAGATAACTGGAAATGGACATTTTCATCATTTGATAGGTGATGTTGAGTGCCCAGGACAATCCCAAAGTAAGGATTGTCCTAACAAACAGAGAATGTATGTTTAACTTATATTTGGTTTTAACCTTGTTTCTAACCCTTAACGCTAGATGGAAGAAGGAATCCCTCATAATACAGGAAGGTACTTGGCCAAAGTTGGAAAATCAGATTTATATGCATCTTAAGTGAGAAGTCCTGGTTTGATTGCAAAAGCAATTGAAGTGTCAGCAATGGGGCTCCTGTCTGACCTGAACCATACAGAGGACAAAACTCTGTGACTGATGGAAGCCTTGTGTTAATTTTTTGAATAGTGAAAGTCATTTAGAAAGTATGTTCTTTGCATTCAGTCCAAAGATCCCTTTTAGAAGTATTTTTAAAACTGCACATTTGCTTAGTACTGGCTGATCTCTCCTTGTAATGTCAACTGAATCATGTGCCCATATCCAGGAGTACCTTTCAAAGAGGGCAAAGAGATGGTTAATTATGCAGTTCATTTTATCATCTCCTCTTAAATAAATAAATAAAAATAGTGTTACAAATGAAATCAGTTGCTGTTTCCTCTGCCTCCAGTTCAATAATGCAATTTGTTACAATGATTTAGATATGTTTGTCGTTTCGTAAAAGGTTTAACAATTTGAGAAAGTGACCGTTCAGGTTAATTTCTATTAAGTGTGGGTTTTTTTCAAATATCTGTGTTAATTTATTCAAATTTGTTATAGCCACCCAACTCTGATGGACTCTGGTTAGAAAACAAAATAAAAATAAAAATAGACAAAATATAAAAACACACAGAGAGCCCAAACTAAAACAATCTTAAAAGCAATAAAAAACAAACAAAATACCCTACCCCCAAATGCAATAATACATTAACCCAAGACTTGAGACCAAAACTTTTCAAAACCCAGGAGAGAATGCTCTGCCCTTTTCAAGAGAAGGCACACTACGTTGGTCCTGCACGACAACAACATTTAATAGAGGGTACCTAAAGTACATCCACTGTGAGGTGCAAAGAATCCGGACTATTGGTTGGATTGCATTATAGAATATTTATTCAAGCCTATACTGAAGAATCTGGTCGATTAAAGTTCAACACTAATTTGGTGCCAACCGAATTCAGGAGGAGCTGGACTTAGAGCGCTTTTGGGAACACTCTAAGCTGATGACGTGTTTAACTCCACCTCCCACAGCTCTGCCTGCTCTTCTCTACATCCATTGCCAGAACAAACCCGAAAAGTAGAAACCTTGGAGGGAAGCAGTCTCAGATATCCATGTCCTAAGCCAGGGGACACCTGCAACCTTAAACACTCAAAGAGCCATTTGGACCCGTTTCCCACAGAAAAGAAAACACCGGGAGCCACAAAACCCTTCCCATGCCTGACTATTTCTTGAGCGGCCACAAAACTAGCATATGTAGTTGAATTAAACATTCTGTTTACTTCTGAAACTTTTCTGTTTCCTTCTGAAACTTTTCTTTTCTTGGATTTATCCATAGTTGGCTTACCGGGGGTTGAAAATCGCGTGCCAGCGGATGTCACACATTGGCAGTTGTGACGCATATTTTGAGTGACAGAGAGCCACAGCAGAGGGGTGAAAGAGCCATATGCTGTTTCCGAGCTGCAAGTTGCTGACCCCTGTCCTAAGCCATATAGTGTCAATGATTGCTAATAACTAAATGGTTTTCTGAAGCGCACAAATCTACAAATCATACAAATAAATGTAAACTCCAGATTCTAATATTTAATAGATGAACCAATAAATTTTAGGACTTTGACTGGTGCTTACAAATGACACTGCAAAGGATTATTCATTTCAGAAAACACTCTTTCCTTGCTCCAAAAATCAAATTATAAGGGAAAGAAGTGCATGGGATTGTAAAATAAACCATTTCACTCAGTTTGTTCATTCAAGCTACAATCACTAGGAAATATTTAAAAATGATTATATTTTTAAATGGTCATTTAAAGAAACAAAATGTAATCTTAACATGTCTTTTTCGAAGAGGCAACTGAATTTTCTTGGTTTTTTTTCCTTTGAAGAATGTTTTATATCTCCTCCAAGAAGCTTCTTTGGTTCAGATGAGAAGCGAAATGTTTTTTTCAAACGAAAAAACCAAGGAAGTCCAGGACTTGTCCACGCAATCTCTGAGAACTGGACATAATTGAATGGAAGAAAACTCTACACTTATTTATATCTTCTGGAGAACGAAGAAAATGTTAATGTGTACTAACAATAGTGTTAAGAAAGGAAAATGCCTGGAATTGTGCTGATGTGGGCGTTTGCAGAATTGTTACTCTAGTGAACAATCACTAATAATCATGATCTGAAAAGTATTGATATGACATGTGTGAGGTTTTTTTTCCCCCACAGGAAGACGTTGACAAAGCTGTTAAAGCAGCAAGGAAAGCATTTGAGTTTGGATCCTCCTGGAGGACAGCAGATGCTTCAGAAAGGGGCAGGCTGTTGAACAAACTGGCGGATTTAATTGAAAGAGACTATCTTTTCTTAGCTGTAAGTCTAATATGCTGACTCTTAAGCAAACCTATCTTTTTACAATGAGATTCTTTCAATGCCTTTGAGTACTCCAGTGAAATGATATATTCTTGTTTTAAGAGAATATAACCAACCCAAAGTTATAGTTTAGAAAAATCCACATTGTTTCCTTGTCAGAAAAGCTGCCTGTTGTGTTCAGCGAGTTATACAAGATAGATTAAGATCTCCCTTGTCTTTCTTAAGCAAGACAGAAAAATGACCTAGTGTGATAAGGTAACATTTCATCACTGTTACTGAAGAAAAATAATGAAGTGAAGAGGGCACCAGGTAATGCTCCCAGTATTAATTTGAAAACCAAGTTGTACTGAGGGGAGTCTCCAAATTTCCAAAGTAACCTTTAGGTCAACCACAATTTTAGAAGAATGTTTAAAGTATAAGAATGTTGGATTTGTTTTGCTGCTTTCCTGCACAAGCCCATCTAGTTTGACGCTGTTCACCTCAGGACCTGAGAATAAAAAGTACAATCTTCAGTTACATGTTCAAAGTCTTAATCTTTTTTTTTTTTTAAATCAACTATAAATTTGATGCAGAGATTATCATCTCTCAAACAAGGAGGAAAAATTGGAGAAATTGAATGAATTCATTGACTAATTTCAAAGAATGTGGGTGCATTATAGATGAAAGAATGAAAATGGTTGTGGAACCCATCCCAATGGGTTTAACCATTTCTTTTCCATTCTTTGCTCAGCCCACAAAACCAAATTTACAAATATAAAATAAATATCTTCATTCAGAAAGGGCTGTGAAGTAACATTTTATGAACGATACATCAACTACAAGCAATATTTAATCTTTTGTGCTATTATTGAATATCTGTGGGTGTGTGTGGCTGTGTTTTGAATAAATTGGTAGATTACCTAAACTTTGGAAGCAGTCATTTGAAAAACCTGTTACTCAGTCTTTGACAGCTAAACTGTTATATCTAACTAAAGTGAATGAATAACTTAATAGTAGTCAAAAAAAAAGTAATAGAGGATTATGTTCTGGGGCTTAGTTCAAAATGCAAAGTATTTTCCTTTTTCCATGGAGTGAATTTCGCTCTAGAAATAGTACTGGCAACATCTTCCAGAAAAATGATACAGCAAGAGTCGAGCAAAGAGTATGTTTACCGGCTGCAGTCTTCTCTGAGATTAAACAACTCCATTCTAGAGCTAATACATGCTGATGGCCATTATCCTTTGAGATCATGTATCAGTTAGATAACTATCCTCAAAAGAACCACTCTAGAATTACTCCTTAGGAAACCCCTCAAAGCTACAGATTCGGTTCATTACATACATTTCTGCAACATGATCATAATGCTCAGTTGCTTTAATAAAAATAAAAAGATTTGTAAGATTTTTGAAGCCTATTGTTCTGTCCCCAACTGAAGATAATCTTACTTTCCCAATGCCATTCTTAAGTCGTCATGACATAGTTAGTGTAATTCTTAGTAAACCAGTATTAAAGACAGTTACATTTCTTTCATTTATCTACAATGATTAATTTTTTTAAGCCATTCTTTGTTTCAGACAATGGAAAGTCTTGACGGCGGAAAGGTTTTTTCAAATGCCTACCTAATGGACTTGGGTGGTTGTATCAATACTTTGCGCTATTTTGCTGGCTGGGCTGATAAAATCCAAGGACGTACCATCCCCATGGGTGAGTCACTCTGGACAAGGTGTCCATGAGATAAAGTTGGTTTAATGTGAATTAAAAGAAGCTTTGAGTGAAAACTTTTTCATCTGAGAAAAATGCAACCTTTAGAAATCTGTTACATAAAAGTATAAAGCTTTATCAGTAAGGGTTCATTTTGGGTTTTTTTTTCAATGATTGGTACATCTTGTATAATTCATTCCTGTAACTTTCCATCCTAACTGAAGTTCCTTCAGTTGGAAGGATTAGCGGGTTTTATTCTAAATGCTTTTGTATTCTCTGTGTGTAAGAATACAATTATATTTTCTTTACCAAGTGATGTTGCAGTCTGACTGATTGTATAACCATACAAATTGAGGAATCTTTGGATTTTTTTTTCCTCAAGAGCCCAGCTTTTAAAAAGAACAATATCTAAGGCTGCAGGAAATATGTTATTTTTCGACTTTAAACAATACACACACACACACGTATAACACAGCGGTCACCAGCTGGTGGTTCATGGACCACTGGGGGTCCATGAGAAAATTTTGGTTGTCCGCAGAAAAATCTTTGCATTTTTGTATATTGCACTAAATCAGAGACCCGCCAAAACAATTAATTCCACTCGCTGACGGGATGGGGTCCTTCAGGCACTTAGCTTGGCTGCCTGTTTAGTAGCTCCAGCTCTTCCCTCCCTCCCTCGGGAGTCCAGGTGCTTCAGTGAGCAGCGCACAAAACTTCAGCTAGGATCCTCGAGAGACAGAGTTTGCAGGGGGGCAGTCTAGCACTATGGCTGGCTACAAGACAAACGTTCATTCTTGGCCGTATTTGAGATTCCTAGCTGCAATGGACAGCAAAGCTAGGGTTGACTCTGGGCGCTACTCTCTGCTAACAGGCGACCAAACTAAGTGCCTGAAGGACCCTATCCCGTCACTAATTCATATTAGTGGTCTGCGGGATTTAAAATTATGAATTTAGTGGTCCCTGAGGTCTGAAAGATTGGTGACCCATGGTATAACAGACTCAGCCATATAAATGACATCCATATGGAATTCATCTTAACATCTTGTGAAAAGACCAAATCTTCACAGCCTTCCAGAAGACTAGAAAGGTCACACCCTTCCTCTAAGTTGACTTCTAGTATTTTAGTTTCTTGAAATCCAAACTGATTTTTGGTCACTTGTCCTAAATAAGAATTAGCTAAACTGGTTCCCCTATGATCTTATATACATTGTAAGACTTACCTTTCAATTATTACTTTAATTTTTGAAGTCATTTGCAATGGACAAAATATTATCTGGTCCGGGCACATTTCAAAGGATGTTAATTGCTGGTCTTGAAACTAAATTTCTCAAATAACTAAATAAACTAAAGAACAGAAGAAAGAAATGAATAGAAAATTTGTCCATTTTTATTTTTTTACATGCTTAAACTTTCATTTTAACATATACACTGTAATTATGCCAATAAGAACTTGCCAGCATTTATTTAGACATTACAGGTTGTCCTCACTTGGTGAACACTTGTTCAGCAATCTAAGTTACAGAACTGCTGAACAAGTAAATTTACAAAGGGTCTTCAAAGTTATGGCTATTGGAGCATGCCTGTAGTCACACAGCTGTGACTCAGCACTTGGCAACTGGCATTACAACAGTCACTACACCCTGTGGTCATGTGATCACTCTTTACAACCTTCACAGCTGGCTTCCAATAAGCGAAGGCAGCAGGAAGTCACAAGTTTGTGCTCACATGTCATTGTGTCATGTGACTTGTTTAATGGCTACAGCCAAAACTGATGAACTGGCATTATAAAGTCAGGAGCAGTCATGTGATTTTGCGATTTCATGATTTGTCACTTAGCAAGTCCAAATTGTAGTCAGTAAGTGAGGATTAACTGCAGAGATGCAAACATACGACAAATATACAGAGATTATTCTGAAGTGCCTCCATTTCTGCTGGTTAGCAAGTTTAAGCTTTTTAAGAACAAAGGAAGAAGCTGGGTATCACAATTTTTAAAAAATGAAAGGAATATCAAAATGCTTTTGAGCCCCTGATTAAAGAAGCTGGAAAAAGTCCAGGGAAACAACCAGAGGATTTTGCTTCTGATTGTCTTGGTAAACAATCAGGTAAACAAGAGCAGATCTATGAACTAAATTTGGAATTTTAATCTTAATTTTCCTATATATGTTGCTATTTAAGCTTCCCGGGTATTTGTGTTCTCTGAACAAGCTCCACAGTTGCTTATTTTATACAATGAGAATCTCTCTGCAGCAGACTTCCCATTATCAGTTTATATTTTCTATTTTTTTTAAAAAGTGAGATCATTTTTAAATTGCAATCTGTGAAAACTGACAAGGTTTTTGTATTCTTTCTTCATTTTTTTTTTTAATTTGACTTATATGCCGCCCTTCTCCGGAGACTCAGGGCGGCTTACAATGTGCTCAGCAATAGCCTTCATCCTTTTGTATATTTTATACAAAGTCAGCTTATTGCCCCCACAATCTGTGTCCTCAACTTACCTACCTTAGAAAGGATGGAAGGCTGAGTCAGCCTTGAGCCTTGGCGAGATTCGAACCTGCAGTAATTGCAGGCAGCTGGTCTTAATAACCAGCTTAATAACAGGGTGCCTTAGACCACTGTACTACTATTTATTTTATTTTTAGAAAGAATTTTATTTCATTTATCCCTCGTGAATTTGATCAATTGGGAAAGAAAAACTGATTATCCTGGTCCCACAACTTAATTCCACAGCATCAGGAGTTGACATAATAGAATTGGGGCCATTTTTTCTGATCTTTTAAGCAATTAAGGTTCTGAGACTCCTATTTCTCTCACCTACCAGAATTAGAATGGAGGACAAAACCAGGCAAGGTGTTCCCTAGAACAGCGGTCCCCAACATTTATGGCTCGGGGGGGGGCGAAGGCAGCAGGGGTGGGAGAGGGGATACTTCTGTAGATCAATGACCCCTGTCCTAGAAGATAATTGATGGTAGCAAGAAAAGTCATGCTGCAATACCAAGAGACAAGGTAGAGCTGGTTTGTATAGATGTAAAATACTTCTGAGAGAGATGGATTAAAGCTTCCAACCTTTTACCTTACAGATTTAGTCTTGTTGCTATACCAGTCATGCAGGCTTGTTTAATGGAAAAGTAGAGTTGCTGAAATTCCTTTTTTCTGTGTAAAAGGGATGTTGAGTGGCTCACCAACTCTATTGTCTTAAGTTTTATATTTGGTTATGATTGAATCTAAGCACATTTGCATTTTATTTGCTTGTATTATACTGTAGCAACAGGCCACAATTGCAACAGCCTAGCCCTATAGCAATTACAGGTTAACAAGGCAGATTTTCTTTTACTCTTGCTATATTTTCTGTGTTTTCTTATTATTTTACCTAGATGGAAACTATTTCACATTTACTAGACATGAACCTGTTGGAGTTTGCGGTCAAATCATTCCTGTAAGTATCATGTATATAATAAACAAAATGAGTGATGTCTTTCACTTCACATAAATTGCCATTCATGGATAGGTTTTTTATGTCCCAGAGGCTGTAACTAACAACAAATGGAACAATATGCATCAGTTTGATAGGTTTAATTTAATTTTAATTTATCTTGAATTAAATTTTTGTCAATAAATACATAAACTGAGCTCCTGAATATTTATTAACTTCTCCCTTTTATCTCATTAAAAATTGTCATTTGCTTACAATTTTGGGGCTCTGAGGACTACACATCTAGGCCCACCCAGTTGGGTACCCTTGAATTATGTGTTTATGGACAAAAATGCATATATGCATAGCTATTTTAACTCCCAATAATCTGCTTTTTCCTGTGAATTGAATTTAAGAGATGCTGACAGTTTCTCTAGATTGAAGATTGAGTGTATATTCATACTTTTAGTTAGATGTTTCTTCATTTAAATTAATTTGTTTAATAATTAGTGCATGTTTTCACATTCCTGAAGCCACCTGCTGAGGACAATTGGTTTGCTTGTTTATTTCCTGACTATATAGATTGCTCCAATCAGCTAATTTTAAGTGGCATACAATTCCCCCCAAATCACCATTTGGGTTTAGAAACAAACAGTTAAGAGCATTTATAAAACTGGAAATACAACAGAAACCAATTCATCATCTGAAGGGATATTGATAAGATTGCTGACGGCCACAAAAGCATTTCAAACTGATTGCACATTAGTAGAACTCAGCTTTCTGAGATCTAAGAAAAGAATATACAAAAAGAGTGTTATAGTATGTAAATAAAAGTGCCTCAAACAGGAACTTTTGTGCTTCAGTCAACAAAAGAACTTAAAAGGAAGGATGTAGCAAACTTATAGTGTACAAGATGGCTGCTTGGCTAAAAGAGGTTAACAGAATATTCCCAGCTAATTTGATTAATAGAAGTTCTGGGATCTCCAGTCCCAAAAAATCCAGAAAGCACCAGGCTAAGTAAAACTGATACATCAGTCAACAACAAAACAACAAGCCTATGAAGAAATTGAGGTACCTTCTCCCTGGTTCTTCACTCATGTCTGCAGTATACAACTCATTAGTAGAACTGTATACAAATGTGTTGTGTTCTGGTTTTGCACGATGGGGAACCTGGCTGATGGTTTTATTTCATCAAGCTTTCCCAAGGGAAAGGAAAAAGTCTCCAGTAGTTTCTCAATGAATGAGACTCACCATTAGCATGGATGTTGCTCTGCTTTGTCTCCATCCAATCATTGTTAAAGTTGATCTTCATAGATTTAGTTTTTCATGACTACAGATGGTTAATGAAACTGTGTTAGCAATATTGGGCACCGTGTGGCTTGCTCTACAATTCCCCTGAAATAGCTATACTTGAAATATTGTGTGTGTGTTTTTTTATATGCATTTAATGTTGACAAAATTGTACAAAATAGACTTGAGAAAATATGTTTAAAAATCAGAACACTTTCTTCATAAAACCTCTAGCTCAGGTTAGATTCACAGATTAAATATGATGGGAAGTGCCAGAAGATACTAAGAAGGTAAAGGAGGATGTTAGTACTATATAATCCTTCTACCCTTCAAATAGAGAACTTCTGCCAGTGTCTGAAACTTTTCACTGGAGCCTTCATACCTGCTGTGTCACCTCCAAACATAAATCTGAGTACCATGGAATGGTTTGGGAACTTAGGGTTGATCATCTAATTATCTCTATTAACCATTTGCTAAAATTTTATCTTTTTTTTTGTTTTTGCTTTTAATTTATATGCCGCCCTTCTCCGGAGACTCAGGGCGGCTTACAATGCGTTAAGCAATAGCCTTCATACTTTTGTATATTTATACAAAGTCAGCTTATTGCCCCCACAATCTGGGTCCTCAATTTACCTACCTTAGAAAGGATGGAAAGCTGAGTCAACCTTGAGCCTGGTGAGATTTGAACTTGCAGAAATTGCAAGCAGCAGATGTTAATAACAGTGCTTTAGTCCACTGTACTACAGGCTCTACATCTCCTGCTTTGAAACAGAATAGGAGGAGTGCATACATTGAATAGATAGATGAGAATATAACTTGAATAGCCCATAGCTATAGTTACAGCTTTAGACTAGATAAGTGCCCTTTGAATCTCTGGAATATTGGAAGGTGCGTCTGGTTGACCCCTGTCAGGTCACTCTGGTTGCTCACCAGGATTTGCTGAGGAAAGAAAGTAAACAAAAGCCATAAATCCTGGTTCTAATAGTTTAGCCTTTGATGCAATCTAGTCTAATAAAAGTTTATAACCTTCACTAATTACAGTGCTTATTGTTTCTGAATCTCTTCAAAAGATGCTCTCTACCCTTTGGCAACACACCAACAGCCTTGTTTCTAGTGCCGGCCCCTGAAAGGAGCCCCAAGTTGGTCGGCTGTCTCTTCTTAGGTTCAATGGAAACATATTAATCAAACCTCAGTCTTACACTTAGGGCTGTTTTCTGATGGGTGGTGGACGTTTACAAAGTACAAGTAGGAAATATAAACTTGTTATAATGATTTGTTGGTCATGGCTTCTTACGGTGCCTTTGTAGTGGAACTTCCCACTGGTTATGTTCATTTGGAAGATTGCCCCGGCCCTTTGTTGCGGAAACACGGTAGTCGTCAAGCCAGCCGAGCAAACTCCACTGACTGCTCTTCACATGGGCGCTTTAATTAAAGAGGTGAGTTGCCATAGCAAAACGACTGTGTGCAGGTCCCGAAGAAGAAGGGAAATGGATGTAAATGTGATCTTTACATGACGGTGCATATAAATGGTAAGGGCTAGTCTGCTTTGTGTCAGAGGAGCTCACAGCATGCCTGGCCTTGTCTTGGGCTATTGTGTTGTATTGCAAACCGCTGAAGCACATCCAAGGTTAGAAGCTCACATGCTTTTCCAGCCTAAATTGTTCAGAAAACAAATCATTAGCAGCTTAGTAGACTGAACATCTTGGCAAACCTCACTCTTTGGGGAGGCAAAAACAAACAAGAGCCGGCTCAGAAAAAGCAAAGGGAGGGGCAAGGAGGGGGATGGGAAGGGTGGTTTTGATGTTTCACATGAGCATTTCGGTGATGAAACCTGGTAATTGGACTTGATGTTTTAATATAAGTTTCTCACTGAAACGTTTGCCTTACCCAATAATTGAACATGAGCTATATGAAACTGTCAAGTGTCAAGCAAGGTGTGCCCAGGGTAAAATATACCTGTTATAAAATTGTAATTCGAAACATCCTCACTTAGAAGCCACTTGGATCAAATGAAGAGGACTGAGCCTACATTGGGGTGGACAACGTTTCAAGCTTTGGCTTTCAGTTCAAAATCTTACATAAGGTCCTGGCGTGCAAAGTAATTGCAAGCGATCTGCCAAGACTGTCCAATTCTACAGGCTTGCTGCTTCTTCCCAGGATCTCATGAGATCTCATGTCATGAGTGGCACAGACCAAAAGATTCTAATTAAATACTTTTCTACAAATTGAGGTTATTTTTAAAGCAAGTTGAATATTGGGAGGAGGGAGTCCTAACAGGCCCTTAACCAGGTGCTCAAATGCAGCCAACCGTTAAGTAACATAGCAAAGGGCAGCTAAGATTCTGTAATGATCAATGGTCAAAAGTATTACTCAGAGAGCTTATTGCCCGTATGTTCCTATACAATCTTGAAAAAATGCAGAAAGTCCATAACTTATAATTATTAGTTTAGTTATTATTTGTTTAGTTATTCTTTTTGACCAATGGCTTACAACCAGTACTCATATTTGCAACTGTTGCAACATATCCAACATTATATCATTGTGATTGGCAACCCAATTTGTGACTGTTGCAATGTCCTGAGGTCCCATGATCGCCATTTGTGATCACCATTTGCAATCTTCCCAGCTTGCTTCCAACAAGCAAAGTCACTGGGGGAAGCTGGTTTCATTTAAAGGCTGTGGAGATTTACTCAGTCTTAAAAAAAAAAAGTAATAAAATCAGGTTCCCTTCACTTAATGACCTCATTGCTTAGCAATGAAATTACAGTCCCAATTGTGATCATAAGTCAAAGAGTTTCTGTAAAGTGATTTGTGCTGTTCTGAAGGTGAGTTAGCCCATATTTTGAATACGCTCTCATTTTTTGGTCCATTAATATACTACTTTTCTTCTTTTTGGAAGCCTTCTAAGCTTTGGATTTAGTTTTGTAGTGGAGAAATTAGGGCCATCATTAGGACTTGGCATGGTCAAAGAACACCCTGTCTAACAGAATTTAAAACTTACCTTGCAGAAAGGGTAAAGGATCTGCTAAGGAGTAAGTCCCTAAAGAGGGATTTAGTCAAGAGTTACACACTCCAGAGACAGAAGGAAGCATGAGAGAAAAAAAACCCTTCGGAATAATTTTCTTTAGTACAGGATGAAGAAATTTGGGCAAGCTTTCAAGATTCCATTGGTATATCCCACAACAGTGTTTTTCAAACTTGGCAACTTTAAGAGGTGTGGACTTCAGTTTCCAGAATTTCCCAGCCAGCAACTCTGAGAGTTGAAGTCCACACCTCTTAATGTTGCCAAGTTTGAAGAACATGGCCTTACAACAATAAAGTAGCATTCCTGAATAACATCTGCTTCTTGATTAAGCGTACCTCAAATGGCTGACAGCCTGGTTCTCTCTGTATGAGTGCTTCTTCATGAGAACTTAGTTTTCTCTTGGCTCCATGTTGGGCAGCCACCATCTTAGATTGTCCCACATGCCATTAATTTCTTGGCATCATTGCCATGGATCATGAGTAATTTGAGAAAGCTATTGTTGGCAAGACTAGAGCAGAGTATCGATTTGGTTTCTGTTGAGAAGTGTCACCTTCTAATGCCATATCAGCAACTGGCTTGCTTGTTGAATAGCCAATAGGGAGCAGAGGTGAATTCAGAATTACGGAGAATGGCTGATAAAAGTTAAGTGATGGAAATAGGTGATAATAAATCATTAATAACTACCATTCTTGAAAAAAATTCAACAGAAATGTTGGGCTCAATAGAAGCAAAGTTTGCCAGCCACAATTTGTTGAGATCACACAATACTTTAGCCAAATACATACCATGGATTGAGATGATGTATGAATCTGGTCTTGAGAAAGAATAAAAAGAAATTGGGAAAGCTCTACTGAAAGGTGACAAAATTTTACTCTCTCCTTCCAGGCAGGATTTCCACCAGGAGTGGTGAATATTGTGCCAGGATATGGTCCTACTGCTGGAGCAGCCATTTCCAATCACATGGATATAGATAAAGTGTCATTCACAGGCTCAACTGAGGTAGTTCCTTAATATTATGAAGACCTGAAATAGAAAATTTTAAATTCTAATTCTGACAAATCCTAATTTGTTTCTGTGTAATTGGATTGACTTTTTCATTTTTAACTGAATTAAACAATATATCTGTAATTATTTCTTGATTACAGGCATCTCAAATGCTTCTTTGCCATGTAATTTTTAAATCTTATTTTGAATTTGCTGGAATTCTACATGGTAACTTTTTTTTTACTACAGTTTGGATCCCCAAATTATTTTGAATTGTGAAAAAACAATGACAAATTTTATAAATAAATGCAAATAAAATATATTCCCTCTAAAAAAAAAACCAAGAGTTTTGGAAGATGATAATCAATCTGAACAACAGCAGGACAATTTGCAAAAGATAGTCAGTGTTGGGATCATGCAGAAAAATCACATTCTGCATTTTCATTCATTTTATCTGAAAAACATATTTAGGCATTCAAAGAATATATGTTCTTATATTCTATCTTGTTGGACACATTCCACATTAAAAAAAAGTATAGCTCATAGGAAGATGCCTTATTATAAATCAGAATATTTGCTTCTCAAGGCCCGAATTATCTATTCAAGGCAGTATTGTAATTTGCAGTCTCCTACTTCTTGCAAGTCAACTAAGATTGAATTTGGCACTTTCCCTTGAAAGGGTTCAGCTCTGTTTAGTGTCTTTCCTTTCCAGTGACCCAAAGGATGTCAATGAGGAATGAGAAGCTCTTCTTTCCCCCAAGTGGCTTTGTCACTTTAGGGTGGGCAACTCTGCAAACTTTATGATCTGTGGACTTCCACTGGCTCAGGAATTCTGGGAGTTGAAGTCCATGGATCATAAAGTTGCCACAGTTGTTCATCCCTGCTTTAGGGACATTATGTTAGGAGCCATGTGCCAACCATGACCACTGCCAAAATCAAAAATGACCACAGCCACAGTGCAAAAGCTCATGGCCAAATTATGGGGCTAGGGTCTGAAGGGAAGTGGTCAAAACAGGTACAACCAGTGCCAAAAAAGAGCAGCGGTCACCTCACAATCTTTTTTTCAGAAGGCAATTTACATTTCAATTTCCATCCCATTTCCTGTCTCAATGTTTCATTTGTATTCCCTTCAGGTGGGTCGAATGATCAAAGAAGCTGCTGGAAAGAGTAATCTGAAAAGGGTCACTCTGGAACTTGGGGGGAAAAGCCCCAATATCATTTTTGCAGATGCTGACTGTGAGTGGATCATTTACTCGGGGTTTACTTTCTTTAAAAGTAAACGTTAAGCAAGATATAACAGGAATGCTTTTCTTTGCAGTGGATAGTGCTGTGGAATTTGCACACATTGGTGTGTTCTACCATCAGGGGCAATGCTGCATAGCTGGATCTAGGATTTTCGTGGAAGAGAAGATCTATGACGAATTTGTGCGTAGGAGTGTGGAAAGAGCCAAGAAAAGCATCCTAGGAAATCCTCTGTCTCCCGGAGTAAATCAAGGTCCTCAGGTAAGTTTTAATTAATCACTATATCATTGTTGTTGTTTTTTAAATCAGAGTTGCCAGAGTCAAGAATCAGCCCAAATGCAAGATTCCTGGCAGCTTTATTGAAGCCTTATTGCTTGCCAAAGTACTTTTTTAAAAGTTTAATATGGCTCTTCAGTGTGATTAGCTCCTTTCCTTTGAATAGTCTTTGTATATGAAAGCATTGCCAAATGGAATTCAATTCCTCATTTGATTTTCACATAATACTTACCTGTCTCTTTGAGGCTGTCCCAGTTTCCTGGTTCTCTGAGGCTGCAGCTTCCTGTTTTCTTCTGCACACCTGCTGAACTTGCTCTAGCTGCCTTGAGGCAACTGAACTTAGCTAGATTTGAGAACCAATTGCTCAACCTAACCCTACTGGGCGCAGAGTCCCACCCTATGTGTGATTCTCTGACAAGCAGGCACAGATTGTCTTCACAAAGAACATTTTCCTGACAGATGGTTATTCTGAACCAGTATGCTTATTAAAAGTAGGATGGTAGCTGTGCCATTATCTATTACTCTGTTTCTGACAGCATGACAGAAGCTTGGTTATTTCTGTCATTTAACCAGGATTTCTACTTAGAAACTTTGACAACTCTTTGAAAAGATGCAAGGACATAACTTCACAAATGCGCAGACAATCCACATTGAAAATGCTGGATATTTTGTGCAGAATGTATATTTTTCACTGATTAGGGAGCTGAAAACATTAGGAATGTGGAAACAGTAATATTTGGCCTGTCCTCCCTGAAATAAATCAATGGGCCTTTCCCTGCTTTTATCCAACATTTGCATAAACATGCCCTGGCAATAATATTTATATGCCATTATGTTGCCTTCATTTGATTTCTAGCCCACGAATGAGATACATACAAGTTGTCCTTACTTATGAATAGTAAAATAGCATTTCCCCCTTAATTTTGTCCAAGAACAAGTTGTTGTTTTATTCGCCGTTCATCCCACATAGGGATACTCTAAATGGGCTACACTAATTTTTAAAAATGAAAAAATAAAAAGTAAAACAATAAAATAAAATAATAGAACAATAAAATAAACCACAAAAAAGAAAACAGAGAAAATACATCAACATTAGTTAAAAATAGATGGGTGAGTGGGGAGCAGAGAGTAGAGAGGAGGGGAGGTAGAACCTGCTGTCAATCTAGCATCCAGAGTAGCTGAAAGTATATACAATCTGTTGGGTTTTTTCACTCTCCCTTATAGGTTCTGCCAGCGGACCTGGGGAATACAGAATGGGATGGAACCCGTTAAATGGCTGGTGTGATGTGTTGTCCCTGGGGTGGGGAGTTATTATATTATTTTATTATTCTCCTTTATTAGTTTTATATATATGAGGTTTTTATATTCCTGTAAGCCACTTTGAGTCACCAGGTGCGAATAGGTGGCAATATAAATTCAAACAAACAAACAAACAAACAAACAAATAAATAAATAAATAAATAAATAAATAAATAAATAAATAAATAAATGAGTCAGGTGGCTAACAGTGCCTTGAAAAGGAAGCAACTAGGGCAGGATTGGGATCAGCATTGAGAACTGCAGATTTTATGCCACAGTCACAGCCTTCCTCAACATGATACCCTCCAGGCACTTGGAACGTCGACTTCCAATTCAGTCTGAGAACTCTGGGAATTTAATTCACTGTAGGGAACCCACTGTAAAGAATCATGAAACAAATGAGTCTATACAGGCAGTTCTCAACTTATAACCATTCATTTAATGACCGTTTGAAGTTAAGATAGTGCTAAAAGTGACTTGCAACCTCACTCTTATGAGCATCCCCATGTCACATGATCAAAATTCAAGTACTTGGCAACCAACATCTATTAATGTCAGCTGCAGTATTTCAGGGTCACGTGATTCCCGTTTGGCAGCCTTCCCAGGCGGCTTCCAACGAGCAAAGCCAATGAGAAAAGCTGGATTTGCCCAATGACCCTGTGATTTGATTCACATCCATGGTGATTTGCTTAACAACTCTGGCAAAAAGGTTGTAAAATCAGGTGTGACTCCTTTTAAGCACTGCATCCCTTAGCAGGACAGGTTCCAATCCCAACTGTGCTCATAAGTCAAGGACTACCTATAGTTAAGTATGGTCTACAATCCTGGTGGCTTCATGGAGAGTTATTTACAAATAACTCCTCAAATCGATACTCCTGGAAAGAGTGGAAAATGTGTGACATTGGTGTGAGCCTTCTTTCCATAAACTTAATTATTCATGTGTCAAACAGTTTCCAGATGTTTTGTCCAGCAGTTTCTATCTGGCATTCATGATAAGTTGAAGTAGGCCTTCATACAATGCTCAATCATTCAGTCCCTAGTCATCTCACAGCTGGATTACTATAATGCGTTCTACATGGGGCTACCCTTGAAGAGCATTCAGAAGCTATAGCTGGTCCAGAGTGTAGCAGTGCGAATAGTTGTGGAGGCTCCAAGAATGGCCCAGGTAACACCAGTGCTCCGTGAGCTGCATCGATTACCAGTCTGCTTCCGGGTGCAATTCAAGGTGTTGGTGATCACCTTTAAAGCCCTTCATGGCATGGGTTCAGGTTGAGGGACCGTCTCACCCCACTGAGATGGGCCTGTACCACTCATGCCAGGGTTAGATTTAACCTTGTTAAATCTTTCATAGAGCTACAGTTGAGAATTAGGTTTTAAGTTAGTATGACTTCTACAAAATAACAATCTGAAGCATAGACATTGTGCTTCAGAAAATAACCTACCAAATTAAAACAATACGAGAGGAATTAATATGAAAAGAATCTAAGAAAGATCCAGTCCATGACAACATAGGGTTTTTCTAAAAAAACAAAGACAAAAAAAGAACTTCTCTTCTTTATATCCTTAATTACTGAACTTCATGAAAAGTGCTGGCCCAAAGCCAACATCTCGATAGCAAATTGTTGCTTCATTTTCATCCCCCTGTATAAGCATTTGTTCCTGCTTTGTAATCCTAAAGCCCCAGAATTGGCTGGGAAGTGACTTATCAGTGCAATATTTTCCATCCAGATTGATAAGGAGCAGTATGATAAAATACTTGCACTAATTGAGAGTGGGAAAAAAGAAGGCGCCAAGCTGGAATGTGGAGGAGGCCCCGGAGGAGACAAAGGCTTCTTCATTCAGCCGACGGTTTTCTCTGATGTTACCGATGACATGCGAATCGCCAAAGAGGAGGTGAGTTGATGCAGCACGCTGGGCATTCGGGCCTAAAGGTTTCAGTAGCTGAAATGCAACATGCTTTTTATAATAAGCAAACATGCAGGATTCGAGAGTATGCATACAGATTTTTTTTCAGCCAGAGTTGAATCCAGTGTATTGTAACTAATTAGTTATTCAGAGTTATCTAGTGTCAATAGATGCTTTCAGCAATCAAGAACAGTGGTGGTATTTAGCCGGTTACATCCGGTTCAGACAAACCAGTAGCGGCGGCTGTGGGAGGCACCGCCCACCTTCCTGGACATCATCACATCCTGTTTTTGACAGTCTGCGCATGCATGGAGGTAGCACATGCAAGCAAAGTGAGTGTGCACATGTGCTCACATTTGTGAACCGGTAGCGAAGGTAAGTAAATATCACCCCTGATCAAGAAGTGTCTTCCTGGACCAGGAGTGGGCAAATATGGCACCTTTATGATCTGGGGACTTCAATTTCCAGAATTCCTGAGTCAGACATGCTGGCTCAGGAATTCTAGGAGTTGAAGTTCACGGGATATAAAGGGACCAATGTTGCCCACCCCTGTCTTAGGCCAGTGATTCCAAAAAAGAAAAGGGGGACACCTTGGAATTCTTTTCCCCTGAATTTCTTTTGAGAAACTGAGAATCCCAGCTGATTTTGCCCAGAAATAGCTTCAAAAGGGCACAAGCCATTTTCATCTCACTGTTAAATCCAAGAGAGCCAGAGGCATGATTCTCCTCATCCCCATGTTAACCTCATCACATCCCATGTGGGTGTGATAGATGGAGATACAATGATTGGGTGAAGATCATGTAAGATGTGTAACTGAGTGAGAGTTAAATCATGACCTTCCCATTGCACTTCAACACTGTAGCCACTGTATCAAATTAATGTATTTCAAAGAAATGTGATCTAGCCAGGATAAGCCTAAAATTCTTATCCGAGGCTGGAGTAACAGATGTTATTTCACAGAACATTTCTATGGGAAACACTAACATCAAAACTTCTAGTAGCAGAAAACAATTGCCCTGCTGAGTTCCTGCAAGCTGACCACAGACTCTCCCATTTTTACTATGGAATTAGATGGCCAATTCTGGATCAGTTTAGAAATATTTCACCATTCAGGTAGTCCTCAATTACAATCATTCATTTAGCAACCATTCAAAGTTACCACAGCACTGAAAAAAGTGACTTATGACCATTTTTCACATGTACAACCCGGTGGTGGGTTGCTCCCGGTTTGCCCCGGATCAGGCGAACCGGTAGCAGCAGTGGTGGGAAGCTCCGCCCACCCACCCAGATGCTTCTGCGCATGCGCAGAAGCATCGCACAAGCGAACCGGTATCAAACTAAATTGAAACTTGTACAACCACTGCACAATCCTCATGGTCATGTGATCAAAATTCAGAGGCTTGGCAACTGGTTCATATTTATGGCGGCTGCAGTGTCCCAGGGTCATGTGATCCCCTTTTGTAACCTTCTGACAAGCAAAGTCACTGGAGAAACCAGATTCACTTAACAACCATGTTACTAACTTAACAACTGCAGTGATTCACTTAACAACTGTGGCAAGAAAGGTCATAAAATGGGGCAAAACTCACTTAGCAACTTTCACGCTTAGTAAAGGAAATTTTGTGGTCGTAAGTCAAAGACTATCTATCTATATTGCACCAGATTTCCCTACACCACACTCCTTATTAAAGGAAAGAGAATAGGTATCTAGCTCAATAGAGACTTAGATCTACTGAGTTACAGTAGTCCCAATTAGCGAGAAACGTTGTCCAAAGGAAGATAGGGTTAGATGACCACCTGAAGTGTCTTTAAAGCATAAGCTCTGAGTTATGAAACTGTCACTTTAGAACTTGAGGGGAAAAGAAATCACTTTTAACTTAAATTGTGTCACCTGCTAGTAGCTCTGAACCCCTACAGATAGTTCCCCTTAAAGGAACCAAATTGGTTTAGAGGAACCAATTATACCATTGCTCCTTTTTTCTGGGAGGAAGCTCAGATATGTCCCTGCGGGTTGGGGAAATAAAAAAAACAAAAGTCAAGATGGCAGATACATCACTCAATCCCCACCTCTTTTCACTCTTGTTAAAATAAAGGTAGAGCTTCATTTAGACCAGGGGTCTCCAACCTTGGCAACTTTAAAAATGCAAAGCTGGCTGAGGAACTCTGGGAGTTGAAGTCCACAAGTCTTAAAGTTGCCAAGGTTGGAGACCTGTGATTTAGACACCTTGTCTTTTTCTTGTTCTTTTTTTTTAACTATCTCTGAGAATCAACATATTCATATATATCTCTGCCTTTAATTTCCAATTTCTGGTCAAAGATATTTTTTGACTGGGGGACAATATTCTTAGCTAATGCCTCTGTAAGAACCCAAAATCTGAGTCTGATGGAAGTCTTTTCTTCTAGTAACAACCCAAGCAAGCAGAATGATTGAACAACACATTTTACATGGAGCGGTAAGCTCTGAAGATTTTAAAATCCCCTAATCCCTATAAACATGTGTGAGGAAATGATCAAGATTATAATTTTATTTTTCTTAATGAAAAAAAATTAAAATCGGTAGAAAGGATCTGTTTTACTTTTCTTCCATTATAGCCATATTCATCATTAGGACAGTTTAGACAATCTACCTTGACCAAACTTGCCTTTCATTGTTATTCGTGACCCACTCGCATACCTGGTCTACTGTTCAGAGGGAAACAAAATCACCACAAGACCAGTGGTGAAATCCAAAATTTTTTACTACCGGTTCTGTGAGTGTGGCTTGGTGGGCGTGGTTTGGTGGGCGTGGCAGGGGAAGGATACCGCAAAATCTCCATTCCCACCCCACTCCAGGGGAAGGATACTGCAAAATCCCCATTCCCTCTCCACTCCTGGGGGAAGGATACTGCAAAATCCCCATTCCCAGCCACTCTAGGGCCAGCCAGAGGTGGTATTTGCTGGTTCTCCGAAGTGCTCAAAATTTCCACTACCGGTTCTCCAGAATCTGTCAGAACCTGCTGGATTTTTTTTTTTTTTTAATTTGATTTATATGCCGCCCTTCTCCGAAGACTCAGGGCGGCTTACAATGTGCTCAGCAATAGGGATTTCACCCCTGCACAAGACTAAAGAGCTTGTGAACAAATTCCAGAAATCTAAACTGGAAGAAAAAATTAGACCAAAACAAACAAATCGCCAAGAGATCGTTTAAATCCTGTTCTAGTTTGTCAGGCAGAAAAAGAGCTCTGGAAGCCTCCTGGGTATAACTATATCTGGCTATGGCATACCAAGAATGGTCTTTTTTCCCCTCAGGTAAAGTAATGAGCATTTATTTCGTTCATATTTTCTTCCTTGTGTTTCTTAATATATTGCAAAATACATATTTCACAAAAGTCCAGCTTAAATTGGGACATCTTGAGACTTCTGATCTGATCTGAGTTCTGAGGTGAATTGACTTTACCTTCCAAATTTATGATTTGACTTCAGGTTTTGCATTTTTCCAATATTCTAATGTAACGCTTAGCTCACAGCCAGGTACTACCTGTAATTCTTTTAATTGCATCATTTTAGTGGTAAATACAAGATTTACTGTTTTTATTTTGTATGCACTTACATCTAAGCAAAGTACAAGATATGTATTGCACATACACACGCACATATGTATATAAAATGTGCAATACATACCTTGTACTTTGCTTCAAGTACAAGGTATGTATTGCTACCTTGTACATCTAAGATGGCTGTGAGCTAAGCATTACATTAGAATATTGGAGAAATGCAAAACCTGAAGTCAAATCATAAATTTGGAAGGTAAAGTCAATTCACCTCTGAACTCAGATCAGATCAGATCAGAAGTCTCAAGATGTCCCAATACACACTTTTAAAATGCGTTTTAAAATCTAGTCCTTCGCAAATATGCAGAAGAAGCAGTGGAACAGGGTGAACAATGAGCATAAGAGAAAGTTACATGTGTGGAAATAAGTTGTGTCATTGTTTTTTCACTGAGACAATCCCAGTACTCCATCTGATGTTCCCTCTTATGTTCACTTTCAGATGGAGGGGATTCATGTGTATGAATCATGGAGTTGGAAAGAGCCACATAAGTTATTTAAATTAACTATATACTGGAAGCAGGAAATTAAAACCTGTAGAAATTATATACTTTAGCTGCAATTGGATGGTAACAGCAATCGAAACTTCTCTATCATTTTTTAACCAAAGTTTTTTTTATTATTATTATCATTTTATCACTGTTGTGAGTGCTTCCTTTTTTTATTATTATTAGATTTAGGCACTGTACAGGTGCAGCACAATCCTGGGTGGTTCAAAATGTCAAAGCCAAAAAATAAAAATCCAGTAACAATGAACAAGACACCATCAGACAAACCAATATACAAAGTGAATACTAAGTATAGACAAGGAAAAAATATGTTTGGAGCAAATCTAAAATCCTAAATAATGTACTGAACTTCTCATTTTTTCCTTCTGATTTTGACCTCCATAATTATGGTTATCTTTACATTGACACAGATATTTGGGCCTGTCCAGCAAATCATGAAATTCAAAACTATTGAGGAAGTTATCAAGAGAGCGAACAATACTCACTATGGTCTAGCAGCTGCAGTATTTACCAAAGACATTGATAAAGCACTGACATTTGCAGCTGCACTTCAGGCTGGAACTGTCTGGTATGTATTCTTCTTTGAGCCAAATTGTACTTGGAAGGGAATTCAGTAGTTTTAGTGCGTCTGCAAAGTTGGTCCTTTCTCACATCACCAATGCCATATGTCATGCAGTAGGAATATATTATAATTTATATTTTACTCTAGGCCAGTGTAAAGTTTCTGGAGTTCAACTCCCCAAATTCCTCAGCCAGCATGCTTGTTGGGAGTTTAAATCTATACATCTTAAAGTTGCCAATACTGCTCTAAGCTAACACAGTCCCCTAAGTAACTAGTGCTAGGTATTTTGTGCTTGCCTGTTGCTGCTTCTCATGTGAGAGTTCCATGTTTTTCAATAATTTTTCTATTGTGAACCATCTAGAACAGGGGTGCCAAACTCAAGGCCTGCGGAGTGCTTAGATCTGGCCCATGGGGCTGCCCTGGAAACAGCAAACGACCGGCCCATGGTGCCCCTGCCAGGGAAAACAGAGCTTGTGAGGGCTGCGGCCACCACCACCCCACCCCCCAGAGCATTTTTGCTGTCAGAGGGTTGCAGGAGGCCGTTGCAGCCTAAAATGGAGCTCAGGTGCCTATTTTTGCTGGCAGAGCGCTTGGGCCACTACAAACCCCCCCCATATGAGTGACATCATGCTGGTGAGACCCACCCTGGCTACGCCCACTCCGGCCCTTAAGATCAAACACAACCCTAATGCGACCCTCAATTAAATTGAGTTTGACACCTCTGATCTAGAACGTTGTAGAAAACAGGTGAGGTAGAATAAATAAAATAAACCAATAAAATAATAAATGCCTTCTATCACTCCTAATTAAGTACACACTGTACTTTGCCCACCCAAGGCATCAGTGCAAAGGTGTGTAGAACATCAGTAAATCTATTGATAGATCTCAAGATGATGTATAGTAGATTGTTTGGAGGAGAGAACCAAAGCAATTTGTGGGTCAAATAATTTATGAGTTTGTTTCTAGTGTTTGTTTACAAATGTTTGGCTTAAGCTCAGAGACAGTAAAAATTAGTAGAATGTATGAATAAAAATTTAAAAGAGAAATGGAATAAAAGAAAATTATTTCCTTTATTTGGAAAAAATATAATCCTGCAAACATAGTTTTGGTAAAATTGGTAAAATAACAGTTCACGTTTTAGAGGCATGTGGAAGCTGAAATGAGCCTGGAGACTCATTTCTGGCAAATAAGAAGATATGTGCACCAGGGCAGTCTTCACCCCAAAAAGACAAGGGCACTGATGATAAGATTAGTGTATCTTAACAGTCAAACCCCCATACTGCCAACCATTGAGACAATCAGAAACACCCCCAAAGAAATATACAAGTGACATAAGCAAAGACCCAAAGACATAATTCAGCAATTTTTACCAGAAGAACAAAAAGTGGATGGACCATAAAAAAAGGAAACTAGAGATACCTAACCTAAATGGCAATGTTGAAAGTAGAAGCTAATACCTAATACAATCACAGAGCTACATTCCTTCACCTTTAACAGGCACCTGTCTTCTAAGTCCATACCTCTCCAAGGTCAGGATGAGGAACTAGACATGGTCACCAGAAAATGGGTCACAATTGAGACCTCTAAGATCAGGCACTTTCATCAATGCAAAAATGTGTTACATTCAAGTTTTTTTTCTCACAGATTTTTAAAATATTTCTGATTGTATATCAAATTGGCACATGGTTAAGGTTTCCATTTAAGGTTGAAAAAAAGAAAGATGAGATGAGCGTGTAACAGTTCTCAAGAGACATTTGTGATATGGGATATTTTGTGTGTAAGCTGTTTTCAATGAGAGCCAGGTTGGTGCAATGGTTAAGGCATTAGGCTAGACACCGGGAGTTCTAGTCCCATTTTAGGCACAAAGCCTAAAATGGGTGATCTTGGGCCAGTCCCTCTCTCTCTAACCCTACGAAGCAGGCCATGGCATACCATTCCCAAAAGCTTGCCATAAAAACTGCAGGGATTTCTCCAGGCAGTCACTAAGAGTCAAGTGTGATTCAAAGGCAGCAAAATAAAAAGATACTGTCAGCCTCAATAGGTACACCAAGAAGTAAAACTGCTTTTATTGAGAGTGGCTGTAACAATACCGCTTGCCAGTTGTACAGCTTTGATATAATTGAATATAAGGAGACCATTACCTGGACATTCTGGGCTTTAAAAATGCTTAGCCCCTTTTGCCTAGGGGCTAAACTCTGCACAATTTCCCCAAGGCCATCTTCCTTACTCTCTACAGATATTTTGTAACATAAATATTAGGACAAGCATGCTGAGTCACTGCTATGTTGAGTAAGGATTTTAAAAGTTGCAAATGCTAGCTTGGGGAAAGTGGAACCAGAGTTTCTTTACAAATGTAAAAATTCTATATATAGGGCAATCTCTTATGACTGAATTAAGCTGGCCATTCTACTTATAATTCTACCCCTTGTATAAGTTGCCTTTATCTTTTCTTCTTTTTCTTCAGGGTTAACTGCTATAGTGCAGTGTCTGCTCAAAGTCCTTTTGGGGGATTCAAAATGTCAGGAAATGGACGTGAGCTGTAAGTATAGCCACCAGGCTTCAGATTGAAGGGATCGGTTTGCAACTGTATGACACACAGAGAAATGTTAGCATTCATAAATCAGTTGTATGATTCTTTGTACTAAAATAATGGGATTGTTACTGTACATTCTTGTTTGCGGGAGATTTATCTTCACACTATATAGTTTTTAACTGTTTTATTGCGTTTATGAAGAAGAAATAGGAAGGAAGCGTTACCTTCTGTGATGCTCCAACACATTCTTTCATTCTATGATATCCATGAGCTATTTTTTAGTAGAAAGGATTTCATTTTTTATTCAGAAGTTGCTGGGGGGGAAATAAATGGCATTTTTACTCTTCTTCCTCTGCTGTTCAGATTCATTGTCTGCTCTGGTAAACTAGTAACAAGTTACATGTTCTGATGGTCTACTCCAGGGCTGTCAAACTCGCGGCCCTTGGGACAGATGCGTCACGCGCTAGCCATCCCCACGCTGGCTTAGCGAAAGGGGAAAAAGTCACAATACGTCACATGATGCCACCATGACATCGCGAGTTTGATACCCCCTGATCTATTCAATATCCAAGAATCAAGCAACTTGTCCGCATGCTCCCAGGAGAGCTTGGTCTCATTTTTACCTAACAGCAGCTCCTGCCCCAAAATAGTATCAGGATCAAATACATCACCAGACAATTTTACCATCTTGCAGTATTTACAGCCCATGGGGGAAAAAATATAGTCTAGATACAAACATTATTTCAAGAACTTATTCTTATCTCATTTCTCTTCTCTTTTTTTTTTTTTTTTTTTTGAAGGGGTGAATACGGCCTTCACGAATACACAGAAGTCAAGACAGTCACAATCAAAATTCCACAGAAGAATTCATAATGGCACTACACAGCCATGTCAGTTACTAGGCCAAACTAAGCCAGTTGTGTTGTGAAACGCTTTGTAGCAGACTATATTCTCTGTTTAATTTTGATTTCATTTTTAGCTACCTTTAACAGTTATGAACAGTAACTTAGAAAATTTAAAATGGTTTCAGTTAGAAAAAAAGGAGGGGGAATCATAATGCCTGAATCAAATTAACAATTTATGAACCTTATTCAAATTTTATTTGCCCATTTAAATAGATTTGTAGTGCTGTGCAAAATAAATGGTTAAAATATACATTTACAAAAATTGCTCACTTGTATTCTAGAGGTGTTAATTTCCTGTTCTTTTGTATGAACTTGGCAAAAGCGCTTATATATAACTATCAAATAAACAGTTTGCTTTTGCTAATGGTTACCTCTTGAAATCAATCTTCTGGTTCCTGCTGTGTTTGAATCTGCTCATATTACAGAACTATTTTGGATGTACACTTTATAAATCTTTCTCTCTTTTTTTCAACTGCAATTGGCACATATCAAATGCAAACAGCACAGTGGTTTAATTTTTAAAAGAATTCCAAGTCCATATAATGCTGTTGAAGGACTTTGGGGCTATCTCAGGCTACATTTGTCATTTATTGAATCCTAAAGCAAAACAGATGCCAGTTTTGCTGAATTCAGGTGGACTTACCATTTTGAGCTGCATAAAAGAAAGGCTGGATATATAATTACAGTTGGGAGTCCCTTACTACTGATCCTAACCATCATCATGACCCTTCAATTTAGATAACCATTTGACACAGAGAATAAGAATCAATTGGAAATGAAGGAAAACGTGTGGCACTCATGTTGTTTAACTCTGATTTTAATAACAAATCACTGATTTGCTCTACTGGTTAAGCCACCAGGCTAGAAAGTGCGAGAACATGAATTCAAGTACCACTTTAGCAGTGGTGGATTTCAAAAATTTTTACTACCAGTTCTGTGGGTGTGGCTTGGTGTGGCGTGGCTTGGTGGTCATGTGACTGGGTGGGCATGGCTAGTTTGATGTCATTCACGTCTGCTGTGCAAGGGGCACTTGAAGAGAAAGCGAGCAAGACAGCTTTCCAACCTCTGTTTTTGTGTGTGTGTATGTTGTGTGTGTATGTGAGGGAGGGAGCAATCTGAAGCCGATGCACCCAAACGCCTGGCAGTGGCGCGGGCAGCTTCTGAGCAGCCAGCTCCACCTGACCTACTCCCTGAGTCTCGCTGTTCTCCTCGCCCCCACCCCCATCCCACTCAAGCAGCAGCTTCCCTGCTCAGCCCAACAAGCTATGCATCCATGGTCCCCGCACCAGCATCCCAAGAGAAGCAGAGAAGATCATTGCTTGTAAGCAGACAAGCAGAGGTAGCAAGCGTACGCCATGCTGTAGGAAAAATGAGAGGTCCTGTTGTCCCGCAGAGCCTGCCGCTGCTTAGGGAGGGGGCGAGGAGAACGGCGAGACTCAGGGAGTAGGTCAGGTGGAGCTGGCTGACTCAGGGCTGCTCAGAAGCCACCCGCGCCGCTGCCAGAAGTTTGGGTGCCTCGGTTTCAGATCGCTCCCTCACTCACTGACATGCACACACACACACACACACACACAAACAGAGGTTGGAGAGCTCTCTTGATCGCTCTCTCTCCAAGCGCCCCATGCACAGCCCACACTCACGGCTGAGCGCATTTGGCTGCAGAAGAAGGCGCAGCGCAATGGGGTGTTTTTGTTCATCGAGGTGGTACTTCGGGAGGGCAGGCGGACGTCTGCAGCTGACAACTATAATGAATATGTCTACCTGCCCTCCCGAAGTACCATTGCGGCGAACAAAACAACCCCATTGCTATGGATGCATAGCTTGTCAGGACTGAGCAGGGAAGCCGCTGCTTGAGTGAGGGGGGGCAGTAAGCTGCTAGCTCCTTCCCCTCAGCCCTGCCATGCTTGCCTGCCTTCCACGTGGACTTCTGCTTGCCTGCCTTCGCAAGCTGGACACCAGGACACCAGGAAGGCAGCATGGAAGGGAGGCAAGCATGGCAGGACTGTGGGCTGTGGACCGGTTCGGGGGTGTGGCCAGCCAGCCATTGCTCCCGGTTCGGCGAACTAGTCTCAATCTCCGCTACCTACTCGCCCGAGCCGGTCCAAACAGGGAGCATTTCACCCCTGCATGGCAGGGGAAGAATACTGTAAAATTTCCATTCCCATCCCACTCCAGGGGAAGGTTACTGCAAAATCCCCATTTTTTCCTGATCAGCTAGACTCGAGAGGCAGAGAATAGATGGGGGCAGGGCCAGTCAGAGGTGGTATTTACTGGTTCTCTGAACTACTCAAAATTTCCCCTACCAGTTCTCTAGAACTAGTCAGAACCTGCTGAAACCCACCTCTGCACCTTAGCTGTGAAAGCCAGCTGGGTGACCCTGGGCCAGTCATTCTCTCTCAGTCCAACTCGCCTCACAGGGTGGTGGTTGTGGAGAAAATAGGAGAAGGTAGGTGTGTTGGATATGAATGTTGCTTTGAGTTATTCATAAAAATTAAATAATAAATAATAGTTGGATAATAATTTTATAAAATAATAAAAATAATAATTCTACTGTGATAATCTGACAAAAACAAGATGGTCACAGATTTCCCCAAATTAACAATGTCTTGAAATCAGACATTTCTTATTTCTTACAAACCTTCAGGACATAGAGAAAAGAGAGAATGGCCTTGATGGACAGGAGGACAAGGTGCAACTCAGGCAACAGTGAGATTAAAAAGGACTGAGTCTATGACAGGAGTCTAGTCAACATCTCAGACAAGCCCTTCCCTAATTCTCATGAAAATAAAGGGAAGGAGGAAGGGAAAGCACATTCAGACTTGCAAGATTCTGTTACTAAAGCTTTACAATAAAAGTAGTACTGACCTGCATGATTTTGTATTCCTGGTCTAAAGCAACTTTGGAAGGCCAACACAGGTGCTTAAAAGCAACAGTATAATTTGGTAAATATAATCTAATTGCAAATGGAGGGGCCAGGGCAGAGTGTCATGTAAATTAGAAGAATGTCAGTCAGTTCTGGGAGCTTGCAATATAATGCACAAAAGAGAATGCAGAGACCTCCATTTTTAATTTTTTTTTTTAAAGTCTTTTTGGACTACAGCCTTGGTGACATGGTGACACAATCAAAATACCCAGAGTTTTTGTTTGATGGAAATAATTACGTCTTTAAAAAAACACTACTTTTGACATTCTGTTTTATCAGCACAGTATTTTTTATCATTACTTATAAAAACATTCATTACATCATGAAAAGCATGCAGTACCTCTGGATCTTTTTCTTCACTTCAGTTTCTCCATGTACTAATGTCAGCCCTAATGTCGCATACATTTCCAAAATCTCCCACCCCTCATTCTAGAAAATCTACTTTATTTCCCTTGTTTTGGGGATGGGGGATATTTCTGGGCCATTGTTCTCCAAATGGAAGATTGCTTGGTACCCCTGCCCACTTTACTTCTACAGCTCTACAAGAGGAATAGCCCTCAGATTCATCAGGCTGACACTATAGATTGGTTACTTGTTTAATCAATTTAATTATCATATCAAGGAACCTCAACTTGTGGAAATAGCTCAGGCTTATGTGGAACAAATCCTGCGCCTAATTTTAAGCAAGACTCTTGCATTAACAGCCATAACATCTCCTGGAATGGTTTTTATTTACTGCTGAGATACTGTAGAACAGGGGTGTCAAACTCGAGTTCATTGAGGGCCGCATCAGGATTGTGTTTGATCTCAGGGGCCCAGTGTGTGTGTGTGTGTCCGGTATGGGTGTGGCCAGGGTGGGCATGGCCAGGTGGCATGGCCAGCTCAACATCATGCATTGAGGCCCCGTTTTTGGCCGCGACAGCCTCCTGCAGCCCTCTGCCAGCAAAAAGGGGGGTGCAGGAGGCCATCATGGCCAAAAACAGAGCCTGGGAGGGCCATGTGTGGCCCTCCCGAGCTCCATTTTCACTGGCAGAGGTACCGCGGGCAGGTCCTTCGCTGTTTCCAGGGTGGCCCAGTGAGCCAAATTTAAGCACCCCGTGAGCCAGATCTGGCCCACAGGCCCTGAGTTTGATACCCCTGTTGTAGAATAATAGTTCAGTTTCTACATAGCCAAGGCAAGGAGCAAAGTAAGGATTCAACAATATATGATAGAATAAAGCTGAAAATACTGTATTTGAATTATATCCTGTCTTCATTCAGGATCTTAAGGTGTCCTCTGCTATTTTCTCCTACAGCAAGCATTCAGGGAGACTGGGCTGAGAAAATATCTGGACCAAGTCATTCTGGGACTGAGTTTCCTTGATTGAAGGTAGAACAATGTTTCTCATCTTTGGCAACTTTAAAATGTGTGGACTTCAACTCCCACAATTCCCTAGCCAATCCACATATCTTAAAGTTTCCAAGGTTGAGAAACTAACTCTAAGGTAGACTGAAATCCACATCTTTCCAGTGCCAGGACATTATATCCACTTATCCACTATAACACACACTGACTTAAAATTGAAGCTATGAAAAGGTAGAGGACATTGAAGAGTTCAAAACTGTTAAAAGGCAGGTATCTACCATGGCTTATTATGCAATATGATAGATTGGTCTGAATCCAAGCAAATCAAATACCATGAAATATTTCAAGCATTAAAAGAGGTAATTTTAAATTGGCCATTAATACCTGCAAACAAATACACACTAATACATCCACCTAAATGCCATCTAAGCATACATTTGTTTCCATTGAAGCCAAGCCCAGTTCTGTGTTAATCCAAAGTGCTGAATTTACCTACAAATCTTGCCAAAACAAAGAGATACACCTTTTGTAAACTCTGATTCCAGAGCAGCCTAAGATTAATCATGTTTACCATTGCTCAAGACCATTTGCAATATGCCTGAATGCAGAAAATCAGCAACCTGGCAGGTACTACAAGATTACTGAAACATTAGCATGAGATGCAAATAAAATTTTGCTAACACAAACATATTCTGAAAGCCAACATGACTAGCACTCTATACAGTGCGTAACCATCTGAAAAAAAAATGCAAAGCTGAAAAGAAAACAGATATTATTTCCAAAGAATTTTGGGTGATATAGTAAATACATTGTAACCATATGACGTCTGTTGATAATTTTCAATCTGTGCATATCTTTTAGGTATTTTGAGAGAGAAAATCTTCCAAGCATATTCTTATACCTGCTGGCTAATTGTGACTTAGGAAGAGGTTATAAGTACTAAACGATAAATTAAAGATGCTTTTTTTTTGTATTGGTTGACTGTAACATATGAACCCACCATCACTCTTAGTAATATCAACAGATCACTATTGCTTGTTTTTCAAGTCTTAATTGTAAAATTCTTAGCTTATTATGTGGTGTGACATTATCAAAGCCTTTGTGATTGCAAAAATGTGATTGTGACACCTCCCAACAACAGTATCTCCAGCAAGCTGAAAGTATATCAAAATGCTGAAATGTTGATAATATGGGGCAAATACTTCCTTAACATACTTGTATTCTAATGTCTGACACCATTATGTAAGTTAGGGTTAAAGTTGATAAGTGGATGTTTCTTGGAGATTCTTTCCCTTTAATTCCTTTCTTGAATTTGGAAGCAAAGTTTCAGGGATCAAGGTGGATGAAATTCAAAATGGACAATGCTGAGGACTGCTGGGAGTTGTAGTTCAGCATTTTAGGAAGGCTGCAGATCCTCTGCCCTATTGGGTGTCACTGAACTGAACTGAACTGAGCATAGCACTTACTGTATGCTCATGCTTATGAATGACCTCTGGCATGGGAGGGATGGGCTAGTGTATATATTCTGAAGCTTAAGGAACCATTTATATTGACTTCAATCTTTCCTGGGAATTGGTCCTAAGTGCAATAGCACTTAGACTTATATACCACTTTACAGCCCTCTCTAAGCGGTTTTACAGAGTCAGCCTATTGCCCCCAACAATCTGGGTTCTCATTTTACTCACTTCGGAAGGATGGGAGGCTGAGTCAACCTTGAGCCTGGTGAGATTCGATCTGCCAAACTGCTGGCAGCCAGTGATCAGCAGAAGTAGTCTGCAGTACTGCACTCTAACCACTGCGCCACCGCAGTTCTTTACCTCTTAAAGAGGACATGTTTTGCCTCTTCCTCAAAAAGCCATTTCTATATCCTATTATAAGGAACAATTTATGTCCAGTATCTTATCTCCCTTTATTTGGGAATTTGGTGGTAGGGAACATGATTGGGAAACAGCTTCAGAGGGCTTTGGAGGTGGGTTATATGGATCTTTTTCAGCCACGATTCACCATCCCTGATATGGGATGGAAATAGCATTGGTTGTGCTTATGAATGACCTCTGGCATGGGAGGGATGGACTAGTGCATATATCCTGGCCCTATTTGACCTTTCCGTGGTTTTGATACCATCGACCATGGTATCCTTCTAGATCAGCTCAGAGAGTTGGGAGTAGGTGGCATGGTGTTGTTCTTCTCCGTCCTTCAGGATCAATTCCAGTTGGTGATGATCACAGAGGAGGGGACTCACCCTCATCCCTTACTAGGAAGGGTGCCATAGGGTATGGTGTTTTCTCCTCTCCTTTTTAACATCTACATGAGGCTACTGAGTGAGCTTATCTGTCACCTTGGGTGAGGTATCCTTAGTATTCTGATGATACCCAATTATATATCTTAACTCTGGCAAGTTAAGTGATGCCATTCTTACCTGGAATTTTTGGCTTCTTTATTAGCATTTAAAAATGATATTAGGACTTTCAATGTTTTAATGTTTTGTTTAAAAAGAAAACTTCAAGAAAACATGTTTTTTCTCTTCTTATCCAAGGCCTTTTTTTATTATTTTTTTATTTTTGTATGTGAGAACTTGTCTTTTCAGCCTCAAACAATAGAGATCGTCTTCTGAAAAGTCCTTGAATACACTTGTAAGTTTTAACAAAGATACAAACCCAACTTGGAAAGAGTATTGCAATCCATACATTTGGCACTTGTGGAATGTTGTGTCGAATCAATGTTTTCTATTGTTCAAGTCTCACATGTAATCACTGTCTTTTATTGTTTAGTCACTTGCTTTCTGAATTATCACACACACCGAGTGTTTGTATCCTTCATTTCTGTATCCTATAACAAAGATTTGACCTCCATCCCTAAAGAAATGCTTTTTACTTTTCCTGAATTGGTGATTCACATTTTCAGGTGAGCAAAAGACCCCCATTGCAAAGATAAAAGTATCTGGCTTAAATTCAGGAATAAAATTTATATCAGCTCCATGCCAAACTCAATCCTGAGTTTTGAGGGAACACCACAAATATCTTATTCTGGTGCCTGGAGGCTGTGAGGATCTGGATAGGGTACATCAGGCTTCAGCTAAAATCTGGTAAGACTTAGTGTCTTTGGTTTTGGGGGCCCAATGATTCCAAGTCCATGCCGCCTTTGGTGCTGGGTGGAGTTGCCCTCCCAGACAGACCCGGTGCTCCATCTGGGATCTTCGTAGACTTGTGACTTGTGCTGGATGAGCAGATGGTAGTCATGGCTAAGAGGCCCTTTGTAGAACTTTGCCTTGTGTGCCAGTTGCACCCATTCCTGAATCTTCAGGCCCTGCTTATAGCAATTCATGCCCTCACCATCTTCAGATTGGATTAATGCAATGTTCTCTACCTGGTGTCACCCTTGAATAGTATTCTGAAGTTTCAGCTGGTACAGAATACTGAGGCACAGGCAGTTATGTCTGCTCTTAGAGCAGCACTTCTGTTTCATGAGCTGCATTGGTTGCTAGTTTGCTTCCAGGTCCAATTCACAGTACTATTTTTAATCTTTAAAACCCTTCTTGGGATGGGACCAGACTATCTGAGAGACCATCTCTCCTCGGTTACATTAACTCACTTAATTAGATCTTGCAGAGAAGGCACATTGTAGATACCATTGGCTCAGAACCTACAGTAGTGGCCAAAATTGGGATAAATACACTTTGGGAAAAGTGTATTTTCTAAAACTAGCTAATAACACCACTTTTTTTTTTAGTAGAACCATAAAATTATATATCAATGGAAAGATAATTTAATCAAGAATGTAATGCAATAAGTTTTATGAAGGATTTGCTATTAGAATAGCAGTTACAATATAAAGAAGAAAAGTGAAACACATAGAAAAAACAAGATATACAAAAATTATCACCATAGAAAAAATGAGATATACAAAAATTATCACCAGTTAATACTTAGCTGGGTAACCTTTAGCATGAATTACAGCCTTACAACATCCTCCCATGGAGTGAACCAAGTCTTCTACTTCTGCAGCTGTTATAATGTGAAACCAAAATTGAATGATTGCTTCTATTACCTGGGTTTTATTGTTGGGTCACTTCTGACTAACAAGTTTCTTTAGTTGGCTCCATAGATTTTCAATTGGGTTAAGGTCTGGGCTATTCCCAGGCCATTTCAGCAGTGGAATGTGATTATCTTTAAACTCCAAAAAAAAGTGGTGTTATTAGCCATCAAACCTCAAAAATACACTTTTCCCAAAAAGGTTTCCACAATTTTGGCCACTACTGTATATTGTTGGGTCCCAGGAGATGTGCTTTCTCTGCTGCCTGAGGTGCCTACTCTATGGAACCTTCTTCCTCCTGGAATTAGATTAAGCCATCCCTTTGGTTTTTCTGAAAGGGCCTCAAGATCTGGTTATGCTACCAGGCCTGGGTCTCCCAGGGAGCCAAAGATTTATCTCGCTATCTCCATTGCTGAGGGAGGTCATTTTTATCTTCCCTTCTCCTACAATTAGTATTTTATGGTATGCATTACTGTGGCTGTTTAGATTTTTATCTGTTTTATCTGTTGGCTGTTTTATATATTGTTGTGTACCACTCACCTTTGATGAGATGGGGAACTAGATACATTGGATTAAAAGTAAATAAAAACAGAAATAAAAAAAGTTGAAAACCATCTTATGAAAGCACACATCTTTTGTTGGACAACTTCATAAATCTTTGTACGTTGACATTTGTTCTTAGATCAGATTCAACATCTTCTAACAGATGTTGCAATAGAGCAAAATTATGAGAGTTTCCCAGAGATTTTGCTAGGCTGCTCCCTTAATAAAGAATATATTTGTCTGATTTGAGCCAACCCAAGCATCTGTTAACAAGAAAAAAAAAATTAACTCTGTATATTAGGTAGTATATAGTGAGCAACTCAACAAAATATGCAATTGTCTGACCTTCAACCTCCCTGCATAAACTTTGGCATTCTTCAAGGGTAGCGTCTCAAATCTCACTATACTCTTAGAATGTGGAACAGAGAGAAAGTTGTAATAATATTTGAGGATGGTAGAAGAGACATTACAAAGGTCACTATAGTGGTGATATTTTTTAAAAAATAGAATTGGTATTTTGTAATTTGGAATCCAGAATTTTCTGTTTGAAGTCAGTCAAGATAAAATCTGTTAGGCCTTCCAGCTGTAACTGGAGACTTGTCAGCTGTGAACAACCAGATCCACACATGAAGAGCCTGATTAGCTCATGCCCGTTTCCCGCAGAAAACAAAACACCGGGCTCTCTCATCTCTCTCTTTCTTTCTTTCTTTCTTTCTCTTTCTGTCTCTCTCATCTCTCCCTTTCTCTCTCATCTCTCTCTCATTCTGATTCTCTGGCATGATCGAGGTGCACGCAGCACCAACAGGGGCCAGAAGAAATGCCCGCGAGACCCAGCAAGAGATGAAGCTTCGCTCCCGCTCTGGAATATGGAGTGAATCTCCATCCCCCACCCTTCCCTTCTCAGGCCAGGCAAGGAGTGACTGGGAGGGCAAGAGGCAGGCCAGCCAGTGGTGGGATCATCCAACAAGAAGCCACAGCAGGGGCACAAAAGAGCCACGGGTTGCCGTCACCCGTTGCTTTGGCCCGCCTGCGCCACTACCCTCTTTTGCCACAACAGCACCATTACTTCATTCTGGCCGGTGAGGGCTGCACTACTCCTTGCACGTTCACCAGCTGCAAAGTTGCAAGTTGCAGGTACCTCCCTCTATGGAGCAGATTTCCAGCCCCACCACAAGCTGCCTGGCTGGGCCCATATTCCAGAGCTCTAGTCACAGGACTGGCCCATTGATCATCCCAGAGCAGCTCCTCCACCCAGGTGTGCTGTGGACCACCAAAATTTTCTCGCGGACCCACCAGCGGTCTGCAAACCACCGGTTGGTGACATCTGCTCTAGGGCAGAGTGCTCATCACCATTTCTTGGCCAAGGGAGCCAGTGTTGTCCAAAAACCCTTCTGTGGTCAGCATGGCTATATGCCAAAGGCATATAAAACGCCGCTACCTTTCCAGCAAAGTGGTACCTATTAATGTACTTGCATTTGCATGCTTTCAAACTGCTAGGTTGGCAGGAACTGGAGCAACTAACAGGAGCTCACCCTATTTCATGGAACTTGGGTCTCGAACCCAGGCTGTCAGCTCTCCAGCTGACAAGCTCAGCGTCTTTAATCACTGAAATCTAAAGAACCCATTCTACAGTTGCTACTCTCTGGCCGATAAATACAGACTTTAACTTTGTCTTTATAGGAATTCCCTAACATTATTTGGCACTGCACAGGTTAAAGAAAAGTGGTCTGAGAAAAATAAATAGCAGACAAGAAAAATCCATAGAGTTTCTCTTGCTTTAAACTCATCAGCCCTACACTTCTTAAAACAGTAAACTTTGGATGGACCTAAAATTATTTATTTTGAAGGTGAGACATTTAATCACAACACTGAACTAGACACCTGGCAAATGTATAACAACTAGGAGGCCAAACTGTGAGATTTTGCAGAGATAAGGACCTGTGAACTGAAAAAAAATCCAGGAACAAGTTAAATATTTAAAACTAAAAATCTCCATTGTTTAACTAAGGCATTGTGTCCATAAACAGAAAACATCTGTTTAATTTTAAGTCATTACATAGTGATAGGGATTCATTTGCTATTATGAATTATGAATTTAAGAATATCCTCCCCCACACTCAAGACATAACTTTTTTTAAAACACAGGCAAAAATTCGATGCAATGACCATTTTCTAACTTTTCAGTCTAAAATTGCCAATCCTAGCTAAACCCAGCCAAATTCACATGGAACCAGCCTTGGAAATTTCTTTCTCCTAATAAAAATATACCTGTGTATCTATTGGAATTAAAACAACAGTTTTAACTGTCTGTAAAATATTGTACCCATTTTAAAGAAATTAATTAAATTCCCGTGCCTCACTCTGTACTACATGAGCCACTCTTGCAACAATTGAGAAGTATTTTTATATAGGCATTTCTTCTAGCAGATGTCAAAGTGAAGTCAAAGTCCTCACTTCTTAAAGTTGTTATGTTGACAAACACTGGTTTAAGAGACATTGGTGGCAGGGTCGAGAGGAATGGCTCAATGCCATTTTTTTTTTTTAAAAAATGAACCTATCCCATACCCTCTTGTGTTGACTTGCAGGCACATCAGAAAGACAGCAAGAGTTGCACATTTAGTCAAATCAATATAGTTGTGTTATTGACAGTTGTGTTAGTCCGGGTTGGCATAAAATCGGAAGAAGGACTCTGTAGCAGCTTTTTTTAACCAACCCATTTTATTAAAAGGCTGAAGTTTTCTTGAGCCACAGCAAGAGAAGTTAAGCTCTGCCCTCTGCTGGTATGATGTTTCTATTACATACAGAACAAAATGTATATCTAAATAATATTATTAGTACTGTGTTTAAAATATATTGACCCAGACAATACACTGTTCACCAAGCATTTATGGATATTAAAGAAAAAACCATTAAAAAAACTATTAAAAAATCTCAATAAAACATGAATCCCCTGATTTCTTCTTAATTGTAAGAATATGTGTTATTTTTTTTTTATTTCTGAACTACATCAAAAGGACAAAGAAGAAAATTAATTTTTCAGACCAAAACAAAAGAAACTTTATTTTTATGCATTCATTTGCTATTTATTTTTTTAAAAACCATGTATGCCATCCACTCCTATTTCTGGCTGTTAGTTGCTTGCTAATTTTCATGCAACGAATATTTTAAACCTGTTTAAAATTAATTTATACCCAACCCACTTAAGCATCTTGAACTGGACCAAGAAAATAACTGGTAACCAGTACAGCTGATTCAGAACCACGGTATGTAATGTGACACTTCCTTCAAAGACAGTTACTCGGTTGGGACCATCTTCAAGGCCCACCCCTCCAAGAGCACATTGCAGTAATCCACTTTGGTGGTGTGATCCAGTGGTGGGATTCTACCAGTTCTACCCGGTTTGGGCAAACCGGTAGCGGTGGCAGCAGGAGGCTCCACCCAGCCACCCAGACATCATTACAGACGCTCTGCGCATGTGCAGAGGTGATGCACACTCACAGTTCCAAACCAGTAGCGAAGGTAAGTGAATACCACTACTGGTGTGATCCCCCTATATTGAAAAGCCCATTTCCTGAGCATGTATGTAGAGATTATTGTCAAAGAGAAAAGCTTTAACAAAATAGGGGATCCATGGATTCCATCTGGAGTATCACGTATTGATATCCCAGCTGATATTGTAGAAGAGGACAATGCAAGAAAGAGAGAGTCGCATTGACAAGAGTCCTTAGCTGTATAGAATGCCCCTGATTACATGAGAAGTTCTCCTATATAACCCATTCATTTTTAATTTATTAGATAATTTATGCCCTAGATAATAGCAGTTTTCTTCCGCTCACTAATTGTATTTCCTGGGCAGCTTATCAAGTTACCGTTGTCTCTACAGGCAGAAGACTCTGGAGAGAGAAGATAGAGTTAGCTCCTATTGCCTGCACACAGAGATATTGTGAAAAGGAGCTGAAGAGCTGGTGTGAGGGAAAGAAGGAATGTCCTTGAAGAACAGAAGGAAAAACCACCATTAGGACAACCGTCAGATAAATTGCCCTGAGCTAAGGCCAAGACAGTAATGTGTGTAAATTTGACAAGCTCTTACTTACTTCATATGGAGATAAAGGAATGAAGAGGAAACATTCAATTTTGGAAAATTATGTTATAATAGCTCTACAGTAAAACTACTACTGTCCTACATGGTTTCCTAGCCTGATCTATCTTGAAAGGCTAACCATGTTTTGCAGTGTTTTGGTGAAATTGAAATGGGTTCTAATTTTTCTTTTTTCATTGAGGCGTCCCATTTTTCTTTCTTTCAAAACTTTGGAAAATTTTCTGGATTCAATATAATGCAGGAGGTGATACCCAGAAGAAAGGAACATCTGGAGTTAAAAATCCTCTCTCTTCATCAATAAGAGTTTTGGAGCCAATTCTCTGAAAAGCAAAATAAAATGCCCTTTTCCTTTTTTTTGGCAGACTTGCATGTATTTCAGACTCAAGTAGGCGTGCACCATCCAGATCGTTTCTAAAATTGTAGAGTACTGGGGGTTTTGTTTTTTGTTTTTTTGTTTTTGTTTTGTTTGTTTTTTTTGCTTCACAAACAATATTTAACAATAAGGTAAAAGATAAAGGTTCCCCTCGCACATATGTGCTAGTTGTTCCCGACTCTAGGGGGCAGTGCTCATCTCCATTTCAAAGCCGAAGAGCCAGCGCTGTCCGAAGATGTCTCTGTGTTCATGTGGCCAGCATGACTAAACGCCAAAAATGCACAGAACACTGTTACCTTCCCACCAAAGGTTGTCCCTAGTTTTCTACTTGCATTTTTTACTTGCTTTCAAACTGCTAGGTTGGCAGAAGCTGGGACAAGTAACAGGAGCTCACCCCATTATGCAGCACTAGGGATTCGAACCGCTGAACTGCCGATCTTTCGACTGACAAGCTCAGCATCTTAGCCACAGAGCCACTGTGTCCCTGGCAGGGAACTACTATATCAATGATAAACTCCATTCTTGAGATCATTGGAAGAGAACTGAAAACAGAACTAATCAGAAACTATTGTCCTTATGCAAATCTGTGGAGAGGCAACATTAGGGAATGTCTCCTGTTCACTGCACATGAAGAGACAAATCATCGATCTGGAAAATGTGCAAAAAGGGAACAACAAAAAGAATATAGGTTTTTTCTTCATTTACAATGAAGAGGGGAAAGGGACACACAATAGAGCAGGATAAAACTAGACATGGCATAGATATAGTGACATACATAATAGTATTTTGCTTCCCGCGTTGAAGCTCAAAGATCTCTGGAAGCCAAATGTAAGGAAATGAAGTATCGTTGGAGCTGCAGTGGCGCATTAGTTAATTGCAGTACTGGAGGCTACTTTTGCTGACTGCCGGCTGCCTGCAATTTGGTAGATCGAATCTCACCAGGCTCAAGGTTGACTCAGCCTTTCATCCTTCCAAGGTGGGTAAAATGAGGATCCAGATTGTTGGGAGCAATAGGCTGACTCTATAAACCGCTTAGAGAGGGCTGTAAAAGCACTGTGAAGTAGTATATAAGTCTAAGTGCTATTGCTATTGTGTTCCCAATATGCATTTGGTCCCCATTCTGGTTGGGGACTTCTAGGAGTGGAAGTCCATCTTACAGTTGCCACATCTGAAAAACAATTGCTTAAATACCAGTTGCTGAGAAGCAGCAATAGGTGGACATTATTGTTCTCCAAAACAGGCTTGGGAGCTTCCCAAATGCATCCAGATTGTTTTCTCGAAAAGCTGGACTAGATCTCTGGCTTGATCCAGCGGGTTTCTTCTGATACATTCTACGACGCTTCATTTAGCAATCTTAGCTGTGTCACCTCGGATATTCCTTCTGGTTCTTCCTGCTGGCTCTTTCTGGATAATCACTCGTGAGTAAGAGTAATTATTTTTGAATTGCAGCATTGCCTACATTGAAACATATTGCTGGACAGTTTTTCTTATTGGTAATTTTGAGGTGGTCCTGGCATCCTTGGCTGAAAAGTACCACTAGGTGGAATTCCAGAATGTCCATTCATGCCTTTGCCTCGAGGTTCTGGTGCTCGTGTCACTGCTATGTGGGGAGGAGGTGTGGGGCCACCCCCTCTTCCTTTGCAGGGAGGAGAAAGGTTTCCATTGGCCACACCAGATCTTTCTTGCTGCTCATGAGGTGGCTTCTTCTTAGACTCCTTCTCTCCTTTGCTTTTATCTGAAATGGTTTTGGGAAGAGAAGTGCTGCTTTTTAAAACCCAGTATACAAATGTGAATTCCTACCCGAAGCCCTTCCTAAATTCTCTTGTGGTTCCTTGTGGCATAAGTTCATGAGAATCCACCATCAGCCTAAACCACAAGTGCAGAATCTGTTTTGCCCTTTTAGTGTCATGTCTGTGATAAATAATAGACACTGTAAGGTCAGAATGAAAAGTAAACATAATTAAAATGAAATTAATTAAATATATTAAACACAATTGCCCATCTCATGTGTACTGTATAATAAATTTGTGCACTGTATAAAAATATATGTGCTACCTGTAGTCGGAGAGATGGGAGGCATTTAAATAAAGAATGGAATGGAATGGAATGGAATGGAATGGAATGGAATGGAATGGAATAGAATAGAATAGAATAGAATAGAATAGAATAGAATAGAATAGAATAGAATAGTGTTTTAAAGATGGAGCATTGAAATGTAAAGTTGAATAAAACTGAAATGTTAGTAAATGATGTAAGTAAGAATGAAATGAAATATAAGTAAGAAGTAAAATAGAAGAAATATATAGTTAAAAGTAAAATAGATTAAGGGTTGGAAGGCTAACTTAACAAAGGTTTTAAGGTAAAAATGGAATAAGTTGAAATACATTGTTAATAATGAAAAAGATGAGGGGAATTTTGAGAAATATATTTAATAAATGGAGGAAAAGTCGGGGTTGCCTGGACTCCATAGTGGAAAATAGTAAATTGAAAATTTACAGCAATAGAGAGAGACGAAAGAAGGAGAGAGAGGAATGGAAGAAACGGAAGAGGGGAGGGAGGGAGGGAGGGGAAATAAGAATAGGAGAGAAGATTAGATAGGGAGAAAGAGAGAAGGAGGGGGAGAAAGGAAGGGGAAGGAGAGAAGGAGAAGGAGAGGAGGAAAGAAGATAAGTAGGAAGGATAAAAAAAGGGAGAGAGACGGAAGAGAATGAGAAGAAAGATTGCTGTACAATAAAAAAGATGAAATGGAAGAAAGGCAACCCCGAACATGTGTAAATGTATTAGGATGAAGAATGAATTATTAAAAAATAAAAGAGAATAAATATGAGTAAAAATAGAGAATTTAGAACTTGAGGGCGAATGAAGATGTTGTTTATATAAGTAACCATAGAAATATTAAGATATGTTCAAAAACATGGAAAAAGAAGATTTTGGCAGAAATTGTAACTAAGTAAAATGTATTTGGATATGATAAGTTGTATAAGATATGATATGGCCAATACTCTGTTCATAAAATATGTGGGGGAATGTGGGGGAGAAAAAAATCAATAAAACTTGATTCAAAAAAATAAAATAGAATAGATCAATAGGTTGTGAGTTTTGGCAGGGCTCCAGAAGCCAAGATTTGGGGAGAGGTAGAGTTTGGGTATCCATGCTCTAAATGAATCAGGAAAAAAAATGCAATCAAGAAAATAATTAACTCTCCTATTTACTTTTGTATTTTGTATCTTATTTTGTCTTATAATAAAATAAAATGTTAAACCAAGAAGAAAATAATTAACTCTTCCCCCAAATCTGAGGCAGATTAAAAGAAATTGGACCTCAACATCCAAATGTCAAGGACAAAATAGGAACCCATGATGCATCGATCACATGCAGCCACCAATAGCATTCATTTACACACAAGATAACGAAGGATTACTGTGTTTGAACAGTTCAAAAGATCTACTGTGGTTCCAAATTCCACAGATGCAAAGAAGGCAGGCATTCAACAGGATCTTTCCTCATCAGGTGTTGAACTGTAGATGCAGAAAGGTCAGGGCTGGCCCTGCTACTAGATAAAGTGATCCTATCACTTTATGAGTGATGATCACTTTATGATGAGAAGAGCATAGGCAGCAGTAAAATGTAGGAGTGGAAGTTACATGCTACACGGGTTGCTCTGGATTTCCTAAGATTCAGCTGCCAATTCACTCAGCTTTTCTCTAAGGAATTGAAAGGTGGCACCATCTTGACAAAGTTTTTGTCTAGAACAGGGGTGTCAAACTCAAGGCCTGCAGGCCAGAACCAGCCTGCGGGTTGCTTAGATCTGGCCCGCGCAGCTGCCGTACAAACAGCAAAGGACCGGCCCACAGTGCCTCTGCCAGCGGCCCTCTCGAGCTCCATTTTTACTTGCAGAGGGCTAACAAAACAAACTAAAAGCAAAAGAAAAGAAAAGGAGAAATGTTTCCCCTTTTGCATTTGAGCATGCAAGAAGGGACAGGAAAGGAGAAAGGGAAAGAGGAAAGACAAAGAAAAATAAGGAAAGAGGGGAAGAGAGAAGGAAGGAAAAATAAAGAGGGGAAGGAAGAAGAAGAAAGGGGAATGAAGAGAAAAGGAAAAAGAAGAGAAGGAAGGAAGGAAGGAAGGAAGGAAGGAAGGAAGGAAGGAAGGAAGGAAGGAAGGAAGGAAGGAGATTATAATGAGAGGGAGGGAGGGTCTGAGGGAAGTCCTGCCTTAGCACTTGGCCACCACAGGTGCCCCAGACACAAGTGATGTTGAGCTGGCATGCCCACCCTGGCCATGCCCACCCCAGCCCCCACAAAGTCAAACACAACTCTGATGCAGCCCTCAATGAAAGAGTTTGACCCTTCTGGTCTAGAATGATGATGCTACCCTTACATGCTTCTGGATGATGCTTCTGGAGTTTCTGCTTTAGGACGAGATGGACCAATGGGAAATAACGTTAAGGAAGAATCAAGACCGACTTCTGCCACCAATAGCCTCCCACCGACCAGTCCGCTCCCACAGAGAGGGTCTCCTCAGGGTACCATCAGCCAAGTTATGTTGGCTGGCGACACCCAGGGGGAGGGCCTTCTCTGTGGGAGCCCCAGCCCTGTGGAATGAACTGCCCCTGGAAATACGTAAGATCACCGACCTCCGGGTGTTTCGCTGCGCACTGAAGACCCTGTTGTTCCGCCAGGCCGGGCTATCAATATAATAATTTTAAATTGGGGTATTTAAAATTTTTGGGGTTTTAAACCGGCCAAATCTATTTAATTATTTTAATTTTTAATCATTGCTGTGTCTTGTGTTTTTAAATTGGCTGTACACCGCCCTGAGTCCTTCGGGAGAAGGGCGGTATAGAAATAAAATAATAATAATAATAATAATAATAATAATAATAATTATTATTATTATTATTATTATTATTATTATTATTATTATTATTATTATTATTCTACAGAAAAGTACTCAGAATAAGGGCAGGGGCTCTGGAATAAAACAGATTTCAAAGTGTTCCTCACCTTGGGCTCCCTTGGGATTGTTCTGAGTCTCAACAGAGACTTCTTCGTTGTCCTGTGGTTGCTGAGCTTTTTGCTTGTTCCTCCTTTTGTTTTCTTCAGCTAGCTGGGAGAGAAGAATAAAAAGAAAAATCTCATAGTTAAATCATAGATAGAATCGCTGTCTAACGAGCAAAAAGAAAACCAGCCTTGTGTTTTCAGCCTTCTTACATTTTGCAATTTCTTCTTGAGCTCCAAATTCATAGCCTGATATCCTTTGGATGTAGCATTGAGATAGTAGATGCTCAGCCTAAAGTGGAGAAAGCATATATTTTATGGCAGTCAATGACGATGACAATGACACTGATATAACAACCATCTTCAAAGTTGAAAATATAAAGTTTAATGGCTTATAAAAGGAAGGGAGAGAAAAGCAGGCTGTGTGGAATGGAATGGATTTACAAACTTCAGATTGTTCCCACCGAGATTACAATCCTTTCTGTTTCTCTCTATCTCTAAAATGACCCACTTTACAGGGCTATTGTGCAGATAAATAGGAAAGGAAAGCTCACTGAGCTTCTTGTGGGGAAAGGGGGGACATTCTGACAGGAGGAAAAGAAAGTAGTTGTACATACACCATCAGAAGAATGAAAGGTAGGATCACACCAGGGTTGGAGACCAGACTGAAAACCTTCTGAAACCAGGAAGGGAAATCATGCTCCAGAGTTTCTCCAATGACTTCAAACATTCTGGTTTTACCACTATTAACAGAAATAATACAGAGAGATGTAAAGAAAAACCAGATGAAAACTATTTGACTTCAAATTATTAATCTATATATATATATGACTCTGTATGTGTGTGTGTGTGTGAGAGAGAGAGAGAGAGTGTGTGTGTGTGTGTTCCAACATAACTCTGGAACACCACGAGTAATTTCAACCAAACTTGGTACACAGATTACTTACTCTCTGGAAAAAAAAATATTGTGGGGGTAAGACACCCTTAACACCCCTCGGGGGGGGGGTGCCTGTGCCTGTGGGTGTGTGAGACGCCTGGGTCACTGAAATGAAAAGGAAAGGAATGTAGTATATCTATAGCCCCAGTACTTTTAACAGTGATAGTGTGCATTTTGGATTCAAGTGCTGTTAAGATACAGCCTGTTGTGCCTTAAAATGGCTTCTACTGTACAGCACAGTGGAGTTGCCATGGTAACAGCTTTACAGTACACCACAAGGGAGCTCCCTCTGGCAATACACAGCCTCCCTGTCTAATACAGGGTTGGGATAAATAAATACCCGGGCAACATTGGGTTATCAGCTAGTACCAAATAAAAAGAAATGGCATTTATAATAATATCAATAATATTATTACATCAGTCTGGATGGTTGTTGGATGCCAGAGTGTGTTAAGGAAGAATCCTGTCATGGAGACTTTCTTCTTATATAGAAATTTGTTGAAAAGGATAATCGTTTTAGCACAAATTTGGCATAAAACAGCATTTTAGCAGTTACTAGTTTGTATGAATCTTAGATTCCAAATTTCAAAGGAATTTGGGGAAACTGTAGTTTTTGTTTGAAAGACTTCCAGTTATAGAAACCCTATAATTTTAGGAAGCAAACTATTCCATTATTTAATAGTTCTTAATAGTTCTTATAATAGTTATTATGGTCAAAATAATTGCTTCTTATAATATAGATGAAAAGTGCGACAGCACAGTGGTTAGAATGCAAAATTGCAGGCAAATTCTGCCCACAGTCGGAGTTTGATCCTGACAGGGCTCAAAGTTGACTCAGCCTCCCAGCCTTCCAAGGTCAGTAAAACGAGGACCCACACTATTGGGGGCAATATGCTGACACCAGGGGTGGGTTCTACTTACCTTTACTACCGGTTCGCAACGGGGCCGTGCGTGCTCTTCTGCGCATGCGCTGAAGCATTTTTATGATGTCAGGGTCAGTGGGCGGAGCCTCCCACCAGTTTTACTACCGGTTCTATAGAACCGGTGACAATCCACCACTGGCTGACACTGTAAACCACTCAGAGAGTATTGTAAAGCACTATGAAGCAGTATACAAGTCTAAGTGCTACTGCTATTATTTTCAGTTTGGATTTCTCTCTGTAAAGCTCCCATCTGTTGATCACTGTCTCCTAGAGCTAGGAAACAGGCAGTGGCAAATCACTTCTAAAATCTTGCCAAAGAAGGCCCTTTAAGGGTTTATCCAGACAGTTGTCAGGAATCAATACTGACTCAAAGATGCGTGCCCATAAACACACTTTCACACACATGGCTATGAAAAGTGCATGGAACATTTCTGCAGATCACCAGTGATACCAGAGCTCAGAAGAATATTACAAATTCTTACAGCTAGGACCACCTAACCTTCAAACGTTGTCAAAATCCTTAAATAGAGCGAATCTGCCCTTTTGAAGAGGTTCATATTTCTAAAGGCAGGGACCTCTAACTCTCTGACACTGAGCAACGATATCAACAAGATTTCTTTTCTCCTATCAATTCTAAGAGAGAGCCTTGGTAGAGAGAGCCTTGGTAGTACAGTGGTCTAAGGCACCCTGTTATTAAGCTGGTTATTAAGACCAGATGCCTGCAATTACTGCAGGTTCGAATCTCGCCAAGGCTCATGGTTGACTCAGCCTTCCATCCTTTCTAAGGTAGGTAAATTGAGGACCCAGTTGTGGGGGCAATAAGCTGACTTTGTATAAATATACAAAAGAATGAGGGCTATTGCTTAGCACATTGTAAATCACCCTGAGTCTCCGGAGAAGGGCGGCATATAAATCAAATTAAAAAAAATGTCTTTATGTCTCTATGTCTTCTAAAACTAAAGGAAAAGCTTATGAGTCTGTTTTGTGCAATCACATATCACACTGAAAATTGTACATAAGAAAAAGCCACAATGACGTCTGGGTCAGCTTGACAAATCTTTCCCCTCCTGTAATGATTTTTTTCTATAACTTGTTAAAACCAATTGTACAAAGTATTATTAATAATTTTTTTTAAAGGTTACACTAGCAAGTTAACAAATACTGCAGTCTGAATACAACTGGTGTGTAACTGAGACTCTTTTAAATGTGTTTGGAAATCCTTCAATTGCCCTTGTGATCAACAGCCAGTAACCCTCTGCTTTTTTTAGACTAGTTGTAATTTTAAGAATATTATATGCACTCATAAAAACTATGAAATATGGACATAGATACTCACAAACACCCTGAAGGCAAATTTAGCAAAAATCTCCTAACTATAATATGCTCTCTACTACCTCTGATTTTTGTTTGTTGGCTTGTAGGTGTCCTTTCCAACAAACAAATGGATTTTATATTGTAAGCATGTTGATAGCCCCTTGAGACTGGTAACCATCAAGAGAAGTTTTGCTGAGCATGTAGGCCCCCATAAATTTCCTGTTGAAAATCAACTCAGACATGTATGTTACAAAGTTCAATGCACTTTACTCCTGGATTCTAATAATGTCACAAGAACTATTCATCTTGAAGGAATCTACCCAATATTATTAGTATTCTATTCATTGGTGCCATATCAATTAATGAAGAAAAGGATACTCAAAGCAATAGACCTGAATGGACCACAGTCAAATGATGGTGGGATGGATACGATGGTATAGACAACGGGCAGGGTCGAGAGGAATAGAATGAACAACAGCATTGCCATGTAGAAGTTGTTGGATCTTGAAGCTTTGAAGACCCTTTCATGGGGAACATTGCAGCACATCACAGCCCAACACTGAAGGTACATCGATGTATGGAGGCGGAGAACATTGATAGCAGGAAGACATGGTGCATAAAAAGAACCCATCCTAGAAACAAAAATAAGGGCAACCAAAAGATTACATGCTGGTCACAAGTGAGCTTTTATGACCCTTGACCCCTTTCTCTGCTTACTGGCTTGGTTACAAAACTTACAAGTGTGATTCTTTTTTTTCTGGATCACATGTACTTGATCCACCAAAGCAGGGAGGCAGAGAATGCTACACATTCCCTCTCCTAAGAAAGTACACCTAAGAGGACCAAGAAGAAGGGCCTTCTCTGTGGTGGCTCTCTCCCTATGGAACATCATCTCTGCAGAGAAAAGATTGATATCCCCCTCCCCCAATTCGGACTCTCTATTGCAAGGCCCTGAAGATCTGGTTTTGCCAACAGCCCAGAGTGAGGTGGATCAAGTGGCTTATTTGATTGAGTAATTGTTGTTGGGGGAAGGGATTATTGCTTTTTATTGTTTTTTAATATTGGGCATTTTAAAAATATTTATAAGCTGCTCAGAATCACTGAAAATGAGTTGGGGATCCATATAAATTTTCTTAATAAAAAAAAATCTTTAATATAGTATACTAATCTACATTATTTTATTTGCTCTGGGATTCTTTGTGCAGATGCTGTTTCCAGTGTTGTGATATAAGGTGGTTGATTAATACACTCTATACACTGATTATCTCACATGTAAGATCATATTTTTATTCTAAGTTCAGTTGACTAATATGGAACAAGATGACGTCCTTTTATTATTTTCTAAGATATTTTAGATTTTGTGACTGAAATAAATGAAAGGAAGGTTCAAGCAAATAATTAAAAAACTGTGTTGACAAAACTAGCCATACCAGCTCTTTGTTAAACAAAGACATTTTTAAACTGCTTTCACAGATTTCCTGCACATGGAGATTTCCAGGTATCATACCAATCAATAGGGTGGACAAATTAATAGAAGTTGTTCAGTGGTGGAATTCAATTTTTTTTACTACCGGTTCTGTGGGCGTGGCTTGGTGGCCATGGCAGGGGAAGGATACTGCAAAAATCCCCATTCCCTCCCCACTCCTGGGGGAAGGATATTGCAAAATCTCCATTCCCACCCCACTCTGGGGCCGGCCACTGGTGGTATTTGCTGGTTCTCCGAATTACTCAAAATTTCCGCTACCAGTTCTCTAGAACCTGTCAGAACCTGCTGAATAGGACCCCTGAAGTTGTTCATTTTTAGAAGGGGTAAAGCAAAGACCTGAAGCTTCATTTCAAAATATCTTGGAATTGTTTCTCTTGACAACCCGCTAAGTCAAAAGAAAGAGAATAGGGGAGGAAAATAAAGGAAAGGAAGATGAAAGGAAGGTGAAGAAGAGGGGAGAGAGGTAAATTTAAAAAAAAAACTGGGCAAAGAAAATAAGAAAAAGAGTTCATGTGCCACAGTCACTTTCAGCTCTGACTGGTTTTCTGCATAGGAGAAGAAAATAAAAATAAAAACTTAGGGTTTCAATCCAATGACTGTGACTGCCATCTGGACCACCAGTCCTTTGAGAATAGCCCCTCCTCTCTCATTAAGTACCATTATGTACCACCTGGCTGAAATTAGGAATAAATATGGTCTCTGATGAAAATATAAAGGTCTAACAAGAGCAATACATTCCATTTTGATTTATGGCAGCTGATAACAGAGAACCAGCAATGTTCCTTGAGAAGGCATATATTTCAGTCAATCACTATAGATAGCACATTGATATTTGTAACATGGTTTGATTAAACTAGCAATAGCACTTAGACTTTTATACTGCTTCCTAGTGCTTTACAGCCCTCTCTAAGTGGTTTACAGAGTCAGCCTATTGCCCCCAACAATCTGGGTCCTCATTTTACCCACCTCGGAGGATGGAAGGCTGAGTCAACCTTGAGCCGGTGAGATTTGAACTGCCGAGCTACAGCTAGCACTCAGCTGAATGTAACCTGCAGTACTGCACTCTAACCACTGTGCCACCTAAACTAAGGGGTGTTTGCTCCTTTTCTCTCCTGTGTGGTAATAAAATTGTGCAAAGCAGACTGAGATCTGACAGAGCTGAAATGCCATTCCTCCGCAAAAGAGGTGAGGGTGAGGAAGGACACTATATACTTGATTTTGACATAATTTTTGAGGGGGTCCTTGGTGCTCTTTGAACTTGGTTCTATCTGACCTTGGCCCTGATGATGTTAGTTTGGTAATGAAACATCTGCAAGAAAGCAACCAAGCTCAGAGATCACCAAGCACCCCTCATTTCAGCCCTGAGCTACAAATATTCTCCTGTATGACTAATTTTTTGCTAGACATTTAGTGAAATTCAAGAAAATAATCACCTTTCAATGTTTAATGCCTAATTTTGGAAAACAGATATAAATTTTCTCGTCATGAATAAGTAGCCTCACAAGACACAATAAGCTTGATGTCAGAATATTGAGGTCCTTTATAATGATGATGATGTTTGTCCATTGTGTTCAAAGAGGACCTTGACATCTAACAGGTTGTGGGCTGTCCACGATGTGTCCGCAGGTGGCTGGTAAGGCCTATACGGGCACGAAACGTTCTGCCACATGTTGGGCAGACATGTGTGGGCACCATTGTTGCAGTATTTGTAGCAGTGGTGGGTTGCCCCTGGTTCGGACCGGTTCACAAGAACCGGTTGTAAAACCAATGCGAGGCTCCGCCCACTGCCCACTGCCCCAGATGTTGACATCGGCGATCTACGCATGCGATCCCGTTGCGAACCAGTAGTAAAGGTAAGTAGAACCCACCCCTGATTTGCAACTCTGGCTTTGTGGAGCGCTCGTTCTCTTGCGCTATGGTTGTTCTTCTGTCCTCAGATGTCTGGCAACCTTGGTGGATCAGTGTGTGCTACAGCTACTAGGAGCCACAGCTGAGGGCTGAGTGACAGGTGGGGACTAAAGGTGGATGAACTGCCCTAAAAGCTGCCCTAAAATGAGCTGCCCTAAAAGGACACAACATGCCCGTACACCAGAGGTGCTACCCCTCCCTGATATAGCGGATATACACCCCTATATCAATATGTTGAGCGCCAAAAGGGGAGACAATAATATACCTCACTATTTCTTTCTAAACGCATTACCTGAACAGCATAGGTGAAGTGTCTCAATGGATTCACAACAGCATCGATGTTCATTACAATATAAGAAGGTCTGTGCTGAATTGGTCTAGAAGTGATTGATGGGATTGCTAATTCTGGATGACCTATTACAATATTAGCATATAATTGTTCAGTTGCTCAGGGAATTTAGTAGTTCACCATCCAGCTTCTATGGGGGATATGAACATTCTGAGTTTAAGTGAGGTTAAAGCAAGCGAAGGCATCCTTAGTCCTAAGGCACGTACTGCCCTTCGTTTAACTTCATAGAGGATGGTTTTGGAAGATGTTTGGATGTGAGCAATTCAGGCCTCTAACAAGACTGGCTGCATGAGGAGAAAGGAATGAGGATGTCAGCATGTGAGAAAAAGGGGTGGCCAGAAAAATGGAAGGATCAGGAAAAAAGGTAATTGTATTTATAGGTAGTCCTTGACTTAGAACTATTCATTTAGTAACTGTTCAAAGTTACAACCGCATTGTAAAAAGTGACTTAACTGTATGTCAGTTTTTCAAACTTATGACCATTACAGCATCTCCGTGGTCATGTGATCAAAAGGCAGACACTTGTTTTTATGATGGTTGCAGTATCCTGGGGTCATGTGATCACCTTTTGCGACCTTTTGACAAGCAAAGTCAATGCAGAAGCCAGTTCACTTAACAACCATGTTATTAACAGCTGCAGTGATTCACTTAACAACTGAAGCAAAAAAAGTTGTAAAATGGAACAAAACTCACTTAACAACTACCTTGCTTAATGTTGGGCTCAATTGTGGCTGTATGTTGAGGACCACCTATAATCTATTTGCTGCTTGTTTTAGACCTGCTTACCATTAGCATGCCCACAATAAATCAGCCTGGCAGAAAAAATATTACCCAGAAGGCATGTGGACTAATAGCTGCCATCCAATCAATAGGCCAAAGTATCAGCCCTACCCAGTCCTGTGAAAGCTCTCCTGGGCAAGTCTACCTGCCAGGCAGGAGAATAGGGATGAAAATCTAAGCTCATTTTACTTTCTTATGTCTTTTGCCAATCTTTGCACAACTTGGTGAGTGACATCCTTCAGAGAAAACGGTCCACTTTTCTTTGAGGTTATCCCTGAAATTACAGAGTCTATCAGTAGTGGGTTGCCCCCGGTTCGGACCGGTTCTATAGAACGGGTAGTAAAACCGGTGGGAGGCTCCGCCCACCGACCCCGACATCATCAAGATGCTTCTGTGCATGAGCAGTAGCGCGCGGCCCTGTTGCGAACTGGTAGTAAAGGTAAGTAGAACCCACCCCTGGAATCTACTAATATTCTAGTGAAGTCTGTCTTGACAAAAGAGACTTTGTGTTATAGCCAATCCCTTTTCCTGTGTAAAGGAGCAAAGGGAGAGGCGATCTGCCAACAGAAGAGAATATTTGTAGCTCAGAATTGAACTGTAGGTTCCTTGGTGCTCTCTGGGTTTGGTGGTTTACTTGCAGACATTTCATGACCCAAATAGGGCACATAATCAGTGCTAGAAGGGAGTGGTGTTTGCTCTCTTTTTATATACTAGTGGCTTGCCCTGTAAGTGTGTGCAGGGGGGGAGTGATCTGGAGATTTTTGACATATACTCCTTGATAAACAACAGCCTAATCAAAGAACCACCAAGAACATTCCTATCCATAGTGACAGGACAAGCCACTAGTAAATAATAAGAGAGCAAATCCACTTTCTTCTAGTACTGATGATGTTTGGTTTGGTAATGAAATTCTGGGGGGGGAAAACCCAGCCAAGCTCAGAGAGAACCAAGGACCTGACAGAGCAGGCTTGTTCTACTGATTCCCATTTCCAATCTACTGAAACAAAAGGAAAAGAATCGAGGGGTGAAATGACCCTGTAAATTCTAAAGCAAAGAATGGGTAGAGTAACCACAATAGGACCCTGACAGTCTGGAAGAGTTTGGTAAACATCAGAGTTCTTGTTATCTGTCAGGCCTCAAAATTGTTGTCATTGGGCTCCTTTCAGGGGTGAAATGCTCCCGGTTCGGACCGGCTCAGGCAAGTAGGTAACGATGGCGGCGGGCAGTTCGGAGAACCGGTAGCAAAAATCCCTGCCCCCGCCCCCCATGCCCAGCTGAGCCACGCGATCATCAGAGGCTTTTTTTTCTTTTAAATGGCTGTGACGATCCAAGCTCTGACGATCCCAGCTGAGTTGCCTGCCAATCAGGCAACTCAGCTTGGATTGTCAGAGCCATTTAAAAGAAAAAAAGTTTTTTCTTTTAAATGGCTGTGACGATCCAAGCTCTGACGATCCCAGCTGAGTTGCCTAATCAGCAGAGGTTTTTTTAAAAACCCTCTGACAATCAGGCAACTCAGCTGGGATCGTCAGAGCCTTTTGAAAGCATTTTTTTTACATGGTTTTACATGTAAAAAATGGTTTTAAAAGTAAAAAAAAAATTGGCCATGCCCACCCAGTCACATTACCCCCCACCACCAAGCCATACCCACAGAACCGGTAGTAACAAATTTTAGATTTCGCCACTGGCTCCTTCCCATAGTGCTTGCTATGGTGGACTTTGAAGTCTGGGAACCATCTTGAGAAATGAAAACAACACATGCAATGATATCACATCATTGTATCTACGGAGTTCTTAAGGTTTCACCCTCAAGGCCAAGCAAGTGTCAGCCACAGCACTGATGATAAACGATTAATAATTGCCATGAACATGTTGCTTCTGTTTTTCAAACAGTAGCTTTGTCAGTCACGTTCATAAGGCAATGGAAGCACAGAAAAATAAATCACAGAAGGAAGAAAGTGCATTTCTAGAGAAATGCTGTGACCTCTGTGTGAGATCTTTGGAACAGAATTAATGGTCCAATTTTCTAACTTCAAGTGGTTAATGAATAAAAACAGTGGTCTTAAATTACTTGGGAGGGGGGGATGGTTTTTGTTTGAAAGATGCCAACCAATATCTTTCTAACTTCAGAGGCAGAACCAGATCTTGTGCCCAGTTTATACTAGGTTATTTCATCACACTCAGCAGGGAATTTCACCAAAGTCAGATTGGCATCGGGAAATGGAGACTCCAAAGCCAGATTACAACTGTGATTGCGTGCCCAGAACTAGAGATTGAACAAACAATTCACTCTCATGTTACAATTCCCATGTTGTATCCTCTACAAAATCTTTTTAGGGGGGGTCTTTTGCATTTCCCAAGTTGCACTGACCAGATCATGCCTTGATTGAAGATCAGACCAAGCACATTTCCACTAATGTCAAATTCTGAATACGAAGGCTAAGAAGAAAGAACAGAAGATTTTTCTTAGATTTGTACAATAACACCACTTAGGATGATGTGAAAAGCAAAATTATTCCACTGCAATTGTTTTGCATTAGGGTTTCCTGGTGCCAACAAATATTATTGAAAAATACTTTGTCACCTTAAAGCCGAATTTTGCATTGTGTTGATAGAGCTGTTTAAGTATACAGACTTTTTTAAGGTTCTAGTTTTAAAAAAACTATAGACACGCTATAAATATATTATTTATAGTTTATACAGAGACTGTCAAACAAGTCAATCAATTATTACAATTCCAAAATAGTCTTGACCAGGATTGCTTGAAGGATTTGAAGTGGGGGGGGGGGAAGGAAAATGGCAGACACAATAGTACAATGGAGACTGTTTTTGTGGGCATGGTAGTGTTTCAATAGCGCTGTTGTGGCCATTATCTTTATGATACTTTATGGGCATCTCTATTATTAAATGATAGGTGGGGACATTCTCCCCACATTTACCAAGTAACAATGTACAAAATTGAAGGCCGATGCATCTCTCCTCAGTGCATTGTTTTTCCTGAATTTCTCTAAAAACTAATAATGACTTCCCCTTTAACCTGTTTTAAAATCAATCCATAAGAAGGACTTATTATGTTCTATCCAGAAGTGAGGACAGAACCCATCTAGCATTTCAGGTTTTATTAAAAAATGGGTTTTGGCAGATAAGAAAAATGTGTAAATAATCCTGACTAGTTATCATTTTTTATCTTTCACAGATGCATGATGAAGAAAAAATAAATAGAAAGAAATAATGGTTAAGGGACCATGTTAGAAACTGGGAGATGGTAACATCTAATCCCACCTTAGACATGAAAGTTGCTGGGTAACTTTGTAACAGTCACCTGTCTTACCTCAACTCACCTCACAGCTTTGTTGTTGTGGGGAAAGTAGGAGGAAGAAGGGATATTAGACATGTTTGCCACCCAAGTTATTTATAAAAATAATAAAGGCAGGATATATAAAAAAAATTTTTTTAAATCCACAAATGGAGATTTTTGTCAGCCTACAGTTGAAGTGTTGGAGATTTTTAAAAAATCTTTCCACCTGCTATATCTGCTTGTCACCCAGCTTTTAAAAACACAGAATGCAAACAAAAATATATCATTGTTTCTCAACCTCGGCAAGTTTAAAATGTATGGACTTTAAACTTCCAGAATTCTGCATTCTGGTTGGGGAATTTTGGGAGCTGACATCCTTGTATCTTAAACTTACCAAGGTTGACAAACACCTGCCTATATTAAACATAAAATTTTTGCCTAAACTGAAATGTTTTATGTTGGTAGATCAGAAAAGTGCATGCTAATCCCTTAAATGCTCTGCCAAAAACTGAGCAAAATGTACTGATGTTACATCTCAAGTAAGGAATTAAGCTGATTATCCTTGATTCATTTGGCATCATGAAAGAGGAAAAGCGGCAACAGTTTTATGCAATATGTATTTCAAAGAAGAGTGAAACGAACAGAACGCCTAACATCTGAAATATAGATTTCAATTTCCGGAAATGGAAGATCACTGCTGTTTGCTAGTAACTCGGTGATCTAGGAGCCCTTAGGAGTATCCTAGGCAGAACCTAAAATTATGATAAAATCCTGTATTTTCCCCTCACATTAATTTGCAAGCTTGTAATTAAATATACATTCCACCACATAAATGTCAACCATTTTCCCCTCTATTCTTCCTCTTTCTTTTATTCACATTTTAACTATCTTGCAGGATAAAGCGTTCTGCATTGGGGTGTTTGAAAATGAACGCATAAAGAGAAGAGTTACCTCACTATGCTACTCTGAAAGTTTCCAAAGAGATCCTACAGGTAAGCTCTATGTCCAGTTACTACTCCTACAGGTATATCATCTATTTTCTCTTCATTTACTTAATTGCTCACATGGAAGGTCATTTTTTCCAGAAATACTGTCCAGAGCCAGTTTGGTGTAGCGGTTAAGACACCAGGCAAGAAACCAGGAGACTGTGAGTTCTTGTCCTTCCTTAGGCATGAAAGCCAATTGGGTTACCTTGGGCCAGTCACTCTCTCTCAGCACAATCCAACCTCACAGGGTTGTTGTTGTAGGGAAAATAGGAGTAGGAAGGTATGTTTGATATGTTTGCCATCTTGAGTTATTTGTAAAATAATAAAGGTGGGATATAAATAAATAAATAAATAAAAATATTGAGATGAGTTTTATATTTCCATATGCAATCTGAGCTTAAATCCTTTTCTAATAAAAATGTAAGATGGGGGGGGAGCTTCAACTGATATTAATACAAATGTTTTGCTTTCTCAATCCTTTCCACCAAAGGAAGGCAATTTAGTTGGATTTGTTGAGCATAGGAATGAAATTGGCATTTTTAAGTCAATGGTACAATATAAAACTCTTATCTCAGCCTGTAAGGCAGAAGTCTGCAAACTTGACAGCTTTAAGACTTGTGGACTTCAGCTCCCAGAATTCTCCAACCAGTTATGCTATGCTAGCTATGCTGGCTGGAGAATTCTGGGAGTTGAAGTCCACAAGTCTTAAAGCTGCCAAGTTTGAAGACCTCTGTTGTAAGGTATAATAACATTTTTCCTAATGTTCTCATAATAACACTTTCAGAAGGATTCGTCCTTTTCAGCCCCAGCAAAATTTGTTTTCAGCCATCCAGGCACTTGCTTGCAAGATGAACAGCTATGCAAATTAAATAAATAAAATAAAGCCAAGGTGCCAGTACTTACAAAGCCATATTCCAAGTCCCAACACCAGCAGTGATTGAATACCCTGACAAAAACGGCTTTTAGGAAATCCCCAATTAAAATTGTAATGTAGGTTGTCACAGTATCAGAGACTGTTAATCGCACAAATTCCTGCAAGGAAAAAAAATTCTGTTTTTATTTAGGAAAAGAAGTGTGCATTACTTATTTTACTGGAGTGATTTGCTTCTGTCCCCACCCCCCATTTTCTATTTAAGACAGGGCAACTTTAAGATTTGTGGATTTCAACTCCCAAAATTCACTAGCCAAGCATGTTGCCAAGGTTGGACATCCTTGATTTAAGTAAAGTGGTTAGCTTGTTTCTTACACATGTGGGTTTGGTTGTTGGTGCCTACAATTTATTTCTTATTTATCAAATTTATTGTCAACTCACAAAGCATCCCTGGTGTGCTCTCGAGTTGCCATAGGCAAGGGGGATGGGAAAATGAACTTTGCAGCCACAGCGAGGCAACACGTCAGTCAAAACAAAAGCACATTCCAGCCATATCTCTGTCAAGGCCGTATCCGCAGTTACCCATAGTAGCTGGAGGGGAGTGATCTCTACAACCCACAAAATTGCTTCATTGGAGAATGTGACTGATGACATACCTTGGAGGGAGGGGGAAAACAGGGTCAGAGCCAAAACATAAATTAAGTGGGATCAGAGTTGGCTTCACTTGGAATGTGCCGACATGAAGTTCCTAATAAATAACTGGATTTCTTTTGAAGCTTGGCTTGAGGCTCATGATTTAATTAGGGAATCAATTGGAACCCTGATATTTATTTCCTGAGTTTCCTCTAAAATTTACATACAGTCATGCAGCACTGCAAGATCAAATTGAATTAATTAAATACAAAATAAATAAATAAATAATGCTAAAATTATTATATGGCTTGGACTAAGCAGACTCATTTGGAAAAGTTCAGGAATACAGTGTCCTTATGACTCTCAAAAAATGGATTCATTTAGATTGATTTTCCTAGGTACATTAATACGTTGATATGCTCCCCAATTGTATTTTCCTTCTCTTGCTATTCAGCACCCCCTAAAGTGATTCCACCAGGGACATTATGAAGAGTTGTGATAAGAATTTACAACAGCAGAAGCAACTAATGGTAAGCAAACAAACATGATTTCAGTATGAGACCTGCTTTACCTGACCAACCATGGTTTCCCAACAAGGACCTCTGGGAACATCTGCAGGATTGACCTGAACAGGGGGAGTTGTGATGTTTTCTGGCAGGGTTCCATTGTACAAACTAGCTAGCCAGATTGTCATGTTCTGTTTTACAATCTTCTCTTCATCCAGCTAAAAAAAGAAGACTCATTTTTCCCCTGGATCACAAATCATATTAATGAATATAATTCAGAAGCAATGTGACAAAAACTGACTATAACATAAAAATGAGAAGCAGTTTGGTGTGATGCATCAGGCTAGAAACCAGAAGACTGTGGGTTTTAATCTTGCCTTGGACATGAAGCCAGCTGAGTGACCTTGGAATGGTCACTTTCTCGCAGCCTTAGGAAGGAAGCAATGGCAAACCATTTCTGAAAAACCTTGCCAAGGAAACTCCGGGGACTATACCAGGTAGTCTCCCAAAATCAGACAAGACTGAACAAAAGAAAAATGTAAAAGATTCATTCTCAGATTATTTCAGTAAAAAAACTCAATAGAGGCCCACCTCTCAGTTTGTTATTTATCACTTGGTAATAATAATAGCAAACTGAGAGTCACGTTGTTTATATTGGTTAAGGAACCAAATTCTCCAAGGACCTGCACCAACTGAGAATGGACCTGAGTGATTTTATCCACTAGGTGAGCTGAAAATTCTTCAGGGAAGGCCTGAAGGTAGACCTCTGACCCAGGGGGTCCAGGTAACTCTAAACAGGGCCACTGGAAGATTATCTGCAGATGCAATAAGAGCAGAGAAACATTGATGTTTCACTGCTGTAAGTGCCACAAGATAGGCCTTAATAGTGGCTCTAATTCTTGATTCATCCCTTGTCTTCCTCCAGTAGCATTCTAGATCTCTCTTGACCATTTTCAGCTCACTCAACTGCTTCATAGACTACAAGGAATGCAGAGAGCGATGGGCCAAGAGAAGTCATACGGGCATGATTCCAGGGGTGGGCTGCTGGGGGTTCACAGGGGTTCGGGAGAACCTCTAGCTAAGATTCTGTGCAGTTCGGAGAACCGCCAAATCCCACTCCTGGCTGGCGCCGCCCACCCCGCCACACCCAACCCATGAGTCCCCACACAGCCCGTTTTGGATGCAGGTAAGTGCAGGGCGCACATGGAGGCTTGGGGAGGATGAAAAATGGGCCTATCGGAAGTTCGGGAAGGCCGGAAACAGGCCCAGAAAAGGGCCTGCGGAGCCTGGGGAGGCTCTTTTTGCCCTCCCGGAGGCTCGAGGAAAGCCTCCGGAACCCAGGGAGGGCAAAAACACACACCCCCTGCCATGGTGCAGGAGGCCAACTAGGCCACGCCCACCATGGCCATGCCCACCAGCAACCGGGCAGAGAACCCCTTGCTAAAATTTTTGAAGCCCACCCCTGCATGATTCTATCCAACACCTCAGCAGTACTGTGCAGCAGAACTTCAGATAAAATTTCCAGTTTCCTTTGGAATCCTATGAGTCCATCAGTCACCAGTCAAATTGGTCCTACCTCCCTGGAGATAACGTGAGAGAATCTCAAGTCACCAGGATGTGATTTGAACATGACAGAAAACCAAAAGAGTTCCCCTCCTGAGATGATATTGTGACTGCTCTGACAAGAAAACTAAGTCTGGTGTTTGACCAGGGTTTTGAGTTAAGCCAGATATAGATATATTGTTTGGTGGAAACATGGGAACTATAAGCAGTGAAATCTAGGGAAAATGAAATGCAAAATTACATTTCACCTACATTCAGGAAATCCTGCATATATTACACTGTAGCTGAGAATAACATTTTACAAACACAGTTCGGTTCCAGAAAGCACAGGATAAGGCATCAGAAGACTGCTATTTTTGCTATGATTAAGATCAGCAGTCTAGAAATATAATGTAAGTTTAAACTACTTCTACAAATATTTGAATTTAAAAGCAGATATATGCCAGTCGGACAATAAGAATTATTTCCTCTTTAGCAACTCAAAATCCAAGATGTGATATTTGTATTCCAGCTCAATTTGGCCTGAATGAGTTGCAATTAAAGCAAATAAGCCTTAACTAACATTCCATTAGTCTCGATGTGACATTAATAAATACAGTATCTTTCTATATTCTAAAAATCAAAACATCAGACTGGAAACTCTTTCTAGAAAGCTGAAAATATAGAAAGCAAAATACTTGCCTTGAGATTGATTTCATCCATGAGAGCAATAATGAAGGTGTACAAGTTGCCCAGAAAAAGAGCGAAGATGCGTCCCAGCTGCCACCGTAAAGCGATTCGGGGATGATAATTTTCAAGGTTGCTGATGACATCAAATAAAGTTGGACAGAACATTCCTAGAAGTGACATGACCATATTCACCTGAGGAAGGGAGAGTAAAAGTTAAAACATTTAATATAATATTCACATCCTACTTGTGCAGCAATAAATATTAACTTTTTAAAGAATAAGATGTAACAAAAATAGTGACTGTATTTATCAGTATTGTTGTTTACCCTATTGTTATTTACCCTATTGTCTTCTACTCCTTCTCTTTTCTTCACCATTGAAAGGTGAAGTTTGACAGAGAATAATAAGGTTCTATTGTAGTTTGTAATCAAAGTAAAGCATTAAGAGGTCTACCAGTACAGATGCTAAAAAAAGGTTTTTCTTTTTACTATAGAAAGGACAGTAAGACAATGATGGATCCTTAAATCTTCAGATGAAATAACTTTGGAAAAAAGTACATATCTGATCTCATCGGATAATCAACTGAATCACTCAGTCAAATATCTTATAGCGATCAGAAAACATCAGGCAGGTAATGGACTATCTACTTATAAACTATAACTGTGAGGCCATTACCTTCCAAAAAATAATATTAAGAAACAGGAGAATAAGTCACCAAATTCTCCTACCTTTGAGTCTATTTGTTTGGATATTCATATTATGGAAAACACACATATATGAGAAATTCACAATGTTCCCACCTGGTTTCTTTTAATTTACAGGTTTTATACACTGGGGAAGTCATTTCCACACCTGTAATTTATGACACCTTCATAGCATTACCCACCTGTCTTTAAAGCCTGTCTGTAGCATTGCATAATTGTTTATGAAAGCTTGTCTTAAAGCATGGATTGCATTTTGTCATGTTTTGATCAAGTATTATTTTGTTTATTTAATTGCATTATTTATTTGGGGGGGAAATATATATTTTATTTATCAACTATTTTTCTTAGAAAAAGAAAAGCCCAGTGCAATAAACTATCCTTTTAAAAATAGGCAAAGGTAACATTAAAAATTTTAGCTATGGAGTTTAAGACAGAACACCAATATTGAATAGTTTTCTTTTGGGGATTATTCCAAAATAAATATCTACATTTTTATTTTTAGAAATACACTAATAAACACATCCCACTAATCAATGGATCTAAGTATTACTGGCAGTAAGCTAACAATTGTAAGTAGATTTTCTGTTCTTTACAGCTGATAGTATTTTGTCCCGCTGAAGAAGTCAAACAAACTGGAATAGGTTCAGAAAAGGTTGATGATCAGGCATCTAAAATTAAGTTTGATGAAGAGAGATCAAAGGACTATTAGAAGAGATCAAAGCATTCTTTAAATACTTAAAAAGATGGCAATTCAAGGCTGGTTGTTTATCATTCTAAATTAATTGACTAACATGAAGGAAGATCTTAATAAAAAAAAACTTCCTAACAGAAAGATCAGAAACAATTTCCAGAAAGGGTGGACTTCCTTCCCTTGAAGTTTGACAATTCCAGTTGGGGATTTTTAATTTGGATTCCTATAGTTAGTGAAGGATTAATTTAATGGCCTACATGGCCCTTTCCAATGCTTTGATTTTATAAATTTAATCCTTCTTCAAACCTAAAGCTTGAATAGTACAGGTAATCCTTGACTTACAACTACAACTAGGACCAGATTTCCTCTTGCTAAGCAAGGCAGTTGTAAGTGAGTTGTGCCCAATTTTATGACCTTTCATGTCATGGTTATTAAGAGAACCACTGCAGTTGTTAAGTGAATCACAGGGTTGCTAAGCAAATTCCATTTTCCCTCTTGACTTTACTTGTTGGAAGCCAGCTGGGAAGGTTGTTAATAGCAATAGCATTAGCACTTAGACTTATATACCGCTTCATAGTGCTTTACAGCCCACTTTAAGCGGTTTACAAAGTCAGCCTATTGCCTCCAACAATCTGGGTCCTCATTTTACCCACCTTGGAAGGATGGAAGGCTGAGTCAACCTTGAGCCTGGTTAGATTTGATCTGCCAAATTGCAGTCAGCCGGCAGTTAGCCTAATTTCTACTCTTAGAGTACTGCACTCTAACCACTGCGCCACTGTGGCTCCTTAGCTCATATGAATGGCAATCATATGATGCTTCAACCAATGTAAATAGATGCCAATTGCCAAATATTCAAATTTTGATCATGTGACTATGAGGATGCTATGACCATTGTAAATGTGAAGACCATTTGTATGTTTTCAGTGCTGTAGTAATTTCAGTGGCTAAATAAATAGATGCAAGTTGAGTGATCCTGAGATTCTGCACTTCTAAGTATCATTATGAATTTATATGCAAGGCTGAGATTACAGCCGCATTCTAGCATTCTCCAATATTCCAGTTCCATAAAAACATTTAATTTTGTGTGGTTGCCATTATAATGTACCTTAATTAAGAATTAACAGCTGTATATTATAAATCATGCATTCAAACTCATACTGTGTGCAGTAATAAAAATCTTCTCAGATATCCCAGCTGCAACAGAGACTAATAAAAAAATCCCTACCTTTTTGAGTAAACATATTTTGTTTCTGCATAATTAGTGTAATAATTTAGAGTTATGTGTTTATTGTAGTTATACACTTGCAGGAAAATTTAATATAAGGAATGGCAGGATAATTCAAGTTTTCCACTCACACGTTTGCTAGTCTATTACTCCTTTCTATGCCACTAATTCAATTTGGTTTCTATGTTTTTCCCTTTAAAAAATCCAGCCTAAATATGACAACTTATATCTGATGGATATAAAAAGTTTTTTAAAAATCTAACAATGACAATCAGGGAATGAAATTGAAAATAAAAGAGAAAACAAGATGATACCTGAAACTTGTCTATTTAAAAATTTGCCTTGGACAACCTAAGCAGTTCAATACCAATTGGAAATATCCAGTCAAAAACAATTCTTTGTTTTAGGCGAGAATACAACACTTAACTGGCATACTTATTTCTCAGTTGTCATGAATCAAGGCAATCTGATGAGCATTTAATCCTCGTCAAGATGAAAAGATTTATCTTGGTGAACCAGAAAGCATTATTTTGTTATTTTTCTTTTTTACACACTGTTTTTCCGTTACATTCTATTTAAAACCCTTTCTTGCTTTCAGGTATAGGGAGTGCTAAATAAGCAAGACCATTTTAAAATATCCTACAAAAACTTGATTTTTAACTTCTAACCATTCTTTTAAATTCCTGATGTGCCGCATTCTCTTCAATAAGGGTCACTTTACATATAACATTTTGGAGGTATACACAAAACACATATATCTTACAAAAGCAATTTCTTTCTGCTTATAACTTACAAGTAATGTGCCTCAGTTACAGCCTTAAGAGGGATATGTGGATTAGTGATCTGTATAATGTGCATTAGTATTAGTTCATTCTTACGTTAACAATGTTATATAAAATGTAATGTAAGTTTTATATAATGTTATATAAAACTTTTCTTAGCACATTCTTTTAGCAAACGTTTCCCTAATATCCTTTTTTCCAGAGCACCTTTGCCAAATTTTTGTACTCAAATTTCCCCATATTTTAATTTTGGAGTCAATTTTTTGTCTACATTATTTTTATAGTCCTGTATAATTCTAATCATTGAATCCCCATATCAACATTTCATTTTTTTCCCCTGTCTATAGAAACATCTTATGGAACTTTGCTTTTATGAATGATAGCAGCGGTGAGACTTTAATACTTCGGATTCAATTTTTGAGCTAATAAATATCTTGAGAAACAGATGCTAGTAGAATTCATTATTTATGTGTTTCTACAACAAATGATATTCTGCTGGCTAAACCACTTCACTTGAAAGTAATCCCTAATGCTATGCAAATGTTCAGTATTTGTATTAAAACCCATTTTGCCAAGATTTTGAAATCAAGTGACTGTACACTGAACAAGTCTAATGAAGCAGGATTATAAACCATGTTTGCAGTCAGATTTGGAAGGGCCACTAAAATCAAGTAGTTTTACAATATGAAATATATTTAATTCAGATAGGAAGCCCGGACTCAAGTGTCACATGTAAAAGGAAAGAAACATGTGAATTGTCTTTATTTGTGATCCTCCAAACCATGTTTAGAGAATCATTTGAATGAAACCAGGGTATAAAGTTATGATGAGTGATACAGGTCTTTATAGTCTTATCCATGAGTTTGCATATCATAGAACATAGAATCATAGAAGTGGAAGAGACCATAGAGGACATCCAGCCCAAGCTTTGCAGCTTGGCGGCCTGGCTGGGGGGAAAAGGGGAATGGGGCTGTACAAGCAGTGGGATGGCATGCATGTGCACACGCAGCCCTTGCAAAAGCAGCAGGCCAGCACGAATGGTGTGTCGGTGCGCATGTACACAGCTTGACTTGTGTGAGCGGTGGTCTGGCACACATGGGCTGGCACACATGTGGCTGCTTGTGCAAATTGAGCTTCATGCATGCTCCGGCCAACCACTCACATGGCCCAGTTCTGAATAGACCATGGCCCAGTAGTGGGTCATGGCCCGGAGGTTGAGGACCCCTGTTCTAGTCCTATTCCCCTGCTCAGGGCAGGAGACCTTATATCATCCTGGTCAAAGGGTTGTCCAGTCCATTCTTGAAAATCTCCAGTGATGGAGCATCCACATCTGTGAGAGGCCAACTGTTCCATTGATTAATTGTTCTCACAGTCAGAAAATTTCTCCTTACTATAGATTGGATGTCTCTTTAACAAGCTTCCACCCATTACTTTTTTCCCTGCCCTCTGGTGCTTTGGAGAAAAAGTCAATCCTCTCTTCTCTGTCCCAGCCCCTCAAGTACTGAAAGAGTTATCATCTTCCCCCATTCCTTCTTCATGCTTTATACTTCATATCCAGAAGTGGTATTCAGCAGGTTCTGACCAGTTCTGGAGAACCGGTAGTGAAAATTTTGAGTAGTTCAGAGAACCGGTAAATACCACCTCTGACTGGCCCTGCCCCCATCTATTCTCTGCCTCCCGAGTCCCAGCTGATCGGGAGGAAATGGGGATTTTTCAGTAACCTTCCCCTGGAGTGGGGAGGGATGGAGATTTTACAGTATCCTTCCCCTGCCATGCCCACCAAGCCATGCCCACAGAACCGGTAGTAAAAAAAATTGAATCCCACCACTGTAAATCATATCCATACTTCATGTCTAAGTTCACCAACTATGGTAAACTTATGGATTTTCATAGTCAGGGCTTGAATTTGTTCTGACCTTATGCTGATTTTACTCACTCATAAAAGTACCAATCAAACTACCTCATTTTCTCAGCAGTCTCTTCCTGATTTTCCTCTCAGCCAGCCCAGCTCAACAACAGATCTTCACAGTACTTCTTTCCCTCCTTCCAATCAGCCCATATACTGTATTCCTGCAATATACCACTGTTCATTGCAGAGAATTCTTGGCCATTTTCTGGGACTCTGAAACCAGCTTGCTCAATTCCCACAGATTCAAGATCTTATTATCAATGATTTCACAATTCTGCAGTTGTAAGCTAGAACGGAACTCTTTCCCAAATAAGATGAGCCAACTCTAGTTTTGCATTGAAGCAAGACCATCTATTTTACATATTCTGGATTCAGAATCTAGATTAGCAGTGGACAATCTAGTAAAGGAGAATCTTTGTAGCTCAGGATTGAAATGATGGTTCCTTGGTGCTCTCTGATCTTGGCTGTTTTCTTGCAGATGTTTCATTTCATTACCCAAACTAGCTAAAATAATCAGTGGCGGCACTAGTTCGGACTAGCACTGATGATGTTACCTGGTTTGGATAATGAAAGAAAGGTTGCAGATTGTTTTCTGCAAGAAAACAACCAAGATCAAAGAGCACTAAGGAACCCTCAAACAATCTATTATTATAACATTGAGTTACTCTGAATATTAGAGTTTTATTGTGCAATTCTTCCTAGATTCTGAAAAGCATTTCATAGTCCTAATAATATCATAGTATATATAGATTGTGAAAATCTGGTGCTGTAATCATCAAATATTGCATTCCAAATCTGACAAGAACATGTGTTCATCACTTGTAGCAGCAGATCTGTAATACGGCTGGATTACACATTTGACTGAAATGTTGTCTGAAAGCCCAACAAATTTTGCAATTGCATTACTTCAGCACAACTGATGTGATGACGTTACATAGAAACAGTGAGTATTTAAATGCAATTTTCACCAAGCTATTCACCAAGATGATAGAGTCCATCCATCCTAATTTAAGTCATACATAATTCTCACTGAAATTTATGGGACCTTCATAGTCCTGAATTATTTTGTTCATTTCTGTGAAAATTAAATGTGAGAGTACCGTAGATGCAATCCAAAATATCTTATGAAAAAAATGATTTCAATAACATTACAATTCCTTTATGTCCATTCTGAAAATGAAAAACTTCAGTGACAATTTCTGGCCTTCGGAGGGCCTCTGGAGCCCGGGGGAGGCTGTTTTCACCCTCCCAGAAGCTCGAGGAAAGCCTCTGGAGCCTGGGGAGGGTGAAAATGCCCCCCCCCATGGTGCAGGAGGCTGAGGAGGCCACACCCATCATGGCCACACCCACCCAGCAACTAGCAGAGAACTAGTTGCTAAAATTTTTGAATCCCAACCCTGGTCGTAAATCACTTCCTTCAGTGCCATTGTTACTTTGAACAGTCACTAAATGAACTGTTCTAAGTCAAGGACTGCCTGCGTTTATTTTTTCCTGCATAATTCTAGCTCTTCTAATCACATTTGTTTTACAAAACAAAGCGTGCTGGAACGCACTTCGTTCCTCTCCCACCATCCGTAGTTTTCAATGCCTGCTAGAGCAAACTTCTGGGATCGTCTCACGACGAAGTAAATAAGATAGCCGCTCCCAGCCAGGGTGCACAAAGCAAAGAAATTCGCGAGAACCCTTAGGAATCGAGTCAGGTGGATGTTCTCTTCTTTCCGGCTCTCTTGTTCCTCCACAATGGCTTCCTGTGCTTATTTGACACATTAAAACAAAAATAGTACAAGTAAGCAAACTGAGAAGAATCAGGATACCAGCCAAAAAAATCTATAACCAGAATATCCTTTTTGCTCTTCATTACAGCCTCTGTACATTAATCTTTATTAAGGCCCTGCATCAGGGGTGAAATTCAGCAGGTTCTGACAGGTTCTGGAGAACCAGTAGCAGACATTTTGAGCACTTCGGAGAACCGGCAAATACCACCTCTGGCTGGTCCCAGAGTGGGGTGGGAATGGAGATTTTGCAGTATCCTTCCCCCAGGAGTGGGCAGGGAATGGGGATTTTGCAGTATCCTTCCCCCAGGAGTGGGGAGGGAATGGGGATTTTGCAGTATCCTTCCCCCAGGAGTGGGGTGGGAATGGAGATTTTGCAGTATCCTTCCCCTGCCACGCCCACCAAGCAACACCACGCCCACCAAGCCACGCCCACAGAATCGGCAGCAAAAAAAATTGAATTCCACCACTGCCCTGCATGTTGCACAATTATTAAAAGATGCTACCAAGTACAAATTAAAAAGCAAGGACATTTTCAAACATCCATGAAAGTAAATATTCACTATAATACCATGAATGAAGATAATAATATACAAGGGAATCCAAATATTAACATTAATTGACAGGACTATATAACTACTTTGTGAATGAATAACCAGAAGGCTTATGCACTAATTACTAATCTGCTGACCATGTATTTATGTAAATATAAACTACAACTACAACTCTACACCTTATCATTTTATCTGAGGGGTTTGGCTGTCTGAAATTTAGGTCAGAGACCCTTCAAGTAGGGCCAAAGGTGTAAAACTCATTTCCACAGTAACATTAAGCAAGTAATATTACAAACAAGGAATGCTAGATGTGTCTACTAGAAATAGTCAAAATTACCACTTCCTTTGTCTGTGAAATCCAGAAAAATCCAATCCCTTGTTGCCATTGCATGCTATTATGGATTGAATTTGGGTCAGTTTGGATTTGGGACAATATTGAGTGGCAATAAAGTGAGTTGTTTGGGTTTTTTCTGAATTTCATAGACAAGAAAGTGGGGAATCTGAATGTTTCTGGTAGATCCATGTAGCATTCTCTGTTTGTAAAATTACATGCTTACTGTGGAAATGAATTTTACATTTCAGATAAAGTAATAAAATGATAAGGTGCAAAGGTTTACATTTGCATATATGTGTTTCCATACATGCTCAGCAGGTTAGTAATTACTGCATAAGCCTTCTAGTTATTCATTCATGAAGTAGTTATATGGTTCTGAGAAGGGGAAGTAACAATAAACAGGATGATCTCTATATTGTGCCTACTGAATTCTACATGTTGTCAGTAACACAATTACCTGCATTATAAGATGGCCTTGCTACTGACTGATTCAGGTATTGATTTCACAGTAATATATATAGTAATATATACAATAATAGGGCAATATCACTCTTGTGAGTAAAATTCCATTATTCTCACTTGATTACTCTGAACAAACTGTGAGCAAAGATTACCTTAAAGCTAGTAGTTATTGATGCAAATTTATTATCTGCTGTTTCAGGATTGCCAATCAAATAATCCCAGCTGGTGAACATTTTCCAGCTAAAGTTAAAACTTGTATCATCTCCCCCACCATCATTATGTGCATTCTTTGCCATTCTGAAAAGATCAAAAATAGAAGTGTGGCTTAAATGATTTTTTTTTCAAGAAAAAAATGGTCTAAACATCTCTTTCCAACCCTGTGATTCCATGATAAATTATTTCCACTGTAGAGAGATTTAGGTAGGTGTCACCTCAGCTCTGCTCGTGACTATCCTTTGTTTTCTGATCTGCTCATGCAAAAATAGAAAAATAAGCAAACACAAAACACACAAATCTTTTCATTGTTTTACTGTCTTTCATGAATTTATTTATCAACAAGCTGAAGAATGTAAGGCGATTTACTCTCAAGTTTCTGTAAATATAGATCAAGATTACCTTGTGGCCAGATGGAAAGTTAGCATGTACAGATTACATGTCAGGGGTATTTCTTATTGTTATGCCCTAGAGATTGTGCTGTGAGGTTTTCTTTCTTAATAAAATTACTAAATAGCAGCTACCTAGCAATCCTTTCCTGTGAGGAATTTATAGGGGGAAAAAACTTTTCAGGCACACAAAGAAATGTGGTTAATGTTTATAACAGGGTTGTTGTTTTTTTAAGTATGATTTGTATGTGAAATTGCTTTTTATATTTTAATCAAGTAAGCAATGGATATGGAATAGAATGAGGTACAAAACCCTAAAACTTGGCACTGGGAGATTCAATTTTTCTCTGAATCCTAAGGCTCTAGGCTGAAATACTCTATGATCCTATACAAAAAAAATCAGCAGGCAGGGCACTAGTGATGGGTTGCTACCGGTTTGCCCTGGTTTGGGCAAACCGGTAGTAGCAGTGGCGGGAGGCTCCACCCACCCGCCCGGACGTCATCAAATATGCTCTGCGCATGTGCACATGAGCGAACTGGTAGCAAAGGTAAGTGAAACCCACCACTGGTTTGAATTCAAGGTTTAGAGTGCCCTGCAGTGGTGGGTTTCACTTACTTTTGCTACCGGTTAGTTCGCTCGTGCACCTGCGCTCGCTTCACTCACATGCGCAGAGCATATTTGATGATGTCCAGGCAGATGGGCGGAGCCTCCTGCCACTGCTACTACCAGTTTGCCCGAACCGGGGCAAACCAGTAGCAACCCACCACTGATTCAAACATTCAGTCTTAAGTCAATATTCAGCAAACCAGTGATCATTACAAACAGATTTTCACAGATTACCTTAACAGGGACTAGAGGTCCCTGTTAAGGGACTAGAGGGGAAAGAAATTTAGATAACATTGAGTCGGAACAAAACCATAGAAAGACACTGCAAGTTAGATAAGGAATACTTTTGATGACTTATCTGACTTTATGACTTTGGAAATAGCCGTGTCTCCATCTACCTAGCTTCCGAGAATTGTTATGAAGCCACAACAGAATGAGATAAAAAAGTGTTTGCTGCCTGGGAGCCAAAAACAGGATATAAATGTAACATATAATAATCCGGTTAATCATTAATTACCTCTTTTTAATCCTTTTGAAATACTAGAAACTTACGTGCGAATGACCACCATGAAACTATAAGCGATGGTCCCAACACCAACCAAAAAATATGAAAGAGGCATTCGGAATTTCAGCCACCCAATTGTTCTCTGGTTATTGTAATAGCCGTAGAAAAGCACAGAATATTGTGCAAAGCCCTGAAAAATTAATGGCAAGAGTTCAGAAAAGTACATTTCATCAGACATGGGACAGACTTTAACCTAGCATGATTTAATTTGTTTTAAATCACCGCATTTCAACCTGGCACCATCCAGAAGTATCAGGACTACAATTTCCAAGGCTTCGAAGTTTTGGAATACTTTGGGAGATGCAGTTCTAAAAGAACCTGAAGGCAGGACAAGAAGCAATGGATGGAAACTAATCAAGGAGAGAACCAATCTAGAAATGAGGAGACATTTCCTGACAGTGAACAATTAATTAGTGAAACAACTTGCCTTCAGAAGTTGTAGGTGCTCCATCACTGGAAGGTTTTTAAGAAGAGACTGGACAACCATTTTTTTTTAAAAAAAAATTGATTTATATGCCGCCCTTCTCCGGAGACTTAACTTAATGCATTAAGCAATAGCCTTCATACTTTTGTATATTTATACAAAGTCAGCTTATTGCCCCCACAAACTGGGTCCTCAAATTACCTACCTTAGAAAGGATGGAAGGCTGAGTCAACCTTGAGCCTGGGGAGATTCGATCTTACTTTAATTGCAGACAGCTGGTGTTAAATTACAGAGCTCTGTCTGTTAAGCTATCCAGGCTCCTTGATATTTGTCTGGAATGATGTAGGGCAGGGGTGTCAAACTGGCGACCCACAGGCCAGATGCATCACACACAGGCCACACCCACTCCAGTTCCGCAAAGGAGAAAAACATCACAATACGTCACATGATAGCAACGTGATGCTGCGAGTTTGACACCCATGATGTAGGGCTTCCTGCTCGAACAGGGATTGGACTAGATGACCTCAAAGGTTCCTTTCAACTCTGTTACTCTGTTTCAATAAACAGTCTGAGCCATGTGCAAAGTAATAGCTGTAGAGCTGGACCCAAATATTTATTGCATGTCGTGATTCACCTTCTGGAGTTAGTTCTGATGGTAACGTAGAATGTGAACCTTTAAGAAACCTTTGTAGCCATTCTGGTCCATTAACTCTCTTCTGCCTACAGATGACCTCTTTTCTAAATGAACATTATGCTATGTATAAGAAACTGAAAAATATCCTCTTGGGCCCGTTATATCATACAGTCACACAATAGACTCCCTTCAGCTGAGAGTACTTTTGATTGGGCTTAAATGTTATGAGAAAGGAGAAAGGAAGCAGCAAAGTATTTTGAGACCAGGGATTCTATAAATCAAACCCGGCATTTTGGAACGCACTAGGAAAGCAATTAAAACTTAGATATATTAAAGCAAAGTCATCATGGAAATAAGGAAATAACTCTGCAGTGAGACTGAAGATGTTTTGTAAAATAAAAGGGTAAGTGTCCAATCAAGGGTTACAATCCTTTACATATTAGACCAGGGTTGGGGATTTTCTGCCAAATGTTTTCATTACATCTTATATTGGTGGCAGTGTGTGATCATTCTTGGATAAAAGTCAAACTGCCACAGAGCTTGGACGTAGCCCTAATAAATAGAACAGAGGCTGCTTCTGTCTAGAATAGGGATGTCCAACCTCAGCAACTTTAAGATCTGTGGACTTCAACTCCCAGAATTCCCCAGCCATGCTAAGAATTAAAGTTGCCAAGGTTGGATACCCCAGTCTAGGACTTCACTGGGATGTAGTAATAAAGAGAGGATCAATGACTTTGCAAGCGCTGTCCATCAATGCTCTTTTCTTGTTCTTTATTATTTCTTCTCCTATTACTTCTTTTAAAAAAATAGTAGGTTAACCTGTCAAAATCCTTCACTTTCATTTAGTTAACTATGCATTTGATATATTGAAGCTGCTGGGCTACTTAAGGCGAGTCATGTCCTGAACCTGTTAAGCCTCATTTGCAATAATTTCCATGATAAAAATGAAATATTAATACACATCATGTACATATTGATTTTTAGTGGGGTTTATCAACCTCTTTTACCAAATGCAGAGACAGAAGCATTGCTTTCATTGGAGAATTACAGCACCAAAAGATGACAATTATCACTTTTGGTAGTCAAAAGTTGGCAGTATGAGAATTCCCATGTGGTCAAATATGCCATACATATTTTGCACAGGTTGTCTCGGTTATTACTTCCTAGATGTTCTGTTTTCAAAAAGAAAACCAAGTGGTGCTTATTAGTTTCTGTCCTTAAATTCTCATGACTAAGATGCAGGAAGTGAATAAAACAAAATAAAAATGAAGCTAAAAGTGTGTTTCCGTGAAGCGTGCAGAATGTTTAAAAATGCGAATACCAGCAACTATTCAAATAGTGGATAACTGGCAGAAAGGAAGAATTAACCTTCTTCTATTGCTTGGCATTGAGGAAGATCATCAGTGTTCAGTATCTTATGACACAATTAATCAACTGGTTTTTTTTTAAGAGTTATATTTTTTAACCCAGGGCCAATCAAGTGAGGCCATCAAGGTTCTGTCCCAATGCCAGGAGATGGGGTGGGATGGGAAACAACCATCTCCAACTCAATTCTACCAAGACCAAGTCGATGTAGGCTTTTGATTGTGTTGATGCTTAGAGGCTTGTAGGAGATCTGAGGATACTTTGTCTTTGACCTTGGATGGGGTTGCACTTCGTCTTTCAAGGTTGTCTTCCTGTGCCTGTTCCTAGATCAGGGGGTTCTTTAGACAATCGCTCATGCCCTGCTTATCTTGCAGCTTGAATAGTATAACCCACTCTACATGGGATAGCTTTTGAAGACCACCTGGAAGCTTCAACTGGTCCAGGACACAGTGGTATAGGGAGTGATAGGCATACCTCAGCATGTCCATGTAACACTTCTGATTGTCAGTTTCTTTCCAGGTGCAGTTCAGTTCAATTTATAGGCCATTAAAACTACATGACATGGAGTACTTGAGGGTCCGCCTGTTTCCCACAGTATCTGTCTAGCCAATTCAATCTTGGAGGTTTAACTTGTTCCAGGTTCCTTTAATTAAGGATGAGCCCAGGTGGCACAGTGGTCAGAATGCAGTATTCTGACCACTGCCAACAGTTTGATTCTGACCGGCTCAAGGTTGACTCAACCTTCCATCCTTCTGAGGACCCAGATTGCTGGGGGCAATGTGTTGACTCTGTAAACCTCTTAGAGAGGGCTGTAAAGCACTGTGAAGTGGTATATAAGTTAAATGCTATTGTTATTTCTAATTAAACAATGTCATTTATCAGGACTCTGAAAGCATGCCTTCTCTATAGCATGTCTATCCTCTGGAATGAAGTTCCCCTGGAGATCAGGATGGGCCCAATCATTATTTAGAAGAGCTGTTCCACCAGGCATTGATAAGGTCAAGTGAGATCCCCCCTTTTTTTTTTTTGTTTCCATACAAGTTTGATAAATGAATGAATGAAATATGTCATCGGATCTTTGTGTCTCTTACTTTTTGAAGGTGTCTAAAGAACACTGAACTGTGTTTCTGGCAACAGCATCTTCTGTTCCTTATTGAAAGGCATTTAAATGACTTCCACGTACTGTTTTCATACCTACATAGTTTCCTACTTCCATATATTTTTCCAGTGTGAAACAATCCTGATTGCACCATTTGACAGAGTGTTTTTAATTCCTACTGATATTGAGAAGCAATACATGGCAATAACCATGTATGTGGCAGCAATTGTTGATGCAACAATATAGATAAAAGAACATATGCAAAGAGCTTCTCGTTCTGCTTCTGCAGATCAGAGCTTCTATTTTAAGCCATGATTCCATGACAATAACCCTGCTGGTGTTTGCCTCCAATTAATCTCTGCTCATTATGAAATTAGGAGCTAATTTTGATGCAAATCTTTTCCTCCTCAGGGAAAAGATGTGGCAGAGCTGCAATGGACTGTGGGTTTTACATGAAAAAATATATAAACAAATTACAATATTGCTGACAGCTCCTCTCTGCAATATTCCAGTGCTCTTTTTTGGCTGCATAGATAAAACCGAGCTCTCGGGAGAAGACTGGGACTGATGGGAAAAAAGAGGTCAACCAACCAGAAGGTGGAGGAACTTGGCTGCATTGTTGATGGATGCACCATTGCAAGAAAGGTCAGGCTGGGGACAGATAATCATGGGAAAAAAATACCCATATTGTTGTTAAGAGCCAACACCAACATGAAGACATCATCAATTAATCAGTGACAGACTTGCCTGAAGAACATGGTATCTTCTTGAGTATTACATGGGCTCTGCATTTTTATGCATTAAGAAATGTTTCTGTTCCGCTACTTCACTCTGCTCTGCTGCCCTCTTCTTCTAGTTCCCAGATGAACTAAAAATGTTGCATTGTCATTCCAGAGTTTCCCTATTTTGCCTCTCCTTTTCATTCATCTCTATGTTATTGAAGCACATCTGGTGCACACCAATAAAATGCATCTGAGATTATAAACAATAATACAATACCATCAGTCTCCTTTTCCTGGAGAAAGGGAGACTGATGCTATTGCAAAAACTGCTTTTTCCCCAGTTTGAACAAATTTGTTAGTAAATTTGAAGATGGGAAGTCCTGACAAATAAGAATGATCAAAAAGCATTGTTAATCTGTGCATGTACTGTGTTTTAAAATATTAAACATAAACAAAATACATTAGTTCCATTAGGCTGCAGTAAAATATAAATGTAATGCGACTATAAATCTTTCTTGTGTGTTTATTTTACTGTATGTCACTCAGAGTTGTTGCACAGTTGGGCAGCCTAATGAACTAACTAATTAACATTGATAAACTATGGCTGGATTGTTCTAAAACTATCATGTAGACGTATGGTTTGGCTTAGAATAATGTGTAAACCCCAGCCGCCATTGTTTATAGGCAACGATTCTGACTCAACAATGGAGATGAATACAATTTCCTTGTGGATTTTTCAACAGGCAGCACAATTTTGTTCTGCTTTCTCTCTGATTCCCTACGTGATTTTTTTTTTCCAAACTGTTTGAGGGACAGGAGAAAAGCAGAAATATATGACACTGGGTGGCAGCAACCACCAACATTTCCTCTCTTCCGTCTGTGTCTGGCTGACGAGCCTCACAATATTTTAGCAGGTAGGTTACGATTAGTAGATGTTGTTGCAAAACATCAGACAAACTCTAAGAGCTCTCTAGCAGCCAGAGATGTTTTTGTAGTCCAGATATGGTACCCCTAACCTATTCCCTTAAAAAGTCAAATCATTGTGAGCTCATCTAAGTACTTGTTCTGTCTTGGCCAGGAACATAAAATAGAGCATTCAAGGGTACACAAATTACCTACAGCCATGGTTCGCTCAATGTGATGTTTACATAGCATGCTGTACATGAGTTATAAATCAGATTATCAGAATGCGATGGACTCCTCACGCAGCATGATGAAACAGTGGCAGATTTGTCCTAGTAACCTGAACCACTAAATAATCTGATTGCAGTCTGATGTAGCATATTGTATAAATGCAACAATAGTATCATGCAGTGATGGATTTCAAAAATTTTTACTACCAGTTCTGTGGGTGTGGCTTGGTGGGCGTGGCTTGGTCGGCATGGCTTGGTGGGCATGGCAGGGGAAGGATACTATAAAATCTCCATTCCTTCCCCAATCCAGGGGAAGGTTACTGCAAAATCCCCATTTCCTCCTGATCAGCTGGGACTTGGGAGACAGAGAATAGATGGGGGCAGGGCCAGTCAGAATTTTTACTACAGGTTCTCCAAACTACTCAAAATTTCCGCTACCAGTTCTCCAGAACTGGTCAGAACCCGCTGAAACCCACCTCTGGTGTCATATATTTTACAATAAGGATCAAATCCCTGCACCTTCCCCATCATATGTGGCCTACAAAACCCCAAATGACTAGGTGGTAGCAAAGAGAGAGAAAACTCTGTCGTTACTATATTTATTGTTCATCCGAATTGTTTCAGCCCAGACCTAGTAGCCTTACCGCTTTTTTCTGATATATACTTTATTATTTTTATTAGTTTTTTATCCCAAAATGTTAACATATTTTCGTCAACTCAATGTGGCAAATATGTGCGATATCCCTTCCTCCTCTTATTTTTCCCTCACAACAACAACCTGGGTGAGGCTGAGAGGGAGAATAATTGGCTCAAAGTCAGCCGGCTTTTATGCCTGAGGCAGGATTAGAACTCACAGTCTCCTGGTTTCTAGGCCAGCACTTTTACCACTACACTAACTGGCTCTCACAACTTCACAACTTCCTGCAATATTACATACATTTAATGTAAAGTTCCTATGGCTATTTCATTCTTGTGAGAAGCTCCTTCTGATTATACTTTTTTTTCACTCCATCAATTTTCTAATAACTTTATTAAATTCCAACATCAAACATTAAAATATAAACTAATGTAAAAGGAAAGGGAATCAAAAAAACAAATTAAAAGTGACAAAAAATTATACACCAAACAAATTTATAATATCTTTCCAGTGCCTTTCCACTCAATTCATGAATCAGCATTTTTAAAAAGATGTGCTTGTGTGTGTGTGTGTGTGTGTGTGTGTGTGTGTGTGTGTGTGTGTGTGTGAAAACTTTGTATGGTTGTTGGATGAGTATTTCCCTCTGAAGGTTAACACCAGGGTTTCTGAATTTGGCCTGGAGGAATCCCTCGAGCTCTACATTGTAATATGTGACTTTCAAACTTATTGAAACCGGTATCTCAGTTTTGCAGAAATCAATGTATTAGTAATGGTGTTAAAAGCATGTGAGACTGATTCTCCTGGGATTGTGCTGTTATTTAGTGTATTTAGTGGCCACTAAAGCATTTGGAGAAGACCTGCCATGAGAAAGACCAGTCCTGATTCTTTTTGGTCACAGAAAAGACAGAAATACCATCTCTCTATATATATATCACAATAGGGAGATAATAATTGCTCAGGGTGAGGAGTTTTATACCTCCTGGCTTGCAGATATGACTTGTGGATCCTCCTATGCAGGTCTACAAACTCCTTCTTCAGTCTCTGAGGTGACAGAAAACTTGCCAATCTATTTTGCACAAGGTTGTGTCATGAATATAAGAAATTATGAAAGGGAGGGAGGAAGGGAGGGAGGGAGGGAGGGAGGGAGAGAGGGGAGGAAGGAAGGAAGGAAGGAAGGAAGGAAGGAAGGAAGGAAGGAAGGAAGGAAGGAAGGAAGGAGGGAGGGAGGGAGGAAAGAAGGAAGGAAGGAAGGAGGGAGGGAGGAAGGAAGGAAGGAAGGAAGGAGGGAGGGAGGGAGGGAGGGAGGGAGGGAGGGAGGAAGGAGGGAGGGAGGGAGGGAGGGAGGGAAGGAAGGAAGGAAGGAAGGAAGGAAGGAAGGAAGGAAGGAAGGAAGGAAGGAAGGAAGGAAACCCTACGAGAAAATAGAAACTGCCTAAATTTGAGAATCTCTATAAATTATAATCCAGACTTTCCTATCAGCTGGACCTTTTATCTTCTCCTGTAGCCTGGATGCTTATTAGGGAGCATAAAGGAAGGTCCTGCTCTTGATAACATGTGGGTGAAAAAATAATGTTGGAATCGAATGTGGAAAGCTGCTGTTTCCTAAATTGGGAGAGGGGGGAAGGGGAGGGCAGGCAACTTAATTCTCTGGGCCTAACTACATCTGTTTTCACCCCTACAACTGATAGGGAAGCAGTGGCACGCATGGACCGATCACCCTTGTTGCATCCAATTGCTTACCCTCGTGCCCTTGATCGTGCATCCTAGCAGTGTCAGAAAGAATCATAGTTAACTGTGGAAGATGAAGCCCAGAAACATAAGTAACATAAGCAAAGCAGAGCTCGGAAGACCCCAATGCCTAATCATCCAAACAATCCCTCAGAAAGACGAATGTGGAGCATCCCATCTGAGTTGGTGGGGTCACTTCCAAGCCTTCATTGTTTGGAAGGTGCTGCAATTTTTAATTCTGATGGCAAAATACAGGAGGAAGCTGCCTACAGAGTCAGAGGCTACCGAGCACACGCTGGTTTTTCAAAAAGGACAGGCTGTAGCAAATATTTGCTACAGAATGTACAAGAATTGTACATCTCCCGCACGCAATTGCTTCCTCCAGCCCTGTTGCATCACAGTAATTTGGACACTCTAATAAGTAGCTTACTGTTAATCCCAAGGAGTTACTTGCTAAAAGTGAAAAGACAGGAGTGCAATACGTGATTAGAAGCTGAGCCTTTTTTTCCCCCTCTCCTCGCTTTCTTTCCTTGTGACTGTCACTCTGCAGACTTACAGGCAGAAAGGGCCAAATGAATCCAACAGAGTCATTCTGCTCTTGAAGCAAATCTCCCTAAAGAGCTTTTGAACATCATGGATTTGTCCTGGAGCAATTCACGAAGAAATCCCCAGAATCTGTTTTACAGCACATCAACTTAATAAATACAAAATGAAGTGAGAGATCTTCCATCTTCATTATTCACATAAGAAAACTGTGAAAAATCAGTCCTGGGTTTGTTTGTTTTTTTTTCTTTTCTTTTCTTTTGGGTTATGGAAAAGTTCCACTGACTCCCATTGGTCACCATTTTTATTCTTGTTCCCAAAATGATTTTGAATGTTTTTGCTAAATATCAATGAAACATCATATATGGAATTAACAACCCTTAGAAATTTGCCAGTGTTTCAGTTTTACATTTTCCATAAGGCAATAAAACCAACACTGCCTAGTCTTTCCCAGTCAAATATTCTCCCAAAGTTGCGACACAATTCCCAAATTACTAGTCAGCTTGCCAATAGGCCGGAAGAGCATACTGAGTGTCGTCCCACATAATGAGAACCCTAATTTGGACATGATTGCCGTAATGTAGCACATGATTGTAAAATTGTCTACTTACACTGAAATCCCACAACGTGGCAAAGTTCATAGCACTTGCTTCCTCTGCTCTTGGCACAGTTTTTCTAGGCAAAGACCCATATGCCTTTCCCATCAATGCCTGCATGCAAAAACAGGGAGAATGGTTTCCAGTGTACTCACATCAATAATCCAAGAGCAATTGAGGTTAATTTTTTATTGTTCCAATACGTTGGAAATTGAACGTTACATGTTGGAAATCAGTGATGAGTTTCAAACAATTTTACTACCGGTTCTGTGGGGCGTGGCTTGGTGGGTGTGGCAGGGGAAGGATACTATAAAATCTCCATTCCCTCCCCAATCCAGGGGAAGGTTACTGCAAAATCCCCATTTCCTCCCGATCAGCTGGGACTTGGGAGGCAGAGAATAGATGAGGGCGGGGCCAGTCAGAATATTTACTACCAGTTCTCTGAACTACTCAAAATTTCTGCTACCGGTTCGCCAGAACTGGTCAGAACTTGCTGAAACCCACCTCTGTTGGAAATGTAATATGAAATTCAACATGCAAAATCATTCACCTATAGTAGTGATGGCGAACCTTTTCAGCACCAAGTGTCCAAACCGGAACACATGCACACGTGCGCCAGAGCACTGGAAACCCAAAGACCAGCTGGCCGGTGCGCATTCACACCAGAAACCAGAAGAGCAGTTGGTGACAGTAAGTGTGCCCAGAGAGAGGGCTCTGCGTGCCATCTCTGGCACACGTGCCATAGGTTCGCCATCACAGACTTATAACATCAATATGATCTCAAATATTCATGAACCTTAGAACTGTTGGTTTTGTATTGGGGGAAGGAAAAGATTGCTATTATCACCTTTTTTTTTTTTAGCCAAGGAGTTTTAGGAGACAGGAGATCTGAGCCTTAAAGGATCACAGGTCTACCAAGAACTCAAGTCTTGATCATCTCACTGTTGGACTATTGGAATACACTCTACATGGGACTACCCTTTACAAGTATTAGGAAGATGCAGTTGGTGCAGAACGCAAGATAGTTCTTGGGGCCACTAGGGTGGCCCATAATACACCACTAGTTGCCAGTTTGCTTCCAGGTCCATTTTAAGGTGTTGATTCTTATCTTGAAAGCCCTTCATGGCATAAGTACAGGTTTCTGAGAAACCATTTCACCCCAATCGGATTGGCCCATTCCCCTCCCCGCCAATATGCTGCAGACCCTGTCAATCAAGGAATTCTGGTTGGTGGGATCCAGGAGAAGAGCCTTTTCTACCATGGCTCCTGCCCTCTGGAATCATGTCCCCTCATCCCAGGCTAGATCTGCACCTACCCTTTTTGGCCTTCCAAAAGGGCTTGAAGTTTCTGCCAACTGGCCTGGGCCCCCAGGAGGGGAGGGTGTCATCCTGGAGGTGGTTAATGGACTAAGATAAGATCTCACCTCTTCCCTGTGTGCAACTTGCTCCCTTCCTCCATATCTTTGTCAATTTTAAACCAAACTCAGTGTTACTATTTATTGTTTTAATGTTTCACCTTGGTGTTTTATTAATAGTAAACTGCCTAGAGGTGGGTGGCATATAGGTTCAATAAATACATAAATAATACATAAATAAATTGAAGTTGTTAAAGCATGGCCTACAAAAAAAACACATGGAGAAATCTATAAAGTTGATTCATAGGAGATGTATATCAGAAAACCTTACCCTCTTTCCCTGAAAATAAGACCTCCCTGGATAATAAGCCCAATCGGGCTTTTGAGCACATGGACTAAAATAAGCCCTCCCCGAAAATAAGCCCTCCCCAAAAATGTTTAAACGCATGCACAGCCGGTCCCCGCCATTTCCTCTGGTTAGGGAGACAGAGCTGGAAATCAGGTAAGACGGCAAGAGGAGCCCCATCTTGCTCCACGCACCCAAAATAATAAGACCTCCCCGAAAATAAGGCCAAGCGCTTATTTCGGGGTTCAAAAAAATATAAGACAGGGTCTTATATTTCGGAAAAACACAGGTAGTTAACTAGGAATTGTTTTAGCATTGTTATATGTGCAAAAAGAAAAAAAAGGAGAGAACTTCTCATTTTATACCTGGTGTGCTCTCTAAATGTGACATCAGTCTCAGTCAACTTAGCCAAAGACCAGGGATTTATAGAAATTGTAGGTCAAAGTTTTCTAGATGACTATAAGGTCCACATGTTGATTTTTCTTGGCATTTTGTCTGGCTTAATTGCAAGATCCACTTGCACTGTATTTACCCAATTCTCACAGTGAGGCATTATCCATACATGACGTGATGAGAGGCTTTGTTTTCCAGCCAGTTTATTGTATAACAGATGCTGATTTGGGCTAAGAGGGAATGACTGGGCCCAAGGTCACCAAGAAAGGTCCATGCCTAAGGGAGAATAAGAGTTTGGGTTTTCCCCTCCTGGTCCAGCTCTTTATCTACTGCGCCTCACTGGTTCATAGGCGCCTCACTGTTAAAACTGCTGTAAAAATCCTTACTGTGCTAAAATTAAACAAAAACAGCAGAGAGTCTTTAACATAACTTAAATCAGAAAACCAGGTGCACATGGAAATGAAATTGTGCTCTCACCTCAGGCACCATGACAAGACCAAAGGTCAGCCCAAACAGAACTATATTTATTCCATACATCCATCGCAAAAATATGAAGTAAGATGCAACTGAGGAGCCAAAATGACCTGTGAAATATTCAGATAAAGGCAGATAAAATGACAAACTTCCCTTGTCATTTAAAAGAGAAAAACCTGATAAAATGTTTAAATAGATTTAACAAATTAGTATATCAGCAAATAACATTTTTCCATGAACATAATTATTTGATATGTCAAAACCCACAGAAGGGTACAAAGATAGGCTTATATGATAAAAATTGGGCTGAATTTGGAAAAAAATAGTTTTCAGCATCCTGTACAGGAAGGCATATTTTTAAATCAAACTGTGGAATTTTAAACAACAGACTGTAAACTTTAGAACTAAAACTAACAGGTTAGGCAACTAAGATTAACAAGGTAAGAATAAAATTATGAATCTACAAGCGCACAAAACGATTCATCTATAGCTATAGTAATGAAATGACAAATTTACTGTCCCTGTATTTATGTTTAATGGAGTTTTCACATACACCTCATCCTTTTCTTTAAACTTTTAAGCCTTGTTCCTTTCCTTAATTCTATAAAATCCCAGAGTCTAGCTCTTTGAGAAGGAACCTGCACAAAATTATTTCAAAAGGATAATTTCTGTACAAGAATAAGGCCAAAATGTCATAGCTTGCATTAGCTTTGGTGCAATTTGTTCTTCTTGAGGGGTTGATTTGATATATTTGATATATTTGGTATATGGTTAAGGCACCAATCTAGAAACCAGGAGACTGTGAGTTCTAGTCCCATTTTAGAGACAAAGCCAGCTGGGTGGCCTTGGACCAGCCACTCTCTCTCAGTCCTAGAAAGCAGGCAATAGCAAACCACTTTTGAAATCCTGTCAAGAAAACTGCCGGGACTTATCCATATTTTTATGAGTACAGACAATTAGCCCAAGCAATAGTTGATTTTTACAGGACATCTCCTTAAATATTGATGGAAGAGAATATACTTTCAGGAAAACTTAATTTTTATTTCATGATGCCCAGCAATATGCCACTTATTTGTACCAAATGGGTGAGGAGAGGAAGGCCATCAGTCACTTACTTTCAATTTCTTTTATTTTCATTTCCCATGGTATGCAGGCGGTTTTAAAATTATCAAAATCACGCTGAAATTTCATCCATTTCTGAAAGAAAGATCACATAGTACTGTAGCCCATTTGGATAACAATGGAAAGCAAAAGAAATGAGAGGAGCAATGATAAGTATACGCCTCTCTTCCTATCTCTATAATGCATACACAATCCATTTGTCGGAATAGCTTTGGCAACGATGTCTCTAATATCTCTGCACATTTCTGTTTCTTTCAGAATGAAACGTGGATGCCTCACCAAAGCAAGCTGCCATATTAATTAGAAATATTATACAAATAGTTTTGACCTCTCTGTGTACAGAAAGTCCTCGACTTATGACCACAATTGAGCCCATAATTTCTATTGTTAAGCAAGACATTTGTTAAGTGAGTTTTGCCCCATTTTACGAACTTTCTTGCCACAGTTGTGAAGTGAATCACTGCAGTTGATAAATTAATAACCCAGTTGTTAAGTGAATCTGGCTTCCCCATTGACTTTGGGTGTGAGAAGGTCACAAAAGTTGATCACATGACCTAGGGACACAGCAATAGTCACAAACCAGCTGCCAAGCATCTGAATTTTGATCACATGATCATGGGAATGCTGCAAAGGTCGTGCCTGTGAAAAACAGTTATAAGTCACATTTTTCAGTACCGTTGTAACTTTGAACAGTCACTAAATGAACAATTGTAAATTGAGGACTACTTACTATCTAAAAGTTCTATTTCTCAACTATTATGAAAGACATCTAAAGCAGAAAGTTTCTGGGCCCTTTCAGTACCAATACCAATACAGCTTTGCTCTCTATTCCAGGGATCTCCAATCTTGGCAACTTTAAGCCTGGAGGACTTCAAGTCCCAGAATTCCCCAGCCAAGCAAAGCTGGCTGGCTGGGGAATTCTGGGACTTGAAGTCCTCCAGGCTTAAAGTTGCCAAGGTTGGAGATCCCTGCCCTATGCCATTCGTCTGGTAAACTTGCAAGATTTGTTTCTCTTGCCATGCACATGTATACATCCAAAATAGACTGTGTTGTTTTCTCTGTGTCATATAATATATGTAGGTATATGCATAATTTTGTATTTATTTATTTTGTCATGTTTATGTTTATATTAGAGGTGGAGACTCTTTGAGAGCTGTATGCAACGTAATTTCATTTTAATGTATGCCGATTAGTGTACATTCAAAGTGACAATAAAGTATCCTAATAATAATACCTTTCATCACCTGAAGCCAGGTAGAGCTGTGCCTCTATCAAAACATTTGAACTGGCCTATGAAGCTTAATCCACTTTATTCTGTAAAGATTTCTTTTCTTATTCCAGCTAATTTACTCTGGATGAATGTACTTAAAACTGCAGTTCTAAATACATATTGAAGTACCTAATGTTAGTGATCTTCATAAATACTTTGCACACTTCTTCATTGGACTGTTTGCAGTGTGATTTTACTCAAACATCATCAGAATTTAATATGCTAATATTTAAGCTCTACCATCTGCAAGAAGCACTTGCTGATCTATTTTATTTTATTTTACTTTATTTTATTTACTTTATTAAAAATATCTTCTTATTTTTATTTTACTTTATTCCTTCTTTTTCATCAATATTATAGATTGAGAACACCTATGTCTTCAAAGTTGAATGGTGGATGGTGTTTTGCAGTATTTGCTCTTTTAAAACAAAAAACAAAAAAAGAAGGCTAAATGCAATCTACGTGAAAATGGAGCTATTTAGTCTAGAAGAGGCATCTAGGGAGATGGGAGTAATAAGCTATTTCCATTGAGCTACTTGAATAAGGAGAAATTAGGCTTACTTTCATCATCATCACTTTATATGCGTAAAACTTCTTTCCTTTGCCTTTCCCGAGAGCCCCTTCAAATTTTTCCACAAAACGCTGGGCATCTCTAAACAAGTTTTAAAAGAAACAGATACATTGATATATCAGAAGTAAAAACATGGTTCTATTTGTTAAAACGCTGAAACCAGTAGAAATCAAGGCAAGCTACTGTATATAAAGAAGGAGCAAACCCCACACTCACTTGCATTGATGAAGTTACCTGGTTGGGTAATGAGATGTCTGCAAGCAAATAAGCAAGCTCAGAGAGCACCAAGGATTCCACAGTTAAACCTACCTTACACAGAGTTCCTAACAGGCATGTTATGACTTAGAGCTGTAGGCATATAAAGTTCCCTGAGTACCTTGTAACATTTGAAATTGAAGTTCTGTGAACAACCCATCAAACCAAAATGTTAAATAATGCCAAGTATCACTTCAGCCACTTGCAAAAGCATTTAAGAAAAAAAAAACCAGGCAACCTTAGACAGAAATGAGGTAGTGTCAAAAACACAGGAAATATGGACGTGGGTTTTCCATAAACAAGCATTCAGGGTAAATTCTATATAACCCATGATGGAGTAAAATGTACACTCTGAGTTAGCTTATGAAAGCTTTATTAAATTAAAGGAACTTTAATCTAATTACTAACACACACTACATCAAAGTTTCATTAGCCCATGCATAATTGTCCTTAAATGGCTTGGCTTAATAATTAATTGCAAGTGTAGGGTTACAACTCATCAAGCATGTGGTGTCCGGTACTGAGGCTGTTTCAATGTTGCCACAGTGAGACTGAATTACTGAACTTAAGAGGTCACTGCTGAAGATTTGAATAGGTGGGCCAACTTTTCATGAACAGGTCAAGAGGAAGGGCCTGGTGGCTCAGCAGACTAAAAGCATTGTGATTAACACCAGCTGTCTGCAATTACCGTAAGTTCGAATCTCACCAGGCTCAAGGTTGACTCAGCCTTCCATCCTTTCTAAGGTAGGTAAAATGAGGACCCAGTTTGTGGTGGCAATAAGCTGACTTTGTATAAATATACAGAAGTATGAAGGCTATTGCTTAAAGCATTGTAAGCCACCCTGAGTTTCTGGAGAAGGGCGGCATATAAATAAAAAAAAATTTATTTTTTTTAAAAAAAGAGAGATTCAGGCATCAGCTGAAATCCTACAAGTGAGAATTGTCCTATTGATATTGATCAATTGTAACTTTTCAGGTCATCTTTTTACAAATATTGGATTTTCACAATGCCAATCCTCAGTTGTAGCACCCTGAAGAGTATGATTGGAACATAATTTAAGGTAGATATAAGTTCACCTTTTCAGCAGCCTGGTTGGGTCTTAGCAAATGATAGCAATTCCCTCTATGTGTTTAGATTTGGATACTAAGCAGAGTCAGGCCTGGTTAATGTTGGGTTGGGAGGCCTCCAAGGAATAGCAGAGCTGTCTAGACTGTTGACAAGAAAAACCGCATGCCCATGGAGTCACAAGGAGCCTTGGTTCAAAAGAGTGTCTACATCTTATATTTTACCATTTCTATCGTCCCAGTGTGTAATGAATTTTTAAAAAACCAACACGGATCTACGGGAGGAAGAATTTAAAAGCAATTGGAATTCACAGCTCAGACTCTAGGTTAATTATTACATAACTCAAGACCTTACTTCAAGATTTTCAGTTTCTTTTTCATACTCCAAGACTTGTTTCGCAAAGTGGAAATCAGCTTCTTCTTTTCTTCCACAGCTTCTTTCAACTTGCCCAGTTCCTCCTCTGTCATTTCCTCTTCAGAAGTAGAATCTGAGCTTTGGGGGACAGGGAAAGAGAGTCACCAACCATAAGGGTATAAAAAGGATGAGATCTTTCCTGAACATTTATGAGGTCTAGAAGTAGCTATATATTGCTTAACATTACTAGCTTTCTATGTTACATGGTAAATGAATTTCCATTGGCCAAATGAGTAAATTCTCTGTCAGCAGATGTGAAAGTTTTGAATATTGATAACGAACAATGATAATGAAACTAACCTCAAGGATGGGGAGAATAAAATGTATTAATTTATCACATATTGCTTTTCTTAAAAATACATTGCACTTGCAATATTTGCAACTTCCCTTGCAACAAAACAGAAACCGAGCAATCTTGAAGAAATTGAAGCAACATCCTGAAAAATTAATGAGAAAGCCAATTTTCTAATACCTGCTAAAATTCAATTTGGCTGAATTTTAATAGATGTGCCTCCGTCAGTTCTTATCTACGAGCAATGTTGTTTATCTGAGGGATACCAGGAAAAAGGGGACTGCATGACAGCAAATGCATCATTTTCTTCCTCCTATTTTATGCTAAACTTGGACAGCCTTCATGGCTGGAAATTTGAGAAACTGAAGTCTCAGACATATAGAGGGATTTTGATTGGGAAAAGCAGCCTTAACATTTCAAAGTCACATTAAGGGAAAAAGATGTTCTACTAAAATGTATTTCCAACATACACAAATGTAAAAACACAGATGAGCTACTAAAATTAAGAACAAATAGAGACACTACTAATAAGAACTGCATCCACTATCAATACTGTCATGAAAAGTCTATGTCTTTCCTCATATAGTTGAACTATAGCTCCCAGCACCCCTTACCACTAAAATGCTAGTTGCAAGCTCTGGAAGTTGCAGTTCATCCACATCTGGATGGCACATATTCCCTACCTTCCATGAATGCATCAATAGTCCATGAGTCTACCTGATTGCAACTAGGGCCTAAAAAACTGAAGCTGGAATGCAGATGTCCAAGACATATAGACAGGGGTGAAATCCAGCAGGTTCTAGAGAACCGAAAGCGGAAATTTTGAGCAGTTTGGAGAACCGGTATTGGAAATTTTGAATAGTTTGGAGAACTGGCAAATACCACCTCTGGCTGGCTCCAGAGTGGTGTGGGAATGGAGATTTTGCAGTATCCTTCCCCTGGAATGGGATGGGAATGGAGATTTTGCAGTATCCTTCCCCTGGAGTGGGGTGGGAATGGAGATTTTGCAGTATCCTTCCCCTGCCACGCCCACCAAGCCACACCACGCCCGCCAAACCATGCCCACAGAACCGGTAGTAACAAAATTTGGATTTCACCACTGCATACAGAGAAAAATTGTATCCTTCTTCTCACAAAGAGAAACAGAGTAAAATCTTGATAATGAACAACTTTATGCAATTACCATTCTTCCTTACCACTTTAAGCCTGTTAAGGACACCAAACAAGCAGGAACCAGTAACCACAAACCAATAAACAAGTAAAGGTTAGTACAATAAGCTACCATATACTGTATAAACTGCCAGCAAATTTAAGTCTATTCATGATGTTCTTAGCTTGGTAATAAAACATCTGCAGAACATCAACAATTCAGTATTGATCTACACATATTCTCCATGGATATTAGGATCCATGTGATCCTAAATGGCAATAGGAGAGGACAAAACTTTATATGAGAAAGGAGAACCCAGAAAAAACCAGAAGCAGAAACAAGCGTACAAGTGAGACTGCTAGTACGGGCAAAATACTATACAGTAAGAGTTATGTATTTGTCACCTTCAGTAAACAAAGTGATTGCTTAACTACAAGTCTCAGATTGTTTTATAAAGAACAAATACCGGTTAATCTGTTGACTCAGATAATAATAATGCCACCAAGCACTATGAATAAGAAAACAGTACCTTGATTCTTTTTTCTTCTTATCTTGGTTTTTTTTCTTCTTCTTCTCCTTCTTCTTCTCTTTGCTTCTTTTGTCCTCATCCTCTTCATCGTCACCATCATCCCTGGACTCATCCCTAATGTTCTGATTTTCTCTGTTCTTCCTGGTCTTGTGGGCTTCCCCCTCGGATTCACTGCCTTCATTTCCATCTTTCCTCCGACGTCTCCTATATCTTCTCCTGCGTTCTGCAGCCGTCTCTTCTTCATCATCATCCTCTTCCTCGGTTTCATTTTTCTTTCTTTTTGATGCTCTTTTCTTTTGCTCAGACTGTTCTTCTTCATAGAAAGAGAGAAACACTCAGCTTAGTCAGCACAAAAGGAACCTGGTCTCCCTTCTGTCCTTCATCCCAGATATAATTATTATTTTCACAGTACAATCTCATTCCGTGAATGCATTGTTTGGTAGACATTCGTAATACAATGGTTGAAATTTCAAGGGTGATCATTTTCTGACAACTCAGCTTTATTGTCACATATTTTAAACTACAGCATTTCAGTCTGAAACTAGATACTATTGCCAAAATAGCAAATTCTTCATAATTGTATTAGACCGACTAAACTAATATTTTTCTCTAGAAGGATTTATTCAGTGCTCAACTGCATCAAACAGTGCAAAACACTGGTGACATAAGGAATATCTAAAGTATGACTCTGATGACTTTGTTCCCAAACTAAGCAATACATTCTGTATTTACTCAAAACATGGTCAGTACTATAAATGCTGAAAGCGCCTATAATGTTTAGAAATGATTCTCTTCGTTCTCTGCCTTCTTCCCACAATACAGTGACTCACAAGCTACCCAACTGCATTTTAGCTAGGGAGCTGTGAGAACCCAACCCATGTTTATGCTCAATACATCTTGCAAATCCAAAAAATTAAAGTAAAATTAAGTAGCAGATACAGCAGCAGAAATCACAGTGTAAACCAGTTTTAGCTATCTTCCAACATGCTTATAAACTTAAATACTATTTCAGCCTTGTCCAACCAAGAAGCTATCCAAATATGTTGCACTACAAATCCTAATATTCCCCAGCCAGGACTACTGGAATTGATGACACCTTTAGCATCAATACATATTGGAGGTTCAAAGAAGGCTGTGTCTAGAGCTGAAGTTGTTCTCCACAACATAAGTTTTAGAGTAGTTACCTTCTTCACTTTCAGTAGCATTGTCTTCTTCATTGTGCTCTTCAATATCCACTGTGGAGAAAAAACAGAAATCATACACTGAGAAAACTGGGTGATCGATGACATCTTTTTGAAAGAAGAGGATAAATTTCACACATATTAATTGTTATGTACACCTATGAGTTTAGAAGTGGTTTAACTGTGAGCAGAAGATGGAATCAGTAAAATAGGACATGTTCACTTTTACTGGGAATGCCCCATCCATTCCATGGAACAGAGATCAATAAAAGTGGCGAAGAACTGAAACAAGACACTTCAACTGAAGTCCCACTGAGGAAGTCATATAGCCTGGTGATGAAATGTTCAGAAGCTAAACAGCAAGCTCAGAGAACAAACCACCAACAACAGATACAGTACAAGTTTCCCAATCAATCATAAAAGGCTCTCCTCTCTTTTTTGACCAAAAAGTCATAGCCAACCCATAGGTCAGGGACTACAGCTATTCCGTGGGGCTGGGTCAGAGCTAGAGTAAAGTAGGAAAGATACCCTGTTTCACTGGCTGACCTGAATTCTTCCCCATAATGATTGTGGTTTAGCCTAGAGCAGAAGTATCCAAACTTGGCAACTTTAAGACTCGTGGACTTCAACTCCCAGAATCCCCCACCCAAATAGCAGGCTGGCAAATTCTGGCTGCTGAAGTCCATAGGTCTTAGAGTTGTCAAGGTTGATCACACTGGTCTAGAGGGAAGGACTGCCCAGTGAAGTGGGCTCCTCTCTTATTACCCTCATCACTTTGCTAAGTAGTGATGACAGAAGTGGGGAGAAAAGGCTCTTTGCCCATTAGGTCTCTGATTCATGAATCAGCTGGGGGTTGGAAAGTAATTGATGCAGTGAAAAGCCCAATGTAAAGAATTGAACCTTCCGGAGTCAAGAGCAAAATAATACTGGGAAACAGTACCCAGGAACCAGCGGGGAGGCCCCCTACCTCCAGCAATCTAAAGCAGCCAATAGGAGCTGGGGCCCTGATGATGTCGTGAGCACATTACTGTCAAAGTGTTGTAGATCAGGTGTACCACAAAGCTTTTGCCAGAAGAAGAGGGAAAGCATTCTTTGTGACTAAAGCTTTGTGGTCTACCTGATTGAGTTAAAGTCGTGTTTTTCCTCTCTTTTAAGGAAGAGCATGGAAGATCAATGCTGGAGGGGTGAGGTCAAAAGTGTTAAGAATTGAACTTTAGGTTGGTTTGTATGCATTTTTAGAAATTTTGTTTTTGAGCTGATTTTTTAAATTATCCTTCCTGTCATAAAAAAGAAGTGGGAATGGTTCACACCAAGGATGTTACATGCTGTATTTTGTCTAATTGATCTGGAGAACTAATGTCAAGGTGTATTCAGTGGGGAGACTGAGCAAATAACAACTTCTATGAAAAAGCTTAACAAAGAGAGTATAGACCAAAAGCCCTACTGAGGTCCAAAGGAATTTGCAAGCCCTGAAGGTGTGGCTTTTTTTTTGCAAAGAAGTTTACTAATAAGCTAATAATCAAGGCAGAATTGGATCAGGTCTTTTCCACAACCAATGAGGAAAGAGTGAACTCCAAGACGGATAGAATGTTTCCTGCTAATAGATAGATAACAAAGGAATATTTGGTTGAGGAGAGGGAATGATCCTCATGCCAATTCCAAGGCTAACAAAAAAACTTCCCACAGGAGATACAGAAGGAAGCAGCTTGAGCAGGTCTCCGATAGGTTCAAAATATCCAAGAAATGCTGAAGTCACATCACGAAGAAACAGAATTTCCTGCACCAATGACTCAGGAAGAAAGAAGGTTCAATACAAAAAGCCCATGGGTCCAAGGTCAATGGAGAAAGAGAGGAAGGATTGCAGGAAGACGTTTGAGGAATCAGTGAAAACTGTAAGGCTCAGAGAATGAAAGGGGAAAAAGCAGAAGGATTCCCGGGTGCCAGTTCTGCCCTTAGGGAAACTCCTGACCACAATAAGATTCCCCTGTTGCAAAGGAGAAAGAGATTGAATCTTTCTTTGTGATTTTGAGTGGGTGGCGATGGTATAGCCCATCGGACTCTCAGTCTGAATGGAAAAGCCATAAGAGATTAAATTTAAATTGGATCAAAAAAAAAAACAAACCAAGTGCCGAGGGAAAGGGGTACATCTTCTCTTCCTCAAAGGTGCAATCCATACCCAATTCCATACCCATGGCTGCAGTTAAAAATAACAGTGGAGCCCAACCATTCCATGTGGCATTGACTTTGGCACTCAGATTGTTTTAGTTGCACATGTGCAAATTCATCTTTTTCTAATAAAATTTAAGGTGTCTACATTCTTTCAATCATACTATGTTCCATTGCTTTCCCTTTTCTCATCAACTGAAAGAAACCTAGCCCACCTGAAAAATGCAACGGCGCGCGTTTTTGTTAGTTAAAACAAAGATTTGATTTAACAGCATCCTTCCTGCTTTGTTAAACCAAGAGTGGAAGGAATGATACAAATCATGCCGCTGTAAAAAACAGAGCCACATTTTCTAAATTTGACAGCTGAATAAGAGAGGTGGAGGGAGGGAGGGAGGGAGGGAGGGAGGGAGGGAGGGAGAGATGCATACATATATTGTGTGCATCTACAAAGCAGAACTTTTTTTCTAGAAAGTCAGTAATATATTGGCCATTTGGGAGGGAGGATGGGTGGAATTTGGCTATATGCTTTCTGTTGGAAGCAATCATTCGTCTCCCTTTTAGACAATTAAAGTCTTTGCAGTGTTTTGCAACCTTGGCAACTTTATGATGTGTGGACTTCAACTCCCAGGTTTCCCCAGGCAGCATGCTGCTTTAGAGGGATGAGGACAAACACCTTTCAAAAAAAAAATATTTTTTCTGCTGGAATAGGGCATTATCTGTTATTAGCAATAATGCCTTCAGTGGTTGTTCCAGGACAATTCTCTTGGAAGTACTGTATTCTAAAACTAATGGAATGGCTGCACAATGGATTTGAATGAATTCAAGCTTGAGGTTTACGATATGTATTGCAACATACACTAAAGCAGTGAGTTCACCTACATATACCTCTCCGTGCGGAGTCCTTGATGCTCTGAGCTTGGTTGTTTGCTTGCAGACATTGCATTACCCATCTAGTTAATATCATCAATGCAAATTTGTTCTCTATTTATATATAGTAGCTTGCCTTGCCAGTTTTGGTGGATTTTTTTCCTTGACAGTTCTTTGATTAGAATATCATTCATCATTTATCATTCCTACTATTTAAAAAAAGATACTTCCAAATCTCTCCTTCTTCTATCATATAAAAAAACTAATCAAAGAGCAACAGAGAGACTTACTTTTTTAATGGCTCAAGAAGAAAGTTGTAGGCTATAATGATCTCATAAACCACCACCGCAGTTGTGATGGACAGTGATGAGTAGAAATTATTGACATTTCTTTCCTCCCAAAGGTGAAGGGGAGAAGGAAAGAAAAGGACTTGTGAACTTCAACTCCCAGAATTCCCCAGCCACCATGGGTGTCTCAGCATGGCTAGCTGAGGAATTCTGGGAGCTAAACTTCACAAGTCTTAAAATTGCCAAGTTTGGAGACCCCCTGCTCTAGCCCATTCTTGTCAAATGTACTAATTAAGGATGCTCAAAGTTCTGAAGAAGAGACTACATCAGTAGATGTTCCCAAATCTTGTACAAACCAAATTGGTATGAATGTTCGCAAGGGAAAGTTAATATCTACCAATAGACTGAGGGGAGTGGTTTTGGTTAGGAGACACAATATCAGTATCTTTGGGGAAAGGCTAATTGCCACTGCTATTTGTATTACTTCTGCCACTAAATTTATTAAGGGTTTTAGATATAGGGCAGAGCGCTTTGGGGACAATTTGCCAAGATCCAGCTGAAACATGGAGCTAATTCTGAGCCAGCTGTCAAGGAAACAAGGCAAAAGCTAAGGCAGATGAAGTTCTGTTGCAAGGACAAGATTACGGTCTATCTTCTTCTTTGAACTTGGTAAGTAAGACATATAGGAAATTCCGTTGAACCCAGTAAGTATGCAGTCATTATAAGCATGTTTGGTGTTACAGTCAGTTAGTCTCAGATATTTCACAGTTGCAATAAACATTCTGAATTTCAGTTAATGAAGACAAGCCCAGTGTGTTGTTTACCAAAAAAATGAAAGTGAAAAATTAGAGAGAAAAAGAGAAATTCATCTGAGGAATGTGAATGTTATTCTAGACTTTTTAATTAAATTGAGTTTTGGCACAATTTTTAAAGTTTTTCTGATCCTAAAAATCACTGACATTTGTATAAAATGAGCCCATGCTTCAGAAAGAAGAGAATCTAGTACTGAAACAAGAAAATTCAGAACCACACTTCCCCACAATTTATTTTTTGAATTAGCTACATAACATTTACATGACAAAGTATATGTTTTCCTTCAAAGAAATAATTATTATCTAATATAGTATGAACCAATGTTAATTTGAATTATCTTTTTTGTTATTTTATTGCTTTGTATTTTTGAAAAAAATATAAGAGGTGGATAACACACTTGAAAGAATCAAGTACAAGTGATGAAATATGACTGGATAAACAACAAATCTAAAAATGCAAAAAAAAAAGTAAAACATTTCATATCCATTTTCTGTTGAATGTTGAGCTAAAAATGCTTGGTTAAATGCTTGATTTCAATGCTTGAAATCCTTAAAAGAAACTATAGGTTTTACAGAATACATTAAATCAGTGCAATAAATTCTACACAATTCTGCACAATTCTCTATATAAAATTATAATCCAAGAATGGTTCCAAATGAGAATTAAATTCTATGATGTGTCTATTTATTTTTTAAATACAGTTATTCTAAACATTGAAGAAAGTCCCATAATTTAGTTATCTAGACTACCAAAGGGGAAATCAAAAAACTTTTCCAATAAAAGATATATAAAACCTTACAGCCATTAACATATACAGTTTAATTTGGTGTATTTTGAAGGGATATACAGTTTAGTGAAATTTAGTTCCAAATTTGCTCCATTCTACATTAAATTATTTTCCAATACAGCATTAATGTTACAGCAGATGCGATTTATATTAACCATACACAGAGTGGGAAACGATGTAATTAAAATGTATGGTCCAGTTTCTCGTGTATTTTTTTTTCCAGGCAGGGTACATCTTCTTTTCCATAGTAGGCAAAATCCTGATCCCAATTTAGCATAATTAATTTACATGAACAATTTCCTAGAAAACCAACTTGTAATATTATAAAACCAGATGACTTTCAGAGGAAAAATACCCTGCTGATGTTAGCATGCTGGAAAAACTAACATTTCTCCCCATCTCACGACTGCCAAATTGTGTTGTTGTAATACAATATATACAAAGTCATGCCTGTACTGAGACTTCAAGCTGAGCCCAAACTGTTTTTTTTTTTTTTGCTTTCTTCTCCTCTCTTAGATGGAACAGCTGCAGATGCAAAACAAGGAACATGTAGAGTTTTCATAAGCAAAGAGTGAGACCACCAGAATGAAAAGAGAAAGCCAAAAGCCATAGGACCAAAGTAAGCTTCAGAGGCAAAGCAAGTTCTCTCAAAGAGACTTGGTGTCAAAAATGAGTTTTCCCTATAACCTGCCTCACACCAGGATTATGCACCTAAAGACTGCAGGAATAAGATGTATAATTAAAATTGTCATTACCATTACTTGGGGAGGCCGTTGGCTTCTCACGTCTAGGCATGGTGACTGTATTTCACAAGAATGGTTGAGCTGCTGCCTGCATTGGCAATGATCAGGATAAGTAGCTCAAGATAAAGTGTCTCGCATATCAACATAGTTTTGTCTGCCAGTGAAAGGGTCCTACTGCAATTTCATTCTCTGAAATTGAAGAAGGGACTAATTTCCCTGGTCATTCATTTTTCATGAAAGTTTAGTTTATCATTTAAGGGCAGCATAAAAGGGTCAAGAGAGTTGAAGAGTTTCTCTCACCTTGTTTCTTTCCCACTCCCCTTGAACAGAATGAGAATACTACCGTGTTTCCCCGAAAATAAGCCCCTGTTTTATATTTTTTTGAACCCTGAAATAAGCGTTTGGCCCTACTTTTGGGGAGGTCTTATTATTTTGGGGCATGTGGCGCAAGATGGGGCTCCTCTTGCCGTCTTACCTGATTTCCAGCTCTGTCTCCCTAACCCTAACCAGAGGAAATGGCGGGGACTGGCTGCGCATGCGGTTAAATATTTTCAGGGAGGGCTTAATTTCAGGGGAGGGTTTATTTTGGGGGAGGTCTTATTTTTGGGGGAGGTCTTGTTTTCAGGGAAACACAGTACTTCTGCTACGGTAGGAACGTTTTTAGAAGTTGGCATGGAAAGGCGTAGCAGATGATACTGCTAAGAATTTGCCCAAAGGAAGAATCAGAGGAACTCTGAAGGCATTTCCTCACTAACTTATAGTGTCTTCCGGTCACTATGTTCTGCCAAAATAAGAGTCCAGTAATTAGACAGGCTTCATATCACTTAAACAATAGCTGGATGATGCTATAAAGACATTGTAAGTCACTAGTGGTACAAGAATGACACAGAAAAAGTTAGAACAGTGTTTCTCAACCTGTGGTCTGCAGAGTCCTCGGGGGGGACATGATGTCATCACAAGGGACCTGTGGAAGCTTGAAGAAATATTATGATTTAAGTCTTGAGTTAAGTCTTGGTGGTCCGTGGCCACAAAAGATATTTAAAGGGGGTCCCTGGTGATGAAAAGGTTGAGAACCACTGAGCTAGAAGATCATTCATTATGATGATCTTTTTTTAGTGGATTATATCTAGTCCAGCATAATGTCATAAATGCAGTAGTTCTGCAGGTGTATAAAGATCAAAACAGGATTCCAGGTCAGTGAAAGAGCAGATATTCTACATACATATATAATGAGTTAAAAAGAGCCATCGATGGAATTGTTTTCCTAAGATCCAGTGATGTTATCTTAATTTGGTGCTCTCCGAAGGGACTGACATTGCAATCCAGAATTCCCAGCTGGTAGCACATCTGTCGGGTTCTGAAAGGCTGCTTTGGGAATGCCACCAGACAAGGTAGGCAATATGGCAAAGATGCACAAATGTGTGGCTATACTACAACTCTCAGATCCCTCAGCCATACTGGCAAAGCTGTTTAGAGTCATCTGCTGCCAACATCTAGGGGATTACATATTCCCAATCCAGCAGTACTCAGAGACAACAGCCTGACTCAATATAAAACAGTTGACTGAGTTTCATTCCCCACAGACCAGACTGGCAGTTTTGTATTCTTCCAGAGAGATTCAGAGCAAAGCCAGTGTATTAATGAAGCTGATCATGATTTAACTAGGACAACACATTTAAGGTTCCTAAGTAACCTACACAAGCATATTGAAACAGCAAAAAACCCAAGTAAAATTGGAATTTTATTTGATTCATTTTGATTTTGCCAAAATAAACCTTTTTTTCCCACAGGAAAGAAAAAAATTCTTAAAAAAATAGCAAACAGTAATAAAGGCAGGATATAAAAAAATGAATAAATAAATAAATAGCAAAACTAAAAGATCAATCTATTAAGGAAAAATATATTTTGAATGCTAAAGTCTTAAAAAAAATAAACTAGTATATATTATACTAGTATATATATATATTAGCAAAAAAAATAGCCAAAAAAAATCCAATTTCACTAGAATTTGATACAGTGTCAAACATCTTTATTTCATGCTGATGCATATTTTTGATAGCTGACTTATAACTAAAATCTAAGTCCTATAAAAAAGTACAGCATATTACTATAATGATCCAGCGACAGTCATTTGTGAAGTACAAATAGTTCTAAGATTATACTTCCTCACACCTTTATTTCACCTCAAAATAACAAAGGCCACTTCTGGATTAGGCAAAAGAACATTAATTCAACTCTAGAAACTAGTTAGCAACAATTCTCTAAATTACAGAATAGGTTCTGCAACCAGTTATACTATATTATAAATGTTCGATTTCTTTAAAGGATTAGGTTCTACCTTCCTGTGAGAATGTTTCTAGGTGAAATATAATAGTACAAAACTAAAATGACAATTGACAGTCTGATAAAATATAGAATATAGAAAAGCATCTTTCTTTTCAACTTCAAAAGTGTGAGACATCTTAAAGCAGATTATGCAGTCTTAACATGTAAGAGTCAATAGCAGCTGGGGAGAAGAAAAAAATTGCAGTTCAGTGGTCTGGACAACAGGCCACACTTTAATCCAACATTCAAAGGAAAGCAAAGATGATGCTAGATAAGTCCATGGGAGAAAATTTCACACATATGGTGATGTTTACAAATTATTTCCTGCTGCAGTAGCATCAGCCTATCTTTGGCAAGTGGGATTTCTTCAGGAATAGCCTTCAGTGAAGACCACAAGTGGATAGGGTCATATGGATAGAGGCAGTCTAGTATAGATAGTCCTTAATTTACAACAGTTCATTTAGTGACTGTTCGAAGCTACAAAGGCACTGAAAAGAGTGACTTATTTATTTATTTGTTTGTTTGTTTATTGAATTTATATTGCCACCTATTTGCACATAGTGACTCAAGGCGGTTTACAGAATATAAAATATCATTTAAAACAATAAAATTAATAAAAAAAGAATCAAATAAATTAATATAATATAATAAAATCACCACCCACCCCAGTGACAGCAGATACACGAGCCATTTAATGGGCTCCATCCTGCTCTGGGTTTCCCAGGCCCACTGCCAGAACCAGGTCTTCAGTGCCTTCTGGAAGAGTGTTAGAGTGTGGGCCATTCTAATCTCTGGGGGAATGATGTTTCAGAAAGAGGAAGCCACCACAGAGAAGGCCCTTCTTCTAGGTCCCACCAGGTGTATCTCCCTAGGGGACCCGCAACATTCCCTGCCTCCCTGCTCTGATGGTTGGGTAGATGTGATCGTCAAGAGACAGTCCCTCAGATAACCTGGTCCCAGCTTATGACCATTTTTCACACTTACAGCATTTTTCACACTTACAAGGGATGCTGTTACAGACTGTTACAGCATCCCCATGGTCAAGTGATCAAAAGTCAGATGCTTGGCAACTGACTCATATTTACGACAGTTGCTTTGTCCCAGGTTCATGCAATCAACTGACAAGTGAAGTCAATTGGGAAGCCAGATTCACTTAACAACCGTGTTACTAACTTAACAAGTGTGGTGATTCACTTAACAACTGTGGCAAGAAAAGTCATAAAACGGGACAAAAATAATTTGACAAATGTTTCTCTTAGCAACAGAAATTTGGGGCTCAATTGAGGTTGTAAGTCAAGGACTGTAATAGGAATCAAAGAAGGTCTAGCTCTGATTTCCTCCTTCTGAGTTGGGAGAAGAGGAACTTGAGAAAAAGAGAGAAGAGCAAGCAAAAAATATTTTTTTTAATTAAATGTCATTTACTGAACACATGTCCAGCAGGTGTTACAGTTATAACCAAGGCCAACAGGATAAAAAGATAAGGAAAGCAGAACACACTGTCCTTTGACTATTAGTAATCATTAAGATAATAAGCAGACTCAGGAATTACCTTGACTTACCAAGGTTGAGCTCCAGCGTCGGTACAATGGAACTTGTGCCTGAAATATGTTAATTAAAATTAAAGGAGTAATAATTAAAAAGAGAGGAGTAAGTGATCTGGAGATGCAGAGAGATTTTTTTAAACATTTCCCACACATACTCAGTGTTAAAGAGCAGATGGTATGGCAAGATATTTTTATTTGCGGCTAAAAAATGTTAACACAAATAAAAACAAAAGGTATGGTATACATATGTAAAAGCCATTAAAACTAACAAGGAAAAAGACTAAATCAAGTACATACTCCAGACACAATAATAATTACATCTAGACAGAAATTGCTACAGCTCACTTTTTAAATAATAAACTGAATCCTGACAACATGGAACCACATTGTCCAGTCTCTCCTTCAAAGTGATAAAGAGTCAACCCGAGCAGGGTTACATTTCATCAAACCAGGCTTGAATATATGATCCACAATTGTCTCTTTCAGAACACATAATGAACTTTTTGGCAACAGTCCAGGCTTGCTGGACTGGTTCTTCATAAATACCTAAATTCCAAATTTGTGGAATATAATTCAACAACTTCAACAATTTGTGGAATATAATTCAACAATATAATTCAACAACTCCTCAGGGAGAAGGGTGGTATACAAATTCAAAATAAAATAAAAAAATAAAAATAAAAACAACTCACGGACATATTTAAATCATAATTTCATTCTAAGATCCAGTTTCAAGATAGTAAGACTATCCAATCAATAAGGATCTACCAGGAGAACCAATCAGGTATAGTGGTCAAAGTCCCACTTTAAGTACAACACCAGCTGGGTGACTTTGGGTCACTTCCTTTCCCTCAGCCCTAGAAAATAGGCAATGGCCAGCCACTTCTAAAACCATTGCCAAAATACTGAAGGGACTAATCCAGGCAGTTACCAGGAGTCAACACTGAGTTGAAGGCACCAAACAACAACAACAACAACAACAACAAAAAGAATCTGCCAAAAGACAAAACTAACGTCTCTGCTTTCAAATTTATTCTATTTTCAAAATAAGATCAACAACCAACATTTTTAGACATCATTGAGGAGCCCACAAATTTTTAAAAAGTATTTTCTTAAAATAAACTAATCTGTCATTAAAACAGAATTGTTGGTTTAGTTCCTTTTTAAAAAAAATAATAATAATCTGTCTTTAATATGTTCAAAATCAAAGTGGTTTCCTAGGCAACCAGCTTGTCTGGTCCAAACAGAGAGCAGAACCAATGTTTTAATGGATCTGGTGTCATTCTACTTTTTCTAATCTTTCAAAAATTGTAATAGTAGCTTTAAGAGTCAGCTGACTAAATAGAATTATTTCCTTCAGTTCATACTTTCCAAGCCAAAACAAAAAATTACCCATCATTTAAAATGTATAGATTATTTTTAAAAAGGTCAGTTTTTCATAAGAACAGGATTCAGCGTTTAAATCCCTACCCAATTCTTGCCCAAATTTTAAATTCTTATTGCAAAACAATAACTTTCCAATTGGGCCTTCCATGGTGATCATCAATATAATTTTAGTTCCAAAACAATGCAGAAGTTAGCAGATAGGCTCAACTAATAACTAAAAATCAGGAAAAGTAAAACATGTGTCTTATATGAAAAGCCCTGGAGTTTTACCATTTTAAAGGAAAAGTCTTGGAGATTTACCATTCCATAAAAATTAATATCAGTAATTTACCAATTTGTTAGAAGTATCTAATATAGATGTCCCTTTTGGAATACTCTTGGATTTTATGACATATTTTGTGGCAGTCATGAAGCAAACGTGGTAGTCGTAAAGCAAACACCACAGTTGTTAAGTGAATCCATTGCCTTCTTTGCCAGAAACCAGAAGTAAATGCCAGTTTCCAGCAAAATTGTTATAAATTGCAGTCACGTGATTTCAGGAAACTGCAAATGGTCACCAATGCAGGCCAGTTGCCAAGTGTTCAAATCGAGGACTATTTGCATAAAATCCTTGTTGAGTTCTAGACATCTTTAATCCCTGTTTATATAGGTAAAATAATCTCATTAATCTCAAGAAGAACTAGAATAATAAAATTTAATCTAAAAATATACTTTGATAGAATTCTGTTTTGCTTCTGGTGCCTATTACAGAAATCTAATTAGTACTATTTCAAAGGTTTACTCTATTTCTTTCTTTATTGTTTATATATCATATTTAGAAACTCCCCATCTCCCTCATAGAGCAACTCTGGGCAGCATACAAATAGACATAAAAACATAAAAGCTATATATGGACTTTATAAGAAGCAGTTTTAAAAAAGAGTTATATGGTTTTAGTTTACAATTCCAACAAGGAATGGCTATTTTATATTTCTTGGGAAATATTGCTTTCTATTGCTGTAGTATTCTAAAGCTCCTTCTCCCTCACTAATTTAGAAATAACCACTTCATATAACAATAGTTATTTTATGAACTGTGTCATTCTTTTATTATAAAGTGCCCTTGAAGAGCACTCGGAGGCTCCAACTGGTCCAGAATGTGGCCGCGCGGGTGGTTATGGGCGCAACTCATTGCGCCCACGTGACACCTCTCCTGCGCGAGCTGCACTGGCTCCCAGTGGTCTTCCGGGTGCGATTCAAGGTGTTGGTTACCACCTTTAAAGCGCTCCATGGCATAGGACCCAGGTACCTTCGAGGCTATTGGTGACTACTGCCACCAATAGCCTCCCACCGACCAGTCCGCTCCCACAGAGAGGGTCTCCTCAGGGTGCCATTGGCCAAGTTATGTCGGCTGGCGATACCCAGGGGGAGGGCCTTCTCTGTGGGAGCCCCAGCCCTGTGGAATGAACTGCCCCCGGAAATACGTAAGATCTCCGACCTCCGGGTGTTTCGCTGCGCACTGAAGACCCTGTTGTTCCGCCAGGCCGGGCTATCAACATAATAATTTTAAACTGGGGTATTTTAAATTTCTGGGATTTTAATTTGAGCCTAATCTATTTAATGATTTTAAATTTTAATCGTTGTTTTGTTTTGTGTTTTTAGATAGGCTGTACACCGCCCTGAGTCCTTCGGGAGAAGGGCGGTATAGAAATAAAATTATTATTATTATTATTATTATTATTATTATTATTATTATTATTATTATTATTATTATTATTATTATTATTATTATTATTAACTTCTGGAATAGAATCATCCTTTCTCCAACCATTCTATGACAAACCTCTCTTGTACTCTAATTTGGCCCTCTGTAAGGAATCATGGAAATGTAGAAATCCTTTAGCATTTCTGTTAACACTGAGTATGTTTGTAGTATCGCTTTCCCACACTTTGCTGATTCACTTCTTCTCTGCCTTAATTTCATTTCTAACCTCACGCAGATATTGATTGCGTGAACTTGGAAAGAAATTTGGCAGCAACCCGAAAACCAGGAGGTGGCACTAATTGCTGCTGTGGCCATGAAATAATCTTGCAATTCAATTCTCCATGTGGTGACTCGGAAAGACGGGAGCTGTATCTCAACATTCTGGAAAGTGATGGGTCACGCACCGGTCTGTATCTATTCGGGACACAGTCAGGGCTTCTATTTTGAACTCCAAGGCTCTTTCAGTTCCATTTGAAGTTGTCAACTGCAGAGAGCCAGGGAGATGACCTTTGAGAAGGAATCCAGAAACTGTTAGGGAAACATCAGGTGCAGAAAAAACATGTGCTAACTCCAAAGAGATGGGAAAGAGTTGTTATTCCACCACCCAAGAGAGAGAGAGAAGGGAAGACATGGGACAGACATGCAAGAATCTGTTATTATAGCCTTTATCCATAAAATACAGGTAGTCCTTGACTTACAACCCTTTGTTTAGTGACCATTTGAAGTTATGACAATTTTTCACACTTACGACCGTGGCAGCATCCCCATGGTCACGTTGATCAAAATTTTTGATGCTTGACAACTTGTTCATATTTATGACAGTTGCAGTGACCCAGAATCATGTGATGTGATCACCTTTTGCGACCCTGTGGCAAGCAAAGTCAATGGGGAAGCCAAAATCATTTAACAACCATGTTACTAACTGACCAACTTGACAACTGCAGTGATTCACTTACATCCGTGGCAAGAAAAGTCGTAAAATGGGGCAAAACTCATTTAACAACTGTCTCGCTTAGCAACAAAAATTTGGGACGTAGTTGTGTTCATAAATCATAGGCTACCTGTATTTCCTGTGGAGCTGTTTCCTGACCTGGTTTACCTAGAAGGATTGAGATTAACAGTATGTACATGGTAGAGGTTTTTCATTATTACTATTTTGTCCTGCTCTGATCATTTAGTTAAAATTGTTAAATAAGCATGGTGGAGAAGGGTGATTCATTAACTGTCCAACTTGAAAAAAAGAATACTGTTCCCAGAGATGAAGTGCACATATGTTCTTGCTACACAATTGAGAGAGATCCCTGAACTTTAATCACTTCAAAACAAGGTTGTAGTGAAAAACATCACCAATATCTCTCTGTGTCAAAGCAACTTTGGAACGGTCTCCTCTGTTCACTGGATTTTAGAGAAAGTGACCTTGTTTATATTTAATATGTCAGAGATCAGATTTCAGCCAGTACTTCTCGAATGTGCTTCTGGCATCTTACCTTAAAAACAAAACAAATAAAATGCATACTTATGCTGGGTTATGACAAACAGATATTTGCAGCTGATCTAAAACTCCAGTGTTGCTCCACAGTGTTTATTTAATGTTCCTGACTATTAAATTTTTTTTAAAAAAACAACCCTCGAGGAGAATCCATCTGGGCCATAAGGTAGTTAAGTTGGAGATTATGATCAGCATTCTTAAAGCGAGAGTCTCTTCTGTCACTCTCTGGACAGCTTTCAATAAGTAAGAAGGCCAACATCTCCAGTTACTTCTTTCTGATGTATGGGAAGAATGGATGACACTGAAAGGTGTCTGAAAGACATAAGAGCCAATCATTACATTAAGCTGAGACAAGTGGAATAAAACCTGTCACCACAAAGCCACCACAAATAGAATCAAATAATAGAATAATTTGTGGCAACATGCAGTTGACCTGTCTGAATTCAAAAGCTATGTAGGTCAGGCGTCATTAGTACTTTGATGAGAAAGCTTCAGAGAATTCCAAAGTCACAGATCAGATTGAGAATTGCCACTTTTTCATTCTGAGAACTTGAAAGTTTTAGGCAGGTGTGTCTGACTCATGGCCCACTGGCTGCATGCAGCCATGGACACCTAGTAATACAGCCCCACAAGGTCGTAAACTTTTAACATTATTATATGATGTATGTATGTATGTATGTATGTATGTATGTATGTATGTATGTACACCCATGATTTAGAGTACATTAATAATAAATGAAAGCCAATATTTTTCTTTGGGGTGGGAGGAAATGACTGTAATTTTGCCCAATGAAAAACAATGTTCCATTTATGGTGTACTAGGTCTAACTCAGCAAACTGGAAATTAATCAGGAGCTAAGCCCACCTTCTTGATGATCTATGATGGGATGAGAAGGCACAGACTAGATTTTACTAGTTCTCCCTTCGTATAAATGAGATAGGCAGGGAGGATTTTGGAGGAAACAGAAGTGGACCTCTCAGCATATCTTAGGAATCCTATCAGGAGTATCAGTGGAGGGAAGGTCAAAGAAATTAAGATGATGGACAAAGCCGCAATCCTTGTAGATGGGTGCAAGATTTTTTTTAATTTTTTTTTATTTAAGAAAATTGAAATGGCTGCCTAACTTACTCTCAATGACTCCTGGTGGCTTACAAGGATAAAAACCCATTGTAAAAACAATAAAAAAGCAACAACTCCTCACCCCCTGGTGACAACAATCAAATGAGCCATTTGATGGGCTCCATTCTATTCTGAGGTCTCCAGGTCCATTGGCAAAACTATATTTTCAGGGCCTTATGAAAGAGTGTATTAATCTGATCTCTGCGGGGATGATGTTCTGTAACAGGGGTGTCAAACTGGCAGCCCATGGGCCGGATGCGTCATGCGCAGACCACGGCCACCCCAGCTCCGCAAATAGGAAAAACATCGTGAAACATTGCATGACGGCAATATGACGCAGCGAGTTTGACCCCCCTGTTCTATAGGAAGGGAGCCACCATGAAGAAGGCCCTTCTTCTTGGTTCTGCCAAATGAACTTCCGTAGGACAGGGGACCTGTAACATTTCCTGCCTCCCGGCTTTATTGGGAATTAGTATTATTAATGTACATAAAAAGGAGAGGAGCTTCAATCACATGGCCGTAACTGCCATCCTGACTTTTTTATAGCCTACTCCTGCGGATCCCCCTGGCAACTGTAGTGCCATACCAAAATTAGGGTTTGCCACAGTTTACCTTTAACCCTTACCTTAAGGAATACTAACGTACTTGCTTTTAAGGTACCTTCTATCTAGAAACTGGCTAGAAACTGTCTGTATATTATGACACTTAATCTAACTTTCTTGGCTTAGTTTTTGGCATGAGTGAGAGGGTGGAAACCATGGGCCCTGAGTCAGAACGTCTTTTTAATTGAAAGGAATTGTCAAAGGTTGTCAGGTATACTTTAGCGCAGGGGTAAGCAACTATGGTCCCTTTACAACTTGTGGACTTTTAACTCCCAGAATTCCTGAGCCAACATGTCAGGTCATAATTGCCCACCCCTGTTTTAATGAGTCCCCTTATTAAAGTCATTTGTCGTTGTCTCTGCAGGCCAGTCCCCATCATGTTACCAGGTCAGTTTCCAAGTAGCCAAGGGTGGCCTTCCCACATTCCTAATTAAAAATCAATTTGTTATGAATACTCTATTAAAACTGACCCATTCTGGTTGCCCCTCCAGAGAAGTCTGACGCTGAAGCATGGAGAAACTGAAAGGGCATTGAGTGAAACCACACTGTGCTTTTCTCTGATATGTGCGGGGGAGTTGGGCCTTTTTTGCATAAGAAATGTTGACATTTTACAAGGGGGGAAAAAAATCAACCCTTTTTCCTGTGAATTGGAATGTAATTGTGCATCCATATTGTTTTAGTATCTCCTCAGATAATTTGTTTCTATATCCTAGGGATGAAACTAGGAGAAACATCTCATCTGATCGGTATACTCTGTTTAGGCCTTCTAGCCTTTGTGGGAAAAGAAGACAAATTCCACTTTCTGCGCTGCCTTCTCCATGGCATTCCTTTGGCATCATATTCTTCTTCACTCCTAAATCAGAACAACTTTGCCTCAGAATTCCATTTTCCCCATTCTCTTATTTGCATCAGAGAGTTTAGCCGGGGGGAAAAACTAGATAGAGAAATGTTAGGGAATGAAACATGTGGGTGGTATTGGTGTACACCCTTTTCATAGCTGAATTAAAAAGATCTAGATCTTCCATTGCTAGCTAAATGAGGTTTTCCTGAAAGACATCTTTCAGGAAAGACTGCTTATCTATTGAAGAGCAGCTTGTCTGCTTATTCTTATTTATATTGTTTCTAATGCTCCATCATTCTGGGCAGCTTACAATTAAGGATTTTTAAAAATCACAAAACTCAAAGAAGGAAACACAAAAGGCGCCCCACACAAGATACAACCAAAAAGAAACCCCTATTCAATCCATAGATCCATAGATTATCTTTAATAATCATAATAGTCTTTAATAGTTTCTCAGTCATCATTACAGGTAGTCCTTGTATATACGGACTTGCGATTTATACAAGGTATAAAATGGTTTGTCGTGTATGTGGCTGCTTGAGGGCTCCTGGATTGGAGCTGAAAGGAGAAAGGGAAGCAGTATGCTCTCTCCCATATTGGGGTAGACCAGGTGCTTCAATAGAAGAAGAAAAAACACACACACACACACACATATATAAGGTTTTGTTTATTTCTAATCCTAAATATTAAATAAATGGCAGATAATCCATTTATCATGCAGATTAAAAGGGTGAGACAGTGTTAATTGCACACACACAGAGATAGATAGATAGATAGATAGATAGATAGATAGATAGATAGATAGATAGATAGACAGACAGACAGATAGCGATATATATGTGTGTGTATACACACACACACACACTCTGCTTTGACGTTTTTTGCAATTTAAAAGTATCTCACCCTTTTAATCTGCATGTTAAATGGATTATCTGCTGCCATCCATTTAATATTTAACATTAAAAATAAACAAAATCTCAGTTGTAAAGTTTCTAAAACTTCAAAATCACTTGCTTCCCACTTGCAGGAAACGTTAGGGAGAAGAGAAGAGGTGCCATTAATAGAATTTTACTGTGTAATCCTTCTGCAGGGTTTATGAGAGGTGAAGGGGTGGTTCCTATGAGCGCTATGAAAAAATGGTGGGAACTCTATTCATGCAACATGACACCCATCCAAGGAGAAGGCAACTCTAAAGTGTTTACACACACTGACTCACAACTGTCTCTCCAGTTTTGCGATAAATATAGCCCAGAGCTGAGGTGCACATGATTCACTGCGTGGCAGCAAATCCAGGAACAAGCTCTCCTTTTCTAAAAAGCCATGAATCAAAGGGGATTGCCTAATGAAGGTAGCAATTAGGAACAGCCAGGTTTGCAGCAGAGAGAGAGGGGGAGTAAAGGAAGCAACTGGATAGTGGTTGATACTCCTATTTCTCAACCGCCTTGGCCAACTATTTCCAAATGCACCTGCCCCTGGGGCTTCCTAAAACACCTCCTCACTGATTTAAAAAAAGCAAGAGGAATGACCTTAGCTGACCTGCTGGGACTACTTTTTTTTTTTAACTGATTGTTTTTCTGATGTGTCAAGACTGTAACTCACAATATTCCCTCCATAATTAGAACCTCACCTTTCCTCCACTCAACTCTAGGGACTATGCAAAAACCATAACAGTTGTACATTGTAGACAAACGCCATCAGATCTTCTCAGGGAAAGATGAAGCAAGGGAGGGGGTCCTTGGTGCTCTCTGAGCTGGGTGGTCTTCTTGGAGACGTTTCATTACCCAAACTAGGTAACATCATCAGTGCTAATAGGGAGTGGGGTTTGCTCTCGATTTACATATCCCAGTCAGGGGTGGGCTGCTGGGGGTTCGCAGGGGTTTGGGAGAATTCTGTGCAGTTCAGAGAACCCCCAAATCCCACTCCTGGATGGCCCCGCCCCGCCCCTCCCAGGAGTCCCCACACGACCTGTTTTGAATGAAGGTAAGTGCAGGGTGCGCGCAGAAGCTCGAGAGGGTGAAAAACAGGCCTACTGGAAGTTCAGGAAGGCTGGAAATGGGCCCATTTCCAGCCTCCAGAGGGCCTGGGGAGGCCGTTTTCGCCCTCCTGGAGGCTCGAGGAAAGCATCTGGAGCCTGGGGAGGGCAAAAACGCCCCCCCCACCATGGTGCAGGAGGCCGACTAGGCCACGACCCCCATGGCCACGACCACCCAGCAACCGAACAGAGAACCCCTTGCTAAAATTTTTGAAGCCCACCCTGATCCCAGTGGCTTGCACTCAAGGTGAAATGGTCTTTCAAATACAGTTGCTTAAAGCCTGCTTCCCAGAAAGACCTGAAGTTATACATCCTTCTTTTTTTTTTATTAAAGAGTTTTACAAAAAAAAATTTTTTTACAAATATTTCCCCCTCCCCCCTCCCTTCCTTACCCCCCCCACCCCCCCTGAACTTCCCAGAATAAAATACAGGGTATAACAATTTATTTATTTATTTATTGAATTTATATCCCGCCCTTCTCCCCGAAGGGACTCAGTGAGGTGAACAGCCGAAAATTAAAATAACATACAATATAAAAGTTAAGATAACTAAAAATAAATTAAATTAATCGGCCTCCCAATTTAAAACCCCAAGCTATACAATTAAAAAACTAACCCATAAAACCTATTCAGGCCAGGCCGGCTTGCTGAAATAAAAACGTCTTCAGGGCCTTACAGAAAGTGCGGAGATCCGGGATCAGCCATATTCCGGGAGGTAGCTCATTCCAGAGGGCGGGTGCTCCCACAGAAAAGGCTTTCCCCCTGGGGGCCGCCAGCCGACATTGCTTGACCGACGGCACCCTGAGGAGGCCCTTTCTGTGAGAGCGTATTGGCCGGTGGGAGGTTATCGGTAGCAGAAGGTGGTCTCGTAAATACCCTGGCCCTAGTATATGATTGACAATCATATACTAAACTAAGCTAACTATCTATGGATTCCTATCCCCCCCCTTCACACTTTAACCCCCCTTTTACTCAGCTAAATATGAATACTCATAATTTTTCTATTCATTCATAAGTTATTTGATACTTTTTAGTCCGATATTTGTTTTGAATATAATCATCCATCTTCTCCATTCCGATATATATCTTTCTTGTGAATAATCTTTCAAATAAGCTGAAATTTTCGCCATTTCTGCTAAGTTCGCTACTTTTAATGTCGATTCTTCAATAGTAGGCAAATCTTCCTTCCAATATTGCGCCATGTTATGCATCCTTCTTTGAGCCAAGGAACAATCCAATTCAGTATGCCTACTGGTGATCAGAAATAAGTTTAGAATATTCAAATAAGTGTCGGTTTCACAGAGAAGAGTCTTTGGCTCCTATTGGTTTCACAGTCGCTTGTTCTTTTACATCATCAGTTCACATAGTCACACCCCTTTCTGGAAGGACCTCCTAAAGCCAAATGTTGATAAGTCGTTTTCATGACTCACCTAAATTTCTGTCTCAATCTGAGACACACCTTTCATAACGCAGTTGTCAATGAAACTACCTGAAACAAAAAATTCCTTTTTACCTGCAACAGGAATCACTGAAAACAAGGCCCAAAAGTCTATAATGCTTACAACAATGGGGCTTAAAATTAGCATTTCTTTTCACAAAACAAATCTATCAGGGAGATGGGACATATCTGTATGTTAGATGCAAGCTTCAAGGCCATTTGCCCCAGAAGCTAATACAACTTTAACATGACAGAGTTGAAGCAGGACAGATATTAAGTTAACAGGCAAATTCCTGCTCAATGAAGAGTGGGAAAATACAGGAAGTCTTCGGCTTACAACAGCTTGTTTAGTGACTGTTCAAAGTTACAACGGCACTGAAAAAAAGGAACTTATTAACGTTTTTCACACTTATGACAATTGCAACATCTCCATGGTCACTTGATCAAAATTCAGATGCTTGGCAACTGACTCATATTTATGACAGTTGCAATGTCCTGGGGTCCTGTGATCACCTTTTGCGACCTTCTGATGAGCAAAGTCAATTGGGACACCAGATTAATTTAACAACCGTATTATTAATTTTACAACTGCAGTGATTCACTTAACAACTGTGGCAAGAAAGGTCATAAAATGGGACAAAATTCACTTAACAAATGTCTCACTTCACAACAGAAATTTTGGGCTCAATTGTGGTCATAAGTCAAGGACTACCTGTAGCTTGTAATTTGTTCAAAAGTTTTCCCAAATCATTGGAAAAATTGACACCACTATATGCAGCTGTTGGGCCTTGGTTTATTAAACTAGACAGCTTTATTCTACTTTTTTTTTTTTTTTTTAAATTTGATTTATATGCCGCCCTTCTCCGGAGACTCAGGGCGGCTTACAATGTTTTAAGCAATAGCCTTCATTCTTTTGTATATTTTATACAAAGTCAGCTTATTGCCCCCACAAACTGGGTCCTCATTTCACCTACCTTAGAAAGGATGGAAGGCTGAGTCAACCTTGAGCCTTGGAGAGATTCGAACCAGCAGAAATTGCAGGCAGCTGTGTTAATAACAGGGTGCACTAAACCCTTGTACTATCCTTTTAAACAACAGGGAGCCCAGAAAGCAATTATTAAGCTGTAATAATATTAGTAATTATAACAATTATAACTTGCAATAAAATATTTTGCCTAAAATATATATTGGCGTAGCATAGTCCATAAAAACTTCACTTTCTCTATTGAAGCTGTCCAGATCAGGAAACAGGCTGACTGGAAAACTAGAACTAAGCTTTATTGAGATAGATTATGTTAACAGAACTTTGCAAGTCTGTTTTTCTTCCCTTCCCTTTATACCTCGGTGAATCAGGAGGAGCCAGTTTGACTCTCTTCCTAAAATCGCCTCCTTCCCCAGGCTTAAGGAATGCTTCTGCCATTCTGTTTTTGTAACAGCTTCTGAATATCCTCCCCAAGGCCATCTTCAAGGCCCTCTGTACCAACTTTGACCCAAGCTTTCCTCCTGTAGGCAAAGAAAAACCTAGGTCAGAGTCATAAACTACAGATTCATTCCTTCCCTCCCCAGTTAGCTACTCCACGAGATCACTAGACAAGTCCTGCATTGCAGAGACAAAAGACACAGCCATATGTTCCATAACTCCTCTTTCCCTGGCAAGTCCTGCATTCCAGAAGTAAATGGAGTTGTAGACCCTTCCTTCCACCCAGGCCGTACCTTTGGCTGCTCGTGGGAACCCATCATGCTGGGAAACATAGACTCATCTTCCATAAAGAGTAAGGAAGATGACATTGATGGAGATCAGATCACATACATGGAATTTCCCTCAAAATTGTAGAATTGTTGTACAGGAGATGGAGTGTGGAAATCTCTTACATTTTCCCATGATTTCTCTGGTGCTATATGGCCTTTTCCAATGACTCAGATACTCCAGTAATTTCTCTAATTTCTCCTTGAGACTAGAATCCAGAACAGTTTCCAGTCTATATTCTTCTTCTCCAACCAGCAGAGGGCAAAGTGGAGCTGTCCTAAAGCCTATGTTGTCCTCCACACAAGTAGTGATTGATGGAAAACAGGATGAAACTTCATTGGTGCAGGCAACTGCAGATGAAAGGCCACTGGGTTTATTTGCTCAACCACTGGAAAGGTGCTTACTGCAATGAACTTTGAGTCCAGCTTTTTAGAGGATTAGTGAGAAGTCCAAAACTTTGTTGAAAGTCTATGGAGATTCTTTGTTGAACGTCACACTAAATTTCTGCAATATTGGCCACACTCTTGTGGTCACTTATATACACCTTTTTACCAAAACTTTTAGAGGTGCTGACTAGTCTGCCTCTCCTGCAGGAAGTCTCAGGCATAAGAAACTGCAGATGCAGGAGTTCTAGACAGCAAAATGTAGGAGGAGAAACCATGTTGCCTAAAAAGGAGACATGCTGATGAGTTGTGGTAGGGAAATTTCACATTAGGCAACAGTTCAGTCCAATGTCTTGTTAATAATTAACAGAACACCATAGATGTCATCATAGAATCTGCCTTACATGTTCCTTCTGACATTGGGAGCCAGATATTGAAACTATGACTTCGGTGTTTAATAACTGGAAGAGAGCCTTCCAAACCTGGGAAATAAATTGACAGCAGCTGATGGATCACAGAGATGGTTCCCTAGGTTTGTGTATCTAAAAATATGATCTAACAAAAGTTATGCTGTTTCCTGAGCTGACAGGAGGCCCTTGCAAGGAAGGAAACAAGCAATCTTTGTAAACTAATCCACAGTTACTAGAATGCTAATACGGGGAGCAGATTAGTAATAAGATCCACTGATACACAGTCCCAGGGATGGGGAATTCAGAAGCTACAGCAAGCCAGCTGGCTTTCTGGGCATAGCCTCTGCTTGGCAACAAAATGACAGGATGAAATTTAGTCCCTGACATCTACCCTCAGCTTTGGTCACCAGGGCTGTCTAACAACCCAATACAGGGTTTTAAACACTCTTTCTAAGGCAGAGTTATGACACTTCTTCCCATAAAGGAGGTGGGGCAGCCGACCCTCCTCCAAAGTGAAAGGTGAATAATCAGTCTATGGAGGACCTGGAGGTCCTCCATAATGCCCTGGCATAATCATCTTGTTACTGCTCGAACCCAATCTCATCTACGAAATCCAGTCTGGCTCCAATTTTTCTGGAGGTTCTGACCTTGAGAGAGAAAAGCAAAGCTGCAGAGTTGTAATAATGTGATGAAGGACGTGAGTAGGGAAGATCATATTCAGGTTTATGCAGTATAGCATCTGGAACTTGCTTTGTGAGCCAGATAAACACAAGAAATTACAAAACAGGAGAGAAAATATGCCCATCTGATCTGTCAAGAAATGAGAGATTGTGTTAGAATGACTGTAGGAATTGGGTATGTCTAGTTTAATGAACAGAAGGACTAGGGGTGACATGATAGCAGTCCAATATCTAAGGGGCTGCCACAAAGAAGACGGGGGTCAACCTATTCTCCAAAGCACCTGAAGGCAGAACAAGAAACAATGGATGGAAATTAATCAAGGAGAGAACCAACCTAGAATTTAGGAGAAACTTCCTGACTGTTACAGTAGAACAATTCATCAGTTGAACGAGTTGCCTCCAGAAGCTGTGGATGTTCCATCACTGAAGATTTTTAAGAAGAGCTTGGACAGCCATTTGTCTGAAATGATACAAGGTCTCCAGCCAGGGAGTTGGACTCGAAGACTTCCAAGGTCCCTTCCAAGGTCTGTTATTCTGCTGTTATCTACAGTACTTCTTGTGGTAAATTCTTGTGGTAAGGGTGTATCTCTTTCAGGGTGTAGCTTCTTCTTTCACAAAGTGCCTCCATTGCTGGAATGCCAACTTTACTACAAGCAAGTCCGTATAAAAGATATCATAGTTTCATTCAATTGGTAGGGGGGAAAAATGAGGTAAAACATATATGGCAGGAGATCTGCTTCCATCACATTCACTTTCTCTGTCTGGAGAATTGCTCCAACTGACATGCCTGATATCAGTGTGTTTTATAAATTGGTGGGTGGGAAATAGGTATTTGAGGAGCAGCTGTGAAACGAAAAAACTTTTCCAATTGCTGAAATGCTGTGTCTTGACAAGACCATATGAACATATGACTTTTTACTTGAGGCAGTAAATTGATGTAGTCTGCTTCTATAGAAACTGGCAAAGCCCAGAAACACTATATATCCTTCACATTTTGAGAACATAGCCACAAAAGCATGGATAGGGTTTATTTGAATGGTTTCAAACAGTTCAAGTTGGCATACATCAAATGTACATTTCTCCAATGTAGTAAAAAGCTTGTGTCTGCAGAATCTCTTCAAGACATTCTGACATGAGCCGCATACAAAGAAGTGTCCTTTGAAAAGATCAGTATGTCACCTAAACACACCACTTATGTTTATCTTAAATATCATAAAATGAGGAGTCCTTGGTGCTCTCTGAGCTTGCTTGTTTTCTTGCAAACGTTTCATTAGGGTAATGAAACGTCTTCAAGAAAACAAGCAAGCTCAGAGAGCACCAAGCACCCCTCATTTTAACCCTGAGCTACAAATATTCTCCTTTATTGATATCATAAAATATTTTGTTCATGGATCCAGAGAAGACTGTTCCACCATTAACCAAGCCAAAAAGCATCATTGTGCAATTAAGTATTCATATCCCTGTTTCAACCTGATAAAACAATGTGCCTCTCAAATCCAACTTGTGAAAATGTATGTCTTCTAGTAGGGTTCCAGGAGATTTGAAATAAGAGACCAAGAATAGTAATATCTAATGATCACTTTTCAAAGACTATAATGATAGACAGTCCTAATGTGGGCTGATTGTATTGTCACACATTAAAGTGAGAAACTATGCAATTATTCTTCTCAAATACATGTGCAAAGACAGAGTATTTCTCTTGCAAGTCAGAAGAGTCAGTGTGCTGAATGGCCACAGGGAGGAGTTAAAATGCAATTGACATTGTTGTCATTTCAGTGATGGGAAAAAAATTACTCCATGCTTCCAGTGAATATCTGGATCATGTAATTTTAGCCGATTAATCCCTAGCACAATGGAACCTGTAAGGAAGACATCACATAAAGGGACAAGGGTTTCATGTGATCTTGTATTATCAGTTGCACACTGCAAGTTACACAAATCCAGTTCATAGTATCTGTCCATCTATTGATTCCACCAGCACTGGTTTTTCTAGGATCTGAGTCAGAGGTGGTATTCAGCAAGTTCTGACCAGTTCTGGAGAACCGGTAGTGGAAATTTTCAGAAGTTCAGAGAACCAGTAAATACCACCTCTGACTTTCCCCGCCCCATCTATTCTCTGCCTCCTGAATCCCAGCTGATTGGGAGGAAATGGGGATTTTGCAGTAACCTTCCCCTGGAGTGGGGAGGGAATGGAGATTTTACAGTATCCTTCCCCTGCCACGCCCACCAAGCCATGCCACACCCACCAAGCCACACCCACAGAACCGGTAGTAAAAAAATTTGAATCCCACCACTGATCTGAGTTGATAAATTAAACCCTTATACTGTAATCTCATCTATAAAAGTAGCTGTCACCCTCATTTCTTTAAGGACAGTGAGTTATATTTAATCTAACTAAAAATAGAGTCTAAACAAAGAATAACAGGCTCAATAAAATTAATTTATTGACTCTCAGCTGTCTGAGTTCTTCATAATTTTCTGAGAACTCTTCTTTCAAAGGTCTTGGAAGGGAATTCAACAAAGTTTGTGAAGGCTTTGACCTTGGCATGATTTGAGGACGTGTCAGAGGCAAAAAAAATCAGAATCATACATTAGGCTACATTTAAGCTGATTTATTGTTCATGACTGTACATAAGAATCTGGTCAACTAACAGTCAGCATTAAATTGGTGTTAGGTAAGAGTCAACAGAATTCAAAAGAGGTTGGACTTAAACCATTTGTGGGAATATAACAATTCCAGGCTGATTACTCTCTTGATTCCACCCACAGGCTCTTTTTTTTTCCTACAACTTTTTTGCTATGTCATCTGTAGTCCCATGGGTGTAGCATTTCATAGAGAAATCAGAGGCATGAATATTAGCTGTGCAAGATTTGGTTATTCATCTGAGAGTTCTGTAGTAAGATCATAAACCCAGGTCTTACTTCTTCTGTTTCTTTCCTGGAGCAAGAAGACTCAACTGTTCCAATTTGCATGGGTTCCTGAGAACTGGATTCTGAGAAGGCTATCAAGAGAAGGACTATGGGAAAGGAGAAGATGTAAAACCAATTCCTTTGCCATTTCTCTCTTACCTCAATTCTTCCAGTCAGCCATTTGTTACTATGCAATCCTGGAATAGGTCTTTCAAATGATCTGGGATATCTCATCTCACTAATTCATCTCATTAGCAAGTCCTCCTCAAAATTCATAAAACCTAAATCATTCCACTGTACAGTGCATCTTTTGGCAAATAACTTTAAATCTGATGTGTACACATGCATGCACTGCTGGCTGAGGTAAACATCGTCCTAAATGTTGTATGAGTTGCATCATGGCATTTCACACAGTTTATTAATTATTTGTAAATACTGGTGTTGCAATCAAGCTGCAGTACGTTACTCTGCAGACAGTGGAGTGCCTTGAAAGTCAGATGCCATCTCTACAAACAAGGGGAAGGTTTTCTGCCTCTTTTAGGAGAGAGTATAAAACTTGCAAGATTGATGTCACCTCTTCAAGGTTGTCCAGATCAGGAAATTGTCTCCATGAGAAAATGAGACGTTTTATTGAGATAGACTATATTAGCAGGATTTATTTAGTTATTTATTTGAATGTATTAGCCACCCAATTCCAATGGTATCTTGAAACTCTGATTGTGTTTTTCCTCTTTTTCTGTTATACATTATATGTTTAGTGAGAGAAGGAAGAAAGAACATGAAACTCTTCCTATTACTATCTACTTTTCCAGAATGCTTAGGCCCTTTTTATTTTTGTAATGGCCTCTGAATAGTTCTTTCAAGGCCATCTCCAGTCTCTCAACTATTGTTTATCCTTTTTTTCTGTTCTCTCTGTATTAGCCATAAATGCTTCAAAAATACACAGTATTTTTTTGGTTCACACTAAGCAATAATATAGTGCTTCAGCATGTCATCTGAGCCCACCCAAATGACTTAACATAATGTGTGCCCATTGAAATCTATATATATATAAAAGCAAAAACCACTCACGCATTAATCACGAAATCTCCAGAACCATAAAGCCTACAAACTTGAAATTTGCCACGTTATGTTCCTCTTGGCTTCTAGGTGCTCACTAAGAAAGGATTTTTTGAAATGACCATCAGAATATCAGTATTCCTTATATTATTATAACACGTTCTGATGCTAAGTAGTTAGATGTTCTACTCCCCCTCCCAACTTGAAAATAACTCTGGAAAGAATGGGATAGCATAGGACAGGCTTCTGTGGGGCAAGCCTCTTGGAGAGAAGGGGCTAGAAAGTCTGAGGGAGAGAAGGGGATAGGATGGAGACATTTCTGTGGGGCAAGGCTGAGGGAGAGAAGGGGAGAGGAGGGGCTTCTGTGGGGCCAGCCTGAGGGAGAGAAGGGGAGAGGCTTCTGTGGGGCAAGCCTCATGGAGAGAAGGGGCTAGAAAGCCCGAGGGAGAGAAGGGGATAGGATAGGGGGAGGATTCAAGCTTTAAGTGTCGACTTATCAAGCCCAATCACATAGTTTCATAGAGAAGCACAGGGATCCAGCTAGTATAGAAGAAAACTAGAATCTTATGTTTTGTTGTTTAATCTTTGGAACCTTTCTCCTGTTTGTTCCATTTAAAAGGCAGAATGTTTTCAAATTTCATCAAATTTAGTATTCTTTTTTACCTAAAATATCTATGTAAAATGCATATTTGTTATATCTGCAACATATAAACTATTTTATGAATAGTTTATGAACTATTTTATGAATATGAATAAAGAAGATTCAGATTGGCACAGTTTGAGCTGTATATTGGGAAGTATGAATGCAATAACAGCCAAATAACTTGCCACTATTATAAATTCAGATGTCTACTGATTTCAGAGGTCAAACAGAATACATTAATTAGTTATACAAATGTAAGCTTTGTTATCTGGGATTTAAGGAAGTTTGAAGGGCCTTTCTAGCTAGAAACTATATTTATTTAGCTTTTTATAGAGCTTGCATTTCTCTTGTACTTACAAATACACACACACACACACACACACACACACACACACACACACACACACGGTTCCAGAGGATAATGTTGGCAAAATGTCTTAGCTTTGGGGAAATGGCCATTTTCCACCCCACTCCAATTATACTGCAATATGATGCAAACAGCATATCAAAATTGCCATTTGGTCCTGTGCATTGTCATAATTCTCTTTTTTTATGGTATTTTCATTCCTTAAATAATATTGCCCAAAAAATATACTCAAGAAATTCTTTGTTCTTCAGTCATGGTATTTCTCAAAACTGTACCACATAATTTAGACTGCTACTAAGGCATCACATGTTCCTCAAATGTCAAAGTTATCCTGGAAAAAAAATTGTTTTGCTTTTTACTTGAAGTTTTAGAAGGTCCATAAATTAACCAAACTCTACTAGATCTCTCTCTCTCTCCCTCTCTCTCTCTCTCTCTCTCTCTCTCTCTCTCTCTCTCTCACACACACACACACACACACACACATGCTTGTAGTTGCCAACTTTACTTTTTAGCCCCTTCAGATGATTTTGCAATCTACATTTAAATTATACAGCAGTTTAAATCATATTCCCATTGAATAAATGCTCAATCCAGTAAAGTCATTATCAAAAGTTCTCGTTTCAGTTTCTATAATGTTAAATTCAGGTTGTTTTTGGTAACAGTGTTCTAAATTCAGTTCTGGCTTCTTTAAATGCTTGCTTCTTTATTTCTCCCCTCAATATCAGGGTTACAAACTGAACTTTTGACCTAGTTTGAAGCTTGTTTCCTTTCCTTGATAATTCACAGGATAATCTCTGAATCTTCCAAAATGTGCTTTTAAATGACCATGTTATCTTCCTCAAATCAAGTAAAATGGCTGAAAGTTTCATTCCTTCTTAAACGAATCCATCCTGTTTTTTTGTTTTTGTTTTTAATTTGAGCTGTTTATTTTGGGCAGGGGAAAATCCTGCCCAGCTGATTGCTAGGTAGTGATTCATTGAATCAGGGTTTATTGATAATGCAGACCAGACCAGAGGGTGTAATTTTCAGCGATGATAAATTAAGAAAAAATCTAGAATATGCATTGATGTAGGTAGGAAGATCAGAGTATTTTTACTGTTCATTTTGCAAGGCGGATTTTCACGACAGCTGGAATCACTCAGCCTGGGTGGAGGTGGCAACTCTTGAAACTGTATACAGCAGCAAGGACTCTTGGCTGTTTCGTTTTTGGGTTGTGTGTTTTTCTGGGGCCAGGAAAAAAGTGTTCCCACATGTTTACAGCAGTGCAAGACAGTTGGTTTCTTCTCTACCGTGCTCCTGAAATTGCGCTGTGACCGTGTCATGTTTCTAAACTATAATGTGATTGTTAGGTTTTGACTTAACATATTATGTAGTCCCAGTCATTGTGGTTTGTAAATCTTAGTCTATTGTAGGGATGAACTCCACCCAGTTTTGGCCTCAAAGTTGCTGAAAGTCAGTTGAGTAGTTTCCTGCTGCTTTTATGTTGAGAACATAATAAAACTGTGCTGTAAACCCTAAAAGAGCATGTTAAAAAAAAACAGAAGCACAATCCTGTAATCTCCAGCAAACCTTTCTACCTTATGATTTAACACAATGCCTGAAATCTAGCCATTGAAACTCACTCGGCAAGCTATTGCTAAACCTTGGTGAAAAGCGTACCATAAAACATATATCTCTCACACCTGGAATTTCTTCTGTTAACCTCTTGCAATCTCCCAGGGGTGAAATCCAGCAGGTTCTGACAGGTTCTGGAGAACCGGTAGCAGAAATTTTGAGTAGTTCAGAGAACTAGCAAATACCACCTCCGGCTGGCCCCCGAGTGGGGTGGGAATAGAGATTTTGCAGTATCCTTTCCCTGCCATGCCCACCAAGCCACACCATGCCCACCAAGCCACGCCCACAGAACCGGTAGTAAAAAAAATCTGGATTTCACCATTGCAATCTCCTCATCCTTTTCCCTAGTCCACAAACTCTATACTCTGTGCAGATACGGTAGACTTCCTAAAAGGGATGAGTCACCTATTTGAAATTAACACCCCTACCTCAGAAGCAGAGCAGCTCCTTACACGACCATGCACAAGATCCCAGATTCAGTCTCTGGTGTCTTCAGTTAAAGCTCCTAAAGGATTCTAGTTGAAATTCTGTGTTGCCAGTGCAAGCACTATAGTAGAGATGAACTAACTCTGACTCATGAATTAGTTTCCTATCTGCCTATTACAGATCAAATGTCACAAGTACTGCAATCATTTCCTGTTAGATAAAACACCTTGCAACCTGAAGTTTTCTAAGTGAAATTGTAGTCACTGAACATTCCTGCTTAATGGATTGGAAAAAGGGAATTTTACCCATCTGTCTTTTCTTGTACCAGCTCCAACCGAGGACCTTAAGGCACATCATGGGAGACAATGCCAGGAGATTGGTCAAAATTACCTCATCCTTTTCTGCTTAAGGACCTTCTATGAATAACTTGAAATCAGGACAGGTAGGGGTTAATTCACCACAAGGTCAACATGTTCTCTCAACATGAATTCTGAATAATTTAACCTCATGAAACCCCCACTTAGGGCTAAAACTAATCCTAAATCTAAATGTCTGCATTTTTGATATCTTACTGTATAATTTATAGCCCATCCTCATTTACAAGAAGTTGAATGAGTCACACAATTACTCCAGGTTTTGTTTTTTGTTTTTTGAAGTTCTCGTGACACGCTTTCATCCCTCACTGACCCAGTTAGTTATGTTGTGGCACAGAATTTATATGACGTGTAAATTGCACAATCATATTTGCAAGTCATTGTTTTGCATTGCGCTCACCAAGCGATTACCAAATTTCATATAATGAATCATTAAGGTGGTCATCCTTTATTCAGTTACATATGAAGAAGATCTACTCAAGGTAATGGGACTTTCTTCTTAGTAGTCATACATGGAAGTATTTTGTTACTGGCAAGCGGTCATGTAGAATGTAGAATTCATTATTTCTTCATCTCTCCTTCAACACATCACTGATGCTTCTTCTATGTTTAAACTTTGGGATATATCTTCATAAAGGCTTTACAAGTGCCCACATTCAGTCTTCTGTCAAATCCAAATTATATAATGTAACACATGCAGCTCTTTATCAGGGCCACAGAGTAACTCCTGGGGAAAAATGTTCCCCTTTAATCCAATCCTACATTGGTAAGGTAATACTTTGAAATTTCTGTCACAATGGAAATTATAATTACAGATCAACTCTGGAGGGATTTGCATTTTCAGCCCATGCTACTATGTGAATTCAACCAAAGAAAACAAAAGCGTTAATAAACCTGGCTTATGTGCCAAACAATTGTGGGATTTGTAACCCAAAAGAACTGAAGGGCAACAAGTTGGAAATAGAGACACTGAAGTAACTATATCCCAGTAAAGCTCTCTTATCAAAATGCCTTCAAAGCAGGACCTGCTGTATTCTTTGCCCATTAAGAAAAATACTTTGGCAGATTTACCAAAGACTTGATACAGTATGGTGGCCACTTGGCTTAAGGATCAAAATGGATGAAGATCTCACCAGAAAGAATACTGAGCAAACCAGAAAATAAAAGAGAAGAAACCCAAGTTAATATCAGTTACAAATTGTCAGGGCCCAATTGCTTCCAGCCTTTGATGTTGTGGTAAGAGGCTGATACGATGGAGAAAGACACCAGACAATTTTGGTTGCTATAATTAGCCCTTTCTAATAACATGAGTCATCATTGTAATTTGCCTGGTGTGTTGACTGCTAGGCTTGTTTATGGTTTGTGATATTTCTGAAATAATCCCATGTTTACATGGTTCCAAAGTAGTTATTTTATAATTAAAGTTAGCATTAAAATTGATATGGGTTATTTTCAGGAATCTAGGAATAAAGAGTTGAAATATCGTCTCTTAACACATCAGTGGTTGAAAGCCTTGAGAAATATTCATGCTTGCTATGGGTATAAAAAGGGATTAAGTCAACAAAAGCTTTTGGTTTTGTTTTAATGTTTATTGGATGCTTTGGAAAACATGCATTTCGACTGTCAACTTTGTTATACAGTAGTCCTCACTTTACTATCCTAATTGGAACCAGAATTTCCATTACAAAATGATCGTTGGGTGAAACATCATATAAGGCATGTTCAATGGCAATCTTGGTAGTCCCAGTTGGAGTCAGTAGGCAAGGATCATACCATCATTAGGTGAGGATCTCACACTTCTAGTGCCCTTCCACACTTGCCTCTGCTTCAATTCCCCAACACAGAGCTCTCTCCCCCTATCTCTGCCCTTCAGGTCACCACTGCCTACCCCAGCCACCTCCCCACCAGCCCTAGCTGACTTCCTCAGCTTTCTGAGAATTGAATTGAACCTAACAAATTCTTCATCTTCTCTATTCTAAGATTGCCTGGAAGAACAATTCTGTCTGATCCTGAATGAATGAATGAATGAATGAATGAATGAATGAATGAATGAGGGCTCAGCTTGGTTATCTCTTACAGCTAAATTCATCTAATCTCCTGACCCAAACAGCTGGTTTCTTGCAAAAGGCTACTACCACTGAGTTTAGCATATGGATCTCCAGAGTTTCCCTATCCACAAGACAGGTGCTGTTGCAACAGAGAAGGCACCCTTTCTGGGTCCAACAAGATGACATTGTTTGATGGAGGTGACCTGGAGCATGTCCTCTTTGCTAGATCTTGTAGGCTGAGCAGAAACAATGGGAAAGAAGTGATCCTACAAGTAGAAAGGGCCTATGCCATATAAAACTTTATGGACAACAACTAGCATCTTGAATTGCACTCAGTAGCCTACTAGGATCCACTGCAGCCCACAGAGTAGCCGTGCTATATGAATGCAATGAGAAATTGTCCATGCTGCTGCATTGTGGACCAGCTGCCGCCTCAGAATGCTTTTCAAGGGCAGGCCTATGTAGAGCATTACACTAATCCAAATGAAAGCTGACTAAAGCATGAATCATCATGAGCAAGGCCTCTCAGTCCAGAAATTAGCAATATTGGTGCACAAGCAGTGCAAAGGCTCCCTTAGTCATGGGTGCCACCTGTCCAAGCAGCGGCTGTCAGACCAGGGGGATCTTCAATTTGTGCACCAACTCCCACTGGGAAATGACCCTATATTGATGATACTGCACCCTGTGCCAGCAGATTACCTTGCCAGCTGTCTCAGCAGAAGTTAAATAGCAGGAGGGAGAAGGTAGGTCCCTGAAGCACCCCCACAAAGCAGGGACTTTAGGTTCCCTAAAAGTGTTCTCTAAACCACTTCCTTCCACAACCAATCTCTTGAAGTAGCTGAAAAGGATACCAGAGATCAAGGAGAGTTAGGCTGGATATTCTAGCCCCATCCTGAACCTCTCAGATGTCATCAGCAAGTGTGATCAATGCTGTCTCAGTTCTATAACCAGGCCTGAATCATGAATGAGTGGTCCAGTTACTTCCAGGGCCTTCTGGAAGAAGCTGTAAACCAACCACCTACTTAACACACTTTCCTAAAAAGGAAAGGTTGGACAATGGACAATATTATTCAGCTCCATTGAATTCAGTAGATCTTGGGGCAAACAACAACCTCCTTCAAATAGAATCATCCCGTCCTTCAATGAAGTCATCACTGCATGAACCCAACCATTTGTCACTTCCTAGGAGACATTCATTAACCCTTGCTTTTAAATTCTAACACCTGAGTTATTTCTCCTGAAATTATGATCCAGACTCCATCTGTATAGTTTCCAAGAACAGGTAGAACAAAAATTATGAGGAAACCCATATAATCATAGGCCTAGAGAGACCTCAGAGGTCTTCTAATCCAATCCCCTATTCAAGCCAGAGCCCACAACATTAACATAGACAATAATAATAATAATAATAATAATAATAATAATAATAATAATAATAATAATAATTATTATTATTATTTTATTTCTATACCGCCCTTCTCCCGAAGGACTCAGGGCGGTGTACAGCCTATTTAAAAACACAAGACAAAACAGCAATTAAAATTTAAAATGATTAAATAAATTTGGCTCAATTAAAACCCCAGAAATTTAAAATACCCCAATTTAAAACTATTATGTTGATAGCCCGGCCTGGTGGAACAACAGGGTCTTCAGTGTGCAGCGAAACACCCGGAGGTCGGAGATCTTACGTATTTCCGGGGGCAGTTCATTCCACAGGGCTGGGGCTCCCACAGAGAAGGCCCTCCCCCTGGGTGTCGCCAGCCGACATAACTTGGCCGATGGCACCCTGAGGAGACCCTCTCTGTGGGAGCGGACTGGTCAGTGGGAGGCTATTGGTGGCAGAAGATGGTCTCGAAGGTACCCGGGTCCTATGCCATGGAGCGCTTTAAAGGTGGTAACCAACACCTTGAATCGCACCCGGAAGACCACTGGGAGCCAGTGCAGCTCGCGCAGGAGGGGTGTCACGTGGGCACAACGAGTTGCGCCCATAACCACCCGCGCGGCCGCATTCTGGACCAGCTGGAGCCTCCGAGTGCTCTTCAAGGGGAAGAGGGAAAAATGGCAGCTTCCTTTTCAGTCCCATCTATCCTTTTGTTGGGAATTCTTGGTTCAATAAAATAAGCATGATAGGTAGTTAAGACAGCCACGCTAGTTATGGCTTTCAGAGATGTTGTCTTAATAGAGAACAAAAAGGCAAAAGAGGTTTGAGAAGAAGAAAGAAGCTTAGCAATCACTGAATTTGTAACAGATGAATTGCTTCTGGAAGAAAATATCTCTCCCATTAAATTGCACATCAGATTAAATTGCATTTCAATTAATAATGAATTAATGTCAGAAACATTTGTTGTGGTCATTCTGACATATTAAGATAGGCAACACCATTACCAGTGCTGATGAATTGCTTATTTTAGCAAACAAATTGGTAACTTCTCATAGGCTGTTCTTCCTATTCCAAGCCCCCACATGTAATCAGAATTAATGTTGGTTTGTGGCATCATGTATGATCCTGCTCAACTTATGGATCACAATTATTGATTTGATTTGAAATGGAAGCAGTTAAATAAAATAATCAGAGCTCACAGCTGTGATAAGTAGGGCAAAGCAGCCGTGATAGAAATTCATCCACAGCTGTAGAATGACAAAGCTTTGACTATAATATGGATCATCGGCATATCATATTTGGGTTATGCAAATCCAGACAACTCCTAGACGGCAGCAAAATACTAAAAATTAATTTTGCAGGGCTAACAAATGGTTATCTAGATTTGTGCAGTCCACATATGGTATCCCTAACAGAGAAGAGGAAGGAGGAACAAAAATCTGAGGGACAGAATAATGTAAATTACACTAATTTGCCTGAAAAATATTTAGCAATGGGTGTACTGATGCATAATCACTAGTAATTTAGAAAGCACAAATTTTGGAAAGTGGAATTGAGACAGTATTTGTTCAGCATCCAAATCCCTTGGCAGTCAATTTTGGATGGCCACTTGCTGAAGAGAATGCTTTTGTATTCCTTCTTTTAATGTATTGGGCATGAAACTCAAACTCCATTAGTATTTGTTTCTGTGTTGTTTTTTTATTGGATCATTCTGAACTCTTATCCAGTCAGATTTGATAGGTTTAGTTTGGGTGTGTTCCATTAGACCACTGACAAAGACGTTCCTGTCCAAAAACATTTGTCTGATGTTGAAAAATTTAAGTCCGGAATTATTAGAATACTTATTACTGAGATGTCATCCATAATCACTAGCCAATACAATAAAAAAGACTGTATAATTCTTTTGGATTGCACACAGGATATTTTCTGTCTTTCTACATATAATTTTTGATATACATATATCATCAAATACTAATGTAATTGCTTATAAGAACTATAGGTGTACCCAAACGGGAAAGTGACTAGATGTAGGTTCTTTGAAGGACTTCTCACATGACTGTGAAAATCTGAGTGATAATCATTTGGTTATTGTTTAAAATACAGAATCAGATTGATTTGACTCAGTAAGGAATGCTCTTCGGGTGAAGTAGAACTTACACCACAACCTGAGAAGAAAGACACAACGAGAGAAAGGAAACAAGACAAGTTAGAATGGCCAATTTATATATTTATTTGATTTATATGGCCACCCATTTGACTGAGGAGAGGAGTAGGAAAATGAATAGCTGTGAGAGTGTGGTGTTTAAGGCTGCTGTGGAAGACAAACCTTTCAGATACAACTTACTTTGGAACCTATGTCAAGGGCTTTCTAAGAATGGGATTGAACAGTCTACATCAGAGGTGTCCAATCTTGGCAACTTTAAGACTTTGTGGACTTCAATTCCCAGAATTTAAGTCCACGGATCTTAAAGCTGCTAAGGTTGGACAACCCTAGTCTACATAATCACCAAGTCATTTTTACTGTTGAGCTTGTTTTATCCCACCTATCCTTGAACTTGCAGAAAAGGGTAGTGGGTGTGAGATCTTTTGCCCTATTACCAATCATACTTCCTTTATTACTTCTGTTTCAAGTCACTGTCATCATCTGATAGCTGTCCAAGACAGTGATAAAATGTATTTTATATACTTTGAGGCAACCCTTGGATGCTTTTAGCATAAATACTACTTTAAGAATAATTCAGCTAAGGATGACTTAAATCTGCCTCAGCCTTGGTCTGGGAAAAGATGAAGTCAGCCTCATGGAAACATGGAACAAAAAATGCTGTAACATGCAAAGAAAGGTTCTTGATGTTAGTATGGTGTTAATTCAAGGGCAACAAGGACTGCATGATATCCTCAAGCATAAAAATCTTTGAGGTTCAGAAGGTCGTCAGAGGTACTACCAAAAAAATTAAAAATACTCTATATTATAGTGCAAATCACTTCTGTTTCAAACTAAAACTGCCCACTTGATTGAGCTGGGAACAGTGGTGGGTTGCCCCCGGTTTGGACCGGTTCGCAAGAACCGGTAGTAAAACTGGTGTGAGGCTCTGCCCACTGATCCGGACATCATCAGAAGTGATCTGCACATGCGCAGAATAGTGTGCGGGCACACGTGAGCAAAGCAAGCACGCACGTGTGCGCATGATGCAAACCGATACTAAAGGTAAGTAGAACCCACCCCTGGCTGGGAACCTATAGAAATTGAACGAATAAACTAACTAACTGCGAGGGGAAGTAATTTAAAACTTCACTAACAGACTCTTTTTCCCAAAGATACCCCTATAAAAGATAATTCCAACAAGCTGCCAGCAGTCAGGTTGAATTTTGTCGTATCATATTCAATCCAGCTAGGAAGTTGTCCCATGATTTCTCTATTCAACTTTTGTATTGCTACAAAAATAGCAATAGCAATAGACTTATATTTACCACTTGATTGTGCTTTACAGATCTCTCAAACCTGTTTACAGAGGCAGCATATTGCCCCCAACAATCTAGTTCCTCATTTTGCCGACCTCGGGAGGATGGAAGGCTGAGTCAATTTTGAGCCGGTCAGAATCGAACTGTTGTCAGTCAGCAGAATTAGCCTGCAATACCTGCGTTCTAACCACTGCGCCACCAAGGCAAAAAGGTGTTTGGGGATCTTCCCATCCAAACACTTCAAATTCAGACATTAACAAACCTTGTTCCAATTTTGACATACAAGAAACAGATTTTTTTCATGTTTTGCCTCAGAGTATTAATCCACAGTTTTATAGAACGTGGCATATAAGTGAAAGTCACTGAAAACCAAGGCACCATTGTTCGAGTCTAGCCACCAAATCAGAAACTGTTTAATAGCAAAACCCCACTTTCTAGTGACCCTTGCTAAAATTATGAAGGAGAGTTTATTTCTATCACCTGTTCTATATTTGTGTAAATGAAATTTCATGGGAGGCTCTTTCAGGGATAGAAAACCTGAATTCTATTTATATGATATTTGGCACGGAGTCAGGCTTGGGGCAAACTTATGGTGCCAGAGCAGGTTTTCATTATTACATCATAGAATATGATGCATAAGATCATAAAGCCTCACGAAGTGAATAGTAGAATAAGATTAATGCTGAAGATATATACTCTAAAGTAATCTGGAGGCCTCTACATTTTTTTTCTTAAACTTTATAAAATTCTGTGTTGCTGACACGTTGCCTGAGTTCATATATTCCACTAATTCATAATATGGTTTGGTTCTGGCTTAGTTGTTACAGTATATGAATTCAACTTGTTATCATGGGGTAAGGTTAAACAGACAAATCCAACAAATTCTCATTTATTCAATAAACTACAGTTAAACAGTGACAGAGAATTATAGTTCAGCCATTCATTTGCATCAGGCTAAAAGGACTGGCTTCTTTTGTAAGATTTTTAGTGTTGTATTATGTTTGAGTACATAGTCCTACAGTCCAGATTTTTAAAAAGTATTGTAGTTTAGCACTAGTTACAATTCTTTCTCTGAAACAAGTCCAATTTGGAAAGCATCAGGCAGCAACTAAGCCTAACCATTGGGCAGATTTATTCTTTGCATACAAAAACTCGAAATCTCTCCAGACTTCAGCTGCCTGCAAAGATCTCACTTGAGAGGGAGGTTTTGCTAAGTTAAAGAGTGTTCCTTCTACAGCTGCTGTTTCTGCCTCCCTTCAACTTTACAAGTGTGACATAGCAACACTTTAATAACAAACAGGTGGGAGTCATGCAAATTATGCTAATTAAAGTCTACCAGGCAGTTGAGCAACTGGTCTTCCCCGGTTCTTTTGTTGTGTATTCTTCTTTCAGGATCTTGCATAGTGACACGAAGTAGCTGGCAAGTTCTTTTTTCCTTATTTCTTTGCAATGCAGTCTTGGCCACTCAGCTGTAGGCATTCATCGAAATGGCAATGTCCCAGGAAAGATGCATATCCCAGGGGAGAGTCTCAAAGAATCTCAACTATTGACTGAATTAAAAGTGGAAAAACTGCCCAGCCTAGTAGTTTAGGCATGAGACTGAATGCCAATGATCCAAACACAGCCGTTCCTACTTCACAGAAAACATAGTTTTCTTTGTTTGGGAGTGAAAATGCTTCCCTTTGCTGGTTGCAGAACTCCTGGCAATCAATTTGACTAGATCATCCTAAATTCTAATGTTTATTTATGGGAATTATATTTTATTTATATATTTTATTTTGAGATCATATTTTAGCTTCATAAAAATCATTCCATATAATTCACCATTGAGTAATTCTTTCTTGCATTCTTTACCCAAAAGTTTTAATTAAATGAAAAACTTCTGAAATGTTGTTTTTTAAAAGAAATATTATAGAAACCTAATTGTTTTGCTTGTCCTTTTCTGCCTCTTTCCTATTTTTATTTATTCCAACTCGTCCTCCTCCAGTATAGGCATAGGACACTAGTTATTTTTATTTTCAACCAATTTTTGAATAATCCACAGTAAATCTTTGGTGTATTTAAGATAAGGTAAAATAAGATAACCTTTACTGTCATTTTTTACTGTGAGCATACTGGCTCACATTAAAAACGAAATTCTGTTGCCTGCTCTCAAAAGAAAGTATATAATACACACCAGAGGTGGTATTCAGCAGGTTCTGACAAGTTCTGGAGAACCGGTAGCGGAAATTTTGAGTAGTTCGGAGAACCAGTAAATACCACCTCTGACTGGCCCCGCCCCCATCTATTCTCTGCCTCCCAAGTCCCAGCTGATCAGGAGGAAATGGGGATTTTGCAGTAACCTTCCCCTGGAGTGGGGAGGAAATGGAGATTTTACAGTATCCTTCCCCTGCCATGCCCACCAAGCCATGCCCACCAAGCCAAGCCATGCCCACCAAGCCACACCCACAGAACCGGTAGTAAAAAAAATTTGAATCCCATCACTGATACACACACACATATGTACATATAAATATTAATTACTGTCCATTGTCGTTTCACAGAAAATTGACAATTACGCTGAGCTAGGTTCATCATCTCCCAAATGTGTTATTAATTCAGACGTCCTTCATCTTACAGTTGCTAATCTCTCATTTTGAAGCCCTTTTCAAAGAGCTTTTGGGCCTCTTCAAATGCTTCTTGGGTTTTTACAGTTCTGATTGAATGTCACTTATAAACTTGCTTTACTCATTTACCATTCCAGCTACAGATCATTCGACAATGCAGACAGTTCTCACTTACCGATGTTAATCAGGACTGGGAACTCCATTACTAAGCCAATACAGTCATAAGGTGCAGCATCATGTGACCACACCAGTCAATGACTGCAGTTCTGGCTGAATCCCATTCCGTTGCAGCATCACCATTTGTGACCTCCTGCCAGATTCCACCTTGACTTCGCTTGTTGGAAGCTATCAGTGAAGGATGCAACTAGTGATCATGTGACCACAGAATAATCCTACAACATAAATGAGAGCTGGTTGCCAAGTGCAAAACTACAATCATGTGACCACAGGGACACTGTATTGGTCTCAGCTATGATAACCTGCTGTAGCCCCACTCATTCAGCACTAGCCTAACTTTGAAGTGGACATTAAGCAATGAGTTACCTGTATATTAAATAGCATTTATCTTCCCCAATTAGAGCCATGTTTTCTGGTGCTGCTAACTGTATCCAACATATCAAGGCCACAGCGATCAATAACTTCAACTCAAAACAGTGTTTATTCACTCAGAAGGGAGATTAGGTTTCTCCCCCCCTCCAACAAATTTGCCTTAAAAATTAGAGGGTCATCTTAAATTAGCTGAAAATGAAATAATGGAATACAGTGTAATCTTTCTTTTTCAGAGGTAAGGAGGTCATCTTAAATTCGGGATCATCACTCTTTGAGGATTTGTATAAACATTATTCTTTCCAATGTTTTAAAAATGATTAAATAGTAAGTGGTTAAACAAATACATCAAATTCCCTGGATTTATACTGTGTGGAAGGGATGTGATGGCTAAAGTTGCTGAGCTTGTCAGCTGGAAAGAGGACATCCCAGGTCTGAGACCTGAGCACTGCTCAACAGGGTGAGCTCCTATTACAGTGATGGCGTACCTTTTTTGCACCAATTGCTGAAAAGGTCACACGGAAACATTGCGCATGCGCTTGTCGGGGCCGTGCTTCGGAAAAGCCTAACTTCCAGGTTCTAGCGCGCATGTGCGCCCAACAATCAGCTGGCCGGCGCGCATGTGCAGGGCGGGTTTTGGCACTGCCGCACACGCAAAGGGATCATGCTCCAGAAAAGCCAAACTTCTGGGTTCTAACACACATGCGCACCTGACGATCAGCTCGCCAGCATACATGCGCACACCATTTTTCGGCACTGCCGCACATGCAAAGGACAGCTGATCATCGCGTGTGCATGCGTGCCAGAAACCCGGAAGACAAACAGGCAAGGCCGTGCGTGCCATAGGTTCGCCATCACAGCCCTATTACTTACCCCAGTTCCTGCCACTTAGGAGTTCAAAAACATGCAAATGCAAGTAGATGAATAGGTACCACTTCATTCGGAAGGTAACAACTTCTGTGTGCCTCGGCATATAGTCATGCTAGCCGCATGACCACAGAAATGTCTTCAGACAACCCTGGGTCCCTCGACTAAGAAACGGAGATGAGCATCGCCCCCTAGAATCAGACATGACCAGATAGGAGAAACCTTTACCTTTTATACTATGTGTGCTACAAAGATTATAGCAACTTCTTCAATTTGCTGCTCTCAATATTGTTCAGATATAACTTTCATCATTCCTAGACAGCATAATAAAAGATCATTCGGCACTGGTCCTATTGGCTGGAGATGATAACAACTGTCATCCTTTACAACCGATAAGCAATAGATAAGTCAAAACTGCTTTGTACAGTTTATCAGGCCACACCTGTTTGATATGATGTCTCCTGAATGTGATTTGTTCCTGGTCATTTGAGACAACTATGCATTGAGAAGTGAGATCAAAGAGAAATATTTTTAATTTAAGTTCTTAATTGAGATTTATTTTTATTTCAAAAAAAAAGTGAAGTTTTTAGTATCCTCGTCATCTAATAAACCTGCTCTCATTAAGTTGACCTGCTGAAGTATCTAGGAAAGATTATAGGTGAACCTTTTGTTCCCAATCATGGTTGATAATGAGATTTTAATGTGTTTGGAAGGAGGAAGAAGAGAAAGAACATGGTTATTTAAGTAGCTTTTGGCTACTAGCAGCATCCAGGGCCTTGCTATGCATCAGCACAAGAGGTACCAATTTATTCACACATCCAGCACATAGGCTCTCTCTGTATCTCAGGATGACTAAACACACACAAAGCCAGAAGACGTTATTTTTCAAAGGGATAATATGAAATAGTTCTCTGAACAAAATGTTCCAAACCTGGGAATCTTAACTGCTTTCATTTGCATGTCACTCTAAGTCCAATAAATATGAGCAAATTTGCTTGGATGACAAATGGTACAAATATCTCCAAGGCAGAAGATAAATGAAATGAAATTGATGTACCTACCCTCAGTTATATTCCTGGTCATGTAAGACAGAAAAACATACATGAACAAGTTTTCTTATCTGTAGCCAATGAATGCAGGGCACTTTTAACACTCATTTCAAGGAGCGCAGAGCAACTGCAGGACTGGAACCAATAAGAATCGTAATATTGCCCTTGCACAAGCACACATCCAGACTCTGTACAATTAAATAATCGCATTAAGCACTAATATAATAACCTGGCTGATCACAAACAAATCCGCATGTGTAATACAAGTCACACATACACACTCCCACACAGCAATGCTCCCGTGATACCATCTGTGTCCTGGTGGCAGTGTGATGCAAGCAGTGAAATAATCAGTCTGCTCAGAAATCCCCAAGAAGGAGATTTATCTTTTCCCCAGCTGCTGCAAAAGAATTAAGATGCAAAAGAAAAGCATTCCTCCAGAACCATTACTCATACAGCTAGAAATCAAAATTTATGACAGCAATATGTTTCAGAAGGGGGGAAAACTGATTTAGGTGTATAACATGTTGCCCAACAAGATGGTCAATGAATTCAGGTGCAGATAGTAGTGGGAGAGAGATGGAGGAAAGGCAATTCTGGTGATACTCCAAGCTCTCTCAGATACATTGACCATAGTAACTCATTGATGCACTTATGAGAACTAGGCCAGCTCGGATAGTTTTGCCCTTAACCCTTCTGTGCCAGTGGAAAGATTTCCATTTGGCTTTCCAAACTGTCCTCCGGGATCCTGCAAGATCCCATTGTTTCTCCCATCTTATTTAACATCTCTGAGAGGCAACTGGGAAGGATTATGCATGGGTTCATGGCAGGGGTGAAATGTAAAATTTGTTACTATCGGTTCTGTGGGCATGGCTTGGTGGGGGTAGGAGTGGGGGTGTAATGTGACTGGGTGGGCGTGGCCAACTTTTTTTTTTTTTAATTTTTCAAAGTATTTTTTCTGCAAATGCAAAAAAAAATGCTTTGAAAAGCCTCTGCCGATCAGGAACACAGCTGGGATCGTCAGAGCCGTTTCTTAGCATTTTTTTAACCACCTCTTCCGCTGAAGAGGTTGCAGAAAAAAATGCTTTAAAAGTCTCTCTGATGATCCCAGCTGAGTTGCCTGATTGTTTTAAAAAATGCTTTGAAAAGTCTCTCTGACAATCAGGCAACTCAGCTGGGATCATTTAAAAAAGCCTTTAAAAAGCCTCTGAAATCCCAGCTGAGCCTCACAATTATCAGAGGCTTTTTTTTTTTTACTTTTAAAAGCATTTTTTCAGCGGAAGAAGTTGTAGAAAAAATGCTTTTACAAGTAAAAAAAAAAGCCTCTGATGATCCTGTGGCTCAGCTGGGCATGGTGGAGGGGGCAGGGATTTTGCTACCGGTTCTCCGAACTACCCGCCGCCATCACTACTGGATTGGGCGATCCGGTCCGAACTGGGAGCATTTCACCCCTGATTCATGGCTCCCTGATGTCAATCATCTCCATCTTCTCAGGCTGTTGAGTGGACTTCAGTGGCTTCCTGGAGTATCTCAGTGTTCTTATATTGTTGGCTTTTAATAATTTGTTATTTGGGATTCATTGGATCTTTATAAGCCACTTAAAACTCTTTTAAAAAACCGATCTACACACGTACATTAAAACAGCATCACTCAGGGATAATTATGACTCATTAGTTAAACATGTTTTATGCTGAGAACCTAGTGTTATCTAATACCGTAGTTAAAATAGTGGCCTAGGACTAGGGAGAGCTAGGTCCAAGTCTAACCATAGTCACGGAAGCTCACTGGATGGGTTTGGGCCAGCCATTACCTTCTAATTTATCCTACATTACAAGATCATTGGTGAAGAAGGCAGTACTATGTACATCACATTGAGCTCTGGGAAGAATAGTGGAATATAATTATAAGAAATTATGTAACAAACAAATCCTATTATGTTTGAAAATGAAAACAGATCATGGGGCAGGGGGGGGGGAATTGACTGCCTGAAATTATGGAGAATTGCAATGAGAATAGAGAACAGTAGGTTAGGTGAACAGATAATTTGTATTGATATATTGCAAGACAATTCAACTCTTCCTGATCCTATTATTTCAAAATTACTGTTATGGTTTTGAAGTGTTCAACACATATAGGCAGTAACAGGGAATTCATTCTGAGATGTAGATAGACACACACATATATAAGCATATATTTAGAAAAGTATGTTACCAATACTCGTTGCAGTCAAATAGAAAGTAGAAAGTTTGCAAAACCTGTCTATCCCTCTAGTTCCTTCTAATCAGGCAGAGCTGAGCTGCTGTTTAAAGTCCTTTCTGTAAATTGCCCTCTGAAAACAGCTCAGCAGCCTTGCAAAACAAAGCTGAGACTCTGCCTTGGTGAGATGTGTGTACTGACATGATGCAATGGGACCTTGTAACGCCAATTTCTTGGGAAATACAAAAAAAAAAATATTCAGAGTGGCATTTGTGTCTGAATGCACATGGGATTGAATAACTTCTGAGAGAGAGAGACAGAGACAGAGACTTCAAAAGGAGTTAAGAAAACACACCGCTCTACGTTTCTGGTTTTCCTCCATCACTGTCCAACTGCATGGTCACATGGTGACATGAGGTTTTATCCCAGGAAGATTTTCTGAGCACAGAAAAGGAAGCACTAAAACGAACAGGAATGTTGCTCCTTGGATATTGAATTAGGATGATACAGATAACCACCGAAAACACTGTTTGCTTCATATCTCTGTTTACATGTTGGTTCCGGAGAACAAGATGACATACAATGTTCTTTATCAAATCTAAATACACTCGGCTGTTGTCAGTAAGCAAATAGAAGTCTGCCTAGAAGATTCATATACTGTAGGTAGTAATGAAGTTCTCTGAAGCAGAGTCAAATAGCATCAAACTAATATAGGCGTTGACTTTTATCAGTAGAAAGATGTAATGAACTAATGAACTGAATGCTCTATTATCTGCCCATATCATGATTCACACATGATTTACTCTTTCTCTACTTTTTTATTTATTTTGTTTTGAAACTAAAACATAACCTGCCCCAATTGAGTAACTTTTTGGCAAATACTGATGTGGTCATGCACTGGACAGGTCGTTACCGCCTTTAAACTACACACTAACAGAAAAATAGTTTGTGAATCAGACCCGATTTCAGACATAAACTCTTAGATTAAACTACGTGAATCATCAACTCAAAAATAAATTTCCAAAAGCCAAACAAGTCACTAACTCAAGGCAGACTCAACTCCTAAATACATATTGCCTAATAGTCCTTATTTTTTTTAGAATGCCTGTGATGTATTGCTCCTTCTGATGCATTAAATTATTGTTTTGAAAGGGAAAAAAATAGAAATAAGTATTTCAGCAGAAATGCTCGACATTTAAATGTAGCACCGCAACATTTTTATGGAAGAAATCTTTCAATTCATGTAGATTCATGTAGAGAATCACGCTGAATGAGTCTTTGATAACGAGAGCTACGATCACTACTAATGGCACTAATGCAGCGACCTCATCATTGCCAATACTTGTCGAGATCTACAGTGCCTGATGATCACAATGTAGAGCTGGCACACATGCACTTTCTCCTAAAACCTCTGACATATGTAGGACATCAGGCACTGTTTGAGGACTTTGTTCTCTTGTTTCCCTACAGAAAGATCAAAAGAAGTGAAGAAAGGCCTTGACAAAATGACTCTTTCTGAACAACCACTTTGCAACAAAAGTCATATCCCATCCCTTTTCCAAAATTAAAAAAAGTCAATGACAAATCATGATGGGTTTTTGGTTAGGTTTTTCTGCTTAACAACAATGGTGGGTCCCTATTCAAAGATCGGGACATTGTGTTGATACATAAAGAAGTCACAGATACCTGAAGCTTTCTCTTTTGTCCTTTTGTTCTGCCCTATATGTGTGTTTTTTTGTTATGTCTGCATTCCCCTGTAGAATATCGAGGCATCATTATTTCAGGGGGGGAAATGATATAAAAATGATATAGAAGAAAGAATTCTGAACCAGGTTCAAACTCTGGAAACAATTATTAAAAGAAAAAAAAATTGACTGTTAGTATTGTCATTGATTAAATGGCCTAGTACTTGACTTTTTTTTTCCATACTGTTTGAATAAGTTGCTTTGTGGAATCCTGAACAATCTACCACAAAACATTTGAGGAACTTTCAGTTACTGTGAAAAGTTTGGCTTTTTGTTCCCACACTGCTGTGGACATATACATGTTGGATTTCACTCTTTATGGATTCAATTAATATTTAAATAATTTAATATTTAAATAAGCATGGCTGCTTTTTGTTTCGCAAATAATTGAGGGCATTATCAAGACCATTTTGCTTGCAAATATATTCTACTAACAGTTCAGCTGCTTCTCCAAAATATGTCTTGCTAATTTTAGTGGCATTTACTATGCAGTTAGGGTGTTCAAAATTGCAATTAAGAGAAACAGCACCATGTGGAAATGATTTCACCTTATACAACACAAGATAAATTATTCAGCAAACTTTGGTCTGATTTGCAAGGTTAGTTCTGTGGAAAAGTAATTTTGAAGAGTCTTTAGGTAATTTTCAACTCAATCTTCTTTTTAAAAGCATTACGGATACTTTCAGATTAAAAACATAATTGCTCACCTTCTCTAAATGCCCAAGTATATAATTCCCATTTACAATTAATAATTGTAAGCTGGTGTTATCACTGATTCCTTAATTTTAAAGTTTTCTGTACCACTCACAGGCACATAGAAAACACAGGAGAAAGCAAAATTGTGGTTTTACTGTGATAAATCATAATGCTGTTTATTTAGTTACACAGTCTATTTTAGGCACCTCCAGCAATACACCATCTCCCAGGAAAGTCTGTTCAACTAAGCGCTTATGTGAATAGAAAAATTCTTGATATTTGAACCATACCTTCATCCTTATAATTTTCCTATCTTATGGGACAATTCTGGCCCATCTTTTATATGCTCTTCAGATAGTTGAAGATGGCTATCATGCCTTCCCATAGCCTTCTCTTTTCCAGGGTAAACATACACAATGCCTTCAACATCAGGGCTCTTTATTTTCTCTTCTGAACACACTCCAGTTTATTAATATCTTTGATTGACAGGAATCACTCAGGGAAGAAGAAAAGCATCTGAAACCAAATTTGGGAACAAAAAAGATTATTATGTGATTTTTCTGGGACTATTTCATTGTCCTGCTATATGCAAAATTTCTGCCTTTTTCCACAGACTTGAAAAAAAGCCAATGCAGCTCTCAAAGATATAGCATATCAGAAAAGACTATTTGAGTTTTCTAATAAACTTTTGAAGGGGTTTTCCCTAAAAATGGTCTTTAAAAGTTTAAATAAAACACATTTGTAATTGATAGGGATATGGGGGAGTCATTTGGTAGTGCTAAGCCAATTATAGTATTAGATAACTATTTCAGGATTTCTTTAAAACCAAAAAGATAGACCTGATTTAAATTTACAAATGTACATGCCGTGTTCTGTGAACATATGCCCACAGCTGGCAGTAGTGACAATTTTTAATCTTTTATTTTTATCTCTAAAATTATAATGCCTCAATGAAAAATTATAGGCCAAATTAGGAAGCTGGAGAAAAACAAGAATTAGATATGGCCTTATGGCCTAACTAGCTTTCAAAAGTACATTCCAATGATGGATGGATGGATAGACAGACAGACAGATACATACATATTGTCTGCCTAGCATCTGTGCAATCTGAAATCACACACAATTTATTTCTGATTTTCTTAGAATTTTATTCTGTCGTTTCCTAGTTTCATTTTAATTTTTTAAATACATGTTTATTCCAAACCTAAGCAGATATTTAGTGGTTTGGATCTAACATTCTGCTGACAGAAGGCCCTTTCAGGGGGAGGCTAGACAGCCATCTGCTGGAGTCCTTTCATTTGCATTTCTCCAATGAACCATTGCAAGTTAGACTCAATTCTATTTTTCTGACTCGGTGGCTCCAATAGAAGGATTTCACTATACAAAGGTATCCCACTAATGGATTTTCCATTCCTCCTGAGATTTCTTGAGAATTAAAGATTGGAGGTCCTTTCAGAAAAGTAGCAGGTATGGGAAAGTGGAAGTGGAGAAGCAGAATGCCTACATTGGAAATTCCGACCCAAAATGTATTTTTATAACTTTAGTTTTGTAGAGTATTTAGGGTTGTTTTTTTTAAGTTACGCTAAAGCAGAAACATACAGTAATCTGAATCACCACAGAAATAATGGTCCACATCTATGACTTACTATTGATCACCAACAGTGATAGTTGTTGTATAGTAATAGTACAATTCGGTACTATAAAAACTGTTCTGCAACTGTTCTGCAAATATCTTTATAATATTTATACATTTGCAACTGACAAAAAATTATATTTTAAACCTTTATGAAAGTTCTGAATTTTGTGATTGAATAAGAATTAAAGACCTTGATCCAAGACACCCACATTTTCCATTTTAATTCCTTCTTTCCATTTAAGTAGCACTCATATCAGTTCATATTGTTCTGCCTATTAAGCTGAAATAAATTAGAAAAGAAAAAACTACCAAGGTCCATACAGCTGTTGTGAGGTGCTCACACAAGAAAGTTAAGTTTTCACACATTTTCTTTTCAGAGATCAGCTGTGATTTCTTTTTACAGAGCTGTCATCTGGCATTCTTACATGTCACAGGTTAATAACGCTACTGATCGCTCTTTGGCACATGTGAAATAACTGCTGACAGCATCCAAGCTTTAAAATGTCACCAATTGGGTTGGCACTTCTTTCCTTGTTTTGATAGCAAGGCTTGATGGATGGAATATGACTCAGAGAAATTAAAGACAATGTAGGTTTATTATCTCATCCATTTCATCTTTCAGCCAGATCAAAAACATTCCTTCCAGATTATTCCCTAATGCTTGTCTAGACCATTTTTAAAGACCTTGGAGAGGAGAAACCATCATTTTCTTGGCAGTCTTTTCTACAGCTTTAATGGATATTACTATTATACAGCTCTTCCTTACCGCAGTGGCAATCTGGTCCTTCAGAACTCCTAAGTAGTGCTGTCACACACAGTACTGATCTTCATGTCTTGGCTGCGGAAAGTATTATGACTGATCTCATTGTGGTGACATAGTCAAAATGCTGTAGGTCCATATTCAAAAAGGTTCAGAAAAAAGCACATCCGTTTAGCAATAAATATTGTGCTCACTAGGCCTGACACAGAACATTAAATGCAAAAGTTAAAAAGAATGCTTACTCTGGTGCTGCTTTTTTGCAAATGAAATGTACATCTGTATCTATGTTAAGCAGGTGCGAATATGAAAGATGTTCGAAGTGCTTTGTTTTTAATTGTAGCTCATTCTACTTTTATTGTTTGGAGTAAACTGAGGTGAACTCTGCTCTGATTCAAGATGATCTAATTAAAAATGTCTTTAAAATATGAGTGTTGTTTAAGACATAGGTACATGACAAAGTATTGTGAAGCTATGAATGTTAATATATTTTAACATTCATAGCATAATACTTTGGCTTTGTCATATACTTATGCCTTAAATATCACACACATTTTAAAGACAACTTTCCAGAAGAGTTTGTCAATTAAAATTCTTATGAAAGATGGCACTATTCTCAACACAAGACAGCTTCCCTATAAAGATGAAAAAAACAACCCACAATAATTCACATAATAAAAATTGCAAATGGAGCTCTGACCATAGTAAAAGTCAAAAATAGCAGCAGGTTATCAAATGCAAAAAGTGGGGGAAAGAAGAAGGAGGGCCTTCCTTTATTTGGATGGTAAGAGCCACAATGGTTTTGGAATAATTCAACTTCCCCGTCAGTTGCAGAATCTGAGTAACTTTAAGCTAATTGTTTTCTCTCTGACCAACCTATCTCACAGGGTTCCTGTTGGGGAGAAAGAGGAGGAACAAGCACAGTGTTTATTGCCTTGAATTTCTGCACAGAGATAAGGATATATATTCAGTAAAAAATATTATGGGTCCTACCACCAAGAAGACGTGTCTTCAGGCTCCCACCCTCATAACCTCATAAATGAGAAATACATGAAGCAGCTCCTCTTGGGATGAAAACCTCGTGTGAGCTGGTTTTGGATAAGAAAGGAGATCCTGCAAGTCATGTAGTTTTTGAAGGTTAAAAACCACCACCTTGAACCAGCCTGGAAATCGACTAGTAACTAAAGTAACAAGGTCAACACAGATGTAACTCTGCTGAACCGGCTTCCTTTGGCAGCTGGGATGCTGTGCTTTGAATCAATTGCAGTTTCCAAATTGCCTTCAAATGTGGCTTCAAGTAAAGAGGGCTGCACTAATCTAACATAAAATAATAACCTATATAATAACCATACTTACCTTTGCACAAAGAAACATAATGCAGACTAATGTCAAAATTACTAGCCATAAATGTCTCGAGGTGTTGCATTCATTCCATCCTTAGCTTTTGACTGTCCCAATAATTCACCCACACGCAGCAGACTGCCTTAAATGTGATTGCATCTCATCCCACTTGTGCATGACACTAAACTGTAGTGTGTCATGCTGGTTTTTCCGAAAATAGATAAAAAATGAATAATGGGCTTCGGAACCATAAGTCACTTTTAAGTTACCCTAACCATAGACCCACACAACTGTTCATATATGGAGTAGATAAAATAGTTAACATGTATTTTCTTTTTATATGATTATATGTAAAGAAAGAACTTAACAAAAGATAAATATGCCATTTGGCATAGGAAAATAAAATGTAAATTCCAAGGATGTATATATACTGTAGTTACTTTCAGAGAAATCAAACATCACAGTGCTCATAATAATCAGTGTACCAGGTGAAATCAAGAACCCAGTGGTCAATTGTATAAAACTCTCTCCCCAAAATGAACAGAGTTGAATAAATATCTTTGGGGGAATCAGGGATAAATTGGTAATATATGAAATATATGGTAAATGTAATATATGAAAGAAGCAACTAACCAAAATTAACTGTGCTGATTGTGCTGTCGATGGATGATACCACAATGAATTTAAAATTTAAAAGTTCTTTTTTTTTCCCCCAAACGAACCAACTTGATCCTAACTTTTTTCAAGGTTTGGAAGAGCATCCCTCCTAATGAGATGGAAAGACATAAAGACCTTTAGTATGTTCTTCTGGATGAGTGTTTTTCCTGGCACTTATGCCCTTGTACTTTGCTGTTTTGGATTGTAGGGGATTTTTTGTATATAATGTCTAATGTGAACAACCAGGGCCAGGTGCGGAGAGTTCCAGATAGCTACTTTATTATGTTCTGCCTCTAATACAGGAATTTCCCAGTCTGACGTATTCCTGGGAACAATTAGAGGAACCAAGGAATTTAGAGAGAGGGGTTGGCCCTAGCTCTTTTGGGGTTGCACAGTGACTCCAGGCTAGCTCTGTATTTGATCCTTTCTCCCTACCAGGCTGGGTGCTTCTCAACAGCATTTTGTTTTATTCTTTGAATGTTTTTATTTGTATTGTTGCTATTGCTAATGTATGCCACACTGGATGGGAAGACTATATAAAGAAAACAAATAAATAAATTCATCAAATAAGCAGATTGTGCTGAAATATAAGCAAAGCAGCCTGCTTCCAAAATTGGAACACATAAGATAGAATATAGTAATTTACTGTATTACTGTGTTGCAATTCACATTATAAATGTTAATGTAAAGTCCGATATTATCTATGGTTGGCAGAAAGTAGGCATTGTAAATTGTAACTTAATCCATAGAATCATTGGTTCAAAAATCACCCTTATTAAGGCATTTTGAATTATGCTTTTTGCACAAAGAACCATCTAAAATATTGATTAGCAGATAAATTTATTTTTTCTCCATGCACTCCAGTGGTGGGTTGCTCCCAGTTCTGTCTGGTTCTTGAGAACCAGTAGTAAAAGTGGCGGGAGGCTCTGCCCAGCCACCCGGACATCATAAGGTATGATCTGCGCATGCACAGAAGCTTGTGCGCATGCAAAGCACGCACGCGCGCTCCCATTGTGAACAAATAGTAAAGGTAAGTAGAACCCTCCCCGATGTACTCCAACATTTTCACATTGGTTGGCGTTGTATTCAAGGAAAATATTAAAAGTGCCTGGATATCTAATCCTAAATAGGCAATCTAACTAAAGCTAGGCTTTGAGTTATCACCATCTGATTCCATCAAATGATTCCATCATTGCTTCCATATCCAAACAATATTTGAGGTGTACTACCAGTAAAATTAGAGAACTAGTTACAGTATAACAACTCATCTTTGTAAACCCAAATATATGGGCATGACAGGCCATTTATTGTTTTCACGTATTTTGATCAAGACTCCTGTCATGGTTACTGACGACATGCATATAAAAAAAACATTTGGACTGGAGCGGGTACACCCCTATCGTAACTAGGAAAGTTTAGGGTGGTGTAAAACTGATTTGTAATGCGGAAGTCATGGAAAGCCCTTATGGACTTTTTGCATAACAATAAAAAAAAATGAACTTGTGATTTATGGTTTGGATGATATATATAGGATAGCTCATAGAAAGAAGAATAATGATGTAACTTTGGAGACAGAGGCTAAAATATAACTACTTACAAAGCTACCGTATTTTTTGGAGTATAAGACGCACCGGAGTATAAGACGCACCTACCTTTTTTGGTGAGGAAAAGAAGAAAAAGAAATCTCCCTCTGCCTCTACCTTTGCGCAGTTTTGCCTCATTGCAGCAAACAGCAAACAGCCTGCTTTACTTTCATTTTCGTTTTCAGGATAGGCTTGATTAGCACAAGGAAAAAAAAAATCTGCTCCAGCAATTTACCTCCTTGCAGCAAGCAGCAGAGCCCTGCGCAAAACAGCTGAGAGCAAATCAGCTGAGAGTTGGGAGGCCAATCCAATCAATTTGTGCTAATTAGACTGTGCTGAAGCTGAAAGGAGCTGTTTTTTCTTGCTGTTTGCTTGCAAGGAGGTAACTGCTGTGAGGCAGAGGCCAAAGGGTGGGGCCAGTGAGTGGGGTATGAATCTTATACATTCGGTGTATAAGATGCACCTAAATTTTCACCCCCTTTTAGGGGGTAAAAAGGTGCGTCTTATACTCCGAAAAATACGGTACTTCTTTATTTATTTATTTTATTTATTTATTTATTTAATTAATTAATTTTTATACCGCCCTTCTCCCGAAGGACTCAGGGCAGTGAACAGTCAGAATAACATACATATAATGTGAAATAAAAATAATTTAAAATAATTAAACCGATTTGGCTCATCAATTAAGATCCTCAGCGTAGAATTTAGATAAACTGAAAATTTATGCCAGTCCGGCTTGGTGAAATAGAAAGGTCTTCAAGGCACAACGGAAAGTACGGAGATCTGGGATCATTCATATCCCTGGGGGTATCCTGTTCCATAGGGCAGGTGCCCCCACAGAGAAGGCTCTCCTCCTGGGAACCACCAGCCGACATAGCTTATTGATGGCACCCTGAGGTGCCATACCTTTATACCTTTATAGTCTATCTTTTTTATATCTTGTTCTTTTTTCTACTTTTTTAATTCTCTTTTCTTGATGCACTTTTAGCTTTTTCTGTTATTTTTTCTTTTTTTATTCTCTCTGATCTATTTTTTTTTCTTGTTCTTAAACTTTTTAATGAAAATTATATAAAAATCGAATGCAGGGGTCATTGCTGACTTCTTTTAATTATTGAAAAAAATATTCTTATTATGCCATTGTAAATAGTATTATATGCGCACAGGTTTGGGTTAGGCAAAGCAAAATCCCATCATATGCGATAAGAGTCAGTGGGACATATACATAAGTATAATTTAATATGACTGAACCTGATTGTGAACTCAAAGCTTCAAATGCTTGGAGTTAAAAGTTATATGGTATTGTTTTGTGCTGCATATTCTTATAGTAATATTACTGTGTATTATTATATATTATTACTAAGATTATACACACACATGTATGTGTATATATGTATGTATATATATATATGTATAATATTGTTTATTTTGAAATTCAAAGTGTCTTTTTAATATAACATGGATTACTTCTATGCTTGTTACGCTGTATAAACTTTAGGATACAATAATATTCTGATGGAACTGTCAAACTAAATAAACTTCCAACAGCCTGCATGAATGCTACCTTTCTGCTGTCAGTGAAAGAAAATTATAACAGTTTGGCTTTGGGGACGGAATCCTGCATGTCATTTCACTGGAACTTAAGAGAAAGAACTATGCTTTTGGAATTAGCATCACCACCTCCCCTTCTTTCTGTGTTTTGCTGTTTCAAATAACATTATTAAAAACACAGCATTTGGGAAATGTTTGTGTTTTAATCCAAAGGTAATTGTCCTGAGGCATGTAAAAAAAAGCCTAAAGAGTGAACCAGAAACTCTACCAAACTCAGAAGTATGAAATAACCAACTATGTAATATAAACTTGGTATAAGATATAACAAGGTGAGAAGGTGTGATAATATACAATATGGGAGAAATATAAAAGGAAGTAATCCATATGACATGCTGGATGCAGAACTGTTTTTGTTAGAGTGAATTGGCTCTCATTTCCTAGTATCTCACAATAAATAATTATAATGGCAGGGAAACTACCTGGTGGCACAGTTGGATAAGCAAATAATTGCCACTTCACTCATACTGCTGAACAATTATGAGCCACACCAGTGGTGATATGAAACATACCTGGATTTACATGATTAGATATTATTTATTAAATTGTATGCGCTGGGTGGAGCAGATGACATATATTTAGAAATAAGGTTGCACCACTCTAGGATGGACAATCTTTGTACTTAATGGTAATTGTTTTACTGAAAGATATATGAAATAATTTGATTGAATACATAACTTGAATCCAAATGAAACGATAATCTTCCAATCATAATGCCAAATACGACGATCCAATACTTAATACTGGGTTTAAAAAAAAGTATCAAGCACATATATTCAGAGATAGAGATGCAATCAGAGAATTCTTCATAAAAAAGAACACCACAATCTTTTTAGTATTATTCTAATGGGAAACTAAACATGGCTGCAAAGAAGTCCTGAATGACAACAAAATTAAGTTTCAGTGTTTGAAGCTGTTTTTTTTAAAAAAAAACAAAGATTGTCTATAATAAAGGCAGGATATGAATGAATGAATGGGAAGGAGAGAGCTGGGAAATTGCTTACCTCTGTATTTCCTTCATCCTTCCTCCACTACTGAATTAAAATCCTGTCTACCAATCCTTGAAACAGCAAAAAAAAAAAAAAAAAAAGCACCCAAAAAACCCTGTAGTAGTATCCTGTTCTGCTCTTTATCTCTATCACAACTGTTCTTACTATCAAAAAAGGCTATTTGGATTTGTAAGAAAGCTTGTAGTTGTGGCTTTCTCTTACGGCTTTTCTGCCATTTCCCTTCTGCGCTCCGCTAGCTAGTAAGGAAAACACCAATCAATGGAGCATAAATAGAATGGCTCTGACTTCAGCACTCTGTCAAGGCACTTTATCCTTCCATTCACACTTCTTCCAGATTTAAGAGTATGAAATTAACAAATGGGAAGTTAACACAATGAGCAAGCTATTATGAGCCACGGTGGCGCATGGTTAGAGTGCAGTACTGCAGGCTACTTCTGCCAACTGCAATTTGGCAGTTCAAATCTCACCAGGCTCAAGGTGGACTCAGCCTTCCATCCTTCTGAGGTGGGTAAAATGAGGACCCAAATTGTTGGGGGCAATATGCTGACTCTGTAAACCGTTTAGAGAGGACTGTAAAGCACTGTAAAGTGGTATATAAATCGAAGTGCTATTGTTATTACAGAGGTCCTCTAGGGCAAAGAAAATATCTGTAGCTCAGGGTTCAAGTGTGAAGTCTTTGGTGTTTTCTGAGCTTGGTTGTTTGCTTGCAGAGGTTTCATTACCCAACTAGGTAATCTCATCAGTATTAGAAGGGGATGGGGTGTGCAGGGAGGAGGAGGAGGAGAATGATGGCTGTGGGGTCCTTGGTGCTCTCTGAATTTGGTTGCAGACGTTTCATTATCCAAGAAGGTAACATTATCAATGTGATCAGATTATCAGATTGCACTGACAATATTACCTTGTTACCTTGTTGGGCAAAGAACCAAGCTCAGAGAACATCAAGGACTCCACAAATCTCATGATGTCCAGTTCAATATCTCATATTATTTTCTAGGTACTGGAAAAAAGAAAAGCACTAAAAGACAATAATACATTTTAGAATACTATGGTATTAATGCAGAACAGTGCAAAAACATCCTTTCCCCCCCAAATAGAATAGTGGATCTAATCAATTCAAAATACTGTTAAAGAATATTGCCGATCCCACATCTCTTCTTCCCAAAATAGTGGAACTGTATTTTCATTTTTCCCTTTTTCAAAGTATGGGGAGAAACTGTAGTCAAAAATAGGGAGAGGGAAGATAACAGTGCAAGGAAATCAAGAAATAAAGTTTGGGAATGACCGGAAAAGGAGGCAGGCTAGTGATTGTCAACACTTCTGAAACATACCTCTGATGGTAATCACAACAGATTGGTTGTTTTCATCTATATACCAATAGGTGACAAAGCATCTTATTAAAGGCAGATATTAAGTTAAGAGGAAAAAAATACTACTTTTATTCCAGGTGGTAACAATTTTAATTCCATTGATAGGCGAGTGTGAGTTCAAAGCAATTGTATAGGCCAGTGATAGCTAACCTTTTCTGGACCGAGTGCCCAAAGCGCACACACCCTGCACCCCAGCACATGCACGCACAGCCCCCCCCCCCCCCGCACATGCCCCATCCCCCGTGCATGCACGGTGAAGAGACAAAGACCAGCTGGCCAGTGGGAGGCACACGTGCAGGTGCAGCAGAGCTGAACTGGGGCGACGGTTCACGTGCCCACAGAGAGGGCGCTGCGTGCCACGTCTGGCATGCATGCCAGAGATTCACCATCATAGGTATAGGCTTATAGGGAAAACTGATATTGTCAAGGCATGATTATGTTGTTAATATGCAAGTGATGGTAGGACCTAAGTCTCCTTTTGGGTCTTTCTTTTATTTTTTAATTAGTACAGCAACTTCAAAGATACTTCCTACATTATGTGAAAAATTCCATAAACCTTAAGTGTCAGACTGTCAGAGGTTTGTCTGGCCTACAGTATACCGGAGCCTCTGATTGTACATGCATTGACTTCAACATGAGCTTAAGGGGAGAATATTGCATGTAAAATATTGCAGAGATATTTCAGAGGAATGTTTGCTTCCAGAAGATACAATATCTCTTTTGACAATCGTGGAAATGAAAACTTGACAGGTACAGGTGCAGCAAAAAATTATACAAATGTGGAACAGTGCTTTTGAAAACTACTGAAGTCAAATTAGGGGCCAGTCTTTGGTTCTGGATAGTAATTCAGACCAGTTTTTATAGGTTATATTGAAACTTATGCGGAAAAAAGTATAAACCTAATATAGGAAGCCACCCCTCATAATTTCTGGCATATTTTAAGTTTATGGAGTTTTAAAACAGTTCTAAACAGTTCTAAATTACAAAATGTTACCAAAATAATCCTCCATGTTTGAGTAAATAAGTTAGTATATTAGTAATTTATCTATTGCCTAATTTTCCCTTCCCTTCCTTATTTCATAGGCAATGGTTTTCTTTTTACCTATCAGAGTCACCTTTATGAAATACCAATTCTTGGTTTATAACCAAGAATACATCTGCAATAACCAATGCAATTTCTTCTTTCTTCCCCTTTTCTAATATTGCTAAATTTAAAGGGAAATTGGTAATTTTCCTCTTCTTCTGATTAGATCTAAACACAATTAACAATTTTCTCCTTGTAGAGTTTACAAAATCTGTTCAAAATGTCTAATGTCAAGATTAAATCAATAGCATACGTAATACTAGGAAGCATCAGAGAGCATCATTAGCTAAATCAAACATAATGGCAGCTTTCCAGACATTAACACATTTTGTGCCTGTTTCCTAGACTCCATGGAAAGCACTTTCACATCAAGATGGAACAATATGTTTTTGCAGTAAAGTCAAGGCCATAAATAAACAAGGTGCTGTTGGAAATCCCCTCATTGAGGTTTTCCAGTTTTCCTGACAGCTCCTTTGTCAGCTTGGTTGCATGAATTGGGTATGTCTACTTGAATGAAGAGGTGACATCATAGCAGTGTTCCAATATCTAAGGGGCTGCCACAAAGAAGGGAGGGGGGAGAATGTCAATCTATTCTCCAAAGCACCTGAACGCAGAACAAGAAGATGCAGTGGATGAAAACTAATCAAGGACAGAATGAACCTACAACTAAGGAGAAATTTCCTGACATTGAGAACAATTAATCAATGGAATGACTTGCCTCCAGAAGTTGTGGGTACTCCAACACTGGAGGTTTTTAAGAAGAGATTGGACACCAATTTGTCTGAAATGTTGTAGGGTTTCCTGCTTGAACAGGGAGTTGACTAGAAGCCCTCCAAGATCCCTTGCAACTCTGTTATTCTGTCATTCTGCTGTGCAAATCATGTTTTCAGGCCACTCCTACTGTTGGCTTGAGATACAGAAATTGTACAGTTTAGTTTAGTTTACTTTATTGTCATTGCACCTCGTACAACGAAATTAAATGCCATCTTCAGTGTATATTATAACTAGAAAAATAAAACACACACACACATCCTTCACATTCTCTAGAATTGGATTGAAACCCCCTGATATTGCATTCATATTGCACTATGCAGTAGAATTCAGTATGGTTACTGCCCTGGGATAGAAGCTGTTTTTCAGTCTATTTGTCCTCGTTTTTATTCTCCTGTACTGTCTGCCAGATGGTAATAGTTGAAAAAAAGGGTGCCCAGGATGAGATGGATCTTTAAGAATGTTCTGAACTTTCTTAAGGCAGTGGGAGTTATAAAGCTCTTCCAAAAAGGGGAGAAGACAACAAATGATCCTCTGGGCAATGACGTTGACCCTCTGGAGTGCTGTCCTATCTGCCACTGTGCAATTGGCAAACCATACACAGGTGCAGTAAGTTAAAATACTCTTATGGTGCAGCGGTCACCAGCAGTTTTTCATTCAGTTGTTGTTTCCTGAGAAGTCTCAGGTAGTATAATCTCTGCTGGACAAGTGCTGCAATGTGCATGCCCCAAATCAGGTCGTCTTTTATGCTAACATGCTAACACCCAGAAACTTAAAACTGGCCACTTGCTCCATTTGGTCTCCATTGATAAACAAGGTATGGATGTCTGATCTGTTCTGTCTATAGCCCTCTATAAGCTCCTTGGTCTGATTGGTGTTAAGGACCAAATTATTGTCTCCACACCACGAAAGCAACTGGTCCACCTCACCTAGATAGACAGACTCATCCCACCCACCCCAGAGATGAGTCCCACCACTGGTACAGAGGACAATAACATTATTACCGCTGGCAGGATGGGAGGTTCCATTCAACATTTGAATACTATAAGGTCAAAAATAATATTTCCTTGAGGAAAAGATGTAAGGCTTATAACGCTGCTGTAAAAGAATAGAAATCAGTAAGCAGGTGATAAAATGGGGCAAAACTCACTTAATAACTCCTTGTTTAGCAATGAAAATGTTGGACTCCATTGTGGTCGTAAGTCAAGGACTACCTGTATATGAATAATTGTATCACAGAGAAGGATTTAAGCATTACATCACATGAACTGCAGTCCATTTATAATATAAGAGACTGGTATATATCAAACTGCGTTCCATGGCGAAGAAACCAATGAAGTAGTTTTATAATGACAATCATTTTATCAGCAGATTTTATAAGTATAAATCCACATAACCATTCAAAATAAAATATAACAGAAATCATTGGTATGTAAAACCATTCCCCAACTCACATGACTTTCATAAGTTACTTCATTAGAAAGTTAATGAAAAATATGATAGATGCATTCTGCTCCTTACTGAAGTGCAACTGTTTACAACAAATGTCTAAACATATCAATGTATCCATTTTAATGTTAGCTGTGAAAAGATAAAGCCAACATTTCAAATTTTAACTTCTCAAAAGTACATATTGCTAAGCTATCATAACATTCGCAAGGCTGCCTGTTTCCAACACTTCTGCTATAATTTAGTTTCTGATTAGACCATGCAAACATATTGCTATTTGGTAGATGAAACAAAATATTGTTTGGGGTGTGCAACTTCACCTTAAAAAAAATACAAAAGAAATTTAGGCGGTCAGTAACTAATTTGCCAAATTTCTCCTTTATCATCATCTTAAAAGACATGAGGAGAGAAATAACATCACTGGAAACAGGACCTTTTAGCAATATCTCTTTAACAGTACAAGCTGTTCATTCACATCTCAAGTGCCAGGAAATTTAGTTTCAGATACTGTTCTGTGACTTTGAGTTAATTGCTGCTGAATTTGGCATGCACTATTTTAGTTCTATGTTAGAGCAACATATTTACTATCATTCAGTTATGCCCAATGTATTTTAGTGGATAGTCAAATCTATGCAAAGTACGTTGCTAATTATTCTGTGAATTAAATATAAGAAGCAGAGAATTTCCCCCACAATATTGGATTTATCCACAGATGCAGTTCCTTCGCTACTCCAAGTCTGGATTATCTTTTCTGCAATAACAGAATTTAATTTACGGCATAAAATAAAGACAAGGAACAAGGCCCTTCGATATGGCCCACAGTGAGGGATGCTGGAAGTTGTAGTTCAGCAACACCTGCAGGATTGTAGGTGCATCATTCCTTTATAAAAAAAAATGTGTTGTGACATTATAGTTTATGTTTTACTCTACCTTCAAAAGCCCAAACACAAAAGACTGGTACTCTGCAAACATGCTTAGAAACACTGGATATACAGTTAAGTCCTCAACTTACAACCCAGTGGTGGGTTGCTCCCGGTTCTGTCCGGTTCTATAGAACTGGTAGTAAAACCAGCAGCAGGCTCCACCCACCTGCCATGACATCATCATGGGTGATCTGCACACGCGCAGAAGCACGCGTGCACTCCCGCTGCGAACCAGTAGTAAAGGTAAGTAGAACCCACCCCTATTACAACCACAATTGAACCAAAATTTCTGTTAAGTGAGACATTTTGACCCATTTGACCCTTTCTTGCCATAGTGGTTAAGTGAATCACTGCAATTGTTATTTTAGTAACACAGTTGTTAAGCTTGCTTGTCAGAAAACCACAAAACTTGATCACATGATCTTGAGACATAGCAATGGTCATAAGTATGAACCAGTTGCCAAGCGTCTGAATTTTGATCATGTTATAATGGAGATGCTGCAAAGGTTGTAACTGTGAAAAATGGTCTTAAGTCATATTTTCCAGTGCCGTTGTAACTTTGAATGGTCACTAAATGAACTGTTGTAAGTCGATGACTTCCTGTACTGTGTTTTAGGAATGGTTGAATTCATTCAATCAGCAGCTTTTAAATTTACGGTCTAGGGAATTCTGGCTAAGATTAAATTCTTTGCTTTCTACTACCTGACTCTTGAATGCATCTGAATCATATTCAGTGAGACAGCACAGCCTTAGCAAACTACTTAATTAATTAAGAAAAGAGATTGCATATGCTGAAAGTTCAAGAGAGAAATAAGAAGTTGAATTAAATGGTCTCTTTTCTCATCTCATTTATATTTTTATAAATATAAAGGTTCCAGGATACAAGATAGAATCCATACTCCGATATTAAAAGACAGATTACAAGTATTGCCAGACTGATGTTAACTCAGAATACTTCCTGTCTTTCAACAGATTCATAGAAAGGCAGAAAGAAAGAGCTAGGATTACAGTTTCTCTGCCTGATTTTTAATGATTGATAAAAAGTAGCATATCACTCTTACCTCTGATAATTTAAGCTTTGGCATTAAAAATAGTATGCCTTGTGAATGAAGAATTTTGTTTCAAACTGTGACATTCACATACAGATAGTCCTCGACAGACAACAACAACTGAGCCCAAAATTTTCTTTGTTGAGCAAGAGAGTTAAGAGAGTTTTGCCTCATTTTACAACCATTCTTGCCACAGTTAAGTGAATCACTGTAGTTGTTAAGTGAATCATTTGGTCATTAAGCAAATCTGGCTTTTCCCCATTGATTTTGCTTGTCGGAGGCCTGCTGGAAAGGTTACAAATGGTGATTACGTGACCCCAGGACAGTGCAACTGTCATAAATACATGCCAGTTGCCAAGTGTCTGAATTGTGATCATGTGACCATGGGGAATGCTGCAATGATTGTAAGTGTGAAAAATGGTCGTAAGTCACTTTTTCAGTGCCATCTTGCTCTGAATGGTCACTAAATGAATGGTTGTAAGTCGAGGACTATCTACATATTAAAATCACAATTTTCTCCTTTCAATCAGTGGGTGTTCAAATTTCTCTATTTTTCTATTTATTTTCTATGATGTAGATGCTATTTTACTGTACACTCATAGGCAGAGGCAAAACATTTGGCTAGTAGCCAGTATTACAAGTATTTGTTTTTCCTATTAAAGGAAGTTAATTTTCTCCTCAACAGATTGAATAGAACTTCACAAAAAAATTTCCTATGAAACTTATAGCATTCACGTTAGGCTGCGCAATCATGTCAACCTTATTTTACCAGTTCAATTACAAATGGATTGTCAAGCCTATCATATAAAATTCCCTTTCATTATGTTATCACAGCCTGAAAGCTGTAATTTCACATCTACATCCCTGTCACTTTCAAAAGAATTCTGGGGCAACATTCATAGGATACCTTACACTAATCACATTTAATTTTGAGCAGCTGCTATTACCTATTTATCGGTACTTTCATGCTACCAGAGGATTTATGACTATTCAAAAGCTTCAGTAATATAGTTATACAAATCTATTTCATATTTGATCCAAGACCCTAAAGGAGGAAGAGAGAGAGAAAAATAGAGACATACTCTGGCACCAATTAAAGACAAATAGCAATTCTTATCACGACCAGCAGAAATATTTTTTTTTTCAAGAAGAGGAATTTGTTGATTTCTCAACTAAGCTGAACAATCTTCCTTCCATCCACCTGTCCCATTGCTACAGTCTATTTAAGCAGCCTTTGGATGGTGGTAATCGCAAGAAGTTTGATGGAAGTAGTCGCTCAATGGTCACTTAAGCCAAAATATTGATATTTAATTTGAAAGGAATGAAAATATTAGATTGCATGTTAAGAAAGAAACCAGAATGTATACAGGATTTGTATTGCTGCTCACTGTTGCATTCCAGTATTCTTTTGTTTCTGGATATAGGAAGGTAGAAGCTCATTCTGTTCCTTCTCACTCTTTCAGTTTCCTTCAGTGTAATCTAGAGAAAGGAAAGCAGGCTTTACCAGAAGTTCTGGAATTTTCCAGCTGCCCTATTTTGCCTAAGGTTTTAGTTCTCCTGGAAAGATGAATGGAAAAGAAACCCTGTTTACAGGTTACAGGGTTTACAGATTGGCAGCCTGTCAAGCTCATCGTTGAAATCAGTGTTTCTCAAACTTGGCAATTTTAAGAAATGAACAGTTCAACTCCCAAAATTCCCCAGCCAACATTTTTAATAATTAACAAAATTGTAATATATTTTCTGAATTGTAAGCTGCCCAAAGTCATTGAGATGGGGGGTCATAGAAATTGAACAAATAAATTCCCACCTAACATCTTTTCTTCACTGTTTATTGACAAAGCTAGCCTGGAATAGAAAAGAAACTGTGCATGTTTAGTGCATTTTTAGGAATAGTAAATACAGTATTGACTTTCAGAGATAATCTGACTTTCCATCTTGGATTAAAGAGTAGTTAACTTACCCAATGGAACCATAAGATGCCAGATGAGTAATATTCAAAAGCATATTATGAAAGGCAAACTTGTACATTGGATCTCTCACTCAAGAAAACCAATGTATTACATGTACAAAGAACACATCTGTTTAGTATGTTCCAGTGTATTTCATTTTTTAGATTAAATAAAACTGCAAACCCTGAAAACTTTCTCCAAGTTCCAAAGACATACAAGCTCAAACTATGGCCACTGCACCAGTTAGCCTACACATCTTTGGAATTTGGATCAAGTAATCTGCACCTGTGAAAGTAATCTGGCCCATCAACCACAAAAACAAAGCGTGAATTTATTCTCACTGAAGATTGGAGTTGCTCAAATCTTTAAAAGGGATGTTTTGTAATATAGGGGAGTGTGTGAAGCACTAGTCCTTGAATCATTACAGCACCTGTGTCTTTCCTGGCTGATGCAGCTGTTCTCTAAACTGCTATTAATGTTCAGTGACTTTCTTTGCTAGAAAAAGAAACATAGTGCAAGACATCTGGAGGACATCAGGCCAGGCAAAAGGTACTCTCAATCAGTTCATTCAAGTTATTTTGATCAAAGATCACAAACACCCCCCTTCCCAAAATAAAATAACTTGCAAATACCAACCATATAAAATGTGCCAAAAGAGCCGAAATGAGCGTATTCTCAATACAGTCTAAGGTCATTCATTTGCTGATACTGACAGCAGCTGTGCTCAACTCTGCAACACTACGCATAACAAAAGTGTCCTTGTGTGATAAAAAAAATAGGTTAACATAAAATTTCTGTTTGACCTGGGTCACACAAAGAACAGAGTCTTCTTTGGCTATCATTATAAAAGGAACAATATAGCAACATGTGAAGGATGAATTCAGCTATGCCAAAAGTGCAGAGATAGCTTTGGCATGCTACAGGGACTTCACTGAATTTCCCATATGAAAGTGCTGAGGGTGAACTGTCTAAAAGACTTTCTCTGATTACCGTAAATTGTACAAAATGTAGAAAATCTACAGAGAGGCCTTGTGGAGAAACCTTTCCCCCAAAATGCTCAAGACCATGAGGACTGAAATTGGTCAGACAAAGAAAATGCTACTGTAAGAAATCAAAGTATACCCTCGCTTGGTTAAAGATGTGTATCAAAATGGGCTAGAAGGCAGTTCTTCCTCTGCTTCTGCCCTCTTCCTCCCTCCCAGCAATTAAAAAGAATCACTATTTATTCCATTTTTCCTCCTGAGATTGTAAATTGAATTCTTTCTTTTAAATCAATATTCTTTAGCAACCTAATCTTGGCTCTCTGGGTCAAGCTGGGCAACTCTGTGGGTTCACTTGACATTACACTGTGATAATGAACATGAAGCACTCAAAATACTTAAATATGCCTTCTAAATGCAGATTAACAGTATTAATTTCAGCTATCTCTGTGATCCCTGGAACTGTTTATGTATCTATTTAATACATGAAAGAGGCACAAGCATCTAATTGGCTACCTCAGTGTTTGTCAACTTTGTCCACTTTGAGATGGATGGATTTCAACTCCCAGAATTCCCCAGTCAGCCTTGCTGACTGGGGAATTCTGGGAGTTGAAATCCACCCATCTTAAAGTGGCCAAGGTTGAGAAACACAGAACCACATAATATTTCCCTCCTATCAACCTTTCTCCATCATTTTAGATCAGAAACAGTTTTGCATCAACAAATAAAAGAATACAGTACAGAAAATTTAGGAGGAACTATAGCATTGTATAGGTTATAATCAATATGTGAAATTAGCCATTTTATAGAATGCCTAGGAAATCTATAGAATGCCAAAAATGGGACAATGCAGCATGAAAAGCTTAATATTTCACACATTTCCTAGGCAATCGATGCAATGCCAAAAGGCAAACTGGCAAAATAGCACTCTAGTCTTCCTTGTTGCAACAAGTAGGTCAATACTGGTCCTTTTTCTTGTTTTTTTGTCTCAAAATAGGTATAGGATAAAGTCCTATACTTTATCTTGCATTTCTTCATTCATTTTCAATATGTCTAACCCTAACTGTAACTCTAACCCTTTTCATGACTCTCTTTTAATACTTTGCCTAAATAGTTCTTGCCATTCCACATAATGCCTAGGTATTATATACAAAGCCTAAGGAAGGTATATAGCAGTGATGGCGAACCTATGGCACGCGTGCCAGAAGTGGCACACAGAGCCATCTTTCCGGGCATGCCAGCCATCGCCCATTGTTCTTCCGGGTTCGGTTCCGGTGTGCGTTGGCCAGGTGGTCTTTGTGCACGCAGGAAACTGGAAGAGCAGCTCCCTGGTGTGCATGTGCACACCAGAAAGCTAAGCTTCTGGTTTCTGGTGCTCCCACACATGCGCGCAGAGGGAACTGCTCTTCCGGTGTCTGGTGCTCCCCTGCGCGCACTCCCATTTCAGCACTCAGTGCCGAAAAGGTTTGCCAACACTGGGATATAGCATATTAAAATAACATAGACATTTCATACTTTGCCTAAAAATGTCACACATTCTATAGATTTCCTGAACAATGGCAGATTTCCATACACATATAACATATAAACAATTGCATTAAACAACCCTGAATATGTTTTCAGCTGAGATTATGCAATATGAGCTACATTGAGATACTGAAAAACTAAAAAAAAAAAAAAATAGATGAGTAATCATCAAAATTAGGTTGGGTATTAATTTTATTTAATTAATGTTTATGGTTGCCCATCACAAAACAATGGTTCTGGGTGGTGTAAAACAGCAGTGCCCAATCTTTCCAGCTCTGCAGCCTGGTGGGACCAGCAGTGGTGGCAGGGGATGACGGGATCGTTTCCCGCACAAGCACACTCACCTGCTTGTGCAAATACAGCTTTGTGTATCCATGTTCTTACCCGCCACTTCTGCAAATGTGTCTCTGTGTGTGCATACCACACTCACCTGCCTTTTCCACACTCTGGTTCCCAACAGGTTGCCACAGCCCAGGACTGGGGACCCTTGGTATAAAAGATTAAAACAACCACCCATGATGCCCAAGGTAAATAAGCGGTTTCAATCAGAAAGATCACATCTACAATGGACCTCACCACCTAACCTCCTGGACCATTATCTGTGAAAATAAAAGGCTAACAAGATTAGGACCATCCAGATCTTGGGGGTGGGAACTGTTTCATAGGGCAGGCACTGCCATAGAGAAGGTGCAATTCCCGAGTTTAAAAAAAATTGACAGAGTTTAAGAGGGAGCCCAAGGCATGCCTGCTCTTGTAGATTTGATAGGCCAAACAGAAATAATAGATTGAATATACACAGGCTAGAAAAGTAGCCTACCTCTAAGCCAGGGGTGGGCAATTAATTTTCCCAAGGGGGCCACATGAAAAATTGGGAATACTGTGGAGGGTCAAACCAATAGGGCTGTGAGGATGCGTAGGCAGGTACTCGTGAACATTGTAAATTGGGAAAAATAATATTCACCTTCAAAATAAAAGAAATCCATGTGTGCTAGACAGGGACAGGCAAAGGGCCAGGTGTGGCCGGTGGGGGGCATAGAGCCCACATCTGCTCTAAGACATATAGGATTTATAAGTAAAAAGCAGCATTCTTGAACCACACCTAGAAAGCTACTAGAATGGAGGGCGGCTCATGGTACAGTGTTATATGAATGTAACAAGAAATATTAACACCTGTCCAAATCACTGCATTCTAGATCAGGTGCAGTTTCCAAAAGCTGTAGTAAAGAAAAAGACATTGGCGAACTCCCTGATCTCAGCCAGGGGCTCCATGTGATATTAAACAGGAGTGGCAAAAGAGTAGAGTCTTGAAGCACTCCATAACGCAGAATACATCTTTCCCCCGACCACCAAAGCTACCCCCAACGAAAGGAGCAACACTAACATGGTGCTTCCACCTTGAATTCCCTAAGCCAGGGGTGTCAAAACTCGATTTCATTGTTCAAGTTGTGTTTGACCTCAGGAGGTGTGGGGGGCGTGGACAGTTTGACATCACTTGTGTCGGGGCCACCTTTGATGGCCAAGTGCTAAGGCAGGACTTCCCTCTGACCTTCCCTCTCATTAGTTCCTTCCTTCCTTCCCTTCCTTTTTTTCCCTTTACTCTTCATTCTTTCTTCCTTCCCCCTTTCCTTATTTTCCTTCCTTGCTCTCTTCCCTTCTTCCCTTCTATTTCTATATCTTTCCTCTTTCCCTTTCTCCTTTCCTGTCCCTTCTTGCATGCTCAAATGCAAAAGGGGAAACATTTCTCCTTTTGTTTTGTTTTTAGTTTGTTTTGCTAGCCCTCTGCCAGCGAAAATGGAGCTCGGGAGGGCTATATGCAGGAGCCAGGCCCCATTTTCAGTCACGACAGTCTCCTGCAGCCCTCTGGGCCTGCCCACCCAGCTCCATTTTCACTGGCAGAGGGCTGCAGGAGGCTGTCGTGGCTGAAAACGGGGCCTGGCTCCTGCATATAGCCCTCCCGAGCTCCATTTTCGCTGGCAGAGAGCTGCAGGAGGCTGTCGTGGATGAAAACGGAGCCCGGGGGCCTGCATACAGCCCTCCCGAGCTCCATTTTCACTGGCAGAGGCACTGCAGGCCAGTCCTTTGCTGTTTCCAGGGAAGACCCACGGGCCAGATCTAAGCACCCTGCGGACCAGATCTGGCCCGTGGGCCTTGAGTTTGACACCCCTGCCCTAAGCAAACCAGAAGATTATCATGATTCATAGTATCAAAAGCCACAAAAAGATCAAGGAGGGCCCAGATGGATGAAGTACTTCCCATCATTAGCCTGATAAAATCAATGGAAACCTCCTTTCCCCTCTTTGTAAAAGAATATAAATAAATAAAATTATCTTTATGTATTTGTTTTACCACTAGTTACAGGTTTGGGGAGTTATGTGCCACTTTAGAATCAGTTAATTGAAGCAGCCTATAAACCCCATAAATAAATTTAATACAATTCTGAGCAGATTTTCAGTTTAAAATGAATTTTAAAATTAGATCCTCCAGCTCTGTAAACTGAAGCTTCTAACAACAGTATCTGAAACAAATGTCCTTTTAGTACAGTATTCCATGTTAACGAAGTCTCCTATTCAAGCTGCTTTTTTCTTGTACAAGAAGGATAAAGCTCAAAATGATACAGAAGTCATAAAATTATATAATGAAGCTTCCAAGACGGGAGATTAGAAGAACAAAGAAATCTCAATAAGAGGCAATGATCAAGAGAGAGCTTAAGTAAAATTTCCCTACCTGCTTATAGAATATGAAGGGATTGGTTGATTAGGTAACTTGAATTTATCTTGTTATATTGGGCAATGAGCTGCATATAGGTTCATAAAGTAAGTAAGTAAATAAAGTAAGCTCCTTCCTATAAAATTTGAACAGCAATACAAGTAGTCCTCAATTTACAGTCATTTGTTTAATGACCTTCAAATGGCACTGAAAAATGTGATTTATGATCACTTTTCACAAAAATGCAGCATCCCAATGGTTACTTGATTAAAATTTGGATACTTGACAACTGGCTCATATTTATGAGGGTTGAAGTGTCCCAGGATTATGTGATCTTTTGTGAACTTTTGACATGCAAAGTCAGATTTGGCAACAGCATTTGGGGTTCAATTGTGGCTGTTAAGTCAAGGACCATCTGTAGTTAATTATTGTAATAAGTGTGAGATATTTTCCAAAGTTCTAGGAAGTTTTAGAAAGTTCAGCCTTAGAAACATGCCTTTTTCAGCTCATGAGCAGAACTCATAACTACAGATAACCTACAGTAGTGGTTACACATATATTCCAACCAATGTACATGTTGATTTTAAATATTAGAAGAACTAGATAGATCGATCTTTTCCTTATGGTTGAAGCCCAAAGAGGAAAAAAAAACCTATAAAAAGCTGACTTATAAAAAATTTTTAAAAAGCAAACTATAGCTTCACCAATTCCAGGTTATATTTAAACAGCAAGGCAACATTTCTTTTTGACAGCAGAAATCATTGCAATGAATGAAATAAGCAAGAAACAAAAGATAAATCGACAGCTTAAGGAATTTTGTAACTTGTAGCCAATGTGCAAGGCAAATGGTTTATCTAACTATAATCCTATTGATGAGCTTTTAGGAAGAAACAAAACTATAATCTAGACAGGAGTTTAAGATAAAGGAAATAGATTGTGCTGCACAACTGATTTGTAATATTTATTTCGTTGCTTATGTCATTCTCACTGATGGCGGTAAAACATATTCCATGCTCTTTGAATTCTGAATGAATGAAAACACAATGGCATGTGAACATTTATTTGCATCAACTGCAGCTGTTCCCAGCATTCCTTATCTTTACTAGAGTACTATAACATAAAAGGCTCGAAATTATAGAATATGAATTTTTGATAGTAGTGATTCTGATATGTAGAATGTTAAAGAAACCTTAAGAGAATTATTATGTAAAGATGAATAATAATGAAAGGCAAATACAGCCTTGGCTTGTCTATTTACTGAGAAATAATACTTAGCTAAATGTGATCTTTGTGTAAACATATAACAAACTACAGAAGTTACAAATTTCAGGTCTGAATATGTTTTCAGGACAAAATGAGTGGAGCACAAACTCAGGGAGAGGACAGCAGTCTTAACTATATAAGAGCACCTTTTAGTCATTTGGTGACATTTTTGAATCCCAAATCTTTAGTTTTCTAGGTTTCACCAATTATTCAATCTGAACACGGACACTACAGAACAGTTCTCATTTGTAGTGACTTCAGCTGGCCTATCCTCTGGAAATGATTTTCTTATCGTAATTGTAATGAAGGGTGCCCCATTCTGTAAAAATGCCAAATGAGTGAGAGAGCCACATTTACATCTTAACAGTACGAGTTTATTTACCTTAAGGACTGTAGGATTTGTTGGGACACATATTCATTGCAATACTGGGGAGGCCAACACACTGAAAAAGTTGGGATTATTTTGAGACTCTGCAAAATAACCTTGGCACTACTTTCAACTTGCCCCTATTTGAGAAAAAGGTCTTGCTTTAAAAAGGAGCTGTATCATGTGATAATGATCACTGCTTTCAGCCAAGTAGGAAAGAAGTCATAGCTTCTAGCCAATCATAAAAGCCAGAAACCAAATGATTTATTAAGACCCACGAGGCTTCTTTTTTGGGGTAAAGATAATAATTTTAATTGTCATGTAGTACATATTCATGATGAACCATTTCACATCACAAAATATTTCTCACAAATACAGTACTAACACACCACACACAAAAATTTGCAAATTTCTAGTAATTTCTAGTAATCCATTCATTACTTTAAAGTAATACAGAATAGAAAGAACCAAGATATGTTAAGAATTCATCCATTTACTAGTATGCTCTTTTCTCCAACAATGTTTAGGAGGAAAAAGGCATTCATTCTGCCTGATGAGAAACCATCACCCTAAGCAGTGCTGTTGCACAAGCATAATTCCTGGATTATTTCATAGTAACAGTCCTGTGGATATAGCCAAACCTCCATGGAGGGAGGGGAGCACACAAAGCATTTAAGAGGTTACAAAAGTTGAAACTCATGAAAGCAACCCATGCAACTTTCATGCCTAAAGAGGGACTATAACTCAGTCTCCTTATTTCTAATCTGGTGTCTTAATTCTTATGCCAAAGTGGCTCTCTTAATTATAGACTAAGGTTTGAGCTTCCCAGTTATCTTTCTTATTCCTTTCTTCTTAACCTGTAAACATGAGAACAATGTTGTGTTAACAGAACTCTAAACATTTGACAAGATTTAAATACATTAATGTAAAATACTGTTTAAACTAATTGCTGATCAATAGGACAGTTCATAAGCTATTAGATCAATAAAAGTGACCATAACTATATTGGGTACTGAAAACAAAACAACACCCCCCACACACACACAAATCTATGGCTTAGCCATATCTTTATTAGGACCATTTAAAAAAAAAAAAGTTTAAAAATGTGCAGGGTTTGACCAATTCAGATTTCTTCACCAGGCCAGAAATCACCTAAAGGAGGGGACGAAGAAGATACAAAAATTAAGCCGGATAGGTTTACAATTTGAAGGCTTTCCTCATTTTCCTTTGTGGTTCTGTTTCCCAATAAGCGCTAGGCTAGGGGAACATGCAACATGTCCGGCTTTGATAGGAACAAGCCAACCTTTTGTCTTTTGATTTCAGAGCGCATTCGAAACGAGAAGTAATGGCCCTTAAACGTCGTAACCCCAGGTTAAAAGCGGGCAACACTCCCGAAGGATCAGCTTTTAATCCCTCCCCTCTCGGCGTGTTTTTTTCAGATCCGAGCCCAACCGGCCTCCCCACCCCCCCACACCGTTCCCAACCCCTCCGCCTCCTCTCGCTTGGCCGCGCTTCAGCGAGCGACGGGGGCGTGGAAAGGAGAATGACGGTGACGTTGACACTGACTGTGAACTATGAGGAGGCGCTTGCGCCGTCGCTCGCGTACACGTCTCCAGCCCCCCTTTGGCTAACCGCTTTTTTTTTTCTTTCCCCAATGTGCGCGGGAGGGAGGGAGGGGAGAGGAAGGCGATGGGGAGGAGGGGAAGAGCGAGGGAGGGGTTGGAATGGTGACGTATCAGGCCGCCCTTCCTCCTTTTCTGCTCCTCCCCCTCGCCCACCGTGAGCGACTCCCATCAGGGCACAGCCAGCGCGCCCGCGCCAGTCAGCGCATTAAGAGCCCGGCGGCCGCCTACTTTTTCTTCACCCGGAGCGACCGGGGCTGCCCGCGCGCGCGCGCTTTCTTCCTCCACGCTCGAGGGACGGTTTGTGCGCGCGGGAAGCGGGTACGCTCTCACCAAGGCCCGGAGGCTCGCGGCAGCGGCGGCTTTACCGCCGCCATTATCACCAGCGCGCGACGACGAGGAACCATCTTCGGGGCCCCCCTTCCTTCCTTCCTACCCTCCCTCCCTTCCTCGCCGTGTCTAGCTCCGCGCAGCGGCACCAGCAACTCCTCCTCCGCCTCCTCCTCCTCCTCCTCTTCTTGGAACAAAGGAAAGAAGCGGCGGCAGCAGCGGCGGCGGCGGTTGCTGCTGCTGCAGCTCCGGGGACCCTCTTCCCGCTAAAGCCCCAAACAGCGGCGGCGTTTCTCCGCCTCTCTTTCGGCTCTTCCCTTGCAAGTCGAAGTATCTGGGACGCCGAGCGACGGTGAGTGGCCTTTCGTTCCAGGTGCGGAGCGGGCGGGGGAGGGGAATGGTGGGAGATGAGAAGGGGGCGTCGTTCTCCCCTCTCGCCTCCACAGAGGAGCGGGAAGAGGCGGGGGGGGGCGCTTGGATTAGAGGGAGGGGGGGGTGTCTTGCCTTCCGTGTTGAGAGCCGCGAAAACTGAGGAGGGGGGTGGCCGCCTTTTCGCTTTGTTTGGCCAAGGAGGACGGCGGGGCAAGGGAGGAGGACAAAAGGGCCGCTTGTTTGCGTGGCTTGTGGAGGAGGAGGTGGTGGGGAGGGAGGGAGGGAGGGAGCGAGTGAAACTGAGAAAAATATGGATGCTCTTTCTTTCTCCTCCGCCCGTCGCTTGGTGTCGGCTGGCGAGGAGGCGGGAGGGCAAAGTCGCTGAAAGGGAGAAGAAGAAGCGGCGGAGGAGGAAGGGGAAACAAAGAAACTGGAAGGGAGACAATGGGCTTCCTCGGGTTGCCGGCGCGGAGTGGGAGCGAAACCTTCCTTCTCTTCCCGCCTTTCTTATTCTTCGCCCCCCCCCCACCTTCCCATACACACATTCCCGTCCCTTTTTTCCTCCGGGCCGAAACGGCCTTTGGGAACCGGGCGTGGGGTGAGGTGGAGAAGATCGTTGGTGCGCGTTGGCCCGGAGCGCGGGGGACGACCGCTTGTTTTTTTTCCCGGGCTGGCTCGGCCTTGCCATGACTCAGTGGTTTTCTTTCACGAGGCCCCTCAGGCCTCGGTATGTGTTTGTCAGCTGGGTGGATGTGGCTTGGGGAGAGGGAGGGGGGGTGAAACGGCGAGCCGTAGCGAGGCCCCTGCCTCTTCCCAGCTTCTTCGCCCATCCCCTCCCGGTAGCTCAACCAGGAGAGTCCGCCCTGATCGTCATCGTCGCCTGCCATTTTCTCTCTCTTTTTTTTTTTTTTTTTTTAATGTCGGCGCGTTTGGCGTCCCGGAGTCCTTGGCGCCCGAGAGCGGCTCCGCTTTCCTTTTATCCGCTGCCTGTCTCTCTCTCTCTCTCTCCCTCCCTCCCCCTCCCCGCCGCCCCTCGAAGCGCTGAATTACTGGCAGCGGCTTCTCCTTTGTTTCCTCCGACTTGGCCGGTATCCATTGTGCCACTACGAAAAAAGAAAATCCCTGGCTCCTTGTTTTCTGGTCGTCTGGGTCCCCCCCCCTCAAAAAAAAAAAAAGCTTCAGGATTTGCCTGGAGGCGCCCTTCTTCTTTCCAGGGCCTCCGAGTTGAACCCGCAAAGCGCCTTGTTGCTTTGTAAAGTTAAATGCGTGTAGACGAGCTGAGCAGTTGCGTGCCATAAGTGATGCAATTTCTGTGGGTGTAATACTGAATTAGTAATCACGGTTTTTCCTTTACCTAAGAAGTTTCATGTTTTTTTTGGTGTTAAGCAATCTACGAAGGGCTGTTGAGTTCATTCTGTGACTTCTTCCTTGTGATAAGAGTAACTTTTTAAACCATTTATTTTATTTTATTTTATTGAATTTTTAAACGTGGAATATACAACTCTTCATACTACTATCCCACTCTGTGCCCTGGAGTTTTAGAACAAGTATTGATGGAGTGCTTGTTGATAATTGAAAGTTAGGTTGAACAAAGAGCAGGTTTATTTTACAATGTGTCCAACCTTTAGTTGGACAGCAGGAACCAAACTTTTACTTTAAAAAATAAAGCATCCATCTGATTTTTGTAGCCCACCATGTATGTAGCGGTGGCAGAACAATTGCTTATACCACTGTAACTAAACTAGTTTGACAAATTCTCTCATTGTTGGCCTTGCCCATTTTTTTCTTTAACACTATTATGAATTGCCCTATAATTGAGTTTTTTTAAAAAAAAAATTTTTTTTAACATAAATACATATTTTGCTGTTTTAATTTTGTGAGCTGTACTGGAACTAGGCAGCTTTTGAGATAAAAATAGAAGCTGATTTCAGAGGCCCCTGTTGACAGGGTTTTATCTGAGCTTCTAGCTCAGCTTGTCACATTGCAGCCTTGTGACAAGCGGAAGCTAATGCGCTCCCCCATGTGACCTTAGCTTCTGAGGAAAAACTAAAGCTAGAGGACACACATGAGGTGGTATTAGAAACCAGCATTCTAGTTAGACTAAAGATATAAAGCATATTCAATAACATGAGATTATAAATTCCATGCCAAGTGCCACTTGGAAGCTATCTGAAAATCCAAACTGGGTTTATTTCATTTAGCATCAGTTTTCAATTTTTATTTCATTTACCCATTCCCCATTTTTTGAATATTTGTCCTGTTGCTTTTTGGACAATTTGAACTGAAATAGCATTATATGGAAAGAGGCTATGTTTTTACAAAGATGCAGTACTAAATATATTGGATTGAATAGGCTAGTATTAAGTTACTTGATCTCTACTATGCCTTATTGTGTCAATTTTAGATACAACCTGAATATTTTAATGGTGGTCGGAATTCTGTCTGTAAAGAAGTAAACCTACTTTGGAAGGCTAATAGATATTTTCTTCCACTTTTTTCAAACATGTATTTTAAAATATGTATATTTTGATATACTGAGATGACCGCCTTTTTAGTTATTTGGGGAAAGGATAAATATAACTATCCTGTCAAGTTTAGTTTTGAACTTCTAATAGTGAAAATAACTATAAGAAAGCAAACTTCATACCTATATACACACATAATAATAGCCTTCCAGGTTTATAATATAAATTATACAGGAATATTAATAAACAATATTAGTCTTGCATAACATTTTGTTTATGGGATTGTGGCAGTGTTTTTGTTAATGCAATGCTTATGCTAAAAGCAGGGTTGTGCATCATGATATTATTTGCATAAACTCCACTCTTCCTTCCCAATCCAACATAAACCTATATAAAAGCAATCTGAAGTCCATTTAATAGCTCAGGAACTTTGGACTTTAGTAAACAACATAATTGTCAGTGGAATATACAGTTAGTGGCACATTTGGATCATTATGTCATATGGGTGAGCCATATGCACCTGCACATTACACTTATTTTTGGTTTTTTTACGATGCAAGCAGCATTCCCCTTTAGAGAAAAAGAATCTCTTGGGTGAGGGTTGAACTGGGAATGGCTTTAGGCTGAAAGGAATCAAATGACAAGCAGCTTATTTTCTTTTGGCTTAACTCACATCTTTAACAATTGAGAGTACCTATTAATTTCTCTGTTCACCTGCCTTTGGACAGATAAGATGAAGATTGTCTCTTTTTCACAGCTTACAGTCTTCAAATACATACATTTTCACCAGTCCTGTCCCATCCCTGTTTATGATGATCTGCCATTTCATGATGATAAACATTCTACATTTATGCAGAAGGCTAATTGTGTCATACTAGCATTTGTAATAGCAATTCTATGTGAATTATGAATGTATAGCAGCTCCTAATTAGGTATCCTTTTGCTCTGTTTACAGCACAAGATGGCTCAGGAAACCAACCAGACCCCAGGACCCATGCTGTGTAGCACAGGATGTGGATTTTATGGGAATCCTAGAACTAATGGAATGTGTTCCGTCTGCTATAAAGAACATCTTCAAAGACAGCAAAATAGTGGCCGAATCAGTCCAATGGGTATGTTTTGGAGCAACAAAAATGAAATACTAGATGTCAGTACAGTACATTTCAAAAATAGCTGGAATTAATATTACACCATGCCTTCCCAAACTTTGAAATGTTTTTCTTAAATCTGGATTCATTCACTATAGTTACAAAGACCTGGAAGCATTTAATAACAGCCATTTTATTTGCTTAAACATTCTAATGTATTTGTTATATTCCCTTTTTTTTTTTTTTTTTTTACTACCCAGGAACATCAGGTGGTTCCAATAACCCTACCTCAGAGTCTACGTCTATACAGAGAGCAGATACTAGTTTAAACAACTGTGAAGGTGCTGCTGGCAGCACATCGGAGAAATCAAGGTAAAACAAAGATGTTAAATTTATCTTGAAATTATTTAAAATGTTTTTTTACAATTGCATTAGATTCTGCTATACTTAATTAATAGAGGTAATACTTAGTCTATTTTTGCAGTTAATCTGAGAATTATAATGATTAAACGTTTATAATAATATCTTGGATGACTATAAGAATAGATTTTAAAGTCAGTTGTTAAGAATTTGTTATCAGAATTTATTATCAGTGGGTTCAATAATTCAGTTACCAAAAAGAGCTGAAGTTGTTAAAAATCTTAGCTTTATAAAAATTCTAGTCTTCGTAATAGCACTAACAAATTGCTTTCATTTTACTGAATGCAAGCAGAAATGTGCCTGCTGCCGCCTTGCCTGTAACACAGCAAATGACAGAAATGAGCATTTCAAGAGAGGAGAAAATAATTCCGAAAACAGAGACAACAGAGCCAGGTATGCCTCTTTAAAAGTGACTTGAGTGCAGTTAGTACAGTGGGACCTGGCACGTTTAAACATCTATAATCAAGGAAGAAAACTATAATATTTGATATTTGAACACTTCTTACACAGTTAGCCCAGCTATGAGGCAGCAATCTGGCCAACTGTGGTGGATCTCAGAAAGCTAAGCAAGGAAGGACTTGTTTAGTATTTGGATGAGAGGCACCAGGAAATCCCAGGGTTGTAGCCTAAAGGGGTGGGTATCGGGGAGAGGGGTTATTGGAAGAAGAAAGTGGCAAACCACTTCCAAATAGTTACCAAAAAGAATATATTGTCACAGGGTCAACTCAGTTCAAATAAAAGTTTATTTTTACCTTATATATTTAAGGAAAAAAGCACTCAAAAAACTACCAAAATATTATTCTTAAATCATTTAATTTTCTTCCTATAAAAATGCTTAATTTGCTAGTCAGATCAACAGCTAATAAATTCAGTAGTCAAAATAAACCAAAAATCCCATGCAAAATGCTTATTGTGTTTTAGAACTGAACACATCATCTGCTATGGTTAACATTACAAATTTTGACAAGTTCCAAAAGTTCATTTGTAATATCAGCAAACGTACATTCAATCATACATATGTATTCATTCATTTTCATATCCATACTCTGCTCTTTAATTAGGTTTTTTAAGTGGGTCATCAAATGTTTTTTATCAAAGCTATTTTAATAATTCATTCTTCTGTATAATCATAATCATAAATAGTATTTTTAGAGTAAACTTTCTGCAGTTAATGTTTTAATTAATGTATGGTGCAAAACTTTCTTTTTAAATGTATTAAATTGAGTATACTTAAAGGGAAAGTATTGTAATAAGTTCATGGTTTTGCTAGAAATTCAATAATGAGAAGAAATTCATTGCTTAAATAGTGTTTTGAAGGAATCTTATAATGTTAGTTTCACATAACATTAAATATTGTAGAAGGGGAAATAACTATATAAAAAGATAGGTGTAGCTCAGTATAGGCAAAAATCTATACAGGTTGACTTAGAGCAGTTCATTTAGTGACTTAGAGCAGTTCATTTAGTGACTATTTTTACACTGTGATCTACAGTGATTTACACCTGGCACTGAAAAAAATGACTTATGACCATTTTTAACATGACTTGCAGCATCCCCATGGACACATAATCAAAATTCAGATCCTGGCAACTGACTCATATTTATGATAGTTGCAGTTTCCTGGGGTTTGCGACTTTCTTACAAGCAAAGTCATGGGGAAGCCAGATTTACTTAACAACAGTGTTACTAATTTAACAGCTGCAGTGATTTACTTAACTATGGCAAGAAAGGTCTTAACCATGGGGCAAAATTCACTTAACTGTCTCAACAACAGAAATTTGGGCCTGAATTCTGGTTGGAAGTCGAGGACAACCTGTACTCAGAAGTCCACAAAAAAATATATATTCTGAGTCTTTTCTCAAGTTCTGAAAATTAGTACTTTAAATGGTTACTTGGCATAAGTGGAAGATAAAAGTGAGAAATACAGTTAGGCTTTTTACTTGAACATTAATACCAATACGCTTCTTAAAAATGAAGAAATCCATGTTTAGATAATAGCAACAAACAATATTTAAGATAATCAATGCATTAATAATTACGGCCTAAACAATCTATTTTAGATATATATCAAACAGTTTTATGAGCAACCAAGTTATATATAAATTTAATTAACTCACTTTTTATCTGTAAACAAAGGTTAATTAAAATTTGCACACACCCCATGTTCTAAGCAACAACATTCTTCCTCCATAGATTATAATTTACACACCAACTGAAGTTGATTGCACATTAGATGTTTTTCATGAATTATGTATTGATATGATAACCACATTGTTTATATTCGTTAATATTAAACGGATGGTTAATGTGGACATACTTATTTTATTCATTTGAACTTTGTACGCTCCCAATATTTTGAATTATAATTTTCATGATTTCTTAGCACTATTTGTGCTGGTTGAGTCATATTTTTCTGCAATATTTTGTTCTTACATATTTAATAATTGAAACGTCTAAAGAGTTTTCCCAATAGTGTTATTCTTGGTGCACTTTATCATAAGGGTGAATTTGAGTTGGATATGAGACAAAGTAGCTTTAAGATAAAAAGCAGCTCATACCTATTGATAAACATTCATCCTTGCGGCCTTTCTTAAAAAGGAAATAAAAATTTTAATATCTAATCCTGTCTTAGCTCAAAATTTTAGAATGATTTGACAAGATTTTATATACTTATGTGTAAAACATTTCTACATCATTAAAAATGATTACACTGGCAGCAGAATGGCTGTTTTAATTCATCATTTAAATTATATCAGTATATGTCACCCTGTAGACGTTTAATACATATTTCAGTTAGCTCAATAAAATAAACTTTCTGTTATGTAGGCAATACCATAAGTGAAGGAGATAATTGATCTCTGGAAAGTTGCAGAGAAGTCTGTAGTTTTTACTTCCAGTTTATCCATACAGTTGATTATAGTCCTGCACTCATGAAAGCTCTGTATTGAAATGATAGCAACATCATTTGTAACATGAACTCTGTAACATACATACACATCTTCAGGTGCTTTCCTGTTTATTCTAAGCAAGCTGTTGTAGCTGCTATGTGAAACAATGATAGAGGAAAGAAAGCTACTTCAAAGCATTTACTTTCAGTAAAAAATATTTTTCTAAAAAGGTGGCATAAATAGAAAATAAAATGCTGTAATAACTTATAAATATTACTGTCTGTGTGAGAACCAGGAAAGTGTTAGCTTTCCAAATAACAGAAGATCATAGTCTCCTTTCCCTCCATTATTGGATGTGCTGATTGGGGTTGATAGAAGTTAGAGTTAAACAATATTTGAAGGATTCTCCACACCTGTTCTCTTATCTCCCAACATGTATTGCCAGACTGTGCAGAACTATGAATCCACTGATTAAGCCATTGCCACCAAATACCTTGGTTCTGATTCTTGGTGCATTTGATAAAGCTCAGTGTTGGAAAAAGTTTTTCGATTTCCAAAGTAGTTGTACTCATTTATTACAAAATTGTTTCAAATTGTCCAAAGTATTAAAACAACTCTTTATATAAATATTCCTCAGGATAGTTTAAAAAGAGAGAAATGGGAAAGAGGAGAAAAATAACTTAAGCCTGGTTGTACACCCAATATCTTCAAGAATGTTTTTCACCAAATAATTCTTATGGAAATAATTGTTTCAATATTAACATTTTTCCATGAAACAACTCCAACCAATGTTCCACTGCTTCAAATCAATTGTGTCTTGATATGACAAAGATAGATGGGGTATTGGTTTCAGGGTGCTATCCTGCTATTGCCCAAATACAAAATGCTGAAGAGGATGGTTCTTAATATCTGAGTATAAAGGAACTCAGAAGCATTCTGTTTTTTTTCTCTGGCTCATGCTGATCCGACTGTTCCATGGGTGGTCTAGCTATTTTCTACAAGTTAATTTTTTGAGTTGGAAGCAGATTATGATGTTTTAGACATAATATCCCAGATTGAAAAACAATTCCCAAAACTTCATAGTAACCAATATTGACAGCAGTTTAAGTGTGGATTTTTTAATCCTTTGGTACAGGTTAACAGTAATTGCATTAGAACCACAACAATAAAGCACCATTCTTGCATTAATAGCCAGAAAAAATTCAACTACATAGATAATAGTTGCACAATACATTCAATGCATGTGCATCTTTCTGCATTGGTAATAGTTGAACAAGCAGATCCAGAACTTATTCTGAACACAGAGACAGCACCTAGGCAAGTCAGTGATTAGTGCTCAATTATAGCAGTTTCATCCTATGTTTAGGTAATCACTTTTCCTTTCATTCCTGCATCACACATCTGATAGCATGGATGAAATTGGTCCTGCTACTGTACTTGGTAATACACATTTTGCCAAAAAAAAAAAAATAGAAAATACAAGTCTTAGCATTCAAAGCAACATAATTTTAACAGTCAAGTTTTGCTTAGGTGGCAGAAAATTCAGAACATTTTTGTTCCAGTCTCAATGAAGTTCTGGAACACTGGTCTTTTGTTTCACATCTGAAACACTGGAAACTTTCATTTCACGTTCAAATATCAAACTTAAATAGGGATATTTTGTGTATCCTATTTAATAATGGAGCACGTGAAAAGGTGATGGAGATGAAAGTTCAGATTAAAGCAGAAATGTATATTTAACCAATTTCTGTTGTTCTTTTAGTGGTTACTCAACCAAGTCCTTCAGTTACTCAACCTAGTACATCTCAGAATGAAGAGAAAACACCTGAAATGCCCAAACCAAAGAAGAACAGATGTTTTATGTGCAGAAAGAAGGTTGGACTTACAGGTAGGATATTGGAGTTCATTTTGTCCAGCTCCTTGCTTTAAAAGAATGTATTTGGGAAACATTTAAACGTCTTTCAAAGAAGACAAATATCCTTAGGAGGGATAAGGATAGATGTATTGCTTAGAAAGATAATGCCTTAGTTATAAGACTACACCATAATTTACTACAAGGTACTATTTCTGTGTTTTCACAGGATTTGACTGCCGATGTGGAAATCTGTTTTGTGGACTTCACCGTTATTCTGACAAGCACAACTGCCCATATGATTACAAAGCAGAAGCTGCAGCAAAAATCAGGAAAGAGAATCCAGTTGTTGTGGCTGAAAAAATCCAGAGAATATAAACTAACCTACTTGGTGCAAAGACTGACTTCCTTTGTTTTTATTTTAAAATATCCTAGGAAAACATTAAAGAGCAGATGCATGGCCATTTTCCTTTGATGTTCTCCAGAGTTTTACTTTAGTTTGTCTTATTGATTGATATTTTAGGATATTGTGGGTGTTACAGGCAGAATTGGATAGATACAGCCCTTTAAAATGTATACATGCCCTCCCCCAAATGAATGAAAGAGTAAGACCTGCATTGGAAAACAGACATGCGCAAAGGACAGAGTTGTCTAGTTCACATGTGCCAAACAGATGCATAAAATCTGCATGTTTGCAGCAGATTTGCCTTTTGGGATTGTTGATAGAGGTATATCATCATTGGATAGTGCTAATGTGCCTGTTTGATTAAATGATACACCAAGAAAAATGAGTCTACTTTTACCATAGTTAACCGTAATCATCTTTAATTTCCACACTTCATTGTTCTAAGGCTGAACTGCAGAGGAGCCAGTTTCTAAATGGAAATGGGTGTTCAGGTGCCATAAACTGCAGTTTAAGATTACCTTCTAGAGGATGTAATCTTTGGAAGTGATAAAAATTGTTCAACTGTTAAAAACTAGTTCTTGAAGAAAACTTTTTTCAAAATTTTATGAACTAGCTTACAACAGAAGACTTGTCTGCTTCTTACTCTTAAGTAGCTAAATACATTGAGTAGCACAATGCAACAAGAATTGATTTCAGTTTACAAAATAAAGGCTACATTTTTGATAAAAGTTAATCACAGCAGCTCTTTCAAATAAGCACCTGCATCTGATGAACCTAGTTTGCAAATGTATTCAAGCCTTTAATTTTTTCATATGCATCTTAAGTTGAATGTGTTCTGGTTTGAAAAGAAGGTTAGCCTTTAATTTTTTTATAGTTTCCAAATGTAGTGAGATTGCACCCTTTTGCATGGAGAAATCATACCCAATATGGCTGCTGTACACTTAAGTGGTACCTGGAACCACTCTGAGGGGCTGCTTTTATCATTTTAATAGTATTTGGGTGTAGGACTGTAGTGTTCTTGGGTGTATTGCATGGGCTGCATTATCTACAGCATTGTACAATAACAACTCTAGAAAAGGCAGTATACTTCACTGATGCTTGTCTGGTAATATCACTTCTGTGTTATAATGGAAGGGTTTTTTGTGATGTATGAAACTTGTGTTTTTTATATAAACAAGTACAGTTTAGAGTAGTATAGTGGTAATGCCTGTTCTCATTTGTAAATAGTTGTGTATACATAGGGCACTACTTCTGATTTCTATTGCAGTGTTCAGTCTTAGTTTTCTTCATTAAAAGCATCAGGTCTTTGCTTTAAATTTTGTCCTCAGTTGAGTTATTAGATAAGCAAATGTGTACAGATAGTTCATATTTATGTATTGCACATAATCATGCTACCCAGCATCTATGCTATATTGTATTATGTAAATAATAAAATCATGTACAGAGGGATATAGTTCCTTTTGTGATGGTTCATTGGCATGGAAACTAATTGAGTAACGAATGCTCTGCTGGTGGGGAAGAGGTGGTTGCAATTTATTGTTCAAACTTTATTGGTTTCTAATTTGGGGATTTAACTACGATAGTATATATGTTTCTCTCATTGCTGAATGTTTATTTATTGTTTCCACTCTCAAAGATGATCTAGTCAGGTGAGCAAAGTCTGTAAACAGGAATATATAGATACTTGACAGAAATTTGAAAACAGCTGTATCAGTATGATTGAAAGGGGGAATGTCTTACATTCTACATGCTTCTCCAGTTGACAGTTTTTTCTTGTTGACATTTTGGCAGCAATTTTCTGGCCATAATTGCAGCCCTTGATGATTCACTAACTGTGGACGTAACTGTTTTGTAGTTTGGTTAATTCCTGATGATTTGAACAAAGAAACAGAAAGGCAATTTATACTGTACATAATACACATACAGTATGTAATATAAAGAAAAAATATATTTAAAATATATATTGCCTACTATGCACACTTTTTTGCATTTATATAACTTAGATTTATCTTCAGTTCAAATTATAAAGAAGACCTTTTTTCTGTTCGTTTTATGCAAAACACATGCTCCATTTAGTCATCCTACGAGTCAAAATTCCTTGTGGAAATTAAGATTTACTATACTGATGAAAAACATTTTGACTTGGTGGCTATCTGATATGAACAGCAATTAATGTTAGGTGTTAAAAGAGTGACTGGAACTTGTAAAAAGACTGAATCCTTCTAATTTTCTATTGTGACCTTGTCAAAGAAAGGAAAAAAATGTCTTTAGTACTATATAAATATTATAGACTTCTGTTTGGAATAATGAAGTCATTGGGCAATTTATGATGTGCCTATTAGCCCTCTCTAGGATTGAAGGATTGCTGCAGGGAGTTTATATTGGTGGAAGCATATAAAATCAACCTGCTTTTTCTTTTCTGAAGTCAGAAAATCTTTGAAGGAATTTTGAGTATCAAATCTAAATAACCTTAGCATTTGAGTTTTCAGTGTTCTGAGAAAAAGAAAGGGGCAGTACATGCTTCAAAAATGAAGTATAAGCAGAGCTTCCTGGGATAATCATTTTGCCAATGCAGAACCAGTTGCTGAACTTTCATTGCTATTGGCTCAAAAGATGTGCAATATCTGTTATTATTTCATTCAATCATATCCGATTCTTGGAGATTGCCTGCAATGGCTTTTTTTCCCCCAGAAGTGGTTTGCCGTTGCTTGATTTCTAGGGCTGAGAGAACATGATCTGCCCAAGGTCACCAAGCTGGCTTTGTCCCCAAGGCAGAAGGTCTTCTAGTTTCTAGCCTAAACCTATAAAGAATTGGCAAACTATAGAAGTTACCTAAGGAAAGATTTTATAACGGTACCAATATTTTGGAAATGCTACCCCTTAAAGATAAAATGTGCTGTTGGAGTGCAAAAGTTCAGTGAATTGCCAATTGATTATTCTGCTTTACTATTTCACCTGTTTCAAGAGATAATTGTAACTGGTATATCTGATAAAGTAGACTAAAATGTGTAGAAAAACATGACAAATATTTGGGGTATGATTGTTATTCAAATATCTTTTGATGTAAAAGGCTGATTTGTGAAATAGGGAAATGGTGAGGAGTTGATGAACTTTAAAAGTTACCTATCCTTTAAAACTACAGGTAGTCCTCGACTTACAACAGTTCGTTTAGTGACTGTTCAAAGTTACAATGGCACTGAAAAAAGTGACTTATGACCATATTTCACACTTACAATCATTGCAGCATCCCCATGGTCACGTGATCAAAATTCAGGTGCTTGGCAACAGATTCATATTTATGATTGCTGCAGTGTCCTGGGGTCATGTGATCACCTTTTGCAATCTGACAAAGTCAATGGGGAAGCCAGATTCACTTAACCATGTTACTAACTTGATAACTGCAATGATTCACTTAACTGGCAAGAAAGATCGTAAAATGGGGCAAAATTCACTTAAATGTCTCATGTAGTAACAAATTTTGTGGTCAGTTGTGGTTATATGTCAAGGACTACCTGTATTAACTTATTTGGATTTTCTACAATGGAAAAAGTGATAATAGCTGAGTAGTGGACAACATCTCTTATTTCAGTGGACTCAAAGACAAGGAACATTCTTCTTTTTTCAATGCTGGAAGTAAAAACTAAGGATATGTTTCTCCTCAAAATGAAAACAGAACTTTTCTAGTTATCAAGAAATGGAAGACGTAACAGTATTTTCTTCTCTGATAAGTTACCTGACTGCACTTTCAAGCAAAACCATGAACTAAACCATACCCTTCAAAAACTGTAGTTCTTTGAATGTTGCAATATAAAACAGAAAATGCATATTAGATCAGTACACAAAAGCTAATGAGAGTGCAAAATTGTTTGAAAAAATGCATGCCACTTGGCCAACCTCTATAAAAGAAACTGACATGTATTTTAAATACTGTATATCCTTAATTTTTAAAAATTCAAATGTATGTAAAGCAGACAATGCATACTAAATTATAGCATGTGTATTTTATATAAAGTAGGATATAATGAACTACTTGAAGTACTTTAGGAAATCCAGAGAAAGAAAACCAGTTCTTTGATCATATTGAAAAAGATTTGTCTTCACAGTTGTCAACTCAAATATCTTGTGATTGTATATTTCCATAAGAATTGGACGTGGAATTCCTTTTTATTTCAGCATCTTCAGCTGGTGTCACATGATTTTAATTTTGGCTACTTATATGGGTTGCATTTAGCAACACCTTGCATCACAGAAACAGGTATCCAAAATCTCTCCAGATTCCATTTGTTAATTTTTCTAGTTACATTTATTGTATCTTTTAGCAGTGGCAGGATGCAACCCACCTTGCTGTAGCATGCTTTAACATTTACAAGAAAATCCAGTAAGTTTTAGAAATCAAAATCACGTCTACTTGTACTTGCTAATTTTAAAGATCACATTTCTGTAATTAGTGCTGAACTTAGTAGTTTTCTTGCTGCTAAAATTAGCGTTTTGTTGTTGGATTTTTTGCACATCTAAAAAAATCATACCAGTCAAACACCTCAGCAGGGATGGTTTATTAAGGATGTTTTAATTAAAGCTTAGTTATGCATCTGTCTTGCTTGTGCCACTTTCGTTTGAGAACTAGAATTATCAGTAGTGTGCAAAGCTCCCAGTCACAGATAATTTGTTTCTCGTTTTCTCCACATATCCATGCTCCCTTAGTCTGTCTCAAACTTAGCAATTTCTGAAGAGCCACAGGTTGCCCATTCTTTTAAAAAAACCTACATGAGTCTCATAACGCCCTCTATCTTACTCCCAAGTAAAGGATATTGAATGACTTGCTAATAGATGCTGGTTTTATGACTGGAATCCATCTACAACATATGTTTGTAAAGAGTAAGCTTCAGTATTCCAAATAACTTTATCCTTTATCCTAGACAGTAATCCTAAGAGCAGAAATTATAAAAATTGTTATCCATCTCCTAAAGCTAAGGGCATGCAGCAAAACAGTTAATCCAATCTGATTCATATCAGAGTTCATATCAGAGTCAACTCATTGTATCTAGAACCAAACTTGCAAAAGCATGATGTCTTAAATGTGAGGGAAAGTAATTGCAGTATTGCAAATGTTTGTTATTTTCAAGTGGAATGGTGTGGAATAATGATGCAAAGTACAGTTTTATACGAATATGGAGTATATTAACTTCAGAGTAGTCTTTGTGATGTTCTGTGTTTTGTACCCTATGCAAATGTTCCAAAACTGAAGATTTTGCCCTGCTTGTTCCATGCACTATGTAAAACTAAACTGATCACTTTCAGCTCTGCCTAAAATGGCAAGAGATTTACAATTACAGTAAATGTGTCGTCCTGTCTTCCACCTCAAAGAACTTGGAGATTCTTCCCTGTTTACTAAAGAAGAAATAAACTCTTGTTTCAATATACTATCTAATTTGATCATAGGTGAGATGAGTCATCTCCATTCTGGTGCCTTCAGTCATTCTACAACCCATGATACCAAAACTAGCAAGTTCACACAAAGAAAACCTTAAAATTGCTGTTACTGAATTGTTCCTTTCTTCTCTTCGCAAAAGACAACTGATCAATGATTGTGAGCACAAGGAGCTATGCATATTTCCAGCCTAAATGCTTTCAGCCATACTAGTGTCTCTATTCAAAATAACAGCTAGAGCACCCAGAGAGAAAATGACTACAGAAATGAAAGCTCAACAAGTATAAACATATGCATGCTTCCTTTGTAGTCTGACCTACTGAATTCAGAGGTTCTTATGCCCAGGTAAGTATGCAGGAGCAGCAAAACAGGTATGGAAGCCGCCCTTCCAGGTCTAATTCCAGTTGTCTATTGGGAATGTTTTAATGGCATTGCAACTTGAAGGATAATGGTTTAAAAGTGAAGTCTTTCTCACTGCACATTTCCATCCTAATTTTCTTACCTGTAAGAGGTTATATATTGAGGTGGCTCAAGGCTAAGACACTGAGGTTGTCGATCAGAAAGTCGGCAGTTCAGTGGTTCAAAACCCTAGTGCCATGTAACAGTGAGCTCCATTTCATGTCCCAGCTTCTGCCAACCTAGCAGTTCGAAAGCACGTAAAAAGTGCAAGTATAAAAATAGGGAACACTGGTGGGAAGGTAACAGTGCTCCGTGAGCCTTGGCATTGAGTCATGCCAGCTACATGACCACAGAGACGTCTTCTCTTCGGCTTAGAAACTGAGATGAGCACCACCCTCTAGAGCCAGAAACGACTAGCACGCATGTGCAGGGGAACCTTTACCTTTAAGAGATTATAATTGCACTTGCTAAATAAAAGAAAGATGTTGAATGAGTTTTATCTTAATTGCTATGCTCTTATGTCCCCCCCACCCCATGACAATAAAGATACCCAACCAGCAAGTTTTGCCTGTATTCATGAGTTTTATGTATGCCTTACAGACTAAGAATGCTTTGTTTTGCAGAAGGATCCGATGATTAATGCAAAGGAAGTGCCGGCAGACTGGTCAATTGTGCGAGTGTCCCCTGAAAGTACAATCAGGAAATTACAGTAGTTTGGCCCACCATGAGATCAAGAAACAAAAGACACCTGGAAGAAAGTTGATAAAAGAGTATATATGTCTAAATATGGATGTGAGCCAAGGAAAAACAGCAAAGCATCAATACTTATTCTTACCATCCAGAACCCCTGCTTAAGCCAACCCAGACGATCTGGGAAGGATGGATAGACGTTAACTGACTGAGCCTCTGAGAAATTTGCAAGGCATATAGAAGATAGAATCATTTATATTCAGTCCGAAATGGAATCTTGCTGGACAAATTCTTGACAGATAATAGAAACCATATGTTGCTAAATTAACTGAAAGCCATTTGATTCTGTTGATCCTGAGGATGTAGATCAGATTCTTCATTGGTTCTTCCATATATAGATTACATCCTGGTTCTCATTGGCTACCTGGAAGATTGCAAGAGACTGGATAAGGATGGTGGTTAATGCATCCTTGGATAACAGTAGTTCTACCTGCCTTGTGTTCTGCCCCAGCTCCGGATTCCCAAGGATTGTGACACACACCAACGGTCCTTATCAAAGTTATAACGTACCAAGAATAAACAAAGTCCAGCAAAGGTTGGCAACCAGCCCAGAAAACAAGATACGATAAGACACTCACTCTCCAAAATGCTCTAATAATTACACGTTGTTTCCAGCAAGAAATTACTAACTGCATGCGACTTAAATAGGCTAAGGGATTGGCCAACTATCCTCAAAGCTTACTCTCGAGGAGACCTCCTCCTGCCTTTTGGCAGCCCTGCGTGCTCAAGCATTGAGGAGAGGCTCCTCCACTTCGCGCTCTCCACTTGAAGGAGCCTCTGGAGGTTCTGAAGGCCCTGGCTGAGTCTCTGCCTCTGGCACCACATCCTCTTCAGCCTCCTCGCTGTCCGACGCGAACACCGGCTGCGTAGGCTGCTGGCGCGACCCCACACCAGCCTCCTCGTCGGGATCAGCCATGATCCGCGCAGGCCACTGGCGGGCCACAACACTTTGGAGGAGGAAGACAAGTCTCAATCCAACTTTATTATTACTACAGGTAGTACTCAACTTACAACCATTAGACAATTGACAATGTTTAAGTGACCATTCAAAGTTACAACAAAACTGAAAAAAGAGACTTATGACTGTTTCTCACACAATCATTGCCACATCCTCACGGTCACATGATCAAAATTCAGATGTTTGGCCACTGGCATATATTTATGAGGTTGCAGTGTCCCAGGGTCACACGGTCATCTTTGGCGACCTTCTGAAAGGAAAGTCAATGGGGAAGCCAGATTGTTACTAACTTAACAATTGCAGTGATTCGCTTAACAACTGTGGCAAGAAAGGTCGTAAAATGGGGCAAAACTCACTTAACAAATGTCTTGCTTAGCAACTTAAATTTTGGTCTCCACTGTGGACTATAAATCAAGGACCAGAGGTGGATTTCAGCAGGTTCTGACCAGTTCTGGAGAACCGGTAGTGGAAATTTTAAGTAGTTCGGAAAACTGGTAGTAAAAATTCTGACTGGCCCCGCCCCCATCTATTCTCTGCACCCTGAGTCCCAGCTGATCGGGAGGAAATGGGGATTTTGCAGTAATCTTTCCCTGAATTGGGGAGGGAATGGAGATTTTACAGTGTCCTTCCCCTGGAGTGGGGTGGGAATGGAGATTTTACAGTATCCTTCCCATGCCACACCCACCAAGTCACAACCACAGAACCGATAGTAAAAATTTTTGAAACCCACCACTGTCAAGGACTATCTGTATTGGTTATCTCCAACCTCCATTTGGCATGGAACATTGATCCCTCTTGTAGATGATCTGTGCTGAAATCAGGTCGCATGGTCTGACACTTCTTTTACTATGCCCTTATTCTTATGATATCTGCATTCCTCCATCCAGAGAGTGCTATAAAGTACTGTGGGGTGGTATATAAGTGTGTTATTGCTATTGTTAACATTGGGCTTTATATACAAGTATAATTAAGATTTTTCTAATATAATCGCTGGAGCAGATTGATACAAGCATGGCTGAAAGATTCTACTAATCCCCAGGAAGACAGCTAAAGTTCTGGCAAAGTGTATCAGTAATTAATGATTTGCATAACCCCAGCAGGTTTCATTCATTTCTGAAGTAGGTTAATGGTAAGCTCTACACTGATGTTTCTGTTTAATCATTTAAGGATAGCCTACATCAAATAATAGCTACACATTTTTGCTTGCAGTGTTTGAGAATTATCCCAGAAGGATAATACAGGTATATTACAAGTGTAGTGATTTTCAAGAGGATGCAGAGTTGCTCTGTCCTTTTAATATTTTAGTATTTATGTGATATTTTTTTCCAATAATGATGGAAAAACGCTATCTTGCCTTTATTCAGAAAATGCTGAATAAAGAAAATGCTGTTTGTGATTATACAGGTACACTATTGTTATTATTTTGGGTGACAAAGATTACTTAATCGGATAGCTTAATTTATGTACTCTGCTGACAAGTTGAAGAAAAAAGATTAGGGGACTTGAGGCTAAAAGATACGAAGAAGTTGCAGGAAATGGATATGTCTAGTTTAGTGAAAAGAAGGACTAGGGGTGACATAGTTGCAGGGTTCCAATATCTAAGGGGCTGCTACAAGGAAGAGGGGGTCAAGCTATTTTCCAAAGCACCTGAAGGCAGGACAAGAAGCAATGGATGGAAACTAATCAGGGAGAGAAGCAACCTAGAATTAAGAAGAAATTTCCTGACAGAACAATTAATCAGTGGAATGGTTGTGGGTGCCCAAACACTGGAGGTTTTTAAGAAGAGATTGGACAATCACTTGTCTGAAATGATATAAGGTTGTTTGCTTGAGTAAGGGGTTGGACTAGAAGATCTCCAAGGTACCTTCCAACTCTGTTATTCTGTAGTTGTTGGAGTGGCTTATTTGAGTATTCTGACTCTACAAGACATTTGGTTATTATAAATAGGTCCTTAGTATTATTACAGAAGGATAGGTGTTTTTTTAAATGTAGCCTATTGACAAATATTTTCATAAGTTGTAGAGAGTGTGGTTTTATTGCAGTTCAGAAGCCAAATAATTTCTTTCAGTAGTGCTGCTGAATTTCCTTGGTTTGATATAGTGAAGATCTGGAGAAAAGAGTGCCATCTTCTGAAGGAAGAGAGCTATAACATATCACAATATCTACATTTGCCTTTCAGACAGAACACATTTCTTCAATGAAAGAGATAGATGCTTTATTCTTCCTATATATCACTGATGGGTGTCTCAGGATAGAATGCATGGGAAGGACAAGTGGTCTTTTTCACCTAAAAAAACTACATGGTTAAATTCATGATTTATAAAGGTTTCAGACTGAAACAAATGTGGATTTAGAAAGCTAAATGCATTCTAGCCTAGAACATACCTGAGAAAAACAATTAAAATGTTTTGTACTGAATAAGATAGCCAGTTTGGTTCAGTGCAGGGGTATCCAATCTTGGCAACTTTAAGACTTATGGACTTCAACTCCCAGAATTTCCCAGCCAGCAAATTCTGGAAGTTGAAGTCCACATGTCTTAAAAGTTGTCAAGGTTGGACACCCCTTGATGTAGTAGCTAAAGTACCATGTTAGAAACTGCTTTAGGTATAAAGGCAATTGGGGAACCTGGGTCAGTCCTTCTCTCGCAGACCCAGAAAGGAGACAGTAGCAAGCCACTTCTGAAAATTTGCCAAGAAAATGACAGATTTGTCCAGGTAAGTCACCAGGAGACAGCAAGGATTCGAAGTTGCACACACAAATAGTCACAAATACAACTAACATTTCAAGAACTTTTTATTTCATTACGACAACAAATAGTTTTAGAAATTTAGAAATTTGCAAGGAAAGCTTTTCATGAATACGTTTCAAGGTGAAAGATGCTTTCCAGTCTGAAATGTTCTCCTGGTTACTTGGTGGGAAAAAATAAGAAGAGTATCACTATTTTTAAAATTCTTCACAATCAGCTGCTTACATGAATAGTGGAAGACTACTTTCAGGGTAAAGCAAGGAGGGATTCAAGAGAGAACAAAACCTGTTGAAACTAGGCAGAGAAGAGCTGGCTGATATAAAAGAGCAGTTGGGCAAAAGAGAACTTGGAAAGAACAAAAGCACTGTAATGAGAAGATTCCACCAACAAATGTACCTCACTACTTCTAAATCAGCCCAGAAGTGCCAAGCATGGGGACTCAGAAGCTGTCTTTATGTGAAAGAGGAATGTGCTTTATAGAATCTCAGCCGTGAGCTGAGAAGCAGCTAAGGAGGATTCACAAGAGCTGAAGACGACCCTCAAGTAGAGTTAAGTAGGGCTTCAGATAACTATTATCGACACTGCTTTACTTTTAATGGCAGATATTTTTTTATTTATTTATTTTTTGCAGTGGTTTGCCATTGCCTTTTTCCTGGGGTTGAGAGAAAGTTACTGGCCCAGAGTCACTCAATTAGCTTCATACCTAATGCAGGACTAGAACTCCCAGTCTTCTGGGTTTACCTTGGTGCCTTAACTACTGTGCTGTCTTACTAACTGATATTAATATTTGTTTCACTATTTTATTCAGTATTTACTTGTATTCCAGGAAATAGCCTGGCCTGTTAAGGAAAGCAGGTGACGTGATGTATGATTTAAAATGAGAATGAGCAACTCATAGGCCAACAAGTATGTGTCGCTCCCAAGCTTCATTTTGCAGCCTGAGTATCTCTAGAACAGGGGTGTCCAATCCAAAATATGCACAAGCCAGATTTCAGGTAACGCAATGTGACTCTCAGGTTTTTAACTTTGACCGTCACAAAGCCTGAAGAGCAATCACACCCACTTTTATTCCTTGTGGGGTGTCCAACCATGGCAACTTTAAGACTTGTGGACTTCAGCCTGAGTATCTCTAGAACAGGGGTGTCCAACCATGGCAACTTTAAGACTTGTGGACTTCAACTCCCAGAATTACCCAGCCAACATGTTCTAGAAAATGTGTTCTTGAATATTGTCAACAATCTGCCAAGAAATGATTGTGTGTGGTTTTTCTACTGGACTAGAGGAAATAATTGGATATTGTCGGTGAGTGGTTGAATAGGCCTGACTCATTCCCTTCCTTATCAAAGAAAAATATGTCAACATGTTTCTCTCAAAATGTTGCACACTGCAGAGATGACACCAAGTTACAGTTCTTTCCTTTGGGGCCCCTTAGTAACCTCCCTAAAATACATCAAAAAAATATGCCCCTCTCCCTCTCACTCGGCCATCAAAAAAATTCCTTGATTTGAGAAAATCAAATGGAGAGAGATTACATGTTTGGGTCTATTTTGAGATATTTAAATGCGATATTCTTTTCAGCAATACAGTAATTTGAATATGAATATGGGAGGTTGCATTGTACAAAACAGATGAGAACATTTTGCTAACTAACTCTGGAAACCTTTTATAGACACTATTATTTCATTGCCAGTGCAGCGTCCTTAACCTTGTATTGATTGAGGTCACATATCTCCCATGTTTTATGAGGGCTGGAGATTTGTATAAAAGCTGTTCCTTTAGGAATTCAAGTATTGTAATGGATTCCATGAGTGTAATATCGTGGATGAATAGATTTGATTAAAATGAATAGATCCAAACGATGTGCCTACTTCAGAAAATAAAACTATTCAGACAATAAGAAAGCCACAACTGCTTTTTTTAAAAAAAAAAATGGTTAAAAATGTTTATATGCAAATAATTGGCTATTATTTTTCATATATGCTGGAAAGTGGCTCATTCCAGTCTTTTCTCTAGCCCATGTGCTGCCATCCAAAACTGAGTTGTGGAAATAAATTCATGAAAATGCATTTGCTCTGAATTCATCAAAAGGGTTGTGTTCCTGCTGATTGTAAAAGACTCTGACAACAAAGAGCAAGTTTCTAGTGTTTTCTTCACAGAGGGAATGGTGCGACACCAACACAATTTGAATCTATTTTTGTAAAAAATTGTAAAAAAAAAAAAACCACCAACTTAATTCTCAAGATGGTAAACAAGTTATTTTCAAGACAAGCGAGCAGATGTTGCTTTTTACCGATGGTTTGTTTGTGGAGATTTAAAAATACTTCATGAGATTATTGCTCTGTATTTTCCACTGAATACGGCTAAAGGATTTAAGGCAGAGGTGGGTTTCAGCAGGTTCTAACCAGTTCTGTAGAACCGGTAGGAGAAATTTTGAGTAGTTCAGAGAACCGGTAGTAAAAATTCTGACTGGCTCCTCCCCCATCTATTCTCTGCCTCCTGAGTCCTACTTGATCGGGAGGAAATGGGGATTTTGCAGTAACCTTCCCCTCGATTGGGGAGGGAATGGAGATTTTACAGTATCCTTCCCCTGCCACGCCCACCAAGCCATGCCACGCCCACCAAGCCACACCCACAGAACCGGTAGTAAAAAAATTTGAAACCCACCATTGGGTTTAAGGTATTGATAAAGGAGAATATTTGTAGCTCAGGATTGAAATGAGTGGTTCTTGGTGCTCCCTGAGCTTGGTAGTTTTCTTGAAGACATTTTATACCCCAAAATAGGTAACATCATCAGTGCTAGTAGAGAGTGGGGTTTGACCTCTTGATTTAAGATATTGCTGTTCTACAAGATTCAGTAGATTGATTTCCACATTTCTATTGCTATGGAAGCTTGTAAATTAGTTCAAACACTTTTTTCCCTCTTCAGATTGGCATACCATGGGGGCCATTTTGCTGTGGTTTTAAGGAATGGATTCTTTTGGATAAAATTTCACTAGAAGAGGAATATCACTATCACTGGTGGTAGGACTTGATCCTAAGCTGGTGAGTGAATGTGATTCTTTTTCTCTCTACCCTGTTTATCCAGCATGTAGCTGTGAGACAGACAGGCTCCTCGTAAGATCCCTACAATGATTACTTGTAGAAGGGAAATTAAACTGAGAGCAACAGATTCTCTGACATAGAAGGATGGAACTGGACTCGGTATCAGTGCAATCCTATGTGTATTAACTTAAATATATTTTCCATTTATAGCTTTCTGTTCAGTTCAGAGTTTGTTTGTTAAAAACATTCACAAGCCTCCCCGATCCATACAAACTTTGGGCAGCGAACAATTTCAAAATGTAAACATTAAAAATCTATGACAAGAAACTACGAACGATGGCCTCCCAAGCACAGCTAAGGAATCAAAGCCTGCTGAAATAATACAACTTTACCTCACTTCCAAAAAGCAAGAGGGTTGTTTAGGCTAGGCTGAGAGAGATTTTCTGAAGGCCATTATGAGCTGTGTGTCACTTGGCAGAAAACAGGCCTGGCGTGACATTTTCTGTCCCCAATGGTAATCCTCTCTTGCCCCTAATAACAAAGCACAGTGCCAGTCACCTAACCTCTCTCCAGGGCAATGAATGAGAAAGCTTAACAGATTTTGTACACCTTAAAACAGCCCCTGGATGATGCTGGCATAATTGGGGGGGGGAGGGAGAGACAGCTGAGGAGGAGTTAGGGTTTTAATTAATCAATTAAATGAATAGTAGTTTAGGATTAATAGTTAAAGTTCATATCATTTAGTTTTCATACTCTGAACATTAATTCCAAAGCACGTTTCAAAGCAGCTGTTTTAAAGGATGTGCTCAGCCTTATTGACTGGACAATAAGGGAGATGAACCTTATGCAAATATATGTTTTTCCCTCAGTTTGAGTGGTTTGGTTTATTTAAGAACCTTATTTAGGATTTTTTTTCTTCTTCAGCATCCATAGATTCCCTCTCTTCGATGTATGTGTTCCTTCGGAGTCAATCAGCGGATTATGCTGTTTCCACTTCCTTCAAAGCATTAAGAAATGAACCAATGTAAACATAGTAAACATATCTTTTTTATTCTGTTAAACAAGCAGAGAGGGGCTCATTTATAACTACTGACAATCAAGCAGTTGGAATACACAGCAACAAATTATTTTTTGGGGAGGGGTTGCATTTCTCACCTTGAAAGTATACAGTCAGAAAAATAAAAATCTGGCAAGATTAATTCACATTTTTTTCCATCAATCAAAAGCTATACAATAAAATTATAGCATTCTTCATGCCAAACACACTCCATACCAAGATTGAAATGCGGGTGAAAAAGAGAAAGCCATCTGCAGGAGGTGTAGGGAAAGGGGCGTGGCTTCAATTCAGACTCCATAACCATCACCTTGCCCTTTTTGACCCCGCCTACCCCGAAGCTGCTGAGGTCAACTTCTCTCCCACATGTTCCCACTGTAATTAGCAATAAATATATCCAAACAGCTTTCCAAATCTGTTAGTGATATGATAATGCTATACTTTTATAAACAGATACGATTTAAAGGATCATACTTTTAGTTACATTGATTTGAGGATCAGACAAAACGAGATGAAAAATGTGCCAAAATTGTTTTACGTTGTGATGGAAATCAGTACATGATAGGCAATATCAACAGCAGAACATAGTATCCAGGTAATTTGTTTTTTCAAAGAGTATAAATGAGAATGTTTACTCCTTCACTCCTATTCCAAACACATCATAATTGTTTTCACATCAAGAGCAAAGTCCATCTAACTGGGCAATTGGGCTTGTAGGTGATGCTAATCTATCATTTATTTGGTTTGTTGGAAAAAATGAATATAAGAGGACTTGAAAGTTTTGTTCTGTCTTAAATACTTTGTTTATTGTTTAATTTCCCAAGCTTTTTCCTCTTTTCTTTATTCCTTCATTTCAATTTTATATGACTTTGTCAACACATATGTATATATTTTAGTTTAATATAATCAAATAATATACTCTTATTAATACAGTATATATTATATAGTCTATAGTATATATTAAAATAATATAAAGACAATTTTTAGCATATCTTATGAATGAGGCCTGTAATAGGTGAACAGATCATGTTAAGCCATGGTTTAATCATCATATTTCATGGCCAGCTGAGTTCACTAACATGCTGATACTCATAAACTTTGTCTATAAAACTATAAAACTTCTTAGTGCAACAAATATAGTTCTGTGAAATATTCTAGTTCTCCTTCCTTGACTTCCAATGCATATTTGACTTATTATTTTTATCAGCAGGAATAAAAGTTTATTTTTTGGCATAAATGCAGAGGTTGGACCATTTTTTTCTCCTTTCTTGTGCAAAAAAAAAATGCACAGACTTACTATATTTGAAAAAGTAAAATAAAATAGATAAGTAAATAAAGTGCAGTTGCTTTCCTGAGTTCCCCTAGCCTTCTGTTTTGCAAATATTGTAAAGCGTGCATATTAAAGCTAAGTCAACATTTTATACTGCTGAAATCCAACTGCCACACCAAAATCATTCAACTAACTCCACAAAGCACAAATTATATTCGCTCTCATTAATATCTTCAAACAGAAGGTTAATAAATGGTACAGTAAGACGGAAATGCTTCTTTTTCACAAATTCAAAATGCTTCTTTTTCACAAATTCAAAATGCTTCTTTTTCATAAAAGACATTTAGGCTTCTCTTTTCCCCCAAGTAAATTTCCAAGGCTCTTTTTCTGGCTGCCCAACCTTTTCAGCTAAACTTCATGCTGGGAGGGAACAAAGGCGGATGAAGAAGGCGTTGTGTGTGCTGGGAGATGGTTGACAGTTTTCAACAGGCTTTCCAAACGTTTAGAGACAAATCCCTTTAAAAAGTGTTCTATTTTATTTATACAATTATCAACAAAAGTTTATTTCCCACTGAGAATCTCTCAGAGGCAACCGCTGCATAATAGAATTCTAAAATTATCCTCCCCAAAACTAAAAAACCAATAATGATCCTAAAAGGCACACATTCCTCCAAAGGTGTTTTGTGCAAACCTATCGTATTTATACCTGCCATGTCTGGGTTGCAAGATTAAAAAAAATAGTTTTATTGTTTGTATTTACTGAGTATTTATCCCATGTACTTTATATACTTTATCAGAGAAAATAGAGCAGTTATACAAATATTAAACTCAGAGATCATATTCTAAAGCAAAAGCCCCCTTTTCCATATTGATTTGATTGTCAAGATTGCTTTGAACTGTAGGGTAAGAATGAATTTACAATTTGAACAAACACTTCCAATTAGATTACACCCAATTGACCCATATCAGTAAAGTATCAAGGCTACAGCCTTATCCTCATACTAAAAAGGGCCTTTTTCTCACTTGAAATGCATCCATAATGAATCCATCATATAAATCCAAATTTAAATTAACCACATTACAGCTTTGCATTATTTGTGAACAAAGCCATCCTGGATGACATAAACTGTGAACATGGGATCTGACTCTCTTCTTTTTATATCCTCATTCATCATGCCATATTTGCTGTTAAGCAATCTGCACTCTAGATCAGTGATGGCGAACCTTTTCTGGACTGAGTGCCCAAAGTGTGTGCGTGTGTGAATGCACATGCACGTGCCCGAACCCCCAAAATGCAATGCACGTGGCCCCAGAGCATGCGCCTGCCCTCCCATGCATGCGCTGGTGTCCCTGCACACACCCTGCCTCCCATGCATGCATGGCAGAGACCCGAAGACCAGCTGGCTGGCAGGATGCACTGGCACATGCACGGTGGAGCTGAACTGAGACGGCAGCTTGCGTGCCCACAGAGAGGGCACTGCATGCCACCTCGGCACACATGCCATAGGTTCGCCATCGTGGCTCTAGATGGACAAATATAAAGGTAAAAGTTTCAGGAGACATGTCACTCCCCAGTAGAGAGAAAAGGAAACAGATTTTTCAATTCCTGATTGGGAAACCCTGCCAAGATCACATGAAGTCTATTCAAGGAGGAAAGTTATAGAAAATGGACACCACCCAAAACAAGTGTGTTTTGTTTCTAAGTCAATGAGAGTAATTGTAATATATTCACAAATAAGATCCCTAAATTCTCATCAGATACATTTTTAGGATTTGGGTTTTCATATTTGAAGAGAGGAAATACATTCTGCACCCATCTCTGAATATTTTTATTAAGGTGTAGGTGGAAAGATTTATTCCAATTGCAAGTTCACTTTATTTTAAAAATTGGGGCTGCTTCCTGTCCTGCTCAAACGAGATAGATTTTTTGGCATATTTTTTTTTTGTTTTGTCACTGCCAAGTTGACAATCTTTCTTCTGCATATCAGAAACATACTAAATAAAATCAGCATAACAACAAGGCACTGCATTTCTACCCAGTTCTTCCAAACCAAACGATAACTAGTTGAGCATTTTTCAGAATGGGAATCCAATTTACACAGAGCTTGAAAATGGAACCACCAGTTTGCCAGCCACGTACACCCCCTCGATATTTCTGTCATCACCTGAAAATATAAAGATGAATGAGATTATTTCCTTAAAGTATGCATCCATTATTACTAACTTCTGTATAATTGTGAATTTTGTTTATAAACATGCATAGTTCACATTCTTCCAAAAACTTGACTTTGATTATATTTTCTCTGCTGGATATCTATGATCTGTTTTTTATTTATTTGTTTTCATTGTTCCTGCTTTTTAAAATGTAAGCCACCCAGGGTTGCTTGGAGTTGGACAGCTTCTAAATAATGTAAATAAGTTACGATAAAATTGAAAATTACCCATAGTCATGATTAAGTTCCAGAGTATATATTTGTAGCAGATTCTTCAGATACAATTCTGTCCCAGTGATTTTTAATGAAGGTCATGGAGTGGGATTTGAAGTACTGAAGGATACCCAGAATTAAGTATTCCCTGACCATCTGCTTTTACCCAGAAGTCTGTTCCATTGTTTCTCCTTCCCCCCAGCCTCCCCCCCCAGTGAGTCCTCACATCAGAAGTAAGATTTTACAGTTAAAGATATAGTTTGGTGCCATCATGCACAGTTCATATCTGGAGTCAGTTCACATAAAGAATTCTGAACTCATACAAGCAATCTTATCATCTCCTAACTATGTTGCTGCATAGATAAACCAGAAAATCATAGACATAATCGCAGGGACTCTCATAATGGCAGGAAATATCGCCATAGTGCTATACTTTGGAATAAATTACATCCAAATTCTTTTGGGAAATATTATAGATGTGGATATGATTATTTTATAATAATTTTGATTCTGTTAAGCTTGGGTTAACCATTACAAGAATTCCCATGTTGACTGCAACAAGGCTAAAAGACACCAGTTTGGAGAAAGCTGCTCTGAATACATTAAAAGGATTAGAAGACATACTGGATTCAGTTCAAAGGCAATATATACAAAAAAGGTGATTTGTACAAGAAGACATCAATGAGAATCATCTATAATAATCCTTTCAACTTTAAGGGATCAATAGCAATATGTATCAAACACAATATGCCAAGAATACAAAGAAAATATAAGACAAAATAAGTTGTCTTGAATCTGTAAATTCATCTTGCTCCAGCATTTTGTACTGCACAGAAATCATCTTTTTTACAAGTGATTTAAAAAACACTTCTATAAAGGAAGAATTAATCCTCAGTGTGAATGATAACATTTCATTATACTATAAAGCTAATAAGTATTAAACATACACACACACTGATATTTTAAGAATTTTTTAAGAGTAAAGGAGACTACTTTAATAAAAATAGAAGAAAAAACCTACTTTGCAATCATATGAAACTATCTGTATAAATTATAACTGGTATACCTACCAAGATACAGGAATTTTTCAATTATATCCTGTGGGGTGAAAAGGGAAATATTCAAAATGTAGTTCTTTTTTATTGTAAAAGTAGATAATAAAACATTAATAATTTGTAAAATTAAACAAACATAATGTCACAAAAAGAAAAACTCAAATACACTATGAATCCAAGAATACCCAGCATTGTAAAATATTGAAGAACTAAAATAAAATTTCTTCTGATGCAAATTATTTTTCAATAAGTATTTTCATTTCTTTCATTTTATATTTTTGTTTACATTGTTGGGGTGTCCTATTCCTTTCTTTGAACGAAATCTTGGAATTTTCAGGGTGATGGGCCCCATCAAAAGACCTGTTCCATGAAGTGAACTGATATTGATTCAGTTTAATTGTTGCAATTTTTCTAGGAATCTTCTGAGATTGTTTATTTAATCAATTAACTGTTAGGGTTAGGGTTAGGGTTTTTTAACTTCATAAAAGTACTACCCAATACACTGCTGGTTATGAAAAATGGACTGGCAAGTGAGCTGTTTGGTCAAATGGAGTCAAATTTGGGTTTCCTCAGTTCCACTTCAGCATGTCTATTAGGATTAATTTTTTCTCATAAATCAATGTTTTTTAAAAACATGCATTTATGGCTTGTGCGGAAAAAGATTACAAGCATCTCCAAATATTTTAATATAAATTCAGCATCAACCCACCTAAACTTTTAAGAGATAGGAGTGATCTCACAAATACTGTATACTTGGAGTTTCATAAACCCTCAAAATTTTTCAGCAAACAATTCCAATTGTGAGTTCATGATCACAAGATAAGAATAGGAAACAGAGAACTGGAATCAACATATAATTAGAGACTGTATTAGAGACATGCAAAATAGGATCACCAAGGATCAACATCAGGATTGGCACTTTTTAACTTGGTAATAAATGGTGTGAAATTACCAGGACTAGAGATGCAACACATTTTATCTATGAGTCCAAGTTTAAGAGTACTAATCTCAGTAAGAAATTGCAATAAGTTTTCAATAAGAAATTCCAACAGTGCTTTTCCAAATGAATGAATTGGCTTTTAAGTAGCAAATGCTGTGAAATCAAATCATGGAAAATGGTCCATGTTTCTTCTAAAACAAACATATTAATATAATTTGAGCTGACTGCAACTGATAAAGAAAAAGTTACTATAGAGTCAAAATTAACAGGAAAGTGAGAAAATCAATCCAGCAGGTTGCTACCGTGTTTTCCCGAAAATAAGACCCTGTCTTATATTTTTCTGAACCCCGAAATAAGCGCTTGGCCTTATTTTCGGGGAGGTCTGATTATTTTGGGGCGCCTAGAGTAAGATGGGGCTCCTCTTGCTGTCTTACTTGATTTCCAGCTCTGCATTTAAATATTTTCGGGGGGTGGTGGTTTACTTTAGCTCTTGGGCTCAAAAACCCGACCTGGGTTATTATCAGGGAATGTCTTATTTTAGGGGAACAGGGTACTATTTAAAAAAAGAAACAAAACAAATTTTATGCTAGCAATCATTAGGAAAGTAATGAAAAATTGTAATGCCAATTGTTTTGTATCAAAAGAATACAAGAGCTCTGACATAAAATCTATCACACATCCCCCAAATATATTGTAGATCTGGAAAACATGCAAAAACAGGATCTAAAATGATTGACTTGTAAGGAAAATTTGCAGCTTTTCTAGTGCTTTAACTTAGACCAAACAGCAGTAAAAAGAGGTAAGATAGAGATAATAAAATCCTGGATGGTGTGAAAAATATAGACCAATATTTCTTTTTCTTTCACAATGTTAGAACTTGGAACTATTCATTCAAAGTAAATGGGGGAGGAGGGCCAGTAAAAGGAGCTACTTTGTTTACCTTTCCAAAGGTACATTATGGAATTCGTTATGAGCTACTGCAATGATTGCCCTTAATTTAGGTGATTTTTAAAAGGAGATTAGATACATTTATGGAAAATTCTGCTGTTTGTTAAGCACTAGTCTTAATTAACTACCTCCTAAACCACTGGAATGCATGCCATAGATATCAGCTTCTAGAAAGTAATAATGCAAAAGAGATATCCCTATCTTCTTCATGTTTATGAGCTTCCTATTACAATTGTTTGATTGCTGTGTGACAGAGGATGCTGAATAGATGGATTGTTGCCTGATCAAGCAAAATTCTTATGTTTTTATGAAAAACAACCAGAAAGCTCATTGGCTTGAGTGATACTTATGAGGCAGGTAGACTCAGGAACAAGAATTATTTCTGAGATGGTCTATACTGCCAGTAGGGTAAAGTGCATAACCTTAAAAAACTGTTGAAGGAATTCTCTAGATCAGTGTTTCTCAACCTTGGCAACTTTAAGATAGGTAGACTTCAAATCCTGGCTGGAGAATTCTGGGAGTTGAAGTCCACCCATCATAAAGTTGCCAAGATTGAGAATCACCACTTAGATCAACTTATACTTTAAGATAGAGTTACTCTCTTTCTCATGGTCCTTTCCGTCTGCATGGGTGAGGGGTCTCTCTCGCATTTGTTTCCTTCCTGCCTATTCCCAGGGCCTGCTAGACATTCCATTATATGTGGATCGTCCATACATATGCAACGTACTTCAGTTATGCAGTATTTGATTACCTCAATATGGTCAGAAGCAAATAGATCAAAAGGACTATCTGAAGCTTTGGCGTTGATAAGTAGTGCATCAAATTCCTTGCCAACTTCAAAGTTTCCAATTATACGATCTAATCCCAAAGCTGTAAATTAAAAAAAAAAAATCTCTTTATTATACACCATGAAATTAAGTACATTACAAGTGATGATTTTTGAAATCAATAGAAAGGACCCAACAATATATTTACAAAGGTTATATTTGTGTTCTTCGTTGCAGTTCTGTTATGACTATAATTCTAATCTAAATAACAGAGGAGGAGAAAATGTCTCAAATTCTTTAAAATAAAATAAAATTTGATGACCAAAAGAAGGATGAACATTCGGCATGGAATTGATCCAGCATCAATTCTGAGGAGTACTGTTTTTGAAATACTAAATTTTAGTGTCTTTGTAGGGTGCTTTTCCTAATCCTCTTTAATATAGTTTCCATATTAAACAGCAGGGGGCAGTAGAATATCAATAGCCACATGCCTGTCAAAGTTTAATAAGAGAAGCAGAAGAGGATCAAAGTAAATTTATGGATATTTAGACCATAAAATCATATATTTCAAACCAGGAAAAGGAGCTTCAGGGGAACAAATTTGAATCCCAGCCATAGAAGAAAGAAAAATAAAGTGTCAAATGGTTGTAGTCTGTGAAAACATCATTCAAATATTTTAAACATTTTAAATTTATTTATAGAGCTCAACAAATGAGAATCCTATTTGTTCATTCATATAGATTTATATTCTCCCTTATTTCATAGCATATTGGATCAGTGTTAGATCATCTCCAATCTTCCACACAAAATACTCATGTGAGTTATGTGAGAAGGAGAAATAGCAAATGATCCAAAATCATCCACTGGATCTTCAGAGTAAAAAGTAGTACTGAGTAGAGCATCTTGGTCCTCATTTGGCACTGTATCTACTACACCACATGGGCATACACATATTTTAGCAGTTTTGTTAACAATGTCATATTAAGCTATAGAGATTTAGTATTTTTAATCTTGTCTTATATGATGTCTGAACTGTTTCTTTCTTTCTTTCTTTCTTTCTTTCTTTCTTTCTTTCTTTCTTTCTTTCTTTCTTTCTTTCTTTCTTTCACAAATCATGAGTGAGAAAACTATGGTTACACATACTCGGTGCATTTGGTCAGTATAATGAAGTGATTAGGATGTAAGATATGCTAACATTCAAATGGAAAGTTTATTCCAAGCCAGGCTACATATCACATGTAATTTCTGTGTTTTGGGGATAGACAGTTAAAAAGAAGAGAATTACCTTGACTTCCTGCAAGAGTTGCTAGTTGGAATGCCTCCTTCAGAGTTAAGCCTTTTTCATCTGTTTCACTATTAAGATGAAGGACTTCAGATACCACAATCGTATTTCTGATAGCATCAAGCATGGAAACAGAATAGCCACCAGCAACATCTAACAATAGAGGACATTACAATCAATCTGGAAGGCTTATGCGTTAGATGGAAACAGGAGTTTCATTAAATATGCAGGCAGATGCTTATGATTACAATATAGGTATGATCTCATCCAGGCTTTTTATCATGCTGGCAATTTAAATGTATCTTCCAGGAATTCACTATGTACAGGAGGATGTCCATGCTCTAGGTCAGAGGTGCAAAAAGTGTTGCCAAAGATCAGATATAGCTTGCCAGCATATATCTGGGGGTCCCAAAGCTTAAATTGTGAGACAAAAAGTTTTCTCCCTGTTTTGCAGTGAAGAGTTCAGAAACAAAAGAGTTTTTAAGCCACCCATTTCACCTCCTGAATCTCCTCCCCCCAAAAAGCCCAGCCTCCACCCATTTGTGAGGGGCAGGCCCAGGGGTGAAATCCAGCAGGTTCTGACAGGTTCTGGAGAACCGGTAGCAGAAATTTTGAGCAGTTCAGAGAACCGATAGTGGAAATTTTGACTAGTTCAGAGAACCGGCAAATACCACCTCTGGCTGGCCCCAGAGTGGGGTGGGAATGGAGATTTTGCAATATTCTTCCCCTGGAGTGGGGTGGGAATCAGTGGTGGGTTGCCCCCGGTTCAGACCGGTTCACAAGAACTGGTAGTAAAACCAGTGGGAGGCTCCACCCACCGACCCAGACATCATCAGGAAGCTTTTGCGCATGCGCTGAAGCACACACACACACACACACTGTCCCATTTCAAACTGGTAGTAAAGGTAAGTAGAACCTACCCCTGGTGGGAATGGAGATTTTGCAGTATCCTTCCCCTGGAGCCGGGTGGGAATGGAGATTTTGCAGTATCCTTCTCCTGCCACGCCCACCAAGCCATGCCCACCAACCCACACCACACCCACCAAGCCATGCCCACAGAACCTGTAGTAAAAAAATTTGGATGGGCAGGCCTGGTGGTACTAATAAGGTGACAGAAGTTGAGCATTCTTGCCACAGGCCATTCCAGTTCAGGATGGACAGTGATACTGCTATAGCTGTAATCTCAAGGATAAAGCCAAGATTCTATACCTCAGCTGTTCCTCAATGGATGGCAAACAGGCAAGTGATAAACAGATCCAGGGTCAACATCTGAGATGATATGGCATGATGGGCCTGATGTTTATAAATATGTGATAATCAGGCAGTGGTTGGAGGGACCTGTAGATGGTTGCAACTGCTTGGTTTATTATGTTTTATTTATTCATCATATTTATATAGCTGCCATCTCACAATCAAGTGACTTTGGGAGGTTATATAAGCATATAAAATGTTTACTGTAAAGATATTTTTATAAGACAGTTATGCACTTTCCCAAGCAGCTGTCAGAAAAAGTTCCATTTTATTTATATAATTCCATTTTATTCATGGAATATTTCACATTCCTATTGATATATCTTTTTAAATAAGTTTGAATACTGGTAATTTCAAATGGTCACTGAGTGAGTAAACAAGGATTATCTGCATTTCATATGCCTTGTGGGCTTATGTATGTGACCCATTTCTTTTTTAATCTTTTAAAAAAGTACCTGAAAGTAAACACATAATAAATGACTAACCTGTGCCTAATCCAAGTTTTACATTGTGGTTCAGAATCTTCCTTGTGTTTAAAAGGCCACTCTTTAATCTAGATTGAAAATAGAAGAATGAAAGGATATCATTTTTCTAAGTTAAAAAAAAAAAAGGTTGTAGCAGATGTGTTGATGCATTAAAAGCTGTTCACAAAGTGCTAGAACAAGATGTAAAACAGGACTTGCTTTAAGTATAACTTCATAAGTGTTATTGCTATGAACATATTCCACTTTAATTAGGCTATGCTATATTTAATACAGCTGAATCAAAAAGATTCAGTTTGAAAACCTAATGAGAACATACTACCTCAGTACTGTTCATTAAAATATTTTCATGCTTCTGTGTGACCTGGAAAAAAGATGTGGCTGCTTTAAGAATTACATTAATTTTAATTACCAGATCCCTTAAATTAAAGACATTCAGACTCCCACATAAGTCTGGGGGGAAAAGGCATGGCTGCTTTAATGAACAGAAGATAAATGCTGGGGTCCTATGAATGTTTTTAAAAAAGTCTTTTGAATCATTTCTGAAATGTCTATAATCCTGGTATTTAAGTTTGGGCATAAAATCAATAAAATCCAAGCATATAAATTGGATTTTTCTGATATTATAAATATGTGAAAGAAGATTGAATGGATCAACCATTGGAAATAACCAGAATGTGTTTTATGGAATTGATGAGTACATTTTAGGTTCCCTGTCTCACTTTAAGACATCCAAGATTCATACCTGAAAAATTTGACAATCAAATGCTTCCAATATTTAATCCAGATGCGCCCTGGACATGTTGCCCTGGACATCTAGTAATGCGGTCCCATAAGATTGTAAACTTTTAATATTATTATGTCATTTGTATACATTAATTATGTTTATATATTTTATATGTGGGCCAAGGCAATTCTTCATCACCAAAAGGTTGGACACCTGTGATTTAACTCATCACTGACATTTTTTAAAGCAACCTATCACAAATTTGTGCTTTCCATTTTTATATTCGTTATTTAGGAGTGTGAGAATAAGTCAATATGTAGCCCAAGAACACCAGATTGGGAAAGATTGAACAGAAACTCATTTCTTGAAAGTGTTATTACTTTGTGACACTATGTTACTCACGATATATTTGAATTAGGACAATGTATAATGGCAGCTCCTCTACGTTTAAATATGTCCAGTTCTTCATCAGAAAGATAGCAGCCATGAGCCATTATAGTCTAAAAGTAAATACAGTAATATTACCTTTACTTATTTGAATTATTTCATTTTGACAATTCAGGTTTTAAGATAACAATTTTAGGATCTATTGTGAAAATCACTACAGCAATAACCTGTAATGCATCACATATTGCTCAACATTTTTAGTAAAAATTTCGGTCTTCCAAATCCTTACTGAAAGGCAATTAAAGTGGCACCCATTTGGGGTTACTAATTAGAAGCTTATATTTAATACTGTTCTTTCAGATGTTCACATTTACAGATAAAGTAAATAAACATTCATCTTAATAGGCCCACGGTATAACCCTTGACAACCACTGCTTACTTCTATGGTAGCAATATGCAATGAACTTAGTGGGAGTTTCTTCTGAGTAGATAAACATGAATGTGCTATTCATGCGGAATGTGGAATTTTCATGCAATTCTTATAATAGCATGTGAAAACTGGGAGCAGTTAGAACTTTAAAGTTGTGAGCTTAACGTAATAGAACAAGGTTGGATTACAAGGAAAAAATATAGGAAGGTTTAAAAAAAAGGAAAGGGCATCCATTATTTTTTTTAAAAAAATATTCAAAAAGTAGCATAGTATGTATTTGAAATGCATTTTTGTAAATGGTAGCTGATATATATAAAAACATTTAAAATTTTGTGAGATACCAAATTATCTGTCTTGTCAGGTAAGCATAAATGAACTAAATACAGACAAAGAACAGAACAATATATTTTATACATTCAGCCAACTGCCAAAGGGATAGAACTTTCTGTATCCCTTTGCCACTACCTAGTAAACATCTGAACTTATGCAACCCAGAGCTGAATGATAAATAGCTTCTTGAAATAAACATTGGTTTTTTTATTGTTTTTCTAACATAAATAATTTATCCACAAGTTTTAAGATATTTATAAAAATGATGAGATAAAGAAAGATCAGAACACATAAAACTGAACAATGCCCATTTTGTTGGCTTGTTCAACATTGATTCTACTTCAGCAGTAACTCAACACTTGTAACTCCAAAAGTAGCATTACTCAAAATATCTTCACGATTAATACAAATAACCAACCTTGTTTGTAAGCAGCTTGTTTTTATCATATAGCTCTGTATAATGTTGATAGTGTGGAAACGTGCTTTCTATAAGTCTGAGCTCCCCTTTAGACTCACTTATGTGGCTCTGTAAGATGATGGGAGAAACACAGAGACAGTGGTCAGTATTTCACATAATTTCACACCTTGAAAGAATAATATGAATGTCTTCATACATGCAAGCTATTGAAGCTATTCAATACAAAGCTACATTTTTAAATGAAAACAATATTTATAAAATTCATATCATGTCATGTACTATTGGTAGTTTTATGGTAAATTAAATTATTATTTGAGAAGCTTTTTAGACAAACGATGCAAAAAAATTAAAAATAGAAGAGAAACATTTTGCTTTAACAGATTTTAAAATCCTTACAAATATTAATGATATAAAGAACCGCGGGAGCATCGTATGAAGCAAAGCTGCTTAATCTAGACCACATTTTGAAAAGTTGGAATATTGAATGTTAGATGTTTAATATGAGGAAAGAGCTGATGGAATCCCTTCATAGCTGAGAACAGTATTTTAAAGAGACAGCTATTATAGACAGCATAGAAGAAGCCTGAGTAATGTTGGGCTGCTTCAATGCATAGCAGAATAGTGCTGTGTTTATTCAAGTTTTAAAATATTTCTTTCACATAATTTTCAATTGGCACACACCAATATTTATGATCTAACTTAATTCCGGAAAACAAAGTTGAACTAGGTCAGCAGGAAGTCATTTTATTTTACAGTACCTGATGATTTAGGAAAGCAACGGTTGAAATTCATGAATCATACTTTACAAAGAAAAAAAGACTATACATTGTAATTAAAGACAAACAAATGGATGTTGAAATGCAATGATTTGTGATTTAAGGGATATTAGAGCAGTCCAGGATCATAACAACAACCTATATAGTCCAGTCGCCATCATAGCAATAGCCCCCTTCATCCGTTGATTTCATATCTGTTTCTTACTTAGCTACTTTACATATTTTCAGTGTGGCAAATTCTTGCCTCGTGTTGAGTAAAACATGATAGCTATTTAAAAATGCAAGGATTCCTGTCAAGTAAAAATATTTCATTAATAAAACTTAATTGCACTGTTCCAATAGTCTATCTGGGTTGTTTGTTTGTTTGTTTGTTTGTTTGTTTGTTTGTTTGTTTGTTTATAAAATTTATTTGCCGTCCATCTCATATCCAACAACTTACAATATAAACATTGAAAAACCATACAATCATCCATTATAAAAACACAGCAGATAAAAACATTAATAGATAAAATCAAGGAGAAAAGATGGCAAAGAAGGGAGCCAGACACATGGAGGGGAGAGGGGAACATTGAATTTTAATTAATCCACCACCTCCAATATGGAACTCCCCCACTGGGTCACCAAGCCATCTGGTACAGCCAGGTTTTGAGGTTCTTTCAGAAGGGTGGGAACCAATCTCATTTTAGGCAGTAAAATATTCCAGAGGATAGGATCCACAGCAGAGAAGTCTAGGATTCTGCCAGCTGAAATTCCTTGGCTAATAGGATCTGCAGTATGCAGGATCTGCAAATGCTATAGTTATTAAATGGGGAAAGGGCAGTGGTGGGATTCAGCCAGTTCGCACCACTTCAGGAGAACCATTTGTTAACTTTCTGAGAAGTTTGGTGAACTGGTTGTTGGAAGAAATCATTAGGGCAGAGAACCGGTTGTTAAATTATTTGAATCACACCACTGGGAAAGTGTGTGTGTATACCGGGAAAGGTAAAAGTAAATGGCCTAAAGATGAGGAAGTGAAGACGACGTCTGCAAATTGGCAGACAATTGGCAGCTATTACAAGCAGACAAGAGGACTTTCATTCAACTGCCAGCATCACAAGCTATAGTGAGCAGCATATCCTGATAGGAGTCCTTACTGGGCCTTTACCTGGAAGGAGCAATTATTAGATTAGGAACAACCACACTGAAGCAGCAACTCATCCCAACTACAATAAGAATGTCTAGGAAAACACAAAAAGATTGTGTGTTACTTTAAAGACTTTGAGACTTTTGCTTGGGCTGAGTATTAAAAGATTGAGTATAAAGGTCTGAGCATTAAAAACATTCATGTGGCAACATCACCTTTCAAGATCCTAAAAGGGTGGAGTGACAATACAGAGCAAGAGCTTGTTGTTGGGGAAGGTGTGTATTGTAATAAAGAATTCTGTATAGATTTGCTATGCTGTGGTGTGTCCAATCCTTGGAGAGCAAAGAATCCCCACATTTTCTTCATATTAACAATGAGCTGTTATTTCATAGACTAGACCAATGATGGCTAACCTTTTCCAGACTGAGTGCCCAAAGCATGCGCACAACCCCCCCAAAATGTAATGCGTCTCTCCCCCGTGCATGTGTGCCCCAGGCATGCCCCCCACCCCCCTTGCATGCATACGTGGGCCCCCTGCATGCGCCCTGCCCCCCTGCATGCGCCCTGGTCCCCCTGGTCCCCCTCACATGCGTGGTAGAGACCTGAAGACCAGCTGGCCGGCAGCAGGTGCGTGCACATGCACGGTGAAGCTGAGCTGGGGCGACGGCTCACGTGCCCACAAAGAGAGTGCTGCGTGCCACCTCTGGCACGCGTGCCATAGGTTCGCCATCACGGGACTAGACTATCTTTTTCTCAAAGAACCACAAAGTGAACATTGAATTGTGTCTTTGAAGTTCTCTCATGTTTTGTTGCATGAAAGAAAAGAATTATTAATTAATTAATAATAATTAAAGAACCACTTTGGCTTAGTGGTTGGTTATCAAGGTAGAAGCCAAGAGACTGGGAGTTGTAGTCCCACACTAGGCAAGCAAACCAACTGTGTGACCTGTGTGACAATCTCACTCTCTTAGCCCCACTCACAGGGATGTTGTTGTGGGGAGAACAGGAGGAGGAAGGACTTATTGCCGCATTGACTTATTTATAAAAAAGTAATAAAGGCAGGAAATAAAAATAAACAATTCCATTTCCAGCTCACCCAACCCAAAGAAGTATAACTGTACAAATTTAAAAGCAATATGAATCACAATCTAATAGTAATGAACTCCCATTTTCCAGAAGTTAAATGTCAACATAATAGCAATTCATCAGTCCTAAGCTCCTGGGTGTGATTTGTTTTTCTCAAAGGGAATGTCAGAGGCAGATTGACTCATCAGAGTGCTTTTGAAACAGTCATATTCTACCTAAAAGATAGGCTAATGGAAAAACAAGGAAAAGGACCAACACAATGGTATCTAGCATCAAAATTGTCTTCTCAAATTATCTAGAATAGTTTTCTGTTCTGATCTCAAGACCAGCTTACAGACATAATGGTATTCAAATACTGCATCTAAATAGATTCATGCCACTGACTTTAACATAGGTAGTAATATGTATAATAAAATTACAAGAAAACTGTGGCAAGATCTTTCTGTGTGATTCTCCCAAAAAGACAACCCGCTTCTGGGACAGAGACAGGCAGGAAAGTCGAGGGGCAGAACAATCTGCTCTCCTTCCCCAATGTGATCACTGGAGCTTCCAGAAGAACTAAAATCAGTGGTGGGTTTCAAAATTTTTTACTACCGGTTCCGTGGGCGTGGCTTGGTGGACGTGGCATGGTGGGCGTGGCAGGGGAAGGATACTGTAAAATCTCCATTCCCTCCCCACTCCAGGGGAAGGTTACTGCAAAATCCCCATTTCCTCCTGATCAGCTAGGACTCAGGAGGCAGAGAATAGATGGGGGTGGGGCCAGTCAGAATTTTTACTACCAGTTCTCCGAACTACTCAAAATTTCCGCTACTGGTTCTCCAGAACTGGTCAGAACCTGCTGAAACCCACCTCTGACTAAAATGTAAATGAGTGACAGGGAGGAGTGAGAGGGACCCAGTGGGGTGAGAAGCAGGCCTATAGCCTCCTGGGACCGCAAGGAAGCTTAGGATAGGGGTGCCTTGGGGTGGGAGAGGCCTAGTGCAGGCCCAGGGCAGGCAGGCCTGGGCCTGCCTAAGCCTCCCACAACCCTGAGGCACCCTGTGCTTCACTTAACAATCCATGCAGTCACTTAATGACTGCATCAAGAATGGGGGTCATTAAGCGAGGCAATCATGTGGGCAGGCTCCATTATGGTTGTAAGTTAAGGACTACTTGTAATAGACAAGAAATAAATGGCAAACACAAATGGCTAACTTAACCTGAGATAACAGAATTTTGTCCAGTGGTATATAAAATAAAATCAACAGAACGGATGGCAGAGGGATACGCGTGACAATGGTTTCCTTATTTCGAGCAATTCAAAAAATTTAAAGTTAATAATGATAATTTATAGTATTTATTTATTTATTTGTTTATTTATTTATAAAATTTATTCCCCCATCTCGACTCTGGGCAGCTTACAACACTGAACATTTTAAGACTGATTTGAAAGAGATTTGCATACAAATGAACTGATTCCTAAAATTTTATTGAAAGGATAAATACAGAAATGTATGATAAGGTGTATAAAAATTATTAAAATTTACAATGGGGACAATGGAAAAATGTGTGGTTGAAAGGGCTGGAATTTACACTATGTTACAATCTTAAAGAGAATTTTTATAAAATGATGTACTCTTGGTATAAGATACCAGAAAAGCTATCTAGAATGTATAAAAATACTTCAAATTTATGTTAGAAATATGAACTACAAGGGTCATTTTTTTTATGCTTGGTGGACATGCAAAAAAGCTAGAAAATTTGGAGTTCAAATACACACAGATATTCAGAGGATAAATTCAACTGAAACCAGAATTTTTGGGACTGATGGATAAGCAATTGGAAAAAAAGTCATGGAACATTGTTTTTAATATATGACAACTGTAAACAAGAATATTGAATACATAAAAATGGAAAGATTCGGCAATGCCTACAACAGAACCATGGTTGGTGAAAATGATGGAATTCACTGACTTGTTTAAATAGAGAAAAGAGCGTATGTATATTTACTGGTGACTGGAAAACCCTTGTGGACATTTTCTGTAAAAAATGAAGTTATGATTGATGGTTTTGGAGATTATATAGGGCAGATTATAGAAAGAAGAGAGTCACAATTTAACTTTAGAGTGAGAGAACCAGTACTCTGAAAACTGCTGGGTGAATAACATTTTAGTAAATACAATAGCAAAAGGTTTACCTGTATATGAATATCATGAGTCTCTGCCAGGTTACCAAGGCTACTAAGTAATTCCTCTGTACAAGATAGTCCAAAACGGGGTGTTATTATAGGAAGTATTCTTGGATACTAAGGATATTCAAGTAATAGAAAGAATAGACGATAAATATGTGAGCACAATAGCATTTTAAGCTATATCTATGGCTGTATATGTATAATCTATTAAACCATAATTAAAAGGCCTTTAAGCTCATTTTCAACCCCACTATTATGAAAACAATGTAATATAATGTAATATAGCAAAATAATGATTATCAGCTAATAAAAATAAAGCACCAAGTGTATGCAAATTCAGGCTTAAACTAATAATTATATACAGTGCTATTTGATTCTAGAAAGTCATTGATTCATATCTAGCACAAAATTAATATGTATCTAACAGAGTTATTATTTTCATATATTTATAATGATAACTAAATGCAATCTCAAAGATATATTGTGGGGAGTTATCTAGAAAAAAGTTAAATAAATAAGGCCGAATTGCTATTTAGGTAAAGTATCAGTAATGAATACTTTCCCATATCTTTATCAAAACAAAATAGCCACATAACAAGCCTGTGAAATAAGCCACTCATATGGCCTATTTTACAAAAATAATTCATAAAAGAGACAGTGAAATTAACCTTCACTACATTCACTGAAATTAATGTTCTGAAGTTCAGAATTCATTCCCCCCAAAAATGTGATTGTAACTGACTCAATTCTTTGAATGTCATTGTGGCTTCTTTTTTTTAAAGGTAAAGTTTTCTATCTCCTCTCATCTCCTGTGGCCCATCCTTTGATCTACACACCAACATTACCCCAACATTTTAGAAGTCAATCTGAAAATGAGAAGAAAGCTATGTAGCACAAAAGATTGGTTCCTGGGAGCTGTATGGAGTCTCAAAAAAAAAGAAATTGGATGGGAACTGAAGAATAAAATGTAAAGACCAGGATAAAACTATAGCTGCATAGTGTTCATATGTAATTAAATATAGCTAATGTTATCCTTCTGATAGATTAGAACTTTCAGTTTGATTTTCACTTTTGGCAGATCTGTAAAAACTAAAGCAATACCTTCTGTAGACGGATACCATTCTAGGCAAAGCATGAGACCTCCTGTTATCCTATCTGAACGAGCGCTTATAATCCCTGACTTGTAGCAGTACACAGGAGTTCAATTTAAGACATCTAGGCAATACATGGTTTCATATTGCAAGATCATTTTGTTACATAAAAACCTAAACATAGGATATAAAGAAATTATATATACTGCTCTGTGGAAGAAAAGTCAGCTTACTTACTTTTTTCCCCAGGATTCCTTGAACAAATCTGAAAAGATCAAAAAAGGGAATTAGAAAAAGACATATAAATGAATGTGCGAGTCTGGACATCAACCATGAAATCAATTATTATTTCAATTTAGTACGCTTCACAAGGGTCTTGACTACAACTTCCAGAATTCCCTGTTGCCATATTTGGAAAGACTGCAGGAAATCAACACTTTCTGTGGTGGTTAATGAGGCTGTGCAAATGTGCACCAGCTAAGGATTTTGATCTTAAATGTGCACAAGCTGTTGATAATTAACAGTAGACAACTGGTTATTACTGTTTCCTGTGACAACTAAATAGATAACATACAAAATCAAGTGAAAGCATAATTGTATGTTATAGTTATGGGCATATTTTTTAGAAAGTAAGAACTTTTGGCTCTGTATCAGAAAACTGAAGTGTTCTGTTTTGATAAGCGGCATTTTGTATGGCATAAATATGTTTCATTGACAATACTCTGAAAATGTGAATTCTAATTTCACATCTATCCTACATTATTTAATTGATACTATCTCTCTCTCCGCCATGGGCTTTTAACATTTATCTGCTTTTGAGCAATACAGAGAAACAAGCATTGTTCTTAAAATCTTAAAATAGATCAGGTATGGGTGGGTTCCACAGTCATTGCATTGTGATGGCTAATATAATTCTTGAGGTAATTCAGAACTTTGCTCTTTCTAAACTAATTAGACATGGCTACAAACACTTCTGGTTAGATAGCATTTTATAATGCAGGCTATTTAAAATGTGGCTACTAAAGTCATGCTTCTGCGCATAGTGTTCTCAAATGCATAAAAATATTTCATTATAACCTACCTAGAAAAATGTGTGAATTGGTCTCTTGGCAGGGCATGTAGGAGCTAGGTGGTCCTGGCTCCCACAGTATAAATATAGACCATCTCTGCACCTTTGTGCCTTTTCTGTATCAGTCAGATGAGGGTGAGAACCCTGATTTGCATGGGCTCCTCTTGAGATGGTTTCTCAAGGCGAGGTGTGGACAGAGATGCTTGACAAAGATGTTTGCTAGCTCGGTGGGCAGAGATGTTTGTTAGCTCAAGTTCTAGTTTTTGCTGTTAACTATTATAAAACATGGTTGAACTAATTCCTGCATGTCTTGTTAGCTCATCCAGAATTTCATCTGCCAGCCCTTCCTGAAAATGATTGATAAGTGCTGCTTCATCCAAGCCAGATCTTGGAAGATTAGCTGGAAAGCTCTTACATATTCAGCCACTGAGTGGCACCCTTGTTTCAGTTCTCAAATTTTGGCAATGTGCTGTCACAAGGTCAGAATAAATGGGTTTAGATCTGTCAACTAAATCCAGCAGTCATTGAGTAGGAGGCTCTGTTGTGTTAACAGTGATGTGACCCATTTACCGGTAGTAACAATTCTAGATAAAAAGCTTATTATAAAGCCACCTCAATGTCTTTCTGTTGAAAAATCCTCCCCATACATGTTCATATATAGATTGAATTGTGCCCAAAAGTTAAAAAATTGATATAGCATCCCATCAGGCTTTTCTGGACAGGCAATAGGACAGGGCTGTCAAACTCAAAGCCCATGGGGTGCTTAGATCTGGTCCGTGGGGCCATCCTGGAAACAGCAAAGGACTGGCCCGTGGTGCCTCTGGCAGCAAAAACGGAGCTCATCCATTTTCGCTGGCAGAGGGCTGCAGGAGGCTGTCACAGCTGAAAATGGAGCCCGACGTCCATGCACACACCTCCCGAGCTCCGTTTTCACAAACTACTAGCAAAAATGGCATTTGATCACAAGGCAAGAGGCATTGAGAAATTCCACCGCTGGAGACAATGGATCCCACCCCCCAGGCCTGCATGGGCCAACACAGATGCCCCTGACACAAGTGACTTTGAGCTGGCCATGTCCCCCCTCTCTAGCCACAGCCACCCTGACGCCCCAAATCCCCGCCCCCGAGGTCAAACACAACCCTGATGCAGCCCTCAATGAAATTGAGTTTGATACCCTTGCAATAGGACATTTTCTGCAAGAGTGGGGAGTAGTTGCTGCTGCAGTCACTGCTTATGCTGACTGGACTGGTAATATTTGCGTTTGGGCTGTGAGTAAAGCAAGTTGCTGAGTCAGCTGGGTATTCCCAATGGCATGTTTTTCTACACTGTTTATTTTTCTCAGTGTGACTGTTAGTTAAAGTTTCACTCCCAAGTCAGCTGAGAGTTAATGAGGCTGGAAACAAACTGTTCTGCTTCTGATTTCAAATACTGACTCAGTATTTGCTATGGTAGTTCATAGTTTACTCAGGGTAAAAGACATAACAACAGTCAAAGCCTACAAGTCAAAACAGAGTGTCTGAGAAATGAAGAGTGAAGAACATTCCAAAATCATTCCAAGATTCCAAGAGCTGGGTGAGGGTTGTCAGTCATTCCAGAGATCAGAATTTCATGGGAAGAATCCACCTGAATTGTCATGCAAGAGCCACAAATCAGACAATTGTTTCCAGCAAAGAAACGAGGATCAAGGCTGGATCTTAAATCAGGCTGCAGTCAGCTGCCATTATTCGTGGCTTTGGGGTGAAGTACCATCAGTATGCTGATGACACCCAGCTGTACATCTCCACCCCAGGCCACCCCAACGATGCCCTTGAAGTGATGTCCCAGTGCCTGGAGGCTGTGCGGATCTGGATGGGGAGGAACAGGCTCAAGCTCAACCCTTCCAAGACTGAGTGGCTGTGGTTCCCGGCATCCCGATATAGTCAGTTGAGTCCATCCCTGACTATTGGGGGTGAGTCTTTGGCCCCCTCGGAGAGGGCTCGCAATCTGGGAGTCCTCCTGGATACGCAGCTGTCCTTGGAGGAACATCTGACGGCTGTAGCCAGGGGGACTTTTTGTCAGGTTCGCCTGATCTGCCAGTTGCGGCCCCTTCTTGATCGGGATTCCCTGTGCACAGTCACTCACGCCCTCGTCACCTCCCGGCTGGGCTATTGTAATGCTCTCTACATGGGGCTCCCCTTGAAGGGCACCCGGAGGCTCCAACTGGTCCAGAATGAGGCCGCGCGGGTAGTTATGGGAGCTGCATGGTGCTACCATATAACACCTCTCCTGTGTGAGCTGCACTGGCTCCCAGTGGTGTTCTGGGTGCGCTTCAAGGTGTTGGTTATCACCTTTAAAGCGCTCCATGGCATAGGACCTAGATATCTTCGAGACTGCCTGCTGCTACCGACGGCCTCCCATCGACCTGTGCGCTCCCACAGAGAGGGCCTCCTCGGGGTGCCATCAGCCAAACAATGTAGGCTGGTGACCCCCAGGGAGAGGGCCTTCTCTGTGGGGGCACCTACCCTCTGGAACCAGCTGCCCCAGAGATAAGGAGAATCCAAGACCTTGGTACCTTCCGCCGTGCTCTTAAAACTTTCTTTTTTCAGCAAGCCGGGCTGGCCTAACACTTTTTAAAAAATGTTTTTAATTGTTTTGTCATTGCTTTTAATTATGGGGCCAAATATATATATATATATCTTTTTAATTGTATTTTAATGTTTGTAGTTTATGTTTTTACTTTGGCTGTACACCGCCCTGAGTCCTCAGGGAGAAGGGTGGTATATAAATTTGATATAAAATAAAATAAAAATAAAAATTCAAGAGATTTGTCCCTTTCTTGGCAACCTCTCTGCTTTGCTCTCCTCTCTACTTGCAGAATGCATGGTCCGGGAAGCCTTATGTCATTCTTATCTGATTGCTCCAGCTGTTCATGTGATGCCTATATTTGATTACTTTTATATGATTCTTGTGTCTCCTGAGGCTGAAACTCCACAGGTTCTGCTGAAACCTTTTCTTCAGAATTAGAATCAGTTTCTGAGTGTGTCCCACGATATATATATATATATATTCTACTATAACTTATTAGTTTTCAAGTTCCCAGCAAGGCAAACAGAACAAAGCATTTTCCAATGGAATGCCAATGCAGTGTTAATCTTTCTAAAAGCTTTGAAGACATAGATATGTTCCAGGCTTGGGAATCATGTAGATAATGGGAGCCCATATGATTATGGTTAAAAGTTATTTGTAGAGATTTATCTTGTCTGCCTTCATAGTTTTTTAAAATGCTGTTTTATTGTTTATTTTGATTGTGCTTTTATATATTGTTGTCTTGGAATTACCAAAGCAAGATGGGTGACTATATCCAATGAATCAACCAACAATCAATCAATCAATTGGGTTACATAGAAGTTGAAGAGAAGGATGTCTCTTCGCATGAGCAGAAATCTATGACTATGCTCATATATACATTATCAGTCACTGCTGTCTGAAATACATTGTAAGTCACCCAAAATTGCTTAAGAAGTGCAGCCATATAAAGAAATAAATACCTTTAATACTTGAACTTTCATAAAAGTGTAGCATTGTTCTGCTTATAACTTTATCTTATTCACACATGAGCTTTGAGTTCAGTTCAATGACCATTAAGATATTAGAAAAGTTATATGCCCATAAATGTGTTATATAAGAGCCATGGTGGCACAGTGATTATAATGCAGTATTATAGCAGGCTAACTCTGCATTCCACTCCAGCAGTTCAATCCTACTATCCTCCCAAGGTCATTAAAATGAGGACCCAGATTGTTGGGGGCAATATGCTGATTCTATAAAATGTTTAGATAGGACTGGAAAGCACTATGAAGCAGTATATAAATCTAAGTGTTATTGCTATTGCTGTTGCTACATCAATACCGGCATTAGTTTCTCTATAGCTGCTTTTCTTCCTTTTTCAAACATTTTGGCAATATTTTTGAGAAAAATCCCAAATACTGTGAAATTATTCCTAGTGTGGTATGAGCCTGTTAGAAACACATAAAATAGAAACAGATGTCACATGTTAGTCTTTGCTTTAATTTTTGGTAATCCATGTCCTCTTTCTTTCATCATTCTTAAAAAATTTTGCTGCTTAAATTATACGGGAAGAACTATCTGGCTCACCTTTCAGTTTCCTCAATTGATTCTTTGGTGGCCTCCTTGTATTCTGGGAAGCTTTCATTGATATCCATGCAAACTTTACCCACAAATGCCCTCTGGCCAAATTTATCTATAAAATATGAAGAACAAGATTAAGAATAATTTCCTTGATCCTCATGTTAACAAGTCTTTTTTTTAAAAAAAAAAAAATTGCCAATAAATTCTGACATTACAAGCATATCTCATAATTCCAGGCACTCATTTGGAATAGAATAGTATAGAAAGAGTTCCATGCAATTCATAATTATCTCTCTGTGTAGTTTGTGTCTTTTTAGCCACACCATTACAGTTCCCCCACCGCCTGAAAGCATTTACAAAATATAGGATCTAATATAATGTAGTTACCACTGTGAGATGTTAGCTATAAATTCCTTAGTTAAAACTTATTTCATTTATTCCCAGTGTAGATTCTTTTAGAGGAATTGAAAGCAAAACAAAATATTTCAAACATTGAAAAAATGCTATATAAGTAGTAGAAGGTAAATAAAAATAACAGTAGAAAAATACATACTTTTTGGAAACATTTTCTCATGAAAAGGATGAAAACTACAATCTTAACTGGGATTTGTTGGTTTGTTTTTGGTAATTAGATGAATTTATGTTAGCTTTTGTTATGCAGTTTTCATTGACTAAGAGCAAAGAATAACTATTTTCATATCTAGTTGGGAAGTTTCCTAGATATATTCACTGCTGTTGAAACAGAATGTACAGCTTGTATGAGTGATGACTCCAGAAAATAAACCCCTATATTATTAACTGCATAGAAAATAATTGAAGGATTGAAGTGTGTTATACTCAACACAGGAATATCATTTAATTGATCCAGTTCACAATGATAAAAGCAATATGAATTATACTTGGAACTTTTGAAAATTTCTCATTACCTGTAAAAGTAGGATCTACCGGTACTTGCAACTTTTGTTTACTTTTTTTAAAAAAGTAAAATTCTCAAGTTCCACTAACCCAGAAACCAGATACAAATTAGTAATGTGGGCACACAGACATATACCAAGAAGAAGAAGAAAAGATGCCTCACAAACTTAGTTCAGGAATTTGAAATCAATAGTAGTTCTGATTTTCCTTCATGTGTTCTTTTACTGACAACTAATTTGAGGAGGAAATACATTTTAATTATTGTTATTATTAGATAACTGTACTTCATAAAGCCTTACCAATCTACTTTTAATCACTGACCAATAAATCCCAATTTATTTTCTGCTAGCCCATTCTAAAAGTTCTTGACAATTTTACAATCTTACCTATAATGTCAGCCAGAAGCAAAGCAGCATCTGTGTGAATTGTGGCAAAATAGCAAGCTGTAGTTGTACCATTCTTGAGTGTTCGTCTCTGTAGAAAAAAAAAATCCTCACAATCTATTTGTTTCAAGAAAGAATAATGCAGTGAATAATACTACCATTTTCTAAAAAAACCTGTCACATCTATATAATCAATGACAATTGTCAGGACAAAAATATTATAGACATTATAGAAAAAATACCTCATACTACCACATGTCATCTATTTTTTTTTAAAAAAAAATCTTAACGGTGTATTAACTTAACAGTATATCTAATGTGTCCTTGAGTTCTATCTTTCCTGGGTTGGCTTGTTTCTTTCCTTCTGTCTCTTGAGAACTACTAAGGATTCAGTTATGGCCTTTAGCAAACAAAGCAGAAACTATTACTCTTTTTCCTGTACAAAGATTTAGTTCAAATTATACAAAACAAATATGCTGTTTCTTGCCTCCAGTTTAGCATATTGTTAAGCATTATAATTTATTCAATAAATCACAGTGAAACAAATCCACTGTGCAAATATAGCCAGTGATAAATCAGAATAGCTGGTTTATCTCTGTTTAATCTGAATGACTAATATGTAAGTGTGTACAGTTTATAGACTCGTTTTACTTTTTCCTTTGTACAAACTGTGTTACTTTGTCCTAATTTTTTCCTGAAATATATGTTTTTTACAAATTATATCAACTTGCATCTTGTTTTTCCATATGACGGATTTGATTTCCCAGAAAAAATAGAAGAAAAGCAAAAAGAGTGTATATTAAAGGGAAGGGGAGTGATAAGAGTGGTCATTTTTAAATTGATTATAGAACAAAGACTACATTATATTTAATGGACTCTAAGCAGCTCAATTGTGACTCAGCCCCATGTCTAACCTCTCATTAATCCAATCTATTCAGAGTTGGTTCCCTTTTTAAATCCCACAGATTTCAAAGAGAGAAAAAAATTACATGCCCCATTTCACCATTGAGGTTAGTTGCACTTAAAAATGGCTAGATCACGAGCAGAGATTAAAAATGATGCATGCATCTAATTAGTGTTTCATAAAGTATTCTACCAAAGCAACAGTATTATATTTACTTAGCTTTTCCTGTTTTATAAATCAGGTGTAATAACTAGGAAATCATCCATTTGTATTTAAAGAGTTGAAAACTACTCCATGCAAAACTAATTGTATAAAACATTGATTTCCAGCTGCATAAACATATGTGTTCATTAGGGTTAGGCAGCATTTTGGATTTGATTCCTTAAAACTGTTTCAGAAAGGACATATTATGAGCTCTTTAAAGGAGCCATGTTTTTTTCCAGAATTGTACAGTTGAACTTTGCAGCTATTTTAAAGAGCTGTAGATGGATAGTTCTGCAGTACTTTCCTGAAATCAAGCCCAAATAATTACTCAACTTTTTATATCTTTCTGACTTCAGTGGGGCTTCTTCCAGACAACCAAACTCTTCTTCCAGAGTTTTGCATTTTATTTTATTTATCTAATTTATACACCATTCATCTCACAACCCACCCTAAGTGACTCTGAGTGGCTTACAAATAAACACCATAAAATCCTACAGAACTAGACAAAGTTCAAAAGATGGAGAGAGCACCCTCAAGCCACCAACACTCCCAGGTTGCATATCATTCTTGGGTATCCAGGCAAGTTTACAGAGCCAGATCTTAATCCTCTTCAAAAAAGAAGAAGAAGAAGAAGAAGAAGAAGAAGAAGAAGAAGAAGAAGAAGAAGAAGAAGAAGAAGAAGAAGAAGAAGAAGAAGAAGAAGAAGAAGAAGAAGAAGAAGAAGAAGAAGAAGAAGAAGAAGAAGAAGAAGAAGAAGAAGAAGAAGAAGAAGAAGAAGAAGAAGAAGAAGAAGAATGGAGGCCAGACAAGATGTTCAAAGCAAATTTAAATTTTAAGTTTTAAAGCAATTTTTAGCTTTATCTGCTCATGCTTTAATTATCTGGGAGCAGGCCATGACATAGAGGTTTAATAATTCTAGCTTTAGAATAATGTTTACTATATATTTCAATTGCTCCTGTTTATTCATGAATTATACATGTTGAACTGTAAGGAATCAGGAAGAAGAATTTTTTCTTTGTATGTTTGTATTGATTTAGAAATGAAGAATTCAGAAGAAGAGATAAAGGATTATCAAATTATTATATAAAATTCATCATAACCTTTCCCAAATAATATTTTTTATATAATTGTAAACCATAGTAATAGTAGGGAAAGAACCCTGAGATGTTTATAGTGATAAGGAAAAGAGGTACAATAGATAGGGCCAAACTGACAAGTAGACAGACAGACATCTGTCTTACCACAGCTCTAGTGTATACTTCTTCAGCAAAATCAATTTTTTTGAATTCAGCCTCTACTGGATAAGTGGTTTTTTCCAACCATTTCAAAAGAGTCAGATTTCCTCGGATCCCTGTAAAGGAATACTGTGGGGCATGGATATGTGCATCAACCAAACCTGGCATGAAGAATTCACTGGGAAAAAAAAGTATGAGAAACAAGCACATCAACTTTCCAAATGTTATTATTTGCATTTTATTAAATCCAGTGATTTCAGTAACAGTGATATTAACATTATCATATATTCATGATGATGTAATCACACATATGTTGCAGTTACATACAGCACAGTATTACATCATCATGATGTCTGACACAAGCATGTAAATACAGTATTGTGCTATGACATTATGATGCATCATTTTCTCCTGCTTCTTCAGATCCCCTAATCAAATCTCACTTGGATGTCTTAATATGCTTGTGGAATAATCTTAGCTTGAAACCAAAGCACCTGAAGACCATATATATGCTATTACTAAGGAAAAGGAATAATTACCTTTTCACATGAACAAATACCATATTAATTTATATGTGGTTAATACTGATAAATGTAGTGATTGGTTAGGTCATACGTATTATTGCCAGCATTATGCAAAGTAATTGGTGCTGTTTCTATATATTTATAACTTGTATATACATAATTGCATATAGGAAACTGGTTCTGCCTCTCAACTACACTTTGATATCATTAATATATAATAAATATTAATATAATTTATATTTCGCTGATAAAGAAATAAAGGGAGACTAGTATAGTTCTATTTAGCTCTCATCAGCTAGCCATACCCTTACTTGGATTACGAACTTGGGCTGCCTGCATGTTAGGCAGTTGTATTAACCTCTGAGCCACAAGTTCTCCTCCCTTAATCAGTTTGAGCCAGGAGAGAGATTAAGTGTTTTAAGTGTGTACAGACACACACACACACACACACACACACACACACACACACACACACATTTTCATTCAAGAATTTGATGTAATCTAGATGTGATCTACATGGCGCTTCATTTTCCTGGCTTCCCCCCCCCCCCAATTTTCTCCCTCAGTTTGTTGAAATAGGCTGAATTAAGAGAGAATAAGTGGATTAAAGTCAGACAATGAGCTTCTGTGGGGAAGGATGGACTTGTTACTCCTACTTAACACTTTAACCACTGCACTATATGAGTTGTCTAATTAGGAATAATATTTATACTCTTTCCTAAGTTTGAAATCTACTTTTCTGTTCAACAAACTCTCAGTTTACAATAACAAAATATGACAATAAAACAATTTAACAATGACTAAACCTTAACAAGAGTGAGTCAGCCTAATTTCAATGCTTGCAATGACTTGCAAAAACATGATTTGGCTGAAGAGGATTTGACATTTTTTTAATGTTTGTTGGTACTGTATGAGAGGGATACAAAAATATGTCTAGCGTGCCTACAAAACCTAGTTTCCCACAAAAATGTACATAAAGATGTGCCAAGATGTGGAAACGGAGAAAGGCAAGTTCAGCTTCTGCTTATAATAAACTGTTTCACAAGGATCTTCAATATGATGGAAATGGAAGCATGCTGAAATAATAAAGCCTGCTACACAATTTGTTATCTCCAAGTCATTGATAAGACATGTTATACAGGTAGTCCTCAACTTACAAGCATTTGTTTAGTGATGGTACGAAGTTACAACAGCACTGAAAAAGTGACATACGACTGTTTTTCACACAACTGTCGTAAGATTCCCATGGTCACATGATCAAAATTCAGATGCTTGGCAATTTGCTCATATTTATGATGGATGTAGTGCCCCCAGAGTCATGTGATGAGAAGTTGTAGCAACATTGCTGGCTTGGCTAGTTTTGGATCTTTAAGTGAAGAATTTGGGAGGTGGGTTTGTTTGTTTTGCTTCTGCCATTGTTTAGTTCATTTTTATCATTTCTGTATATTGTATTTTTTGAGTATCTGGTGCTAATTGATGAGAACACCAAAAAGTCTTAAACTATTTATCATGGTTTTATAAATCATATTGTAATTCTACATGATTTATCTGCTGGTGGCTTTTTATAAACAATTATTAAGAAACTTTATCCAGAAGTCATCCTATTTAAAAATTACTGAAGAACACCCAGTGTTTCTTGTGTAACTTCCTTGTCTCTGTTCTTTCCTCATGTTTTGTTACAGGGCAGGACCAAGGTCTTTATTTAAAAAAACTGTTCACTGCTAATGAAGTGGAAGTCATTGTAAGCATAAAATAAACTGTCACAGCTGCTACATGGATTATGCCCAAAATAAACTGCTTCAATCAAAGCGGGTGACTTGCACAGTATTTAAGAATTTATTGCAATTATGTTCAGAATTATTATGTACTAGATTGAGCATGAACCTTGTAGTGTAATCATCTGGGGAAGAGTTTCTCAACCCTGCCAACTTTAAGATGGGAAGATTTCAGTTCCCATAATTCCTCTGGCTGCCATCCATCCATTTTAAAATTGACGAGATTGAGATATGCTGGTCTAGGATTTGCCGTAAAATTTGCCTTTCCAGTGGCAAGTTACATTCTGCTGCTGATAGAAGCAACTGTAGTTTGCAGTAGGGTAGCTAAAGAACTTGTCGATTACTGTGCAGTGAACTGGGAAATCTCATTGACTTAACATCAGTGCGTAGTAAAAATAATTGTTGATTGGTTGACATAGTCAACAAACATCCTGGCATTCTCTGCCCACAAAAATGGACAAGACATTTTGATATAAATTCCAGAGAAGGAACGAAAGATATGGATAGTTTCTGGCTCAAATATCAAGTCAGGCTCAGATAATAACATTTTTCTTGAAAGGAACCCTTGCCATCATAGTTAATTACAAAGTACTTTGAATTATAATTTCTTGTTGCAGTAAGATTGTGGTAATTGTAATATCAAGACTTCGTAATCAATACAGGCAGGCCCATCACAAGATAATTCCTTAAGTTACATAATACTGAACCAGCTGCCTAAAAATATTTATTTTTGTCACACCATATATTTCATATATTATTGTCAACATTGCATCTTATGTAATTCCAGCAAATATTCTGGAATGGATGTGGTCAGTGTCTCAGTGGGACATGTTTTTTTTAAGCTTATTTAAAGCAGGAGCACCTTAAACTTTTTATTTATTTCATTTATTTATTTTGTCAAGCATGTATTAGATAATATATATAAGTATAAACATGATTTGAATACAAGAAATGAATACAGATAAAGGGAACATTAGGACAGGGATGGTAGGCACGTTTGTGTACTTATGCACACCCCTTACAGACCTCTTAGGAATGGGGTGAGGTCAACAGTAGACAGTCTTAGGTTAAAATTCTGGGGGTTTTGGGATGAAACCACAGAGTCAGGTAGTGCATTCCAGGCATTAACCACTCTGTTGCTGAAGTTTTCTGCAATCGAGTTTGGAGCGGTTCACTTTAAGTTTGTATCTATTGTGTGCTCATGTTTTGTTGTGGTTGAAGCTGAAGTAGTCTTTGACAGGTAGGACATTGTAGCAGATGATTAGGTCATACCGAAGGCGGCATAGTTCTAAATTGTCTAAACCCAGAATTTCAAGTCTAGTGGCATAAGGTATTCTGTTGGGAGCAGAGGAGTGGAAAACTCTTCTTGTGAAATATCTCTGGACACGCTCAATTGCGGGTTCCAAACAGATGTAAGGTGAATGTTCCCTAAATCTTTTCATGTAGCCTGAGTGATAAGCTCGAAGCTGGCATCAGTACTGTATTAATGTGTGTCTGTGTGTGTGAGAGAGATATTATTATTTTACATTTATAGTGTTTTAATATAACTTTTTATCAATTGTTTGAACAGTTTCTCTTAAGTGCAAATTGTTATGAGATTTCTTTGTGCAATGCATTACACAAATATTTTAAATAGATAATCAAATGATACAACTGATAATGGTATTGCACACAGTTTGCCAATTATTTATAATTGGCAGATTTCCCATCAGCACAGCATCCCTCTGATATTCATAAATATAATTACAGGTTGAAGCTTTAAAAAAGATGTGACTGTTTTAATGAGTTGTATGACTTTTTTTTCAAGACCAAACAATGTCCAAAACACTTCTGCAATAGATTTGATGCCTGTACAACTCTTACTAAATTAAAAAGCCATAAAAAATTAATAAACTGGAATACCTCATGGCAGAGGAAGAGAAAGGAAATTACATAAATGGATTTATTTTTTTCAGCTAAGTAAAGAACAAGGACAAGAATAAACAAGAATCAACAGAAATAATCTTACAAAGTCTCAGTAGATTTAAGATTTAAATTCTTGCATAATGATCCTCTTCTAATACACTAAAAACAATTGTAGTGGAGCATACTATTTCATCAATCCTATTTGGCTTTGTCCCTAGCTTCTTTGCTATTATAGCCAAACTGGTGCCACTGGTTGTTCTGCTTTTAGTCAAGTAGATTTATAAGCCACAATTTGTCCTTGAAAAAAAACCTGACAAATAATTTGTTGAGAATGTAATATAGAACAAATGCATACTTATTACTGAGTTCTTGTATATCAGTTGCTTTAAATCCCCACTTCTTCACTAGTTTGTCTTGTCCATCAGCTGGTTCAAAAAATGCGATCTAAGACAAGGGTAAAAGAATGAAATACATACATTATATCATTCTGTATGCAAGGCAATTTAGCAAATATTTATTTTATTTTTGTTAATGGTAGAAATTAATTCATATTGAATGTTTCATTTTATTGTTTTTTTTTAAATAGACAATTTTCTTTTATATATCCTAAATAATATATGATATATTGTATGTGTGTGAGAGATAGAGTTGTAAATATGAAAACTAATATATTTGCAGAAGACAATGTTTTATATATCTGTGTATTTACTTTGCCTTCTGTAAACACTGTGTGTGTATATATATATATATTGTTGGCATTTGCAAGCTGATATTTTATAAATATTGCAACATGTTTAATGCAAAATTTGCATAATTATTTCTACCCTTTCCTCTAACATTTCTGTTTTTTTGTGTCGCTTAGAAGGAATACATTTCCAAAATCCATTCAGCTTCCACAAAATAATTTTCACAGTGATTTGGATTCCTCTCCCATTTGAGATTCCTTCATCCCTTTTTTTCTACTGAGAAGTAAACCTACTGAGAAGCAGACTTGCAAATTGATGCTTCCGCAAATTAGGAAGTCAAGTCTTCTGTCTTTGGTTAATGTTATAAAAGCATATGTGAAAATTATTTTTTGTCCATGATTAAATTCCCTTTGGAAGAATCTGTTAAGGGTTTCTACCAGCAGATCCTAAAATGGGTACGCCAGCAGCCATAATTTTCTATTTAGATTTTTCTAACCTAAGTCACAAACACTAATCTTCTATAAACCAGTCCTTAATTTTTGTGAGCTGTTTCCCAAGAGTTTTATTTTGTTTTCTGATATGGCTTAAATTAATATAATCATACATGGCTACAAAAATACAGATTATTTTTATAATCTGTAATCTTTTATAATGATTTTTTAATCTTCTTGATGTCATCTAGAGTTTTCCAGATTTTTGCCACCCAGATATGACAGTGCTAATTAACCTAATTAACCCTAATTTAGAAACTGCTTTGTTGCTCTTTGTTGCTCTTCTCTGCGCTTTCCAGAGTCTCAACTGTTTGCAATTTTAAAAATATTTAATGATTTGAAACCAATACTTGATCGTTGAATTGCTTTTTAAAACTGAATTGTTTTATTACAACTAAATTTTAGCAAATGTTTACAATCTGTTTCCTAATTCAATTGAAAACCACAGGATTTTCAACAGATTAAACTAACAAATCAATTACTTAAACATGATAGTTCTAGAGAAACATTGTGTATGCAGGTTAGATTGGATGATCTGTAAGAGGTTGTCCTTTTGCCACTGCCCCCTCTTTTCTTGGGATTGTGATAGAACAGCCACCTACTGTATATAAAGGATTTTTCCTTTGATGAGAGGAAAACTCTGTAATAACCAGCATCATTTAACACACAGGTGTCAAACTCATGGTGTCATGTTGCTGTCATGTGACGTTTTGTGACTTTTTTCCCTACACAGAGCTGAGGTGGGTGTGGCCTGCATGTGATGCATCTGGCCTGCGGGCCGCCAGTTTGACACCCCTGATAACAGAATAACAGAGTTGGAAGGAACCTTGGAGGTGTTCTAATCCAATCCCTGCTCAAATTTATACCATTTCAGACAAATGGCTGTCCAATGTCTTCTTAAAACCTCCAGTGATGGAGCATCAAAACTTCTGAAGGCAAGCTGTTACATTGGTTAATTGTTCACTCTGTTAGGAAATTCCTCCTTAATTCTAGGTTGGTTGTCTCCTTGATCAGTTTCCATCCATTGCTTCTTCTTTTTTTTTTATTTTTTTTTTTAAACATACAACATAAAATACATCTTTTTAGAGCAAAGATTTGATCCAGTATAAAATAGATACAATTACTCACATTCCCTCAACCAATTTTGTTCCAAATTTTTCCATTTACATCTTTAAAAAAAAAAAAGAAAGAAAAAGAAAAGAAAGAATCTTATTCTAAACATTTATCATTCTACTATATCACCCAAAATTCTAAACAATTATTTTCAAACAAACACCATTCCAAATCTTTGTCATTTTAACAACCAATACTTCATATATATTCCTTCCTAAGACCCATTACATCAAATCTATATTCTACTTCTCTTAAATGGCAGCTAGTATCCATGATCTTGACAAAGAATATTTTCCTCCTCTCTTGAAGTCATTTCAAAATCAATCAACATTTCCATCTATAATTTGTTACTCCCAAAATACTTTATTTCATTTACTTCAGGCTTGTTCTCTAATACTAATAAGTCTGAATTTAGCTGATTCATAATTTAAGTAGCTATTTCCCAGTGGTATTTTCTACCACTTCTATCTCTATTTGTTTAACTGGTTCACAGTTTGGTTTAACTATTCTCCAGTATTATCTCCTCCACTTCCTCCTAGGTTTATTTTTTGGCTGGTTCACAACTTAATCAGCTGCTTTCCAGCACGTGCTTTCCTCCACTCCTAACTCTTTTTTTAATTATTTTTAACTGGTTCCCAGTTTTGCTTTAACTGTTCTCCAGTATGATGCTTTCCTCCACTCCTACCTTATTTGTAAGATTGGATCACAGCTTTTCTTTCACTGTTCTCCAGAATCATGCTTCCCTCCACTCCTAACTTCATTTGTTTAGCTGGTTCATAGCATTTTGTTTTAGTTATTGTCCAGCTTTATGTTTTCCTCCATTCCTACATCTCTTATTCAGTTTTTTAACTTTAAATTAATTCACAATGTATTACCCATATTTATTTTTCAATCCATTCTCCTCCATATCTTTTACTAATTTAAAATAAGAATGTATATCAACAAATATCTTAGCTCCTATTCTCTCATAGGCTTTCTCCCATTCCATTATTATTTCTTATTTTCTATAAGTAACAACATTTTAAGTCATTTTAAAATCAATTTTCTATAATTATTAAGTCTGTAAATAGTTCTTTTTAATATCCAGCACCTTGAAAAACATTTTCTTCTAAATTATTAGGTCTGTAAATAGAGCTTATTAAGAATTCAAAATTTAAAAAGGCATTAGAGCATCCAAAAATCATGTTTTTCAATCATTTGTACTCTTATTTTCTAATCAAATTGTTTGTATATTTATAAAATCCATCTCAATAAAAATAATAGTAAAGAAAAAGAGAGAATAATAACAATATTTATAATAGTTAGAATAAAAAAGAAAAAAGAAGCAAAAATAAAGAAAGGAAAGAGAATAGAAATATGACAAAAGAGATTGAAAAAAGAGTTAGAAAAAGTAGAGAGGGGAAAAAAGACAAAAGAGAAAATAAAAAAACTGAAAAGGAAACAAAGAGAGAACAAAGAGAAGAGGAAAAGTATCTCTTAACATTATTCAAACTTCAAACATCCAGACACCATTACATCCATTTAAATCAAACTGTAGTATTTTGTTATCTTGTTACATAATATATTCCAATTTTTTTTCTTTCTCCAATCTGTCTAAGTATGTTTCTTTTCCATTTCAATGTCATCAAAGTTATAAGTTCTATAAAGTTAGTTCTGGGTTAGCTATTCCATATATGGTATCATCATGTCCTTCTTTTATTGCCGCACCGTTTTTCTCTTATTGCCACACTTATTAGTTCAGTTTTCATTATTCCATTTAGTTTCTTCTTTCTGATCATCAGTAAATCCTCCAATAAACAGATTATATATATATATATATATATATATATATATATATATATATATATATATATATATATATATATATATATATATATATATATATATATATATCCAAAGCCAAGCCTCCTGAATTTTTTCTCAAAATAGTCCACTTTAAGTAACAAGCAAGTTTCTCTTTCAAGTAACAAGCAGTCTGGAATTTACACTTTCCCTTCTCAGCTGGCAACCATTTTGTCCATTCCCGTTTGTCTTTTGTCTTTGCTTTTAAAAGCATATTTATTTCCTCTTCTCCTTCCTCTCTCTCTCAAACATAATTCATTCTCATTTAGCCACACAAAAAAAAAAAGAAAAAAACCCAAATCTATAAGGAAATCATTTCCAAGAAGTCAGTAATTAACACAATCCATCAACAGGTCTTTTTCTTCCAGCATTTCTTTGAGTCTTTTTGCCCCAGTAGTTCACAGCCACTGTTAAAGCTTTTAAAGTAATCCTGGATTACTTTTATAATCCAGGATTTACGGGCAGTTCTCGCATGGGCAGAAGTCCATTCACCCGGCTTTCAAGCTCCCTGCTCAGCTCTCCACTTCTCCTCCTGCACATCCTTTTGTTCCGGTTGCCGCAGTCTCGGGGCAGCCGCCACGGCTGCTGCATCCATTGTCGCCAGCACAGAGGGCAAGCCTCTGGCCCCAAGGAATCTGCCCATTCCTCTCAGCCATCTGAGGGGTCCCTCTCTAGCCCCCTGTCCCTACAGGACAGGGTAGGTCCACAGACCTGCCGCCGGTGGCTTGACAGACGGGGTTTTTGCGGGGCTCTGAGGAGCCCCACTAATTCCCCACCTGAATCGCCGCGGTGCCAGCCGGAAGCTCCCCATCCATTGCTTCTTGTCCTGCCTGTCAAGCCTGAAATTGACTGGGGTATGGGATTGTTTGTATCCTTGGACATCCTAATATGAGTTCAGCTTGACACATCTTGGAACTGGAGAGGGGTGGAGCCTTCAGTCAAAACATGCATTACTTGGAACCTGACACTGCCTTCAAGTGCTTGGGAGATATATTGGAACACTGCTATCATGTCACTCAGTCCTTCTTTTCACTAGACTAGACATATCCAATACCTGCAACCATTCATCATATGTTTTAGCCTCCAACCCCCCAAATCATCTTTGTTGCTCTTCTCTGCACTCTTTCCAAAGTCTCAACATCTTTTTTACATTGTGGCAACCAAAACTGGATGCAATTGGTATGGTCTTACCAAGGCATTATAAAGTGGTACTAACACTTCATGTAATCTTGATTCTATCCTTCTGTTGATGCAGGCTAGAATTGCTTTCTCTTTTTTGACGGATGCAGCACACTGCTGGTTTATATTTAAGAGATTATCCACTAGGACTTGAAGATCCACCTCATAGTTACTGCTAGTCAGCCAGGGTCCACTTCAGAGGTGGGTTTCAGCAGGTTCTGACCAGTTCTGGAGAACCAGTGGTGAACATTTTGAGTAGTTCGGAGAACCGGTAAATACCGCCTCTGACTGGCCCCGCCCCCATCTATTCTCTGCCTCCCGTCCCAGCTGATCGGGAGGAAATGGGGGTTTTGTAGTAACCTTCCTCTGGAGTGGGGTGGGAATGGAGATTTTACAGTATCCTTCCCCTGCCACACCCACCAAGCCACGCTCACCAAGCCACGCCTACAGAACTGGTAGTGAAAAATTTTGAAACCCACCACTGGTCCACTTATTCTATACCTGTACATTTGGTTTCTCTTGCCTAAGTGTAAAACCTTATTTTTCTCACCACTGAATTTCATTTCGAGTTGTTTAAAACAAACCATATTTTTTGTTTCATTTTTGATTGCCTTGAGCAAAAATTAAGAATTGCATGGCATAATGACATTTGTCTATCCCAAAGCTCACAGACTTTCCACCTGCAAGGACCTTCAAAGGGTTTCCTTGGTCTTTATAAGTGACCTACCATTTCTCAAAAATCTAAATACCATACTATTTTGGTAGCTGTTGTTCTCTTCTCTAACATTGTTCACTTTATCCCCTGCTTGGCTTCTCATATGCACCCTAAACAGGCCATCTGTTAATTCAATAAGTTGTTTGAAGTAACAGATTGCCCAACCACCTGATTTGTGATAGGAGCCCACAGTTCATGGTATAATTTTGGCAGGCCCTATTTGTAGGTAGTAAAAAAGTTGGCCTTGACAGGAAGAGGGAAGAGCTATTTACAAAAGCAATAAAAAGGAAAACATTGCTTCAGCCAAAAAAATGAAGAAGGTATGTATACTGTAAGTATTTCTGAGGGACACCCCCATAGTTCAAAATAAGTATTAGAAAAGGAGATAAAGCATAATCACATTTGCAAGATTTATGTATTACTATAGCCAATTTTAATAAAATTGCTGTAGTTGTAGCCTTAATGTAGTGTTGATTGATTTCTTGACCTGATCTTCGTCTTGTGGTTCACACTATTTCAATTACTGGAAAGCTGCTATCCTTAACCTATTGTCCACAACAAGAGAGATGAATGTTACTTATGAACTATACTTTTGTTGGAAGTGTTGACTTTCAGAAAGATGACCAGCCATTTCTTTTATGCTTGCTAAGTTTCTTTTAAAAATATGATTAAAATTTATGTTTTAAGGTTATTTATGAATACTATCTTTCCTTTTTTCTAATCATCTTCTGGTCTATAGTCATCACAGAAGCCTCCCATTTCCTTCAGGAGTTTCAAACAATTCAGTAATTCTATGGCTGGGCCATGCCATGTCTTCCAACAAAATATTAAGAAGACAACCTTCCACTGCTGTCAAACATTGTTTTTGGTTGCCTATCAAGCATTTCCTTCTATACAATTATTTAAGAAGCTGGATGACAGATCAGCTGGACCATTCTCCATTGTGGCACAAATCAGTCCATTTTCTTTCCACTTGCAGCTTCCAGTCACATTATAAAATATACTCACTTTTCCACTGTTTTACTGCTTTTAGGACATCTACCATTGATAAATGGGAAGGAAGATTTTAAAGTAGACTGCAGCCTGGATGCACACTGCACACTGCAGGATGAGAACATGTGGGGCATTGGAGGAGATTAAATATTTCTGGGAGGCAATGGCTAACATAACATATAAGAAATGCATTTCCTTCAACATTTCTATCTGTCATACCTCCTAAACCCAAATTACCTGATCAATGAACTGATTTTGGGTGGGGTGGGGACAGAAAGGAATTTAGTGGAAGGAGAAAGGGAGGAAGCTTGGGCAGAGTGACGATGTGGGGGAGGTACAGGGGCAGAGTCTTCCATTATCTCACAGAGGATACTTTGTTGCGTGAAGAAGAAGGCTTCTGAAACTGCATAGATCTCATTGACTCCAACTGGAAAAAGCCTTCTGCAATGAAGAAGGACTATCATGCATTCATACTGTTCTGAATCTCAAAGATTTTGAGCTTTCAAACATGGAAGTAGAGAGAGGAAGAAATACCTCACTGGGAAGGAGAACGGGGAAGGAGAAGGAGGAATTCCTGGAACCCTTTCTGCACTTTCTCCATCACAACACCTAACCTATATAAAAGTTTGAAACTGTTGGGCAAGAAGGAGCCCAGGATCTCCCTTGTCTGCCAAACCCCAGGCAGTCACCCTTCTAGATACTTCAGAAGTTCTTGGTAAGCCATGGAAAAGGCAGGAAGTAGCAATGGTGGATTTGAACTGCAAAGAATGCAATGACTTAAGTCTTATCCACTAACTTCAGTTACTTCATTCTAAGACTGCAGCCATGATACTTGTTTAGCCCTGTGGTAGTCAAGTGTCTGAGTACCTTCAGTTGAGATCAAGTCTGATAACAGAAGAAGCCTAACACCAAAGATGTTTTCCTCTGGGCTTGTGGTGTATTCCTGTCATTGGTTCTGTAAAAAGTATGTCATTAATGCAGGAACCAGCCAAATGAAATAGGGAGCAATCATCCCAGCTGGTATCCCAGGATCCAATATAGCTGGCAGCACACCTGGCAATTTCTTGTTGCCACTGTTTAGTTTAGTTTAAAAAATCATTATGTTTATCCTCGCCCTCTTTTTGACTCAGAATTCTTGTTTGTTCAGAGGGAGCTAATCCTGCCCCTGATTGAAATTAAATAATCTAGAGTTACCTTATAATACTTTCACTTTCAGCGGGTGTGGCTGGATATCTTAGTTATACATTGGACCTTCAGAAGATCAGGTTAAGCATTTCTTGTAGACACAGCTATTAGTTCAAATTCACAGATACAGTAATAGTGATGAATTAAATAACTTGTGATATCCCATAGATCAGTAACAGTTTATTGTTCATCTCAGTACAAATTACCATAAGCTAAGTTTGGAACATTCTGAAAGAAGATATTCTATCTTTGAATACAAAAGACATTGTACAAGTAATTTCTCTATTTTAGAGATGCTCCTCTCTCTAACACCTGGGGAGAGCCAACTAAATATGCTGCACCAGCTGCTTTACTCCATAGAAATATTCTCTGCCACCAGGAACATCTGCATCCCAATATTGTTTGGGGTTTCTTTAACCATGGCTATTTTAATTTTTTTTTTATGGTGTAAACTGCCAAGAATCTGGACATACTCAGTCATTCTATCAGTCAGATACATAGAGATTCAAAAATTCATATCATGTGTATGAGATGGGCAGCCGATAAATTTATTAAATAAATACAATTCACAATATCAGAAATAGGTTACCAAACTATTTCTTCCTCCACCCTTTTCCTTCTTCCAATTTTCTTTGTGTTTTTTCTCTCTTCCTACGACTTGTGCATGTAAAATATCACCTTTTCTCCGGACTTTGAAACCAGGCAATAAAGAAGTTACAGTGGTTATCTTTTAGGAGTCACGAGTTTACTTGCTGATTTCATTTCATATTAACAGGAATGCCTACTCTTCCTTTATTGAACATTTCTACCAATTCTGCCTCTCAGCCTATAAAGCCAGCCATGACTGGACATTTTGTTTAAACAAAATTACTAATTACAAAATTTTCTAATTACTGTAATCAGAAGTTTCCAATTTAAAATCCAGACAACTTTGCTGATGTTTTAAAGAGCAGGGGAAATACGTATGTGATATTGCAATTAAGATACATATAACTTTTCTGCATTATATTTAATATTATAAAGGATGCTGCATTAGGGCATTGTCTGAAATGCAATTTAATTCCCAGACATCTTTGCATAATACAATACTCTCTGAATATAAACTGTGATCATTTCAGGCTTCCCAACTTGGGCTTAAATTTAAATTTCATGACATTTCCTGCTTAGCTTGATATCTTGTCTTGTCTTGTCTTAGTTGAAAACATAGATATGGATCAGTTAAATCAAATCTTCATTGAAAAAAAGAATGAAGCCTCATATAATGGCTCATTTCTACCTATAAGTGGAAAGATGTAAATAATGATGATATACTCAAGTCTTTAAATTTGAGATTTGTTTTTCCTATTCTGATTTAATAGATATTTGGAGCAGCCCTTGCTTGCTTGAAAATAAGAGACTTTTTTCTGTTTTTGAAATGACCATTTGACTCTAGTTCACTCCTCTCGAACCTCAAGCCTTACAAAACTTTTGCAGAGATCAAGGTGAGCAAATGCTGGTTGCATGTTTGGCAGTTAGAATATGGAATCTAAATAGAGATTGATTACTTTTCTGCTATCCTCAAACAAGAACATGTTAAAATGGCTTTCTTACATGGTGGTCCACAAAACACACTATTTTAATAATAATATAGTGATTGATGTAAGGAAAGATAACAGGAATTCCTGCTGTAGACCACAGACAGGCCAATCTGAAGAGCTGTCACCTCCAGAAGCGATAATACAATTGTCACACAGATAAACCTATTCTGAGCACTGTGTGTAACTATAGACTTTTTTAAAAAAAAATTGATTTATATGCCGCTCTTCTCCGGAGACTCAGGGCTGCTTACATTTCGTTAAGCAATAACCTTCATATTTTTGTATATTTTATACAAAGTCAGCTTATTGCCCCCACAAACTGGGTCCTCAATTTACCTACCTTAGAAAGGATGGAAGGCTGAGTCAACCTTGAGCCTGGCAAGATTTGAACTTACTTTAATTGCAGACAGCTGGTGTTAAATTACAGTGCTTTTAGTCTGCAGAGCTATCCAGGCTCCTGCTTCTGCTTCTGCTTTTTACTTCTGCTTTCCTGTAATTTCAAGGTATTGTATTGCAATGAATTACTTAACTAAAAAGAAAAAGAAAAGAAGAACTTCCTTTTTAAAGTTCTTATACCATATTTTTTGGAGTATAAGACACTCCAGACTATAAGACGCACCTACCTTTTTTGGTGAAGAAAACAAGAAAAAGAAATCTGCCTCTGCCTCCCAGCAATTTTGCCTCATTGTAGCAAACAGCCTGCTTTACTTTCATTTTCATTTTCAGCATACCTTGATCAGCACAAGAAAAAAATTCTGCTCCCAGCAATTTACCTCTTGCAGCAAGCAGCAGAGGCCCGCACAGCAATAGGCAATGGCAATCCCTGAAACAGCTGAGAATAGGGAGGCCCCAACGGACAATCAACTTATGCTAATTAGGCTGTGCTGAAGCTGAAACAAGCTGTTTCTTCTTGCTGCTTGCTGCAAGGGGGTAAATTGCTGGGAAGCAGAGGCCATAGGGTGGGGGCCAGTGGGTGGGCGGGGCTACATTCGGTGTATAAGAAGCACCCAAACTTTCACCCTTTTAGGGGGAAAAAAGGTGCGTCTTATACTTTGAAAAATACGATATGCTTACTTAGCTATTAATCATTAAATGCTGTATAGAAATCAGCATCTCTACAGTATATATATTATTCCTTTTAACATTATTATCACTTATTATTCCCCTCTTTTAGATTTCTTTTCTTCTTCCACTCCAGAGCTGATAGTCGATCTTCCTCTTTCTCCCTGTCTCTGCTCTTCCTCCTCTCAGTGGCTCTTTGGATGGGATTTGGCATGATCTGTTTATCTTGATTGATCAGTTCAAGATACTTCATTTTAAATTCATTTGATTCATCTATTAATTATAGACTTGATTTTTTTTCCTTCCCATTAGACTGAATTCTAATCTGAAGAGGAATATCAAAGAGATAAATTCTCCCATATTTTCTAAGGTAAGTTTTAAATGGGCCTCTTTTCTGCAGAATTTCAGATGCTAAATCTTAAAATATTTGGACTCTGTTTCTCTACAACAGCGGTTCTCAACCTGGGGGTCGCGACCCTTTGGGGGTCGAACGGCCATTTCCCAGGGGTCGCCAAAGCCCTCTCCTGCCCCTCCCCCGCCTTCACTCACCCTCTGCCTCTGCTGGATCGCCCGGTCGCTGTTCGCTTACCCCGCCCACTCCCAATCTATTGCTGCTCCGGAGTCCCAGCTGATGGCTAGAGGGAAAAAAACTTTAAATTCTTGCCGCGGGGCTTCAAAGAGCTAGCTGCAAAGAGGTAAATTCCTGGAGCAAGTTTTTTTCCCCCTAGCTATACTGAAAAGAGAAAGCGAAAGCAGAGTCTTAGCTGCAACGTGACAAAATGAGGCAGAGAGGTTTCTTTTTCTTTTTTCTCACCAAAAAAGGTAGGTACAAAACTGCAAACAATGGGAAATTTAGGGCAAGAGGAGGTTCAAGATTTTAAAACACAAAAGAAAAAAAGCTCTATTTAACTAGGGAATTGTAATAATTGAGATACTATTAATTGTATATTGTGTTGAAAGCAGAAATGGTTAAGTTGTGGTTTGGAGGAATATATGGGGGAAATTATTTGGTTTATTATTATTGGTAAATATAATTAATTGATTTGTAAGAAATTGGATTGCATGGAAATAATTGGAATATTCATGTTCATATTGATAAATATACAAAAAAGATAGTTATATAACTAATTGATTTATATTAAAATGTTGAATTTGTATTAAACAACTGTATTACATAATTAACCAATATGAGGATGGATATAAAAATAGATGACAATGCAAAGGGGTATAATATAGAATAGAAGGGAAAAATTGAATTTGATTAAGATTAGAGATGAGGATGAAGGGTAATATTGTTTTTTTAAAAAAATAGTTGAGGAATAAATATGGTAAAAAGGAAATATAGAAATTGTAAATTTAATTGAAATGACTAAATATTGTGTTGGAAGAAATATCCTTCTGGGTTCTGCTCCAAGTGGGGAAAAAGACACTGGAAACATGGAGACTGTTGGAAAGATGTTTTAATAGTGGACAGGATCACATGGCTTGATGGGGCCCATTGTGTTAGTTTCTGTTGCTATTGTGTTTCAAATGTCCTTTGACAAAGGATTGACTTTCTGCCTCTGGCCCATTAACAAAGGGTGGGGGGCAGGAAGGTGGGAGCTGCTTTGTCTGTAAAATATGCTTCTCCATTTCTCATCCAGGGAAATATAATATTCTGCCTTTTTAATATTTCCCAAAATATTTCATTCTTCTAGGAAAGGGGTGGCTGCTAACCTCCTACAACTGTTTAAATTTGTGGACCAGCCAAATACTCTGTTCAAAGAAAATATGTTGTATGTTTGTATGTGTGTTTCTAATTATTGCTATTTATTCCTATTTGTTCTCTTTTATTCTTTAAAGTTTAACAATTCATTCTTTATCTTAATATCTTTATATTTGTTTGGGGTTGGCTTTCTTCCCTTTCATCTTTTTTATTGTACAGCAATCTTTCTCCTCAAACCTACCACCTTTGTCTTTTCTTTCTTGCTTACTTTCTCTTTCCCCCCTCTTCTTCTTCTCCCTACTTCCTCTTTCTCCTTCTCCTCCTCTCTTCCTCCCTCTCTTACCTTCACTCCTATTCTAATTTCCCTTCCCTTCCTTCATCCCTCTCTATTGCTGTATCCTTTTATGCATATGGACTACTCAGAGGGCTGAAAAAGTTATTTTTGACTGGTCCTCGCACTTTTGACCAGTCCTCGAACTTACGACTGTCCTCACATTTTACATTTTTGCCCTATCTTGTCACCGTGGTGAAGAGAAGCAGTTGTGAAATGAGTGACATGGTTGTTAAGAATGCTACAATGGGCATAAATGATGACCAGTCATAACTGCGAAGACCGGTCAAAAGTGCGAGGACCTGTCAGAAATCACATTTTTCAGCTCTCTGGGTAGTCCTTTTGTGCACAGGGACTACTCAGAGGGCTGAAAAAGTTATTTTTGACTGGTCCTCGCACTTTTGACCAGTCCTCGAATTTACGACTGTCCTCACATTTTACGTTTTTTGCCCTATCTTATACCATGTTGAAGAGAAGCAGTTGTGAAATGAGTGACATGGTTGTTAAGAATGCTGCACAGGCATAAATGTGAGGATGGTCATAAGTGTGAGGACCAGTCAAAAGTGCGAGGACCTGTCAGAAATGACTTTTTTTCAGCCCTCTGAGTAGTCCCTAGACACATAGCCATGGCCACCCGGTCACATGACCAGCTAACCACGCCCACTCAGTCACATGACCTCCAAGCCACGCCCACAAAATAAGCCACGCCCACAGAACCGGTAGTAAAAGAAATTTAGAACCCACCCCTGGTTGGGGGTCACCACAACATGAGGAACTGTATTAAAGGGTCGCGGCATTAGGAAGGTTGAGAACCACTGCTCTACAACATAATTTTTCTCTTTGTTTTAGCCTTTGGATTGATAGCTTTTTTAACATAATAAACTTAAAACTTATTGTCTTGATTTTTTTTTTTATTACCAGATGTCCCAAAGGTGCTTGCAAGGAACTTCTTGGATGAGAAGTGAAATGTCTTCAAAGAAAAACTAGAAAGTCCACTTGCCTCTTGAAAAAGCACCTTTGGGACAATCATGACCTGGATGACTGAGAATCTCCATAGACATTTACTGATACACTTATTACCAGATGATGATAGTGCCCTGAAAGATATACACTTTCCATGTCCTGAGGTTAAAGTTAATATCCAGGAATAAATCATTTAGTAATTTACCGCAAAATATAATGTATTCTGATTTTCATATAACTGTGTAATATTTTTAGCTTTATTGATGCAATGATGTTTGGCATTCTCCAGATATAATAATCTCACATTAAGTCTTCAGAATTTCTTTTTATTAGATTAGTTGCAACTAAATTCCTTTCAGTGACATCAAATGCTTTATTTGCAGTATCAGCAATAATTCCTATAGCGAAGAACAAATTGGAAATGTCTTCTTGTTTCATTACTTTTAACTAGTCATTAGACTAGTCATTAGATTTTATTCAACTTCGCAAATAGTTTGGGTGGTGAAAAAGAGGCAGATTCATTGCCTTTTTTGTGCTGTAAAACTTTCATTTCTATGATAGATTGTATCTCCTATTCTATTTGGCACTGTCAAATAAAGTATCCTAAAGGAGAATATTTTCATTATATATTTTAATTTTTTGTATCTAGGTTTATTTATTTCATTGTAAGCCACATAGAGTCACATATGTGAGATAAGTAACTATAAATCAAATAATATGGCATGATTCCACATGAGCATGTAATTATATAATTTACACATACATTCAGATCTTTTGATAAGAAATTAAAATAATCCTGTACTGCAGAGATGTTGAAGTAAACTGGGGGGGGATTAATGCTCTGATTAAATACAAATTTCATAACCAGAAAAAATGAAATAAAGATAAACATATACAGTAGCACCAGATGGTAACTGTTGAAAGCAGAACTGTTGTCATGGAAGACAAGCTGCCAATGCTATATTTATAGCACAGCAATTTTGTAATAATGTTATTATAGAACAGCATATAGTGCAATAATGTATTTATTATGCAAATATCATTTTATGAAGAAAGCAAATGCATATGGCCCACAAAGACTAGAGTTGCTAAAAACAAATTTCAACGGTTGGTCAATAGGATCAATGTCTACTTCTGTTGTTTGTCAGCAATGTTTGATAAAATACATTAATCAGATGGTAAAGCAAAGGTTAGTTCATAAAGGAATATACATACAGTATAAACATTATCTGATTTGTCAAATGTTCATCCATTGATGTATCATAGTGAACCTATTCCATTGAAAAAAACATGCCTGATGCAAGATCGTAAAATAATGTGTCTGCTACTACAGCAGTCATCTGTTCAAGAGCCAGTTGCGTTGCATCCCCAAATTGCTGAACTTGAATGAACTATAAGATTGTGTAAGATAAAGATAAATAAACTGAAACAAAAGTTAATTATCAACTACATAAAATGTACACGCATTGTCCAGACAAAGGCATATACTGTATTGCTGGAATGGAAAAGGTAGCAGCCACTCTAAAGTAAGGATTTCAGACTAGGATAGTGACAGAAGTATGAAAGTTTAATTTTAAATTATTAGATTGAGGAAAAGATGGACAGGGAAAAGACATGTTGGAGGAACCTAGAGAAAGGTGTGACTTAGGTCATAAAAAGTTAAGTTGACTTTATTTTACTATACTTATATATTCTAAATGATACGTTCTATTGAAGGATATTATATCAACATCAGTGCCTTACTGGTGTATATTTGAATTAAAAAATAGTAATAATATTGATTATTGATAATATTGATTCAATCCCAATTATTGTAAATTGTCTTAAATGAAAAGCCTTCTTTTACCTTCCAAGACACATGGCAAGTATTCTTCAGTAGGATATTCCATCCATATACACAGAAGTTAGGTTCAACACACTGAGTAAATCCAAAGTGCAATTTGTCTTGGTTTAGTATATATATGTACCCATGTACCCACACAATTTTAGAAAACATTAAGAATATCTTGGAACACTGTGTGAACCCTGCCACAGTTGTTTCAGATTATTTATCTGTTCAAAGTTAAAAAGCAGCCAAATATTCAGTTCACTGAAAATGAATGTGTTCTTGTATAGTACAGGTAGTCCTTGATTTATGCCCCCAATTGAAACTAGTGAATCATGCCCAATTTTATAACCTTTTTTGCCATGGTCGTTAAGCAAAAAAACCACACAGCCATTAAGTGAATCCAGCTTTCTTCCTTTGACTTTGTCAGAAGACAGTTGGAAAGGTTAGAAATGGTGATCACATGACCCCAGGACACTGCAACTATCATAAATACATGCTGATTGCTGAGTGCCCAATTTTTTTATCATGTGACCATGAAGATGCTGCAATAGTCATAAGTGCAAGGAGTGGTCATAAGAACATGCTGCTGAATGGTTACTAAATGAATGGTTGTAATTCAGAGACTATCTTTACATACCGGTAGCTAAGTACAAGGGTTTCAAAGAAGAAAAAAAGCGAAACAGAGATTGTAAAAGTCAAAATTAATTATCCATGTATCTCCTTTTTAATAGCACTGCCAAACAAAGGTTCTTGCATTTTCACTTTTATGGCCATTTGTATTCTAGTGAAGAACTCTGAGCAATAAGGACATGAGGAAATACAGCTATGGTTAAATACCATGCCAAATGTTAATTGAATTAAATGAACCATCACATAGGGCTATGTGTGTCCATCCTTCAAAAAAAGATATGAAATATGCAGCCTCTTACTCCAGCCAAACATGCATGAATACTGCAGAAGCGTCCCCCAGTTTGTCTTGTGTGTGCCTGTGTGTGGATGCACAGGGAACCACTTTACTTTACACATATAGAGACAGCCAGGAGCAACTTCCGCATGAACCTTCAAAAAGATGTGATTTGAAATGAGGTGCTTCTACATTTCATTGAATTTGCATAGGCATACTAAAACAAAATATAATTATTTTTAGGTTTTACTATTTCTTCCACAGCATCAGTGAGCTCCGTGAGATAAAACAATGGATGCCAGTTTTTCAGACACTCATCCCTATTAGGTAGGTAATTTCCACTCTGGCTCCAAGCCTAAAAGCAATTGCTATTAACTGCTTTAAGCAATCATTATATCACTAGCTGTGATGAGCCTGCACATTGCCTAATTGTACATTGCCTAACTGTACATTACCTAATTGTTATTCTCTGAACCTATAAGTTTACATGGAATGAGACAAGTGAGACAAGGACAGGTTTATCTTCTGCCTCATCATATCTTTCCATTTTGAACCTCCCTGCATGTCCAGAATTAAGAAAACTCTTCAGGAAGAAACAAAAATTCCAGCATAAAAAAACGGTAGGATGAATTATTGATTCTTTCTGTGCCTCCTTTCCAATAGTACATCTACAACAATTACAAGTAGGAGGAGGAAAATAAATTATCTAATTTTTGTTCTTAATTAGGGATGCTGATGAAAATCTGGGCAGAATTTGAATCCGTGGCATCCCAGCATGTTCCATCACTCAATAATCCAGTTTTTATTTTTCCCTCTTTGGAGTGTTAGAAAGTTATGCTTCACTTCTCTTAAGATTGTTTCTGAGAATAATTGCATATGTTTGTTTAAAGAAACCTAAAAATATAAAAATCTGTTTAACAATCTTCTAAAAACAAGAGTGGAACCTAATCACAGCTCCCAAAGGAGCATGTTTCATAGCCTAGGAATGGAACAGGAGAAGCCCATCTGCCTTCATTTGGTGGTCTCCTTCCAGTAACTAGACTCACTGGAACTTTTCCAGAACCAATATTCCCCTGTGGAGTCCTTGGTGCTCTTTGAATTTGGTTATTTGCTTACAGGTATTTCGTTACCCAGCTAGGTAACATCATCAGTGCAAATGAGTATAGGGTTTGCTCCCTGTTCATTTATAGTACCTAGTATACATCCTGAGCTACATGCAGTATATTCTCTTCTATTAAAACCAATCACCTCCTTCTTTTTATACCTTTCACATAGTCTTGTTTCCATTGTTCTAGGCAGCAACCAGATATGTCAAACGATAATTTTCAAAAGAGAGTGGAAGATAATGAGCCATCAAACATAAAGCAAAAAAAAAAAAATCACCAAATTTCTGTCAGATTACCATTTTTCCAGTGTCATTTTTATCACTAGTTCATCAGAATTGACAGCTGCATGGCATTCATCCCAGGATTGTTCTAAGACCAAAGTCCACTGAAACCTCCCCTCAACTATGGTTTAGTAAGCAAGGATAATATATGACTATATTAAAAAATAAGTGTGAGAGAACTGGCTCAACCACTTGTTAGCAGAAAGATGGCTCCTCTTCTCCCCTACTATATGCAAAAACTGATGGAGCTACAACTTGTCTCTTACAACTTGTGCTATATGTATGAGAAAGCAGTAAATTGTTTAAGAAGATGTTCTGTTGGCTCTGCCTTCAATAGAAGAAAATCGGTCTAAAAGCCTCAAGTATACTAACAGAGTACAACAGCTGACCAAAACCATCTGCTAGATGAGGAGTACAAATATGGCCTGCCAATTTTCCTTCTGTGGCCATCACAGGATTGGCAGAGCCAAAATTTGGAATCAGTGTTGGCTCTTATGGGATGGAAGGAATATCACAGGACAAAATGGTTGCCTAAAGCATTGCAGACAGGTAAGGCACCATTTCATCCTTTATACCTCTTGCTATTTCTCCCAAAATGGGCCACAACCCAAACCATTATTGAACGGGACTTTGGCACTTTTATCAAAGCCTAACTGATATAGGCAGTATGCTGTAATCTAATGATGTTAGCTGCCTCTTATTTTATGAGAAAAACTGCCATGTCATAAAATAACTATTGCAAGTGTACAAAAAGACATAGAGAGCCAAGAAAATACATTGTACTATAGCAAAAATGGATTAAATGGTCTACAAAATCAAGAGCCACCAAGTAGATGTGGTTGCTATGCCAAACACATTCATATATTAGTCACTGCAATCATCTGTTCTCTACACGCATACACATATTTGAAAGTGTATGAGCTTGCACAATGATATGCTTCATTAAGCTTTAAACTGTATACCACCAATGAATGTGGAACATATAATTACACTTCTTGTTAAATGAGCATCTAATTAGACTAGAGTTGTTGGCATCTAATGCTATATAGAGCCAGATGGCCAAAGTATCAAAGCTTGGAAGCTTTGTTTGATACTGCTTATCTAATAGTTAAACAAATATTGACTTTGCTGATTTGGCTAGTGGAACCAAAAATTAGAATAGGTGAAATAATGAAAAAAAATGCATCTGAAACACTTCAGGATTTCATACTATAAAGTAATATTAAACATGATGTTAATGTAATATCTTAGATTAGAGCAATCTGGTGAGCCTAACAAGAGGATCAGCACTGAACACTGTCCTGAAATATCTAGTCATTTATTTTTCTATCGTCTCAACATTTTTATAGTTCTTTATTTTCCAGTGCAAATTCCAGTGCAAGTTCTCAACACTCCCCATACTAATTTATTCTTCACCATATACACATCCATCATGATGTTTTCTAGGAAATGAGCACAGATGACTTTTTAACCTGACTGAATATAAATTAATTCCTGTTAAATATTTGCATGCCTATAAAATCATAATTTAAAAAAGACACCCAAAGATGACAAGTGTTTCTTTATATATATTCGTAACCGCAGAATTTCTCTTCTGTGTTGACAAATAATGAACCGGCTGGGGTTATGATGAACAGCAGTATTTATTATTTATTTCTATCATGTTTTCTTACGCTGCTTGATAATCGCCAGCACTGAAAACACTGTTGTGACCCTTTCAAACAAACAAAAAAAAGGGGGGGGCAGAGTATTGTGATGAATCTCTCTAAGTCTATCAGGTCCTCTTTATAATTGGCATAATTTGCGCCCCTTCCTAAACTGCCATTTACAGACGGGAAGAGATTTTCATGTTTTGGAGACCACCAGTTTTCTAACAACTACATCTCTCTGTCTTCTCAATCCTATGTCTGTTGTTTCGGCTGATCATTTGGGGCGATTCTGAAGAACCCGAAAACGAGGTCCCTGCTTGGAAAATAGATCGGATTAAACCCAATTTCATATTCTCTCTCCCCCCCCACCTTCTTCACAGGTGTTACGTAAGTTATGTGAATCACGACAACCACCCGCCCTTCCGCCTTCTTCGTCTTCTATCTCGAGGTTTCTACAACCGCCGGGGTTTATGCCAACGGGGCGGCAGGTGGGGGGTCAGGTAAAAATATCGCTTCCACAGCCCTGTCCTCAAACTTCTCTCTCGGTCCCAAGTGCGGCTCCCAGCCTCCGTCGACCAGCCGGCCGAAGTGCCACCTTTCCTCCTTCGTAGCCCTTCAGCTCCGCATGAGGCGCGCCACGCGGGAACCCTCGCCGCCCCGAGCGCATCCTTCGCCCCCCCCCGCCCCCCCCCCACGTGCCAGAGAAGGCAGCGGCAGCGAGCCAGGAGCCCTCACGCTGCCCTCCCCTCCTTTCGCCCTTTCCCAGGCTCACCTTCCCGCTCTCCTCTATACCCAACAGGTGGCTTTGCAGGATGACCATCGGCGAGGTGCAGGTGGAGTGGACGAAGGTCCCCTTGAAAATGTGCGCGAGCGGCGCGGCCCGCGGGGGGTCCATGGTGCGCGCCTCTTGGCGGGACGGGCGCAGGCGGCCGACGGTGGGGGGGGGGTGCAAAAAGGCGGGGAGGGGAGAATAGTGCAGCCCGCCGTTGAGGACGGAGGCTGCGATTGCGGGAGCTCCCAGCAGTTGGTCCCGGCGTGTCTGGAGCAGCGCCCACAGCGCTATCACCATCTCTCCTCCCCTATTTAAGGACTCTCCTCTTTGGGGGTGTGATTACAACCAACTCGGGTTGCTCCCTCAGCCCCATCCAAGGGGAGGTTTCTTTTGGCCCGCCTGCCGCCTTCTCCTCAGCCCGTCCTGAGGGCAGCAAAAGTGCGACCGGCTGAGAGAAATTGATACAAAACAATCCAAGACTCATCCTGGCAAGGAGATGGAAGCGGGCAAGCGCAGCCGCCCTGCAGCACGTCCTTGCCCAGAAGGTGAAGAGGAGGTTGATGGGCAAAATTAGATTCAAAACAAAATACTCTGATTAGAGTAATAATCCTAGTAATAATCTAATAAAAGTATCCTGAGTGGGTGGCTAGTGGGCTATATCTACTTCTGAGCTGATGAAGTGCAATTAGTGGCTTGCAAGGCAGTTTCTAGAGCAGTGTTTCTGAACCTTAGCAATTTTAAGGTATGTGGACTTTAAATCCCAGAATTCCCTAGCCGGCCACACTAGAAATTCTGGGAATTGGTCCACACATCTTAAAATTGCCAAGGTTGAGAAACACTGTTCTAGATCAGTTGAAGTCCCCACATCTTAAAGTTGCCAAGGTTGAAAACCCTAACTCTAGCAAATAGTTTCCACGGGCTGAGAAATCTTTGAAAATCCCTGATTTAGTCCGCACTTTACTAAAAAGTATTGTGAGAAGCCCTCAATTGACCAAAGCCAAGGTGAGTATTAGGTTTAATATTTGAGGACCCATTTAATGATGGCCAAAAGATGTGACTTGGAATTAGAAAAGAATAAATGATGAAGAGGATGAATTAGATAAAAGAAAGAAAATAATGTTGTATCTTAGTAAAATGAAGAGGTGGTAGATCTGTTTGAAATTAGTCCAGTCTTTTGGAATGAGGATGATGAAAACATACAGGGGTGTAAAGGTATAGGTTTAATGAAAAATAAATAGTTCTAAAATATATTTCAGAAAACAATGTCATCTGGGAAGTTACAGATGTACAGTATACAAACAGGACTTCATAGTTTGTACACATGCTACATTCCAGTCAGTGGTAGTACTAAAACAAGGAATTGGGTTTTTTTGGGGGGGGGGGGGCAGGGGGGAATATGCAACATTAAGACTTAATTAATGATTTATCATGAGAGAAAAGATTCTGTTGGGTGTATGAATTCTCATATGAATATATGTGTGAGAATAATATGAGACACAGCTATTTTGGCGTTTGGAGATCCAAAATATAGGTGATGATGATTAGTGAGCATCAGCTTAGAAAACTTCTGTTTGGATTGTATGATTTAGACATGTTTGTGCCCACATGGGCCAGATCCACACTTTCTGCTTTACCCCACCTCCAATATGAGTGCAGTGATGAATGACATCATATTCATAGCTGACTCCCAGCCTATCACAAGTGCATCCATCAGTCATAATTTTGACATTCATCTTCAAAAGCACTGAGCCATCTCAAGCCCATCTGAGTAGTTGTTCTTCCATTCCAACCTAATAACATCCTAGATCCAGTGCCCAGTATACCCAGGCCTGCCAATGGCTGGTTGCTGCTCTGTATTTCATCCTACTATATTTTACCTGATTAGTAACTTTATTTCTTTTTCTTCCAACTGACCCATTCTAGTGACCCATTCACTGGGTCCAAGTGAGATGTATTGGTTATTGCATTTTCCCCACCTTTGTTCCATTTTTAGACTTGCCAATGAGTAACCTTTTGGACAGCATGATTGAAGCATACTTTTCCTTCTTCCCCATCTTGTGTACACTATACTACTATAAAAATAAGTACATATACAAGTACTAATTAAGCTACCAATTAAGCTATAATATTGCAATCAATGTAATAGATTCTTTGTTTTTATCAACCGGAATCATCACTTCTTCATTGCTGTGAAGTTTCTTGGACCTAGGAAAGAAGGAGCAACATATTCCCTTCAAATTAATTTTCATTGCAACAAAGCAATGATGATACAAAACTGTATCACCTCTGTTACATAAGCTGCACTGGGTTCTAGTTTCCTTCTAGATACAATTAAATACTTTAAAGTCCTATATGATACAAAACCATGTTATCTGTAGGACCGTCTTTCCCTAAGGACATCTATCCATCCCTGGTGGTATGGTGGCACAATGGTTAGAATACACTATTGCAGGCAAACTTTGCCCACACCTGGAGTTCGAGGTTGATTCAACCTTCCATCCTTCCAAGGTCGGTAAAATGAGGATCCAGGTTGTTGGGGAAAATATGCTGACACTGTAAAGCACTCAAAACGATAGTGGTTTACAATGCTATAAAGCTCTATGAAGCAGTATATAAGTCTAAATGCTATTGCTATCCTACCAGGTTAGATAGGGCGGGCATTGTTACCTTATGGAAGCGTGCATTTCCTGAGGCATCCTCTGTCCTGTGGAATACTCTTTTCCCAGACATTTGGCAGACTGCTACCATCCTAGTCCTCTGAAAAGCAGTGAGTTGACTGCATGTCAAAAGTTCAATTTGGCACTGCATTTTTATTTTTAATGTGTTTGGTGTTTATAGTTTTAATCTGACTTTAAGTCTTGATTTGGAGCTGCCCAGAGTTTGGTATAAGATGGGCAGCTATATAAATGTTATAAATGTAATAAATAAATGTAATTAATTAATTAATTAATAAACAAATAATTAAATAAATAAATGTATCTGCATTAATAGATATTCCACATAGTCGGATCAATATCTGTCTTTGATATTATCTTTGGAGTAACAATTAGATGGATGCCTTTGTAATAAGGGATGGTATTTTTTTTAAAAAAAAAATACAGAATATACAGAATAACAGAATTGGAAGGGACCTTGTAGGTCATCTGGTTCAACCCCCTGCTCAACCAGGAGACCCTCTACCATTTCTGACAAGTGGCTGTCCAGTCTCTTCTTGAAAGCTTCCAGTGATGAAGCTCCCACAACTTCTGAAGGCAAGCTGTTCCATTGGTTGATTGTTCTCACTGTCAGAAAATTTCTCCTTATTTCTAGATTGAATTTCTCCTTGGTCAGTTTCCATGCATCGTTCCTTGTCTGGCCTTCAAGTGCTTTGAAAAATAGATTGTCCCCCTCCTCTCTGTAACAACCCGCCAATATTGGAACACTGCTATCATGTCACCCCTGGTCCTTCTCTTCACTAGACTACCCATGCCCAGTTCTTGCAACCATTCTTTATATGTTTTAGCCTCCAGGCCCCTAATCATCTTTGTTGCTCTTCTCTGCACTCTTTCTAGACTAGAGTCTCAACATCTTTTTTATAGCGTGGTGACCAAAACTGCATGCAGTATTCTAGGTGTGGTCTTACTAAGGCTTCATAGAGGGGTATTAGTACCTCACGTGATCTTCATTCAATCCCTCTGTTAATGCAATTTAGGATTGGTTTTTTTGGCTGCTGCCGCACACTACCATACATAGCATTTATTGACTTTATTAGCTTTCAATCTATGTAGCTTTAAGTGCTGGTTTTGACAGTTCTTCACTCTTTGGAATATTGGTTGCCTTACTGGTGATACAACATTTAATGAAATAACACATTCCCCTTGATTTTACTAAATGTAATTAGCTGACTGCCTATGTAGGTAGCAGCACAGGTGATCTTCAATGCTTTTTAAAAAGCTAAGTGGGATTGTTCTTGATTAGTTGCCAAGAAAATTACATAGATTTTAGGACGTGTCAATTTTTTCAACTTTCAATTTCCAAACATTAGGGGTGCTCAAAAGTTGTAACATGTCTTGGGGATTGTAAAGATATTTTGGTTACTTTAATATAATTTAGATGTGCTTGGTAAGTAACTGTCTAAATATCATAACTTTTTAACATTTTGTTTGTTTCATAGATAGGTACTTTAACTCACTAGAAGCTAAAGTGCAATTTAGGAAAATCTTTACTTTTACATTAACTCATAAAATTACAGAGACACATGTCCATGTGAGAATTTGGTTTAATTTGGGGAAAGAACTAGGATTTTGAATAATAAGTGCTGTTCAAGATTTATTGGCCACTTTTCCTAGAATAAAAAAACTACCAGGGATATGTTGGATAATTGAAAAATTATCTAGAAATGAAGTCATTTGAGGACATGGTATGGATTATTTTTTCCTTCTGTTCAATTGTATCTAATTCTCAGAGACTTTCTGGACAAGTCTCTGCAGATTTCTTGATAAGGTTTTTCAGGTTTGCCATTGCCTCCTTCCTAAGGCTGAGAGAAAACAAGTGGCCCAAGGTCGCCTACCAGTCTGGAACTGGTAGGACTGGAACTCATGGTCTCTTGGTTTCTAGCCTGATGCCTAAACCACTACACCAAACTGGCTCCCTCATGGTATGGATATAACAGGTTAAAATATACCTTTCTTTGGTTATTTTATGTAATATGCTGCTAGAACACATCGTTTACTTAGATATGTTCTGGGTTTATAATGGGTAATGAGTAATACTTTAGCAAGAAAACCATAATCCTGAACAATGGTTTTCATTATAGGTGTTCCTATGCATTTCACATTTTAAATGAAAAATCCTTAGTTTTAATAACTAACTTCTGCAGATTATAGACTGGCTGGCTCCTATGATATTGCATAAGTTCCAAAGAGTGTAGGCTAGCTGGGTCACTGTCAAGTGTATTCAGTAAAACATATAAAACATTGTTTGTGCCGTCAGCCAAACAATGCCGACTGGCGGTCCCCAGGGGGAGAGCCTTCTCTGTGGGGGCACCTACTATCTGGAACGAGCTCCCCCCAGAGATACGGAGGATCCCGGATCTGCGCACCTTCCGCCGCGCCTTAAAGACCTTACTATTTCACCAGGCTAGCCTGGCCTAAATTTCCCCCTCTTTTATAAAAGATTTTTAAAATTTTAAATATCTTTTAGTATTTATATATTCAATTTTAAATTGGTTTTAAAAGTTTGGGGTTTTAAATTTGTCGGGGCCAAAATTATTTAATTTGATTTTATTCTATTTTTAAATTTTGTATTGTATGTGTTTTTATTGTTTGGCTGTGCACCGCCCTGAGTCCTTCGGGAGTAGGGCGGTATAGAAATCTAATAAAATGAAATGAAATGAAATGAAATATACCTAGAACTTGGTTCAAAGTTTTCAGTTTGCCCTTTAATAAGATTCATAAATTAAGAAGGTTGTAAAAACTGTTATGGCATTATTTTTATGCACTATATCTGGTGTTTGAAATACCAGTAAAGGTTTCCATCATTGATTAGATTACTAAAAAGCAGGTTGCCAGTTTGATTACAAGCCCAAGGCTGCCAGTAAGGCTTTATCTATGAAGAAAAACTTTAAATTGACCAGTGTAGAAATCTATTGGCAAAGCAATCTACTCCTGAAAAAGTTCAAAATAAATTTGCTTCTCTCTTTTTTTTCCTTTAAATGTAGGTTTAAAGCAATTAGAAATGCAAAATTTGCTCATCATGTAATCAATATCTTCATTTTGACTTTGTTCTTAAGTTCAAGTTCACAGTCACTGAATCCCTTGTAATAGTTACCTAAAAGATAATAAAAGCATCCTAAGTTTTCTATCTTGCTAAATTCTTTTGTTTTGTCTAGACTCTCTCAATATTTATTTGGCAAAAGTCTGATCCAGAATTTAATTTGTTTTCTAGACTGTTTATTGTTCTCTTTATATTTCACCACCTTTGTTCTACTATGGGACATAACCCCTATTTCCAGAACTACTGTCATCTATCCATCCATCCATTCAATTTATGTAGCCATCTATTTCATATATGTGACTTGGTGGCTTACAAAACTAAAAACACAAAACAATGCAACCCACCCCATAACCACAAAAACATTAAAACAATAAAACTTTACAAATATAATCAGCAAGGACAGTGCAGTCAATTCACTAAGAATATCATTACTTTATAGCTGGGATGGTGAACCTATGGCACGTGTGCCCGAAGTGGCCCATGGAGCCATGTTGCCTGGCACGCATGGCATCACCTGTTCCTCTTCTGGGTTTCTGGCATGCATGCGCGCGCACGACAATCAGCTGGCCTTTTTGCGTGTGGCAGTGCTGGAAACTGGAGGAGCTGGTCTTCCATTTTCCTGCGTGAGCATCAGTAGTGGTTTTCACTTATCTTCGCTACTGGTTTGGAACTGTGAGAGCGTGCGTGCACTCGCTTCACTCACACACAGTGCTTCTGTACATGCGCAGAACCTTCTGCACATGCGCAGAGCATCCATGATGATGTCCAGGTGGGTGGGTGGAGCCTCCCGCTGCCACCGCTACCGGTAGAAGTGCCATTTTTCCTCCTTCATAGCTGGTAGAAACCCACCTCTGGTGAAACATGTGCGCCAGCCAGCTGATCATTGTGAGCGCATGTGCGCCAGAAGACTAGCTGGCCGGCGCACATGCGAGCGCAGGAAACCAGAAGTTCATTTTTGGGTATGCCCATGCACCCTGGGTTGTGGCTCAGACGCGCACACTCCCTTTTCAGCACTCGGTGCCAAAAAGGCTCACCATCACTGCTTTATAGGCTCAACACCATCACTACCTGATCCCAAGGCCAGAAGGCAAAGCCATTGTTAAGTATGGGCTGAAAAGAAGGACTGGACACTCGGTTAGCAACAAATACTTTATTTAAGCCCGTAACTGCATTGGGGAATCCCAGTCGCGGCAGCTCCTTTTATAGCCCGGAGCTGTCCGCAGCTTCAGCCACTGACGCTTGCTTAAGTTTCCCGCTCTCAGGTCTCTTTCATTGATTGGCTCGTTTGAATCTGCCATTCAATACTCAACAGCCATGTCTTTTTTCATCCTCTTTCAAAAAGCCAACAAGGTTTAGGCCAATATGACAGCAGGGGGAATGTAGTTCCATAGGACCGGTGCCACAGAAAAGGCTCTCCTCCTGGGGCCCATCAGAGGAATTCTTCTATGGTAGACCAAAATAAATCCTTTTGGATTTTCGTCTTAAGCTCATTTAAGTTCTGACACGTAAAGATCCCAGTTTATAACTCTACCTCGTAAAATACCCAGGAAATTCTGATCTTTTTATGTACAGTTGTTATTAAATCAATACCAGTTAGTGTTCTTGAATGTAGCTAAATTTTGCTATACTATTTATAAAAGTAGATATGCCTTGATTGTCCACCAATGAAACCCACTACCAGTTGTAATGTTCTTACCCTGGTTTGCTTTATTTTATTTTTAATGTGGGATTTATTTATTTATAAAAATTTATCAGACTCCCATCTTATAACAAAGTAATTCTGGGTAGCTTATAATCATAAATGGTTTGTGACCATAATAACATTTTCCCCTTTCATTTTTTTTTCTTGATCTGGTGCCTATTTGCTTTTGGATCCAATTCAAAGTGTTGATGAATGCTTATAAATTCCTATAATAAGGGGAGGTCTTATTATTTGGGGGCATGTGGAGCAGGACGGGGTTCCACTTGCCATCTTACCTGATATCCAGCTCTGTCTCCCTAACCCTAACCAGAGGAAATGGCGGGGACCGGCTGCCCATGCCGTTAAATATTTTCAGGGAGGGCTTATTTTTGTGTGGGGGCTTATTTTAGCACTCAAAAGCCTGATTGGGATTATTATCAGGGGATGTCTTACAGGATATTTGACGTGATTCTTGTCAAGCCCCATCCAGATGGCAAAATCAAGGAAGCAAAAATGACATGAACGTCAGGAAGATATCTTTAATGCTAGTATAGGGTGTACAGAAACTTGAAAACTGTAAGAACTAATTCCCACACTTCTATTATATAATAATAGAATGTCTGACAGTGTTATTTATTTTGATTTCATGCTTTTATGGAAATGTTAACCTAACACTTAATTGCTGAAAATGCCAACAATTTCTTTGACTGCAGTGCAGAGTGTGTGAGAGAGAGATGATGCTACACAGACAGATGGACAGATAAACAGCTTAATCCTGATTCCTCTCTTAAACAAAGATTCCTCTCTTAAACAAAAAGCATATAAAAGTTTAAAAATATAATGTAACATCAAAATCAGTTTATCAATATAAATGACTGTAAAAGGAATTATAGCATTGTCAGTGTTCAGGACAACTGTGGAAAAAAACTCTTTTGTTATTCTATATTGCTATTGGATTTACTAAAGGACAGTGTTTTTCAGCCTTGGTGACTTTCAGATGTGTGGACTTCAACTCTCAGAATTCCCCAGCTAGCCATGTGGCCAAGGTGGAAAAACACTGCTATAGGATTTTTAATAGTATTATACTTGCTTTCTTTCATGTTCTATTTCAGGACACTGGGTGGTTTCTATTTACACTGTAGTATTTTTGCTGCTTGTAATTGGTCCTTATTTACAGAGTTATTTTGCACTTCTTTGTGTCTGTGATACTGCCTTCAGATGCATTCTGTTCTGTTCTTTTTCTAAGGATGTTACATGTCAGACCAGCCTGCTCCGAGGTAGCAATCTCCAAATTGATGAGACTGCCAAAGCTATTTCTCAGAATGTTTGATCACAGTATGGGCTAGAAATTCTGGAAATTGCAGTTCCCTACACATCTAGAGGATTACTGGCAGGAGACAATTTTTGTTTTCAAGAAATTATATCTTGCCTTTATTACAGGTAATCCTCAACTTACAATCGTTCATTTAGTGATTGTTTAAAGTTACAATGGCACTGAAAAAAGTGGCTTAGGACCATTTTTCATACTTATGATCATTGCAGCATCCCCATGATCACATGATCAAAATTCAGATGCTTGGCAACTGGTTCATATTTATGGCGGTTGCAGAGTCCCAGGGTCATGTGATCAGTTTTTGCAACCTTTTGACAAGCAAAGTCAATGGGGAAGCCAATTTCACCTAACAACCATGTTACTAACTTAACAATTGCAACGATTCATTTAAGAACAGTGGCAAGCAAAGTTGTAAAATGGGACAAAACTCATTTAAGAAATGTTTCCTTTAGCAACATAAATTTTGGGCTCAGTTGTGGTCGTAAGTCAAGGACTACCTGTTTTTTATAAGTAACTCGAGGAAGGTGGTGAATATATCTAATACTCCTTCCTCCTCCCATTTTTCCTACAACAACAAGCCTGTGAGGTGAGTTGGGCAAGACAGAATGACTATGCCAAAGTTACCCAGTCGGCTCTCATGCCTAAGGCGGGAATAGAACTCCTTGTTTCTAGCCTGGTGCCTTAACTACTAAACCAGTGTTTTCAACTTTAGCAACTTTAAGATGTCTGGACTTCAATTTCCAGTATTCTCCAACCACCAAGCTGGCTGAGGAATTGTGGGAGTTGAAATCTACACATCTTAAAAAGGAGCTCTGGTGGTGCAGTGGTTAAAGCAGGGGTGAAATCCAGCAGGTTCTGACAGGTTCTGGAGAACCAGTAGCTGAAATTTTGAGTAGCTCAGAGAACTGGCAAATACCACCTCTGGCTGGCCCCAGAGTGGGGTGAGAAGGGAGATTTTGCAATATCCTTCCCCCAGGAGTGGAGCGGGAATGGGGATTTTGCAGTATTCTTCTCCTGGAGTGGAGTGGGAATGGAGATTTTGCAGGATGCTTTCCCTGGAATGGGGTGGGAATGAAGATTTTGCAGGATCCTTCCCTTGCCACACCCACCAAGCCACACCACGCCCACCAAGCCACACCCACAGAACTGGTAGTAAAAAAATTGGATTTCACCACTGGGTTAAAGTGCAGGCAAACTCTGGAGTTTGATCCTGAAGGGGCTCAAGATTGATTCAGCCTTTCGGTGCAGCGGTCAGGGTGAAGGATTGGCATGGCGTGAGCTCCGTGGTGCCAATCTAATTTCTTGAAACTCCGCGGTGTTGTTTAGCCTCTTCCAACCCCGGAGAGGCAAGAGGAATAGAGGGGCTTCCTTCGGAGGCGAGGAGAGGGTGTGCGACCCCCTCGCTGCAACGAAACGTGAGCCCCGAGGATTCGGAGAGCAAGAAGAAGGCCGCGTATAAGCGGCCCCAAAGCCAATGACGCTGCGGTTTTGACGGGCTCGGGGAGGCAGGACAAAACGGGAAAGGAGAAGAAGACGGAAGAGAGACAGATTTGAGAATTGCAGGGCTGTGCAGCGACTGGAGAGAATAGCGGCAGCCCAGATAGGAAAGAGAAGGAAGTTTTTATTGACAAATTGTTTGGCGATCTCGCTGCTGAGAATATGGAGAGAACCGGAAGGGCGAGCGAACTGGATTAAATATTGGTGACTCTTGGAGCGAGTGAAGACTTCTAGCTGAGATAAGAACTAAAACTCAGTGGATTAAGGAACAATATATAGTGTTCATCATTATAAAGCCAAGGATGATTTGGGGGTGAATATCTATTCTCCGGACCCCCCCCTTCCCTACTAGGAACTTAGCGCGACAGTGAGCCCTTTCCTGTTTATATTAATTAGTTGGACAAACGGAAATAAGAATGGGGACTAAAGAAGCTCTCCTTTTCTCTTTGAAGACTTAATCAACTCTTAGTACAAGTGTATATACCAATTATGATCTAATAGCTTGAGCAATTAATTATTTACTAAGATTTATTTATTACTTAACATAAATTGATATAATAATTTGTATATATTGTCATATAGAGTTTACTTGTGTATTGTAATAGGAATGAAATAAGGGAGAAAGTGGATTGATTGTGTATATTTAAATAGATTTCATAATAATATTTAATATTTAATAATAATAATATGTAATAATAGTAGTGTATGATAATTTGGAAAAGTTTTCTTTGTTTAGCAAACATGTCAACCACAGTAACCGCCACCAAAGTAGTCAAAAAGTATACACCCTCTACAGCGGCATCCTCACCAATCACAACGCCTCCAGGCTTAAGGAAATCAGTGGAAAATTTACCAACAGCAGAGAAACCAATCACAATGCAAGGAATGCAGACAATGTTCCAAAATATTCAAGAGTTAATTGAAAAGTACCAAGAAGTTACATCTAAAAACTTCGAGGACCTGAAAACAGAAATGAGTGAATTACGAGGAGAGATGAAACAAATTAAAGAGACACTGGGAGAGATGAAATCAACTCTGATGAAACATGAGGAGAGATTGACTGAGGTTGAAAAATCTACCGAAAGAATTGAAACTCAAATAGACATTTGTGAAAGGAGATGTGCTCAAGCAATCGGGAAACTTGAAGAGGAAGTAGTATTTTTAGAGATGGAGAAGTCTGCTTTCTTCTTACGTTTGCAAAATGTGGCGGAGGACAGAGAAGAACGGTTAGAGGAAATTGTGGGAGAAGTGATTGCTGAAGCAGTGGGGAGGAACAAGGAAGAAGTTTGTGGCGAGATAGATGAGGCCTATCGTGTTTATACCAACTATGCGAGGCGGCATAATCTGCCTAGAGAAATACGTATAAGACTTACTAAAAAGGCGCTTAGAGACGAAACCCTTCATAAGGCCAGGGATCAGAATATTACATATAAGGGACGGCAAATCACATTTTTAAAGCAGATCCCTAGAAGGGTGCGAGAACAGAGACAAAGTTATCAGTTCATAACCTCGCAATTAAGAAAACACAATGTGCCTTATCGATGGTTATTGCCGGAAGGACTTTTGGTGACCTGGCAAGATTGAAAGATAAAAATCGAAAATATACAGGATGCACAGGACTTTTGTGAAAACTTTTTTGGACCCAATGAAGGGGAAAGAGAGAAAGAAATAGATAAAAAGAATCAGAAAGAGCAGAAAGAGGCGTGGAGAAATGAGAGAGGAATACAAGCATATCAAGGAAAGGGGAAACGAAATGGGGGGAAGGGGAAGGAAGGAGAAATAGAAGAATACGGGATTGAAACTCGCTCAGTAGCTAAAATTAAAGGGACCAATAAATAGGGATGGATCAAGGAGTGAGACTATTGACAGTTAATGTCAATGGCCTCAATGCTCCGGCTAAGAGGAGACGCATATTAACCAAAATTGTGAAAATTAATGTGGATATTGTTTGTATGCAAGAAACGCATATTAAATTGTCACAGGCTAACTTATTGAAATGTCCTAAAGCAGGGAAATTATTTGTAGCGGCCTCAGAGGAGAGAAAGAGAGGCGTTGCAATGTATGTAAAAGAGTATCTTTCCCCAAAACAACTTTTCGCAGATGAAGAGGGACGAATATTAATGTTAGAGGTGGAAATATCTCAGAGTAAAGTTTTACTGATAGGAATTTATGCTCCAAATTCTAAACATAAATTGTTCTTCCGAAAAATACAAAGAGAAATCCGTGACTTGGACTATGAGCAGGTATGTCTTCTGGGAGATTTCAATGCAGTTGTTAATAGGATACAGGATTATAAAGCTGGGGAAAATCAAAAAGGAAAAGGAGGACAAGATAGGATAATCTTACCAGTCATTTGCAATGAAATGAGAGAGGAATTAGGACTGAAAGGCACATGGCGTGAGCACAATCCGACCAAAAAACAATTTACTTATTACTCATCCAGACATAAATTGTGGTCCAGGCTGGATATGATTCGGTTGACACAAGAACTTAACTCCCTAATAACAGAGATTAGAATTATGCCGAATGACTGGGCAGATCATAATCCAGTACTAGTTACATTAAAGAAGGAAGAGAAAAATAGAAGAAGATGGATGATGAGGCCAGAGATTTTAAAAGAGACTGAGTTCATACAGAAGCTTAAAATAGAAATACCCCGGTTTTTCCAAGAGAATAAAACACCGGGAATGTCATTGCAAATAATATGGGATACCACTAAAGCCTTTATAAGAGGGATTAGTATCAAATATATGGCCAATAACCACAAAAAAGAAGAACAAGAAAGAGGTGAGCTCATAAGTAAATTAACAAAGGCGGAGGAAAAATTACAAGATAACCCACTCTCTGCAGGAGCAAAAGAACAAATAATTTTACTAAGACATCAGCTTAATCTCCTAGAATTGGATAAGATGAAAGATAAGATAAGGAGAGCAAAACAAAAACACTTTGAATCAGCCAATAAATTAGGAAGATGGCTGACATTTAGATTAAAAAAAGAAAAACAGAGTAGACGAATAGACCAATTGGAAGATAAGGAAGGGAATTTATTAAAAGACAAAAAAGGAAAGAAAAAAATTGTGGTGGACTTCTATAAAGAATTGTATAAAAGGGAGGAAATTTCATCTGATGCAATAAAAAATTACATAGAAAATTCGGATCTACTTAGGATATCTAATTTAACGAACGAGATACTAGAGGAGGAAATTACTTTAATGGAGATGGAAAAAGCAGTAAAGAAACAGGGGAATCTTAAAACCCCTGGCACAGATGGACTTCCAGCAGAACTATACAAGACAATGTTTGAGGTTATGGGAGAGCATATGAAGGATCTATTTAATGAAGTATTGGGAAAAGCGGAAATCCCCCATTCATGGAGAGAAGCAAATATTAGTTTGATTCCTAAGGAAGATCCCCCCCATCTGATATAAAAAATTATAGACCGATTTCCCTGTTGAATTCAGATTATAAAATTTTTACTACAATTTTGGCAAATAGATTAAAAGGGTTTCTGAATGAGTTTATTCACATGGATCAATGGATTTTTACCATCACGACAATTACGGGACAATATGAGAATTATGTTAAATATATTAGAATACTATGAAGAACACCCAGACAAACAGGTCGCACTAGTTTTTATAGATGCCATGAAGGCATTTGATAGAGTTAATTGGGATTTTATAATAGCACAACTAGAATATATGGGATTCGGGCAGAGGTTTATAAGAGAGAGCTACAGGTGGCAACTGGATTAAAAGTAGTCAATAAAGTTAAATATCTGGGAATTTGGCTAACCAATAGATGTTCGAGTATACAGGAGGATAATTACAATAAATAATTCAATTAATAATTCAAATTTAAAAAGATTTAGAGAGATGGGGTAAAATACAACTCTCACTACTTGGGCGAGTTACAACTGTGAAATCCTATGTCTTACCAAAGTTTAATTTTTTATTTCAGACTGCACCAGTGAGCTTAGCTAAGAAATTTTTTATAGAGCTGAATCAAATAATATTGAAATTTGTTTGGCAGGGGAAGAAACCATGGATTAAAAGAAAGATGATGCAAGAAGTAAAGGAAAGAGGAGGCTTAGGACTTCCATGTTGGGAGATGTATTATTCAGCTGCTTTATTAACCTGGGTAAAAGAGTGGATTACTTTATCCAATAATTGGCTCCTTAAGTTAGAAGGCTTTGATATACAACAGGGCTGGCATAAGGCGCTTTGGCATGAGAATATCCCATTGAGTAAATGGTTTACCCGACATTATCTAAGAAAGATCTTAATTCAAAATTGGGAAAAGATCAGTAAAAAATACTACGTTAAAACACCCGGTTGGTTAGCACCTTTAGAAGCAATGACATATCCCAATTTATATAATATGGCTAAAAAATTAACATACAAGGACCTACTGAATTCACAAGGGAAATTAAAATCCAAACAGGAATTATTCGCCCAAGGAGTGCAGATGGATTGGTGGAGTTATCTCCAGATCCAGTCTAAATATCAAAAGGATAGGGATGGAAGAGGGATTGATGGAGGATTACAAGAATTAGATAAAATTTTGATGGGTCAAGAAAAGGGTATGATCTCAAAATCTTATAAATTGCTTATGAAATTAGAGATAGGTGAAGAAATAGTCAAAGACTCTATGATTGCCTGGGGGAAGAATTTTGGATATCCAATATACCTAGATAAATGGCAAGAGATCTGGTGGGATAATATAAAACTTGTTGTATCTACGGCCTATAAAGAAAATATCTATAAAATGATCTATAGGTGACATTTACCGCCTAATAGACTAGCAAAAATGTTCCCAGGGCAATTGTTGGAAATGTGGAGGGGATCATGGTACTTACTATCACCAATGGTGGTCATGCCCAAAGGCAGTGATATTTTGGGGGAAAATCAAAAAATGGCTTAACGAAATATTAGTGTTAAAGATTGACTGGCGACCAGAGACATGCCTGCTCGGCTCCAAACCGGAAAACATAAAAAAGGACCTATGGTATTTGGCATTACATATCATTACAGCGGCGAGAATGATATATGCTCAATTTTGGAAGAACCAAGATATCCCAACAGAGGAGGCTATTATAAAAAAATTTTTGGAATGTGCGGAAGTGGATACGCTAACTAAAAAGTTACAGGATAGAGAGCAATCACAAGTAGGTTTAGTTTGGGACAAATTCTATAATTGGTTAGAAAAGAGGAATTTATAACCCACATTAGGTGAGGACTGAGATTGGAAGAGAAATATATACTATATAAGATAAGTGTGGTCGGATAGACCTAAGTGATGCATTAAGAGATATAAGATGTTCTGCCTTCTCTGGAATATAACTTAAAGTTATAGTACCAAATACGTGTGTATTAAGGTGCTATATGGAAGTCTATATATTTATTGTTGTATTGTTATGTTTGTCATTTTATGTTGTTTGTCTTTTCTTTTTAAATGAAATGTAAATAAAGACTATTTAAAAAAAAAAAAGATTGATTCAGCCTTTCATCCTTCCGAAGTTGGTAAAATAAGGACCCAGATTACTTACATTGCAAACAGCACAGAGAGTGCTATGAAGAATATTCATTAATAACTCACTATTTTCCAACAAGTTTAAAAAGTTTATGCCTACCTCAGTGTACCTAATTCAATCAGGTTCCTAAAGAAAATGTTTTCAGGATATTATAGAAAACAACATATTATAAATTTCTTTATTCTATAATTTTCACAGGCTGAAGTAAGGAAATGCCAATTACTTTGAAGAGATTGTTGTCAAAAAAATTTCAATGTGTTCCTGTAGTTTTATTTAACATACTATTGTAAAAGATTTAATATTATATTGTAATAATGTGTGTTTTAGAACATTTGATTATTTCTAATACTATTCCTAATATTCTGCTAGAGTTTTTCAACATGAGCTTTTGTATGTATACTTAGAAATAAGCAGTACTTAACTGTATTTTATTCCCAAATGATTATGCTTTGGATTGAAATGTTCAGGTATGAATCATACCTAAAAACCTCACTGCTTTTAACAGGAGTATTTTTTTCAGCAAAGAAAAAATATTTCTTTTCAGGAATGGGAAGATATATTTTGAAATTCACCAGAATTCCCTAGCTCAAATTACTTTCAGATAGGGAAAGAATCTATTTTAAACAGAGATGCAGAAAGTACCGTAATGATTACAAAGGGATCATTAAAATCATACAGAGAGGAACCTGAGCTTGGATGTCAGGAATAACGCATTGGCTTTCTATAACCAATTTGGGGTTGTTCCAATGCAATTAATTCTGTTTCTTTTTAATAGACTTCTCTACTTGCATTCCCTTAAACTGTGTAGTACTTCGATTTTCATACTTCTATCATCATAGTTACTGCCATTATGCAAATTGAAATCTAAAGGGAAACATGGGATTTATGAAAATTCAACTCTAAAGCATCTGGAGGGAACCTATCCATTAATACAGGTAGTCCTCGACTTATGATCACAATTGAGCCCAAAATTTCTTTTGTTAAGTGATTTTCCCCCATTTTACAACCTTTCTTGCCATAGTTGTTAAATAAATCACTGCAGTTGATAAGTTAGTAAGCCGGTTGTTAAGTGAATCTGGCTTCCCCATTGACTTTGCTTGTCAGAAGGTCGCAAAAGGGTGATCACATGACCTTGGGATACAGCAACAGTCACAAGTATGAACCAGTTGCCAAACATCTGAATTTTGATCACATGACCATGGGGATGCTGCAAAGGTCATAACTGTGAAAAAGGGTCATAAATCACTTTTTCACTGCCGTTGTAGCAATAGAAATAGCAATAGCACTTAGACTTATATACCGCTTCATAGTGTTTTTACAGCCTTCTCTAAGCGGTTTACAGAGTCAGCCTATTGCCCTCAACAGTCTGGGTCCTCATTTTACCCACCGGAAGGATGGAAGGCTAAGTCAACCCTGATCCGATGAGATCTGCCAAACTGCAGCTAGCAGTCAGCTGAAGTAGCCTGCAGTACTGCACTCTAACCACTGCACCACCTTCGCTCAGGGTTGACTCAGTTGTAACTTTGAACGGTCACTAAATGAACTGTTGTAAGTCGAGAACTGCCTATATTGAGGATGATTATCTAGAGCATAGTTTTCTTACATACTATGAACTGATGTATTTTACATACAGAAACTTAAACAGTGAAAAATACTCCTCACAAAGAGGGAAAATGAATGACTCCTAATTCTTCACTTATTGCTTTCTTGCCAGAATAGGCTGATAACTATTTTGGAAGGCAGATATAGTTAACAGTTCACTCTGTCAGCCCCTCACTCATCTCAATGCACCTTTTTCTTCTAAAGCATACTTTTCCATCTTACATTGCCTCAAGATTTTCTGTCCATTTCAGAAAGTGCACTTCAATTCGTTGCAGCCAACCCCAATAGTGGATTAGCAACTTCACTGAGGCAGGGACAGTTTTTCAATAGGTACCATGAGTTATTTGGGACCTCAGGTGACTGGAAACAATGAAATGATACATCGTTGGACATTTAAAAAGAGGGAAAAATAGATAGCCTGGGTAAGAAAAAAGTTTTTAAAAGCCAGTTCAGACCATCAACTTTTTATTAACAAGGCAATGGCTCTAAACAAGAAATTATTACAACATTCCTGATAAAGCTCTCAAAGTCATTACAGACCAGCAAGTAATTTGGAAGGAATATTTATTTTAAAGCTCATTGTGCCTGTAAGTAATACATATTTTGATGCTTTGATTTTCTGTACATAAATTCATTTTAACTTTTTGTATGTAAAGTATATGCATACCGGTCCAGCAGCACCTATCTATATATTACTAAAACTCTTATGTCTATTTGTTTGTAATCTTCAATTGGGAGAAATTGGAAGGTAGAGGGCATCAGTTATTAAACCAAAAATGGGCTGACTTACAGAATGCCAGAACACATGACTTCCATGGTAATAAAATTTGGGAATTTTATTTGCCTGCTTCAGTGCCCCTGCTGTGGTACCATGGTCAGTTCTGGTCAAGTGGTCCTCATTTCCAAGGCTCCCTGACACTTTCCCACAAGGAAACTCAATGGTAAATCCAATAAGAAGTTGGAATTTGCTCTCACTCTCACTGATTTTTTTGACTGCCCATTTAGATAAGGAAATATGAACAATGACCCAGTGGTTCATGGTTTGTCTAGTATTTTGATGAAATTAATCTTACATTTAATTGTCCTGTTTGTTTAGGGTCTCTTGATCTACTGTATATTGGATGCATCTATTCATATGTGCTGTAAACAGATGTCTCCAACAAACAGTAGAAACAGCTGAGCAGTAAAAATCACTTATTCTGTTTCTATGGGAGCAGAGGATTTATTTTATATAGTTTTTTTTTCTCTGAGTAATTGCAGTATGAAAAGGAGAGGTGTGGCAGCTGAGAAAATACTTTAATGTAATGAGCATTGATATTGATCACAATGTTGACTTGCTATTTAACCTAGGTAAAAATAAGATTATATGTAGATTACAAAATTGTATTAGTTTGAATGAATAGAATAATTTATTTAAATGGATTTTAGGTACTATTCTATTCAACAAACAGTTCCACATATACATACATACTTTATAACTTCAAATTATTCTATTTTATACTTTTACTAAATTAGTTTTAATATACAGAAGGAGAATTGTGCATTTTTAGAAATATTGTTATAGTTATGTTGCAAATCATTCCACTGTCCTTGCTTTTCTCTGTTTTTATAGGCACTTAAAAAGAAATAGATTTTCCAAAATACTGGCACTTGGGATTTATTTTTCCCTTTCTCTTTAATGAATACTGATAATCACTATTGGAGTTTGAGTGGGCTGTATCCTTCCTTTCTGAATGCAGTGGTTCTCAGTGCAGTGGCCTTTTCAATGGCTTGTCCCACTGACTGTCCAAAAATCGTAGTTGCCAAAATTTATTTCTGGCAGAATGTGACAAATAAAGTATTTGCCATATCTATTCTGGCAAGCCTTTTCTCATGTTTACAAAACTGAATTCTCCCTTTCTGCACTGTATGATAACTTAAAAGTTAGCCATTTAAAAGAAGAGTGTTTACCAAGATTAACTCCCATATGCTTTGCTTAATTTAAATATATTTCAATATGAAAGAAGAAATCAATTAATTATCTCAGTTGAAGAGCCGATGCCTGTTAACAGAATGAAGACCAGTTTGGACCATGTTCTGTCAACACTGTATATAGAAGTATTGCTGTATAGTCACTATGGTTACATACTCTGCAAACCCAATGTAGAGCTTCTGGAATAAAACATGGTCTGCCCACACAAGTTGCTTCACAGATTTTGTCTTAGATTTCTTTACTAGATTTATTTTAGACATCACAGATACACCAAGAAAAAAGTGAAAATGATGGAATAGCGGGATAGCGAGCATGAAAACCCATTTTTGGTACATATGAATATTCAGCATGTTTAAAAGGGATCAGTGGAAGTAGAGTTATACCATATCTCATTGAATCACTTGTAGCAACTAGGCACTGCCATCCTTTCTGACATATGTTTTGTTGCATTTTTAACACACAATCACAACCTTGTTCCAAGATGCTGAGAGTTACAAATTTTGTACACAAAACTCATAAGTAACAGAATAAAAGTATAACAGAGTTGGAAGGGACATTAGAGATCTTCTAGTCCAACCCCCTGCTTAAGTGGGACACCTACACTATTTCACTCTCCCTTCTCAGTAAAGTTCATCCCAGTTTGTTCGTCTATTCAGTTAAGACCACAAATTCAGTACTCAGACTCCAAATAGTCCATTTATATGTCTGCAGAAACTGATCAATCATTTAGCAATGCTTTCAAGCTAAAAGCTCCCCGCCACCATTAAATACAGATTATATATCTATTTTACAGGAAAAAGGAGTCTCAAATTACAAATAATGTATTGGTTGCAAACTAGGTTACAAGCATTCTGTTCTCAGAAACAGATAAAAGTAAGATAAACATGGATATTAGAAAAATATTACATTAAGCACTCTTTAATTATTCTGTGTTTTGTGCTAAGCTGTACAGCTGTACAGCTGTAGCAAGTGAACAAATTTATTCACCTACAATATGCAATATATCTTCACAACAAGCCTGTGAGCAGAGATAGGCTGAGAAATAGTAATCTGCTCAAGCTCACCCAGGGATTTTCCTATATGAAGAATACCCTGAACATTTGCAGTATCTGACATACTAATCAATATGTCAGAATTTTACCAGAATTAGCATTGTCAGGTTCTGGTACTCTTGAATTGAAGACTTTTTGACCCATATACTTAATCCAGCTTTGGTAGGTTGAACCATCTTACCCACCAAGCCTCCTGTGATGTCTCTTGATCCTATTTTTAACTTCTTTTGCAGAAGAAAGATGAGGAATGAGTAAAGCCTTCCCTGAAATCATAAGAAAAAAAAACTTTTCTGACTTTCCCTCAAATACATGCATACTATGATTTTCAGCCCAAATGCAGGATGAAAGTTTTTCCATTGATGGTATGGATCTAATCTATTAAAAGGTAAAGGTTCCCTTGCACATATGTGCTAGTTATTCCCGACTCTAGGGGGCGGTGCTCATCTCCGTTTCAAAACCGAAGAGCCAACGTTGTCTGAAGACGTCTCCGTGGTCATGTGGCCAGCATGACTAAATGCCAAAGGTGCACAGAACGCTGTTACCTTCCCACCAAAGGTGGTCCCTATTTTTCTACTTGCATTTTTTATATGATTTCGAACTGCTAGGTTGGCAGAAGCTGGGACAAGTAACGGGAGCTCATTCCATCATGCGGCACTAGGGATTTGAACCGCTGAACCGCTGACCTTTCAATCAACAAGCTCAGCATCTGAGCCACCGCGTCCCTTTCTAACCAGATCCAATTACAAGTTGGTAGATGTTTTCCATCTTCTCAGTCCAGAGCTGAAAGAGATGAATGACCCAAAGTCACACACACCAGCTTCTAAGCCTAAGGGCAGACGAGAACCTGGTACTTCCCGCTCCTAGTTCATTCCTTTACTACCCACAGCACGTTGGCTCTTGGGCTCAGAGAGACTGACTGACTTGAAATCCTTCATGGTTGAAGGGGATCTCAAGCCAGAGTCCGAGTCTGACTAGTCCAGGAATCTGCAACCTTAAACACTCAAAGAGCCATTAGGACTCGTTTCCCACAGAACAGAAAATACCGAGAGCCACAAAACCTGGGTGGGCATGGCCAACTCGATGTCAATCACTCCCACCCAGTCACATGACACCCCCCCCAGCAACAGGTATCTCTTTTGCTCTGTGTCTCTCTCTTTCTCTTTCTTTCTCTCTCTCTCTCATCTCTCTCTCTTGTGTGTGTGTGTGTGTATTCCCTCTTGGACCATATCCAAAAACAGGTGAGAGTCTGTTGTTGTTTTGTTGATGTTGTTCTTTCTTCTTTGGGTGCTTTTTACTATATGATTTAAATCAAGAGTCATTTCAGGTTCCCAGATAAATGAAGCTCTTTTGTCCCCCTGCTGTGGCTCTCTGTCGCTGGCTGGCCACGCCCCTTGCCCTCTCCTCCCAGTCACTCCTCTCCTGGCCTGAGAAGGTAAGGGCGACAACGGGGGATGGAGACTCGCTCCATATTCCAGAGCGGGAAAATAGCTTAACGGCAACAGCTTGTAAGAATGGTATGCAAAGTAAAAGCATGATCAGGTAATCTTATCTTCCTAGGACAGCAGGAAATTCTAACCGAAGCAATGGAAACTAAATTTGTGGTTATAAAGTGCTACATCTGCAAAAATTAACCAGGGGGCCATGCTATAAAAAGGAATAAATAAATAAGGGTTGGGGGCACTTAAAGCATGGTAGTGGGAGATGTAAACAGGAGTGGAGATTCACGTGGGATTGTTAGGCATTTCAGATAGTACTGCAAACCTTGTAGTACTCAGCCAATGGGGAGACAAGGGAGAAATCATGCAGACGGGGGGGAGGCATAAAAAGTTGGATCTTTTCAATGCTTGGGTGTGCCTGCTTGTCGGTCACTTGCTCTTGCAAGGGCGCATTTTACAATAAATTGTTTGCTGCTTCACTTTATGTCTCTGTCAAATTTCTGAATGATGAGTGTGTTTCTCAGAGTTATTTATGCTAATTAGTATATTGATAAACTGAAATAAGGCTATACAGTATTAGAAACTTTTTGATTAAAATAGAAATTGTTGACTTTGTAAATGTGAAGTTTGTGAAAAGAAGCTTCTAGGCCTCATAGAAACTTCACAAAGCACAGACAGTTTTACTTTAGGCATCACAATTTCAGCACATCAAAACAGAAGTAGATACAAGCAGAACTTAGTTTTTGTCATACTTGCTGCCAGTAAAGAAATATTCTAGATTTAGTTTCCTGCTGAATTTACTATTTTGACATCTGGCTCTGAAATAAGGCTTTAAAATGATTTTATGAAACTAATCATATATGCACACACATATAGATATTGCTAAATAAGTAGTGTTTGTGACATCATGTTGGTGATTGCTCTAGTAGTATTTGAGAGTGAGCATTTTTATGTTATTCTGGACTATAGGACAAACTGAGACTCTTGATGGAGTACTGTTCTCCTTAGTGTCCAGCAGTGGGTCTATCTCAGTTCTTGGATCTCATGATGACACTGGTGATGGAGCTCAGGATTTCATGGCCAATATGGCAACCATAGGCTTTTCCCAGGTTATATCACTTCTGTTGTGGCCTGTCGGTCACCAGCCCCTCCAGAATGAACAGCCCTCAGGTCTGGAGGTGGCTGATGAGGAAGAGGAGGAACAGTGGGGTCCAGTGCCTGACACATGGATGTGCAGAAGGTAGAGGAGAGAAGTGGAAATCCGTGGGCCAATCCTTGGGAAGGAAGAGCCATCGCTGCTAGCGAAGCCTCACCTGGGAATAAAAGGCAGGAGGCGGAGATGAATAGATGTGGCAGACAACTATTCACTTCCGGCCGCCTGGACTTGTTAGTCTGCATTGAGAGAGAAACTTTTTGCCGGGGCTGCTGGCACTCCTAATAAAGGAATCTTTGAGTTAACTTCAGAGGGTTTGTCATGTTTGGGTAACTGGGTCAGAACAACTTCTATCCCATGTTTGACCTTGGTATTTTCTTTGGTGCAAACAGCATGTGATCTAAAAAGCCAGGACATTGTCCTCAGTCCTTTGTTGCATTCAGGTCTCTTTATGGCCAAGCTGAATATCACTGTCATCCCCAATCTGTACAGAGGTGGGTGTCCTATTTGAATGGTCCACTTCGGGTGCATCTTGGCTCCAGATGGTGCTACAGGAGCGTGGTGAGCAGTTCAACAACACATCTAGTTATCCTCTGTGAACTTGAAGTTACAAAGGGCAATGGTTAAAATTGCTCACCAATCCTGGGCTGATGATAAATTCTGAGATATGATGCAAGTAAAAAGAAGACCAAAGTTATGGTAGTCAAAGACCAAAGTAGAAATGCAGGATCACAAATAGCTGCCCATGTTTGAACCTATGTGATAATAAGACCAATGAATCATATTGTTGTGCCTGCTGACTTATGTCCAACAATCTGCTTGGGATAACCTGTTCCCCACTGAAAATTAACAGATGGGACAATGCTCCAACCGGCTGTTGTGTTATGTTTATGAATTTCTTTGCTCATATTTTTTTGGAGTTAGATGCTATTTGGAGATGATCTAATGTGATAATGATGGCAATGCCCTTCCACTGTTATCTGGGATTTGTTTGACCTTGTGGAAACCAGCACAGATATAAGAGTCTGTGTAGGTAAACTCTATCACCTGTGAGCCAAACCCATGCTCCTCTTGATTCACTTGGCCAGGAAAGGCTGAGAGACTAGAATGAAAAATAGTAAATCCTTCCATTCCCCACCATCCAGTCAGAGCAAAAGAAGCTTCTTGGATGAGAAGCAAAATGTCTTCAAAGAAAAACAAGAAAGTCCAGTGGTCTCTAGAAAAAGCACCTTTGGGAAAGGTTCATGGATTCCTTATCTGATCTATTTTTCCACAAAGGACAAAAGGCAAAATATTAATTGTGTGCACCTCTCAGAAATTGAAACATATTGATAAGAACCGGTTCCTTCATAAAATGATTTTTCTTTTCTTCTCTGGAATGTTGATAAGAAAGTAAACCTCAGAACCACTCCCAATCCTGTCACCTGAAACAGGGCTGGTTGGATGGCATCCACAGTTGCAATAACAAGGGAGAAAGCATTTTGCCATTCTTAGCAGCCACAATGAAGACCATGGAGTTAATTTATCCCAACACTGACATTTTGGACAGTTTTTAGTGGAGGTTAGGGCTTTACAATGAAGCATTCCAACATAGGCTTTTGTTGGAACCAGTGACAGATAGGTTCTATAGCTTTTTTCTTGAAGGAAAAAAGCATTACATTTACTTTGGAAAGAACCGTACTGCACACATGTACATCACAGCTTCTAGCAAGATCAACTTTCTTTACATTGCAATCACAGAAATGGCATGGCAGTCTTGACAGTTGGTAATCTAGTGCCAGAGGGCTGTGCTGGTTTGGATAGGTAAATACATAGTCTAATAAAAAATATTTTGTTTAACTGGCAACATGGCCTGGTGATAGCTAGATAGCCGCTGGAATAGCTGGTGGAATTCATGTTAAGAGGCACTTTCATCCAGTTTAAGCTTGTGCACATTGTATCCCTATTTGGACCCTGAAGCTGTGCAATTATATTTCACATGCTCATCACCACATGACTGGATTGTAATTCATTTTGTATGGGACAACCTTAGAAAAATACCAAAATTTAAAATAGATGCAAATTGCACGTCAAGACCAGCAGGTGCAAACAATTATTGCTAGCTTAATCACCTGTTTTTCATGTTGTAAATTTTTACTAAACAACCTGTGTCCTACTGTATTATCCTTTCCTTGAGACATTTCCTTACCTAAGCAGAGAAACAGAATCACCACAGGTAGCCAAAAAAAGCAGTGTGAGCAGGAGTGACTTCTAGCTTTCTGCCTGCTTGGCCACATCTGACCACCTTGGGGTGAGACCAATATACTGAACTAAGGTAGTAGTGTGGCAGCACAGCAGCACTGAAGCAATATATTTGCCAAATTTCTATCCCACAGGTGTCACAGGCCCTCAATTTTGGACATGTTAGTCCATTTCAGCTATGGTGGTTCAGAAACTGTTGCCGTATGATGCATTGCTTTGCCCAGTTAAAGATTATAGACACAAGAGTTTCAGTAGTACATAGATATGGCTTCATTCCAAAGTTCCTCAGTATATGTAGGTGATATACAAGATGGCCTTGAAGGAAGATCCGTTACCTAGGCAACAAAGAGATAAATATGAATTAAGCCCATATAAAGATAGAAATATACAAAAACACCAAAGCAGGTGCCTCCTTAATTCACATGAAGGCAAAAAGCACAACCAGACTTGCAAGATTCTGTCAGTATTGGCCATTCCAGTAAAAGTAGTTTTAGGCCTACATGATATCTGTTCCTTGACCTGATCTACCTTGCAGGTCTATGAGTGTGGTTCAGTGGTGAAATCCAGATTTTTTTACTACCGGTTCTGTGGGCATGGCTTGATGGGCGTGGCTTGGGTGTAGCAGGGAAAGGATACTGCAAAATCCCCATTCCCACCCCAATTGAGTAGTTTGGAGAACTGGCTGGCCCTAGATTGGGGTGGGAATGGGGATTTTGCAGTATCCTTCCCCTGCCACGCCACCAAGCCACATCACACCCACCAAGCCATGCCAACAGAACCGGTAGAAAAAAAATTTGGATTTCACCACTGAATATTATATATGTATAAGTCAACTTTGTTGATTACATAGGAAAATGCTGGACATCCTAATCTGTCTATAGTGATAATCTGTGATTATTTCAGGACATTTCACTTATTCTATCAATCTTATGGATCATCTTTCCTTCCACTTCACTCAGTCTTGTCAACCATAGTCATTTTTAGTCCATCATTCTTCTCCCAAAGTATATTAATTTTTGACTGCTGATAATCATCCTGAGAGATCATTTGGGACCAGATGGGTTGATTGCTTCTTCCTACATTTTTCTTGAAGTCTATGGTAGTCTTAATAACTATTTACAGTGCATCATTTGGAAAAAGTCTTACATATTTCTCTCATTCTTAACATCCGGGTTTTACAACTTTACCTTACAATATTTTTTAAAGTTCCATGTTCCTCTAGTTCTTTAACTTTGGTATTGGCGGTACTACTAATATAGTAGTATGAACTTAGTAGTTTGGCATAGAATTGTTCAACATCTTCAGTATCTACTATAATACCTTAACTGCATTCACTTGTACAGTATTGAAGTACATGAGATATCCAGTAACTCTAATAGACATAATCTGTTATTTACTGGGTTATAGTCAAACACATAGTTAACCACAATCTTCTTTGTATCATTGCTACTCCATTTCTTCCTATAGTTTCATGCATTGAAAGCTATATCACATAATCATCTGATTTATTTATTTCAGTCCCCTAATTTATTATTGCTAAAGCATCCAACCTAGTATGCTCCATGTTCATTTTCATGGTTTCAGTTTACCTTTATTCATGCTTTTTATATTCCATGTTTCAATACTATGCCTTTTTGTAAGAAAACAACCCTTGGTTTAATGCTTGCACCATCAGACTTCCATGAGTAAGCATACTTCCCTGAAACATTGGTCTGGCATTGTCATCATTTTCACATTTCCCATAACAGTTTGCCTAGGAACCGGACGTGTGATCCTGGCTTGGCAATTTCATTGTCTTAATATTCAAATTCATTTATATATTAGTCATGTCTATATAATTTTCTCAGCAACAATGCAGAAGTGGTTTACTGTTGCCTTCTTCTACGTTCAGTTTCAACTTTTTTGGGGGGCGATGTGTTTTTTTGAAGATGTGTGTAATTTCCCTTGTGACTTCAGAGCCAAACCTGTACTCAAATTGTGAATTATCATAGCTTCATCTCGCCTCTTTTGACCCTATGACAGATGCCATATCAATCAATCCTTTATTATGGTCATAGACCAGTCCCTATCAAGGAATTTGTGTTCCTACCAGCATTGCTGTTCATTTATGTGAAGAAAAATGCAAACATAACCTTGTTGAAGATATGCAGGAGCCATTAGGGAAGGATATACAAATACACACAAACACACACACACAGAGAGACCATCTTAATTCTGGAAAAGGAAAATGCATGAGAAAGTACCCCGAAACAACACTGCCTCGATTCTGTTTGTTGTAAGAAAGGACAGAGAGAAACTCTGCCAGGCTTTCAAAATTATCCCAGTTAGTCACCATTTTATATTTTACATATCGAGTTGTTCTGTTTTAATGTTATCTGTTATTTTCTTTGTTATTGGTTTTGTTTTGTTTTGTTTTGTTTTTTTGTATATTAGCCAACAGTTTGCCAGCCCAGGGGTGAAATGCTCTCAGTTTGGACCAGATCACCCAATCCAGTAGCGATGGCGGCAGGTGGTTCGGAGAACCGGTAGCAAAAATCCCTGCGCGCCCCCCCCCCATTCCCAACTGAGCCGCGCGATCATCAGAGGCTGTTTTCTTTACTTTTAAAAGCATTTTTTCTACAACCTCTTCGGCCGAAAAAATGCTTGTAAAAGTAAAAAAAAAAGCCTCTGATGATCGCGCGGCTCAGCTGGGATCATCAGAGGCTTTTAAAAACATTTTTTTTTGCAACCTCTTCAGCCGAAGAGGTTGTAGAAAAAAATGCTATTAAAAGCCTCTGACAATCCCAGCTGAGTTGCCTGATTGTCAGAGGCTTTTAAAAGCATTTTTTTCTGCAACTTCTTCAGCCGAAGAGGTTGTAGAAAAAATGCTTTTAAAAGTTAAAAAAAAAAAGGTTAGCCACGCCCACCCAGTCATATTACACCCCCCCACCAAGCCATGCCCACAGAACCAGTAGTAACAAATTTTACATTTCACCACTGTGACAGCCCCATACAGTATTTATCCATTAAATAATTGAATTTCTGCAATTATGCCCTACAAAAGGGCTGTCAAACTCCCAGCCCACAGGCCGTCATGCGCTGGCCATGCTCACGCCGGTTTAGTGAAGGGGGAAAAAGCCCTGATATGTCACGTGACACCACCGTGACAACGTGAGTTTGAGATCCCTGCTCTATAACAATAATGTAGTATTTCTGTTGTCTTGTGGCCATTTTTTATCTTCTATTGTCCATTTCTAGTCTGGCCTACCTCAAATGGCTGACAAAGGCTCATCAGGGGTGGATAATTCTAGAAATGGTGAACAGCTTGTATTTATAAGAAACTATTAGTCAACTGATGGAGTTAGTCTTAAGCAATCTCATGAAGTTGCCTTTTCCTAATTTTGGGTTTTTTGGTCTCGGAAATGTTAATTCCTGTTTTTTGATTACAAAAAGTTCTGGTTTTCTCTTTCCTCTTTTGTTAAGTTACACATTAAATCTTGCTTTAATAACTGTTTTCTTTTGTGAATTTGCCTTAATGAAACTGGGCAGGAGTCATGGCTATGCTGATGTAACACCTGTATCCTAGCCTTGAATCCTGGACCAGATCTATACTGGTCTAGGGAAGGTAGAAGACATACATAGAGTAGACCTGGGCATTTTACGGCTCTCGGGCCACATCTGGTCCTTTGGCTGTCCCTGCTCAACCCATGTAAGGTAAATCAGAAATTATAGATCAAATGTAAATTAGTGTACACCATGCACACAATACAACTGCACTGGCTCCTTATTGGTCTCCGGGCACAATTCAAGGTGTTGGTTATTACCTTTAAAGCCCTACATGGCTCAGGGCCAGGCTATCTTCGAGACCACCTTCTACCGCATAGCCCCCAGCGACCGGTAAGATCCCACAGAGTTGGTCTCCTCCGGGTCCCGTCAGTTAAACAATGCCGGCTGGCGGGCCCGCGAGGGAGGGCCTTCTCTGTGGCTGCCCCAGATCTCTGGAACCAGTTACCTCCTGAGATCCGGACTACCCCCACCCTATTGGCCTTCCGGAAAGCGGTGAAGACCTGGCTTTTCCGGCAGGCCTGGGGCCGTTGATCTCGCTGTTGCAATCTTGCGAGATCCGGTCATGAATGGTGTGCATGGGCTTTTAATGTTTTAAAAATGTTTTTATAATGTTTTTAAATAATTTTTCTATGTTCATTGTTCGCATTATTTTTGCTGTAAGCCACCCAGAGTCCCTTGGCAGTTGGGCGGCATAGAAATGCGATAAATTAAATTAAATTAAATTAAATTAAATTAAACTACATTGCTTTTATTTTGAAGGCAAACACTTTTTTCAATTTATGCATGTGCATTCATGCATGCCTGTGCACCTTCATAGCACTTTTGGTTTGACCCTCCACAGCAGTCCCAGTTTCTCATATGGGCCTTTGGAATAATTAATTGCCAACCTTTGACATGGAGTATTATCCTATCTCCACCTGTTGGATATATAATCCAATACAGGTAATCCTGGACTTGCATCCAAAAACGAGACCAGAATTTCCATTGCTAAGCAAGGCAGTTAATTAAATAAGTCACACCTAATCTTACAACTTTTTTTGCTATGGTTGTTAAGCAAATCATTGCAGTTGTTATCATACAATCATTAAACAAATCTAGCTTCCCTATTGACTTTGCTTGTCAAAAGCAAAGATGGGGAAAGTAGCAAATGGTGATCACATGACCTTGGGATGCTACAGTTCTCATAAATACATGCCGGATGCCAGTTGCCAAATTTTGATCATGTGATTGTGGGAATACTGCAACAGTTATAAGCGTGAGGATATGCTGTCCCACTTGCACATACACATAACAATGTTTTATTAATATTCCCCAGCAATTCCCTTCACCAAAAATCCAGAACTGTCCCAATTAAATCCAGTCAAAAGCAGATCAACACTAGTCAACAGAGCAATGGCCAATGAGTCACAAGGCACTTGAAAGTTTCCCAAACAAGACAAATCCACCAGGAAAAATTAAATCCACAACACAAGAGAATTCATGAGGCAAGAATATTCCAGAGTTAGATACAGATTAACAGAGTTGGAAGGGACCTTGTAGGTCATCTAGTCCAGCTCTCTGCCCAAGCAGACCCTACACCATTTCTGACTGTTGGCAGTCCAGTCTCTTCTGGAAAGCTTCCAGTGATGAAGCTCCCACAACTTCTGAAGGCAAGCTGTTCCATTGGTTGATTGCTCTCACTATCAGAAAATTTCTCCTTATTTCCAGGTTGAATCTCTCCTTATTCAGTTTCCATCCATTATTCCTTGTCTGGCCTCCAGTCCCCTAAACATCTTTGTTGCTCTTCTGTGCACTCTTTCTAGAATATCAACATCTTTTTTATAGTGTAGTGATCAAAAATGGATGCAGTACTCTAGGTGTGGTCTTACTAAGGCTTTATAGATGGTATTAGTACCTCACGTGTTCTTGATTGTATCGCTCTCTTAATGCAATTTAGGATTGCATTGGCTTTTTTGGCTGCCGCCACAGACTGTTGGCTCATATTTAATTGGTTGTCCACTAAGATTCCAAGATCCCTCTCACAGTTACTGCTTTTAAGCCTGGTTTCACCCAGTCTATGTGTGTACTTTTGGTTTCTCTTGCCTAAGTGTAAGACTTTACTTTTCTCTATACTGAATTTCATTTTGTTGGATAGGGCCCAGTGTTCAAGTCTGTCAAGAACCATCTGGATCTTCAGCATATCATCTAAGGTGTCAGCTATTCCTGCCAGCTTAGTATCATCCCCAAATTTGGTAAATTCCCCTTCTATTCCCTCATCCAAGTCATTTATGAAGATATTGAAGAGTACTGGGCCTAAGACGGAACCTTGTAGTATCCCACTGCTTACTTCCCTCTATGTTCATAAGGCACAATCTAAAGTCAAAGCAGGAATCACAACTACCAGGAAACATGCAGCTAAGGAATACACTGTTTAAATAGCCAGCTTCTGGTGCAGCCCGTCGAGAGGGATGAGGCTGCCTGCTCTTGAATAGTCAGACTGATCTTCACTGTTCCTGCCTTTTCTCTGGCCTACATGTTCTCGGATCAGGGGCAGAAGGCAGTTCCTCTGCCTCATCGCTGACTGGCTGCAGCTGTGTGCTTTTCCACCTGAAGCCTCCGGGTTGTCCTGCTGTAGCTGTGCTTCAGCGAAATCACTCTCAGCTGGCTGCTTGGAGCCATTGATCAAATCCCCTCCTGAGTGCCTGGGACTGATTCATCCTGTTTAGAATTAACATCTGAAAAGTGTCTGGGAGGGAGTCATTTTTTTCAATGCTGTTGTAACTTTGAACCATTACTAAACTAAGGGTTGTAAGTCAAGGATTACCTGTACCTCTGGACAAGAAGCTGTCCAGAAAATGTTGTACCATGAGATTCCTTTCATTGGGCAGATTGGCTCTAAACTGTTTCCCTTTAGTTTCTGTTTGTGAGTGGCCAAACAGGATATGTCTATAATTAGTTAAGGATCTCTTTCAGCTTAGAATGGCAAAATAAAACATATTATGAAAAACAACAAGTATTTTCTTATATCTCACTTATACCATTCATTTGTATGAAATAGGACAATTGTAAATAGGAGCATTGTCATATATTACATAGTCTATACCAGAGGTGGGTTTCAGCAGGTTCTGACCAGTTCTGGAGAATTGGAAGTGGAAATTTTGAATAGTTCGGAGAGCCGGTAGTAAAAATTCTGACTGGCCCAACCCCCATCTCTGCCTCCCAAGTCCCAGCTGATTGGGAGGAAATGGGGATTTTGCAGTAACCTTCCCCTGGATTGGGGAGGGAATAGAGATTTTACAGTATCCTTCCCCTGCCACGCCCATCAAGCCATGCCCACCAAGCCATGCCATGCCCACCAATCCACACCCACAGAACCGGTAGTAAAAAAGTTTGAAACCCACCACTGGCCTATACATTTTGTTTTTATGTGGGGGGGGGCAGGAGAGAAATATTTGTGTTAGTGAGGACATATATAGTGCTTCACCATTTAGGCATTATCATACCAGTTTTCACAAAATAACACATAGTTCAAAGGAATTCTGACTGTCTTGAGTCTGTCATTAATCTTGAAATTAATGAATTTTTACAGTTAGACAGTCTTAAGCATAAGTTTTCTTGCCTTTTAGTGACATCTAGTGTCCCAAATGAAATTCTGCACAATATATAGAAGAAAAAGGAAGGTGGGATGGGGTGGGAGGAGAAAACATGAATTTCATAAGACAGGGGGACGGGAAGCCATATAATGTGAAATGTTGGATCAAGACAATAGGTAGACTAAACCTGCAAACAAATAAACAAAAAACAGTTTTCTCTAGAAACTATATTTTTATTTTATTATTATTAAATTTATATGCCGCCCCTCTTGTTTTGAAGTAACTCTAGAAGCTATATAAAGAAATGGATATTTATTAAATGCATCAGTTAAGCTTTTCACATGCAAGAAATACATGTCTAGTTTTCCCAATCCTTAATTATTCATCAACTATGCAAAAGGAAAGAGTAATTATTTTATATCTGCTTGTACCAAACGTTTTTATTTTACTCAGTAATGAATTGCTCATTTTCCACTTGAAGGAAGCAGTTCAGGGAACAAATGAGATGAAAGCCACAGAGATTGCAAGCCAGTACCATTGAACAATCACAATTAATTAGAGATTTATCAGAGGTTGATTAAACTGCAACTCCAACTAGCATGACCCAAAGTGAGGGCTCCTGGGCATTTTAGTTCAGAAATATTTGGAGGACGATGTCTGATTCATCCAATGTAGGTTAATCAAGCTAGTCCTGAATTGGATTAGTTTATGGCAAAAAGAGACTGAGTGGGCCCTGATTTTATATGAAGCTATGGTTTATTTGACTATTACTTAAATAATGTAAAAGACAGATTTTCTTGATATGAGATAAAGATGGATGCAGCAAGCTGCATTTCTTCAAAGGATGGTTTCTTTCTCAGTGCACATCACAGGAACACAAGAAGTAGTTGCAAGGGAAAAATTAGTATTTTCATCCATCTGCAATTTATTTAAAGAGCAGAATAAAGGAAGAAAGTTGATAGAGAGGGTAATTGTATGAGACCCCACTGTAGGCTGCATTTAGCTAATTGACAAGAACTTCTATTGCCTCTGTTCAAATTATTTGGCTTCTCGTAATATTGAGACACTGAAACACAGTTTTTCTCTAGTGTAGAAACACACTTGCCTGATACAAAAAGATCATTTTTAAACTCCCATGGTATAGATATCTACAATATTTATCTAGTTTCTAGGGAAAATGGATTGTTGTTCATTTTTTTCTAACTATTGCCCTAATTGTCTCTATACAATAAATGCTCTTCTCTCCCTATCACCCCCATTGTTTTTCTTAATCAATACTGAATTGGATGGGGGAAATACAGTAATAGATGTTGTTGTATCCTTATAATCTCTCTCTCCCCCCCCCTCTCGTGTTTGTGTGTGTGTGTGTACTGCTTTATACCAAACTCAATCTCTTTCAGACTATGTTCAATAACCTACTTGCAGCATTTGCTGTGTTATTCTTAACTTTGTCAGAGTAAGCACATACCAAAAGTAGCTGCTAGGGCTTATTATAACACTGTATAACCCATATAAATGCCATGCAAGAGATTGGTCACTGAGTGGAAACCTTTAAAAACAAGAGTTCAGTACTAAATGTCTACTAGAACTGGCACAGGACTGAACCAAGAAAATGTGCTTAAGACTTCTGATTCAATTACAAATGCTTCAGCAATAAATATTATTTTCTCCTCATGTACTATTCAATAGTATATCACCCATAATACAATCACCCAGTCTTTTACAGAATACAAAAGCCAATATAATATAAGAAATGGGACAATGTAAAAACGGAAAGCTGGCATGACACATACCATAATATTATAAAAGAAACAGATTCTGTGGAAATTCACAATATATTCCCCCTTCTCTAAACAGTTTTGGGGAAGAATGTAATTATTTAGTAACAACTGTCCAAGTGCATATATATATATATATATATATATATATATATATATATATATATATATATATATATATATATATATAAATATAAAATATGTGCAGAAGCAAGAATAGTGCTAAGATTTATATATTTGTTCTTGTATTTTCTAAAAAGGTAACTATTGGATAAAATGATATTTTTTCCTCAGAGATCAGGAAAAGTGATCAAGTGACAAATAATTGAGGTTCAATATCTATTTTAAATAAGGGCATCAATAAATGTCTCAAAGGTGCTTTTTTCTTCAAAAGGTTTTTTCTTTGAGGAAGAAAAATCCTTCCATTCCCACCCCCCCAATCTTATTAGAATCTATCTTTTCTCCCCATCATCCAATCTCATCTGTCAGTACCTATCCTTCCATCTCTCTGCCATCAGAACTGATGAAGCTTCTTGGATGAGAAGTAAAATGTTTTCTTCTTCCTCCTCAAAGAAAAAACAGCCCAGTTTTTAAAGTAAAAAGCACCTTTGAGATAACTATGGCCTGGATGACAGAGGATTTCCACAGACATTTGGCATCAATAAATATTTCTTCAATTCACCAAATTGTTCAAAATATCAGCAAACAATTAAAAACAAGAAATGGTGATATCAGTCAAAGCCCTTTTAAACAAGTTTGTTTAATAATTTCCTAAAACTAAGAAGAACTGATAAGATTATAGGGAGCAGGAATTTCTATAAACTTGCCCTGTCAAAGAGAAACAGTTTGCAATCTCTGTCCTCTTAATTTCACAACAATATGAAACTATAATAAATTATCCTGGGAGCTAAATAGAGACACATCAGAACTGGATGGGGCACATGGTCATGGGGGATACCTACAGCTAAACCATGTAGGGCTTTAAGGGTGTCCCAGTTGAAGCTGGGCAAAGACAATCCTGGCCATAGCCTCTACACCACTGGTGGGTTCCAACCGGTGTTACCACTGGTTCTCCTCACGCATGCGCTTTATGCGCGATCGCCGCGCAATGCTCTCTGCGCTCGCACGCATGCCAAACTTGTGCTACACGCAAACACGTTAGGTTTCTGCCCAGCTGAGGTGCAGCAATCCATTCTGCCGTGCCTATCAACTGGGCTAAAAACCAAGAAATAAAGGTAGGAATAAAGCGGGGGTGGGCGGAAGGGCCCAGCTCCCAGTCACAAGAACCGGTTCGGTGACGTCACATCGTCACCACTACTGGCTTGGCCGAACCGGGCCGAACCGGGAGCAACCCACCACTGCTCTACACCTATCCATTCAGCAGGAGCTGTGAGTTCAGAAAGATCAATTCCTAAATTTGTTTCTTCAGGAAGTGCTACCCTATCAAGAGACACTACTGAAGCCATGAGGAATAAACAAACAATAATTCTGTCTTGTCATGTTTCAGCCCCAGCCTTTTCTTTCTTACCCCAGCCTCCAAATGCTGGGGTAAGATATTAACAGAATCACCTGAGCAGCCCAAACTAAGTCAGGCCCTGGTCACTTCCAGAACTGTAATCCACACTACATGGGGCTGCCCTTGAAGAGCATCTAGAAGCTTGCAAACGAATGCAGAATGTGGTTGCATGGACAGTTATGTGTGTCCATGGTCAGGTTAGGGTGGTCAGCATTTTACTTCCATTCCACAAGCCTCATTGGTTGCCAATTTGCTACTTGGTGCAATTCAAGGTGCTGGTTTTAATCTTTAAACCCCTTCATGACATGGGAGCAGGTTATTTGAGGGACCTTCTATTCCTATAGTAGTTACATCTACCCATCCCATCAGATCTAGCAGAAGAGGTATGTCCTGGGTCTTGTGTATTAAGGAATTCCATCTAGTGTGACCTGGCAGATGTGCCTTTTCTACTTTTCTCCACCCTCTGGAACACCACTCCACCCCAAGATGAAGTTAACCTAATCTCTGTTAGCCTTCTGGAAGGCCTTGAAAAATAGTTCTTCCATCAACCTGAGGATCTGATGGCAAGCTGCAGAGGGGTTAAGTGAGGCTGAATGAGGGCTGTCCTGCTATCTTGAGTTTTTTATGTTTTTACTCCTTTATGCGTTTTTTATATTGTGATATGATTTTGTTATTTTGCTTGTAAGTAGCCCCAAGTGACTTTTTGTGAGATTGGCAGCTATATAAATTTGCCAAATAAATAAAAAAATAAATGCATAACATTAGTCTATTGTTAATATGCTAAATCAGCTTTTCCAATGTTTCAAATAGATTTTAAAGATTATGGGAGAGACCAAGTCTTGTGACACTTCACAAACAGGTGGCTGTTTGGACCACCACTTATTTCCCACAATTTGCCAATTGAGCAAAGGAGTGCAATGCAATGCCTCCAATTCCAACATGGATAAGGATAACATGGACTATGTTCAATTGTATTAGAACTATTTCCCCCCGCCCCCATCCCACCTAAACCTGCATCCTAACCAGAAAAACTACAAATAATCCACTTCCTCTAGATGCTCTGTACCTAAACTGAGACTCACTTCAATAGGCTTTCTCTGAAAGGAAGATTAGAGACTGGGTGATAATTATCTGTAGGTAGTATGCAATAGTCTCAGGATTAAAGAGTTTTTTTGTGGGACCAAAATCAGGCTTAGAGGCTTGAGGGTTGATTAAAAGACCTAAATGCAGGCATGCTTGACTTCTTCTATCTGTAAACATGCACAAGCAGACTCCATTAAATAGAGAAGGAGGAAGAGGTTTATGAGCATTCCTAGAGTTGTTTTTGTATAGTGTGGTCTGGGGAGATAGCGTGTATCAAGGAATAACCCAGAAGTGAAACCACAGAAAGAAGTGAAACAGAAGAGACGGGGGGGTGGGGGGACACGTCAGTTTGAAATTGTCTGTGTAATACTGAGCAGGCAGTTTGTTAAGCTAAGGCTGTTTGTATATAGTAGAGCAGGGGTGTGTAACCTTGGCAACTTTAAGAGTTGTGGATTTCAACTCCCAGAATTCTCCAGCCTTTCTTTCTCACTTGTCCTACTGTTCGTTAAACTGAAAAAAAGAGAATTTCATCATCTCTTGTTGTGTAGATATAAATAACGATTCTCTGTCATCCTGTATTTTCTAATCAAGCCACTTTTTATTCCAAATATAACTTTCTAATGCTGGCCACTGATAGCCTTGGATACTCTTTATCCAAGACGGCAATATTATGAATATTTATTTTTAAATGGGACAATCTGATACTGAATTAATATTTTAACTCTGTTGCTTACAATTCAGAGAAATCCCTTTAAGAAGGGCTCCTGTATTCAAATCTCTATCAGCTGCCTCTTAAACTGTATGTGATTGTTATCTTAAATGGTTGTGTGTGTGTGTGATGAGGTTTCAGCATCATGAAATCCATATTGTGATTGGCTTTCCCATTGGAGAGGTAGAATATGAGGTTAAATTACTTAAGGTCAATATAAACAAGTGGTCATGTTCAGTTGTTTGTATGTTGAGTTGTCTACCCATTTGTTGCTTAAATGGACCACAGAAAAATTTTGAAAAACTGGAAGAGCTGGAAATCATTCAGTTAAGGATGAGCAACCTCTGCAAACAGGCAGAACATGGTCTCCGTCTCTGTTCATGATTGTAGATAATCCTCACTTAATGTCTGCTGTGTTTAATGACCAAAGTTATAACAGTTGAAAAAAAGAATAGCTTTGCATTTGCAATCAATCCTCCCATTTATGCCACTGCAGGGTTTCTGTAGTTACACATGATGAAGATTCAGGCACTTCATAACTGGGGGATATTTACAATCATTACTGCATCCCATAGTCATGTGATCACCATCTGCGCACTTCACAACCAGCTTCTGTCAATGGAGAAATTGGCAATAAAATTGCAAGTTGTGGTCATGTGATGTTTTGCTTAACAACTAAAGTGATTCACTTAACAACAGAGGCAGAAATGTTGTAAGTCTGGGATGGTCAAATGGTTTTCTTGCTTAGTGACAAAGTTGACAGTCCCAATTGTGATTGGCAAGCGAGGACTAACTGTTTGAAGAAAGGCTAACCATATCATTGTAAACATAAAAATAGGGCTGTGATAATGCAGTTGGAATGAGCTGAACTGAACAATTCCCGCTGTTTCCCTCTTAATGACTATAAAAAAAGCTGCTTGAACATTTTGAACTGGCCTTATGCTATATGTCACGTGCGGCTTCCCCAGTCAACAATGGTGGAAACAAGAAACAACTTTTAATGGAAAGTTTGTGCCGGACATAGGTAAGGGATGACAAAAATGTCACACCACAGGAAGAAGAAAAATCATTATTCTTCCCCTCCCAATTCCTGTTTTGTCCTGCTTGGTGTGCCATCTGCTTGCTCTGCTTTGCCATCTGAACTATTAAGTTTAGTCACTCGTATTGTAGCAAAAGCTGCCCTTTATTTCTCAGAGATTGCTTGCTCTGTGACATATTTTTCTGACCTTGTCAGGATTTCCTTTCACCTTTAGTGTATTAGACCACGTCTTTAGCCATTTTTTCCAGCAGTATCACTGCTTGTTAGGAGGAAGTTTGTCAAATGTATATGAGCCTCTAGAATAAACATCACTGCATAGAACAGTAAAGACTAGTTTCTCAGCTTGTCAACATTTCTAGTTAGATGTGCTTGTTCTCTATTAATACCTGACATAAAGATGGTGAAGAGATAAGTTTCCACCCTTGTTTTCAATGTCTAAAGAGGCCCAAGGGGAAAAAAAAATAATTGACCTTATTCTTTAAGGGCAGTTTTCCAATATTCCCTTTTTATTTAGCCAGATATCCAAGCAATAAACTACTAGCATTGTCTTATTTAAAAAAATAATTCTGAAAACGATTGAAAAAAGTATTTTAACTTGATTGTGTCCCAGCTGCTATTACTCTGGTTCAACATGGCTTTGCATAGTGGAATATTTTTAGCTGTGATTCTAGAATTTTTGCCTAATTGAACATTGGAATTAGCAAATATTGTAATTTCATGGATTTCTATGGTGCTTTGTAAGAGGCTGGTACAAAGCTCTCCTTAGACCTTTAAGGCTAAAAACTATTGTCAATAACACTCCTTTTTAGTTACAATGCTTGAGTAGGTGGGTGGTGTTTCAGACTTGCCACTTCTGAAGGCTGACTGAAAATGATCCAGAAAATTCTTTTTCAGACTTCAGGCCAGGATTTGGCCCAGAAAATGCCTCAGTCAGTGTAATAGATATCCTAAGCCACGAGAAGAGGAGCGATTCTCCTGGTGGCATCTGGTACCAGCAGCTAAATTATATCCTGGGTAGGCTGGCAGGCTCCCACTGAGAGCACTTTGTAATGCTCCAAGGATTGTTGATTTCACAGCTCATGTTCTTTTTGGGGAAGGAATGTCTGCATCTGTTAGTTTCATAGCATTTATCTCATTCCCATGATGATAACATCCAGTTCTATTTTGTCTTAGATAAAAAAGAACCGGAGCACTGGAAATGCTTTACTCATGCCTGCCATTAGTAATGAGCTAGGTAGTTTAATCAGCCAAACCTTAGTGAATCCAGGGAAGACAAAGGCTGGTGGTTAAGAGATCCATATTTCTGACTAGTGTAGGTTATGTTTGTTCTCCTTGGGTTAAAGGTGGTTAAAATATAGTTTTGCCTCTGGAGATTCAAATCTATATCTCTATATATTAAGTAGCTTATCCTGGAGTGTCAGCTGTAACAATAGCACAAAAATCCCAATAGCTTACTCCCATTAAGCTAATGAGATACATAAGACTGCAACAACATGGTTCAAACTTTCAAATTATGAATTATAACATAGCCGTGATCAAATTAAACATGATTAAGAAACAAAACCTGGCGTTATTTTGTATTTTCCTATTACTAATATTTCTATGCCGCTTCATCTTGCAGACTCTGAGTGGCATTCAATCATTACAAAAATGTTTTTACACTCCTTTTAAAATTGCAACCACATAAACAGAAGCAAGCAAGCAACCATCATCTACCAGCAAGCCAGATCTTAGCAAAAACCCCAAAGATCTTGTCATAACCCAGCAAAAAACCCAGCAAGAGATAACCAATGTTTGTGAGTTATTTCTGATCCTTGGCTCATTTCCAGGTACAAATCAAGTGGTGTTGCTACTTATCTGTAAAGGCAGGGATAAGAAGCTAAAAGCCAGATATAATCTGTCCCTTCAGTAAGGTTTCTATTTAAAAATCTCCTAGGAAGCAGAGAGATAACTGGGGTGGCCTAAACATGGAAAGCAAAACACTAAGCATGTATCTGCATAGATACTAAAGTGTAAGAATGAGAAATACACTGACTTACATTCCTTCAAATAATCACCTCTGCATTCATATCTGGTTGATAGATCTTCACAAAGCCTTGAGAACTTTGCAAGACAGAAGGCTGGTAGGAAAAGTGCCTCTTGAGTGCTCACACCACTTGATATGGATCCCTTGTTCCTTCTATCCCCAAGATTGATAGCCAATATTTCCTGCCCCGTTTATTTCTTCTGTTCCTCCTTATATCCAGCAAAAGCTACAACTATGTGTTGGAATGTTTCCATATGTCCCTTGGTATGCTGATTTCCTATTTCATGAGGCCTATAGCAAGTGATAGCAAGTTGCCTCCTACAGACATAAATTCCCTTGGTCTCCTTTGTGTGGGAGAATGAGGATTGCACAGGAGAAAGATCTTTCAGCCACAGGACGATCTCCATCAGTTACTGGTCTGACTGCAGTGCCAATCATTCAAGGACGTTTGAGATTATGGCACAACTTCCATCCGCCTAGCTTCTGGCTCCAAGTTATATCAAGTCACTACCAAAATCGATTCCTTTGGCTCTGTAGTGCTGGCTATGGAGTATAGAAGCATCTGGATGCTGCTGCTTTAAGGTTGTATTTCTTTTTTAAGAATTCCAAGCTACACTGGAAATTATTTCAAGAGTGGAATATAAATATTTAATAAATTGAGATAGTACAACAGCAAAATGCAATTGATTTTGTTGCTGCATTTTTAATAGTAGGGTTGTAAATGCCTCAAAAATGACTCGGCAGAAAAAAGACTATCTCCTACATGAACACAGCAACTGTCTTCTATTCATTAACGTGCCATCACCTTTTTCAGTCATGAGGTCCTAATAATTTTTTAAAAAGTTTGAGATATGGATAACCCTATTAAACAGTTCCGCATAAGGAATGACGCCTTGCTAATTAGGACTTAGATAATTTTTGTAAGAGTTAAGAAATGTTCTTTCTCACTTTGGAAGGAGACAATCTAATAGAAATAAGAATGCATGAGTCAAATGTTGACCCACTCCATGAAGTGTGTTGCTCAGGTGGAAGAAGGTGATCATTTGTCAATTCTTTTTCTTTCTCCCCACATCTCTCAGGGGAAGAAAATGTTTCTTCAGACATTTGTAGAATTTAATTTTTGTAGAATTAATTTTGTAGAATTGTAGACATTTGTAGAATTAATTTTTATTTGTTCAATTTCTATAGTCACCCAACTCAACCAAGTGACTCTCCAGCTGAAAAAAGAGAGGTCACAAAATGATCATAGAAGGTACTTTGGAGGTGGTCTAGTCCAATCCTCTGCATTTGGATTGCAGAAGTCCAAATACCATCCTGGACCAATGGCTGCCCAATCTTTTCTTGAAAACCTCCAGTGATGGGGCTTCCATAAGGGGGCAGGCTCTTTCAATCTTAGATAACTCTTATTAGGAAATTCCTCCCTAGTTCAGATTTGGATCATCCTCCATAAAGCTTTCATCCATTATTTCTTGTCTTAATCTTGAATATTGTAAAAAATAAATCTGTACCCTCTTCCCTATGACTGACATCTCTTCATGGGAAGACTATTATCATGCCTTTCCCCCTATTGTGGAACTCAGACATAAATGCTTGATACCCCAGCATAACATTCATTTCCTACTTCTTTTGTCAAATTAGATTTTCAGAGTGGAGATTGGCAGCAATTATGGTTCTGTAAATGTATTTGCGTACCAATAAGAATGTTTTGCTTCAGGAAATCACCCTGATCATCATCAAGGCCATGTTCATTTATTAAACTAGAACAAATACATAAATAAGCAATATCAAAATATAAGCCTATCTTCCAGTTGTCTGCTGTGGTGATGGGCAAGCAAGGCATAAAACTGTCATCATACGTATTATATTTACATGTTAAGCAGGTAACATCATTGCTACTTTTAAACTCATCACAATAAATACAATCCAAACTGCTCTTATAATATTATAATTTCTTTAATTTTCTCCAAACCAAGGGTAGGAATGATACAAAACGTATTTCTTGTAAAGCACTTGGTTTCTTTTTCTCATCTGACAATTCATTTTCCAAATGAAAGTAATTACAGTTTAAAAAGGATCTGTTACTTGTCTTGATAATGTTTTTTATCTTTATCAGTATGACCACTATATCTTAGCAAAAGTAATAGCACTTAGACTTATATACCATCCCATAGTAGTTTACAGCACATTCTGGGCAGTTTACAATGTCAGCATATTGTCCCCAACAATCTGTGTCATTTTAGCTACCTGGAAGGCTAAAAGGATGAAAGGCTGAGTCAAGCTTGAGCCCCATCAGGATCGAAATCCAGGCTGTAGGCAGAGTTTACCTGCAATACTGCATTTTAACCACTGAACCACCAGGGATCCTGGCACTTAGGCACTGTGCAAAGGGTTTGCAGTAAAGGGGCTAGATTCTTTCATGTTCTGGGTATAGGATTCACAGAATGGATCTGACTGGCCTCTGCTTATTATGTGTTTTATTCCGTGTGTTACAAAGTGCTCTTACAATGCTTTACAAGATCAGTGGTGTTAAAGTAAGGCTGAGGGAGAAACAATTTAATGGCAGAAGAGGCAAGAAGAAAAGCAGACAAAAAGAAGAAGAAGAAGCAGTTTAAGTTCCTCCAATGTTCTATTATGATTCCTTATAACAAGAGGAGAAACAATAGCATGAGTGGCCATTGAAGATGGTGAAGCCCTTTTTCCCTTAGCCAAGGAGATGGACCAGCTCTGCTTTCCCTCTAATATGATAGGCTTCTAGGCCAAATCGTTAGTGATTTTGTGATGCTGTTACCTCATTAAAGACAATAATTTGGCAGAGGAAGTACTACACATGCAGAAATAAATGTAAAAGATGAAACAACAATTGCTGAAGAAAAAAAAAATTGAAGTGGGAAGTTACTTGCCTTATAAACAAAAGGAATAAGGTGATTGAAAGAAAGCACAGGAGTCAGGAAAAGAATGAGAAACAACAAATACATTGAAGTCAGATATAGGATACCATACCTGTTGCTATTTAACTTATTAAATTAACAACAGAACGCTTAAGCAAATTTGAAGAAAACAGAATCATAAGATTTGTGAAAACTATTTCCAGATGCCATGAACTCCACACACAGCAAAAATGTCCAACAAATCATTTAGGAAGAAATGAAACGATGCCTAAAAGCTTTGTTTTGAAGAAATCGTTTAGATCCCTGTAGTCGTCAGTTTAAGTTTTTAATCTGCTATGTGAGTAAATCCAGATCTTCATCTTCCAAGCCACTTAAATTTGTTTCATCATCTTTCTCAAATACATCCTTTCTGTTACTCTGTCTTTGATGGTTTTGGGAAGGCATTTGTTCAGTATGCTGCAGATTTGTCTGAATTCTATGAAAAAAAGAAAGACAGGTTTCATTACTGGTAGGAAAGGAAAATGATTTTTTATGTATTCCCCCATGCGGCACAAATCTAATGTAAGAATGGACAGACAGTAACCTGGAGCTTGGTGAGGCAGACAGAGCAAAGTAATGCCTCAGGTTGGCTAAGGAGACATGCCAGTACAGGCATAACATTTTTCTACCTAGAGTGTTCATTTACAATGCAGCACTTCACCAGTGACACAAGGGATACCATCTGCTTCCATAATGACACACTGCCAAAATCTAAAACCATTTAATGTTCCACATTGCAAAACCGTCCATAATTTTAGCTGTAGGCTATTGGTAGAAATACACCATATATTTTTGTGAATATGTGTATATCTTACCAAAGGAAAGAAAATATTATTAAATACTATTTTAAATGTTTAAAATTCTAAATGATAAAATGCTGATTATTTAACGGTTTAGAGAAACAATACTTAACAATATTCATCTCAAACTGGAAATGAGAATGATCTGAAGAATTACAGAGACAATGAAGGGGAGCTACAACAGATCTGGGCAAGGAACCCCAGGAAAAGGTAAATGTCACAGGCCTGGGGGATAAAAGGAAAAAAAAAAAACCTCTTTGTACTCAGCTACTGACCTTTCTATTTGCTCTTCTCTTGAACATACAGTCCAGTTCATTAAACTTGTTCTTAAATTAAGTCATCTAGAACTGGATACAGTATTTCAAATTTGACCTAATGTTGAATGGAATGGAATTGTTACTTTTGGTAACCCATCAAACTTCCTTTAATTTTCTTTTTTTCTTTTTTTAGTAGCTGTTGTTTCACAATGATTTTACAGTCAATTAAAATACCCTGATCCTGTTTTACCATATCATTCCCAAGCCAGATCTCCTAATCTGATACTTACGTCTATATTTTCCTAACCTGAACACAACATTTTAATTTACATACCTCTCTTCTTATTAATTTCAGTCCCATATCCTAGCCCAGCGATGGCAAACCTTTTCGGCACCAAGTGCCCAAACCGGAACATGCATGCGCACGACAGCCAGCTGCTCTTCAGGTGTGCCAGAATGCCAGAAACCCGAAGATCAGGTAGCCAGCGCGCACATGCGCGCTGGCCAGCTAGTCTTCAGTTTCCGGGGCTCCGGCACACACAAAGATCAGCTGGCCGGCATGCATATGCACACCGGAAACCAGAAAAGCAGCTGGCGACGGCATACCTGCCCACAGAGAGGGCTCTGCGTGCCACCTCTGGCATGTGTGCCATAGGTTCACCATCATGGTCCTAGCCTCTTAGAATTCTTTTTTTTTTTTTTTTTGGCTTTAATTTATATGCCGCCCTTCTCCGGAGACTCAGGGCGGCTTACAGTGCGTTAAGCAATAGCCTTCATACTTTTGTATATTTATACAAAGTCAGCTTATTGCCCCCACAACTGGGTCCTCATTTCACCTACCTTTGAAAGGATGGAAGGCTGAGTCAACCTTGAGCCTGGTGAGATTTGAACTTGCAGTAATTGCAAGCAGCAATTGTTAATAACAGTGTTTTAGTCCACTGTACTACAGGCCCTTGTTATCAATATTCTTTTGAATATTGATTCTGCCTTCTCTGGTGTCAACTACTATTCTGAGCTTTGAATTTTATGAAATCTCTTTATATTCACAGCTAGATCATATAGAATTGTGAACCTTATCTTAGAGATATAACATAACAAAATATGCTGAAGATCACAAAGTGAAAGTAAAAGTCTCATGGCATTCTATCTTAAGCCTACTTCCATATGCTCACGTACAGCCATTCATGATTATATTTGCTTAAAAAAGTAACATCGAAACAATATTTTGCCATCTTGTTTTTAAGGCCATCGTGTTTTCACAGCATCAGATGTAAGGTTGGTCAACATAATTTTTAATATAGGTATGTACATACAGAATGTATGTGTAAAATATATTTTATCAAAATCATAGATTATAAAGTTCAAATCAAAACAATATCATATACTCAACTTCCACTGCATTTGCACTTGCCTCTACTTCCCCTCCAAGCAGAAGGGTAAATCCCAGGTGTAGGAGTACATACCCAGTTTCCAAGGGGTTTCGTTCCTCAGCTTGAACAAAAAAGGTATGCAACCCAGATCAAATGACTCTGGCAGTGTACAACACAGTACAGCACGTCCTTGCTTAACTGTAAGAATTGGGACTGAAATTTCCATTACTAAGTGATGTGGTGGTGTCATGTGGTCAGATTGTTTAACAATAGTAATCCCAGCATTCCTTGTTTCTATAGTTAAGTGAGAATCATGGGTCATTAAGCGAGGACCTTGCATAATGACTTGTGACTTCCTGCCAGTTCCCACAGATGAAATGTCCTGGCTTCTAACCCCATGTCCCCCCTCACCTTGTCTGGTGACAAAATCTTAAACAGGCAATCTCTTAATGACCTCATAGACAGGCAGAATTATTAGGTATCATAAGGTAATCATTAAATAATTTTATGGAGTTACAGGAAATCTTACGGAATCGTGATGTCTTCCCTCTTTCCACATTTAGCACACAGCTCTAGTTCGCAGGCACATGACTTGCAGATAATATGGTAAGAATCTTTTACAGTCTTTTGCAGACATTTTGTGCTATTAAGAGAAAAAGAATTAAAGCTGAATTAAAATATTTCATATGGCTATTTGACACAAAACATTATAAATTAGCAACCTGTGAAATCATAAATAGAATTTTTCCAAGTATCATATACTTAAAAAAAAAGATATTATTTGTAAAGACCCAGGTGATGGTAGGACAGGTTTTCTTGGGAAGAAAATGAAGTTTGTAATGCCTAATTCCTTATGAATTCTCAGTTTCATAATGTTCGTGAACAAACTGTTAATTGTTCTTAAAATATGTTGTTTGAGTAGATACCAACTTAAATTTTAAAGTGGCAATAAAACAAATGTATCTTTGAGATAGTATGGCAATTTATTTCTGTTTATTCAGTTGGTAAAAACTGGTAGCACCTGATCATACTTTATCATATACATGTTTAAAGTAGCCAGTAATAATCTTTAACCATACATTCAATCTGTGCATAAAAATATCTATCTACAATTAATCTTCATTAGTTTTAAGTATTTTAAAAATCTCCAACAATTTGATCTTAAAACACAGAGATACACAAAATAAATGGCTAGGCCTTCAAATGAACTTATATCTATGCACACGTACAAACATTTAGTTCAATCTTTTTATTAAATAAATTTCATCATGCACTGTATTCTCGTATGGAGTAAATCCAATTCAAGAACAAAGAATTTGGAAATTACTTCCAAATGTGGATTAGATTGTGTAGACTTCACAATACCAGAGCATATTTGTTTTATATGCTAGTGCATCTTTCATTAAACTTTTTGTCCATTTCTCTGGCCATATTTACCATTTGATAGAAAAATAGTTAATTTTTCAAGTATCTAATGAAACTAAAACTGTAAACTGACAGATTTAAATATTTAATAGTAGTTGCCAACCAGTCTCTCCACGGTTTTTTAGCAACAACTATATCAGGCATATTCATAAACTGCCAGAGCTGATCATAGAGCTTTTCTTTTTCTGGCCAGGAGATAATCCTATTCATAAATGATTCTGTGTCTTGACTTAAAAGAATCCAAGGGAAGTGAGCAGTAAGAGGAACTTGAAGCCAATCTGTTTAAAGGCCTTGCCAAGCATGTTGCAGGAGGAATATGTGTAGCAAATACAGGTAGTCCCTGTCTTGCAAGATTTCTTTTTTAGCTTGCCAAGAACCATTAATGCAACTCTGAGTAATTTTCACACTACTTTGTTAGTAGTATTAAAAAAATATCCCTAATGAAGTGCAGACGGTTCTTAAAGCTATGTTCTTCTTTGTTCTATGTACAGGACTGAATTAAGACACAATGCTTGTTTTGAACACTTCCTTTCCACTGGAAAATAGAGACTTGAATAATACTGATAAGAAACATTTTAAACAGAGTTAAGCTCAAAGGTTATTTACAATTCCTTTGCATGAATCACTAGTGATGCACTTGGCAGAAATGCATGTTACAAAACCTAGATATGTTTTTTTAATAAAAAAAAAACACCTCCAAAAATCTTAGAACAGACAAGGGTCACAGAAAAGCTATCATTAAAGCTGCGCAAAATTGCTTCCTTTATTATCATGGAAAGGACTGATCACATCCCACTGTTTTTTTGGTTAAAATCATAGCCTCCTGAGGTTGCTTCTCAACTGCCCCTAAAAAATGGAAGAACCACTGTTACTTATTGATCAACTGTAGGCTTGAAAAAGCTTTTCATACTTAAAACTATTTACCTACTTTAGGTTAAGGAAGTCTTGTATGGCTCTGGCTTAATTACAGTTTTTAGTATGCAAGGAGGGTTTTATGCTAATCTTTCCTTGGTGTACCTTGTTATTTACTAATGAAGCTTCAGAAGTACATAACAATACATATTTCTAGTATAGTTGACTCTTAAAGTATTTTTGCTCCCTTTAAAAGGGGTGGTGGACTCTACACAGTCTGATCTACCCTCTCTTTGGCCACAATTGTTTAAAAGTTTCCATATCTGCTTGGACTGGCCACATGGCTTTTAATATATTACAATAACAATTTACTCACCATTTTTTAGCCTGTGTTAATGGCTTATACTTGTTGAATTTTACCCGCCATTCCAGGACCTCCTTACAGTGTTGACAAAGCCCTTCGTGGTGTTTTGCATTGATTTTCTATGACAAAAAGTTGAAAAATCAAATTTAGGGATATGCAGTCATCCTTCAAATCAGTAACAATTCAATTTTAGTTTGCCTGTTTTTTAAAAATACTTTTAGTAAAAGTTTTCTACTGCTAGATATAAATTACAAAACATGTATTTCCTACCCCACAATTTTTGATACAATGTATCAGCAGCCTGTCATTCCTGTGGAGCCTTCTTGTTAGGCATTAACTCATGGAAAGGACAGGCATGAGGAATTATGTTTAAATTCAGAGTTTGATTTTCCAGATTATTTTGAGAAAAGCTACCTAGTAAGATTTTAGAGCAAGAATTAATTTATCATTTGACTTTATCGTCTTTAGGCCAACATCATGAGAAACAAATTCAGTTTTATGATACTGTTAATAAAATAAAGTTACCGTATTTTCCGGCGTATAAGACGACTGGGCGTATAAGACGACCCCCGAATTTTCCTGTTAAAATATAGGGTTTGGGCTATACTCTCAGTATAAGACTACCCCTCTTCCAACGCACACCAAATAAAAATTAAAAAACATCAACTGGCTCACCCACAATGTAAAAGCAGCTGTGCTAGACCCAAAATGACCCCTGAAACAAACAGAAACCTCACACAGCTACAAAAAACCCAAAAACCCAACTTTCACACTTTACACACACAAAATTCCACATACAGCTTTGTGAGATTTTGTGTGTTTGTGGAGTTAGAGTGAAACACTACAAAAACATACTAAATCTCAGAAAGCTGCATAAATATTATTTTATTTTATTTTATTTTTATTTTTATATGAAAGCTAAATTTAAAACTTCCTAAACTTTAAATGGCTAGGTCTAAAAAAGAACGACTAAAAAAAACCCCAATTAACTATTTTTTTCAAAGATCCCAAAGGGGAAAAAAACTTACCCAATAGAACAGGGGTCTCCAACCTTGGCAACTTTAAGGCTTGTAGACTTCAACTCCCAGAATTCCTCAGCCAGCTTTGTTTTGCTGGCTGAGGAATTCTGGGAGTTGAAGTCCACAACTCCCTGCCTGCTTGATTGCAGGCAGGGAGTTGCTTGCTGATGGAATGGATTCAGGCAAGCGAAGCAAGGCAAGCAGCTAAGGTAAGCAAGCTGGAGGGGGAAAACTTTTTCCCTTCTCCATGGCTCTGGCGATCCCAACTGAGTTGCCTGATTAGCAGATCGTCAGGGCTTGGATCGTCAGAGCCATTTAAGGCTTGTCAGAGCCTTTCGGGCTGGTCTGCCTGGTTACAGGAGAACAACACCCGGCGTATAAGATGACCCCCGACTTTTGAGAAGATTTTCATGTGTTAAAAAGTCGTCTTATACGCCGGAAAATACGGTACTCTGAAACTGAGATTTCTCCCCCCCCCCCTTTGATATGGTTTCTTCCAAAAGCAAGCCTAAATATAATTGCTAGATGTACCTCAAGTAATTCTCTGGATTATAGCCAAAGGATTGGTTATTTCTGACTCAGAATTTCTGAGTCAGATTTCTGAGTTTTAGTCAGATTTCTGAGTTTAAACATACATGCTTATTTTATGCCATTTTACAGTCCATTTCTGGAAATCCCTCAGATTGAATTTAAAGGTCATATGGCATGGGAGATTACTCTTTAAAAAGCTTGAACATTCACGTTTGCCTTGAAAGCACAATATTAGGTCTAATTTTTTCCTGTATGGTACATAGAATTCTATTGATAATTAGCTTATTTGGTGCTTTACCTTTTTATAATAGCCCAATTCCACTGCATTATCAAAAGAGAGAGAGAGAGAGAGAGAGAGAGAGAGAGAGAGAGAGAGAGAGAGAGAGAGAGAGAGAGAGAGAGAGAGAGAGAGAGAGAGAGAGAGAGAGAGAAATTTGTACAATTCAGAACCTGGCAGCTATTCTAATCCTAAAATCAAGAGCTTTATACAAAAGCGTAAGCTTTCTTTGCCCAAAATCATTTTCAGTCAAGATTAACAGGTAATTTTTATATCATAGATGCTGAATTTGTTAGTAACTACCATGTATTTATTCAATATGTTTACTACAACACTATTTCAAAAAATCAAAAATCATCAAGCTGCCCTTGATGACCTAAACTATCTCAAATAGAACAAACCACACAGAGCAACACTCTTCCTATTGTCCTAAAATGATTTTTTAAATAGTACTATCTAATCAAACTTGTGAATCTATATCAAAAACATTCTTTTCAAAGCATTATGGCTTTCATTAGGATTTCTCTTTCATTTCCCCCCCTTTCACCATAGTTGTTCAAAATATTCTTTTTCTTTAAATTTTCCAGTCCTGTCTCTTGAAGATAATGTCAGTAATTCTGGTGATCAAGAACGTGTAATAAAAAAAAGAATGCTGATTTAGATATGATGTTAGACTGACAGCATGTTGTCTCCAAAGAAAGGCAGAGCTTTGCCCATCTTGGAGTCCAAGTGTCATCTCTACGATCAATACTACTTCTGAATTATTGAAACTTATAGCAATTAAGAATCTTCTGAGGATTGAAGCTCATATTTCAGGTACAGAAATACACATTATCTTCAATGGAAAATTAAAGTGTGGGGGTTGTTTGTGTTTAAAAATTCCTCTTATGATTTTTGTGGGCCATAAAACATACATTAAGTCTACTGCTGTATGCAAATGATAAAATCATATTATCCAATAGAGAGTGCCCCTTTTTCAGATACTAAAGAACTTTAGAGTCATTAGTACTAGTAAACCCAACCCACCTAATCATTGTGCATGTGACTGTGCATCACACAATAAAAAAACTACCTAATCTGGTGCCCTTCAGATTCTTGGCACTGTAATTCCTAGCATGCCTAGTCAGTATGGCTGAGGAAACCACCTCAGACCACTCCCCCTTCTCTCTTGGCTCTAAATAAGTTACTCTTATTGTTTTGCAGGAAGATATCAGATCATCACTTTGGCTCTACATCAGGGAAGGGCAATCAGTAGCTGTTGAGCCATCTAGTGCATTCAGCTTAATTTAATGCAGTCCTTGGCCTAATTTCAAAAGCTTTCTGTAAGACATCAGCCAACTCTCTTCCATTTAAGCATGAAGAAGGCAATGAAAAGAAAGACAGAAGTATAGGAAAATATATTACCTTATCCCTACCTCCACATAGCTACAACAGATTACCTGAAGAGAAATGTGTGTCTTAATGGATATCCCTTCCTGCTTTAACTTAAGAAAAAAGTGAAGGCAGTGGCAGAAGTGACAAAAAAATTCCTTACATTAACCATTAAATTATATAAATTGCTGAATGCATTGGTAATCCTATTGGTAATTTGTTGGCAGGCATTCTCAAGCCTGAAGTAGGATTTACTCTACTCAACTCCTTGTTTTGAGAGCCGAAGAGAAAAGGCCCAAGAGCAAATACTTTTCAGTTCTCCATGATACAAAAAGCACAGAACAAATGCAAAGGATATTAACTTGGATTCAAGGTATATGCTTATTTTATTGTATTTGTTACATTTATATATCTGCCATCTCACATATATAGCTCTGGGAAGCAAACATAATCACTATATTCTTAAGAGAAAAGGGACAAATTAAACTGCAGAACTGAAGCATGCATCCTGTTGTTCAGCATCTCAATTGTCTGCTCTCCTTACAACCGCCTTATTGATCTGTCCATCTTGCAGACAGGTAAGTACTTGTGAACTGAAACAAAAAATTCCTCCTCTTTTTTCATAATCTTTAAACCTTTCTCTACTCTGGGCCCAATAGTTTATTCCTGGGCAACAGACAGCTTTATGTGGCAGAAATAATAGTTTAACAATGTAGTTAGGAATATAACTTCTGCTCTGATATTTACATAAAAGAAAATTAAAGTTGAAGTTTATTTAGGAAACAGCATGATCACAGAAAAACCAGAAGAGCCAGTCTGGTGTAGTGGTTATAAACCAGGAGACAGTGAATTTTAGTCCCATCTTAGGCACAAAACCAGGAGGGTCCCTCTGTCTAAGCCCTAGGAAGAAAGCAATGGCAAGCCACTTGTGAAATCATCCTAAGAAAACTGCAGGGCCAGTTTATCCAGGCAGGAGGGAGGGGAGGAGGGAGGGGGGGGGGGGGAGGAAGGAAGGAAGGAAGGAAGGAAGGAAGGAAGGAAGGAAGGAAGGAAGGAAGGAAGGAAGGAAACCTTAAGTTCCTGAATTCTATCTACATCTAGGGGCCTATGGTGTGCTGTCCTCCATTATGGAGAGACAGCGAGACCAATGAGTCCCTGAACTGCATAAGTCTGAATTAGAAGAAAAAGGAGACTGAACTGAGTGAAGAAAGAAATTATGAAACTCCTGAGAATGAATAGGAGTTATGTTCCATAGGGATATGCAACATGAGTTTTTTAGGAAAGGAAAGCAGATAAAAATGCTTTAACAGTCCCTCTGTTAGCTATCTCTACATCTATTGATTATAACGCTCAATAGCTTTATACGTGCAGAAAGTCAGTGAATAACAGGTGAGCTGCTAAAAAACCAAAAGTGACATTTGAACATTTGTGGTCTGAATTCCACATTTGTTTCATCTGTGTACCTGTTATTATGAACCATAAGCTACGGCTGTGCAAAGCATTCGAAACACATGCTTTGCAAAGTGTAGTAGCATAGCAAAACACATCTATTCGACATCATAAAAGCACCCATGTCCTGTGGAAAGCTTTGAAATTTCTCATTTGTCTATGTACGTATGCATACATTTCTGCTAGCACTGCCAGAGAAGATGTTGTGCATATACATAGAAATGTGAACACAGCCAAATGTCCTTTAAGCCTTGTATTACTGCAGTAAACTCTCTTTCAGGTGGCCCTGGAAGACTAATTCAAAACTGCAATTGGTACAAAATGCATCAGTCCACCTGCTGATAGATACAGGATGATTCAACAATAACTATTTTGAGGGTGCTGCCCTGACTGCCCATAAATTCAATTCAAGATGCTGATTTCAATCTATTGAGCTTTATAGAGTAAAGTCCAAAGCTCTCTATTGTAGAGATAATTTGTATTGTTCTGTATAGTTGTTATATCCACATAGGGCACCGATTGACCCTGTGTGTATAGACAGAATAGTTTTAATTGCAAAATCATGTTTTCCATATATATGCACCTGCTACTACCTAGTGACACTATGTCTACAAAACATAGTGCATTTGCCTTGATTTTGGACTTTTTGTCAAAATAATTCCCATTTATCAGGGTAACTGAGAAGAGTGGCATCACTTGAATTTAACAGTCAGTTAAGAATTTCAACTAAGTCCAAACCCAACATCTTATTCAAGACAATTGACTGTGGTAAGAGAAACAGATGAAAAAATTAAGAAATGCATAGAATGTTTGTCTCTCATGTACTGTAGTATGATTAAGGTAATGAATATGCCCACATCATTTGGTTTGAAAGGCAGAAGTGGTAGTATTTTTATCCAAAATGTGAACTGCAGACATAAGTAACAGGGCCTCTTAAGTGCTTCAAGCCTTTGTCTCTCAAAGTTGACAATACTGAAATAAATTAAACACTGACAGCCTGACAGTTTCCCATGTTATTTCAAATACATCATTAGTATACAGAACTTAATCCTTTTTTGTGGGGGGATGACAAGCCAGTAAAATTTTAATGATACCATGTTTCCCTGAAAATAAGACTCTGTCTTATATTTTTTTGAACCTTGAAATAAGCACTTGGCCTTATTGCCATGCGCTCAAAAGCCCGATTGGGCTTATTATCAGGGGATGTCTTATTTTGGGGAAAACAGGGTAATAAAATCTAAAGTTATCTCTAGTAACCTGCAGCCATGATATCTGTCAAACATTTAAACAGCCTACATTAATTTAAGGAGTGCCATAGAAAATTAACAATTATTTATGAATCAAAAACAGAAAAACTATTTAAAAATGCTAGATGGCCCTAACCACGAGGTCCAGTCATAACTACCACTCATTCAGTACTGTTGTAAGTTTGAATGCATACTAAATAAATAATCCCTAAATGTGGACCATCAAAACCAGAATAGGTAATGATGGAGCAGTACAAAACTTACATTGATATGAAAAAGATTCAGGGTTTTCAACAAACATCAGTAATATTTATTCTCCACAGAGATATCTTATTTTCATTGAATATATATTAAAAATTAAGAAATCAGCTGACATGTTACTCCTGCTATAATTATGTGTTTTGTGATTTTTTAAAAAACTAACCAAGAAAATGTACATTCATCTTGACATCTGACTTTCCAAAATATATTCATATATCTACATATATTTTGATACAATAAATACTTTGGGATATTCACCATCACACTCTGTAAATCATGTGCCAGTTTGTACCTACCATATTCTGTTGGGTAAACATATTACTTTGCTTGAAATAAAGAATTGGCACCAGAGAGGCCCAGATTCAAGTCCATTCTCAACCATGCAAGCTCACTAGGTGTCTTTGAGTCAGACTTTCCTTCTTAGCTCCACCTACCACACCTGGTTATTGAGGAGTGGATAATGGGAGAAGGAGGGAGCACTATCTACACTATCCTAAACAAAGGTAGCTACACAAATTTGTGAATCTGTGAATGATTTAACTGATTTCCCCACTAACGGTTTCAGGATGAAGTCACCTACCCCTAATTTATTTAAAGAAGGCTGCTAGGAAAGACATGTGTGAGTGAACCTATAACCCTTCTTTCTCTAAAACGTGTTTTGTATTAATTTATGTATAAAAATAATAGTATACACTATTTTATATATTCCTGGGAGTACATTAGCATCATTGACAATTTTAATATTTCTGGGAGACAAACAGCAAGCTTCAAAAGACAGTTCAGGGCCAAGCATGAAATAAATCTATGATGCTCAGCAATGTTCTTTGGGAGAATAAAAACAGATCAAGCTTTCCTTTACTATCCCATTAATGGACTATAATGGACTATTATGAGCCGAGGAGGCGCAGTGGTTAGAGTGCAGTACTGCAGCTACTTCAGCTGACTGCTAGTTCAGCAGATCAGCAGATCAAATCTCACCGGCTCAAAGTTGACTCAGCCTTCCATCCTTCCGAGGTGGGTAAAATGAGGACCCAGATTGTTGGGGGCAATATGCTAATGCTAATGCAATATGCTAATATGCAATAACCTATATGCTAACTTTGTAAACCGCTTAGAGAGGGCTGTAAAGCACTATGAAGCGGTATAGAAGTCTAAATAATAAAAAATAAGATCACAATTGAAAAAGGAAATGTTTCTTGCTAAATAAAGAGAGTCAAGCCTGCAATATCTGAATGTATGGAATGCAAAAAGGCATGGCCAATGTGTGCAGTTCTAAACTGATTGTATACTTTTTCCAACAGCTATTTAAATATCAATCATGTAACTTGTCAAAACAAAATCTATAGAAAGGCCAAAGTGCATTATTTTAATAGCAAATAATAATAGCAAACAAAAAAAATATTGCAATTATAAAACAAAACCATGACTCAGACTGTAGATTTTCATGGCTGCTATTTATAGGATTTCCAGGCAGTGCCATGTGAGACAATGAATAAAAGCTGATGTTGCACTTGTTATGACTCGTTTCCTGTTTGACATTTACTTCCTATTCCAGTTTTGATTTACCTGTATCTGGAAGCTAGTTTTGGCACAAGTAGTCTTGACTTACACAACCATTCATTTAGTGACTGTTTGAAGTTACAGCACTGAAAAAAGTGACTTATCACTTTCCACACTTACGACCATTGCAGTATCCCTATGGTCATGTGATCAAAATTCAGGTGCTTGGCAACTGGTACTTATTTATGACAATTGCAATATCTCAGAGTCATGTAATCACCATCTGCAACCTTCCCAGCTGGTTTCTGATAAGCAAAGTCAATGGGGGAAGCCTGATCTGGCCCACGGGCCTTGAGTTTGACACCCCTGACTTAGGTGGAGCTACTGATTGCAAGATATGCTGCCAATGGATCTGTTTAAGAGTGCTGATATCTGCTCTCTTCCTTTGCTTTTCCAGCCTCTCAATCTGAATAGGTGAACCTATATTCACCCTGACAAAAGGATTAAGGTTGTTCTATTAATTACAACATCTTTATGTTGCCCTTTGAAAAATAACCCTTTGCCTATACACATATGCAAAGGAGATGCCATGATTTGACTGACACTCCAAAGGAAAAAAAATCTATATCAAAATATGTGAAGCCACCAGCCAAATTCCTATTTTTTTTCTAAAAGTCAATAATAGTGTAAGAAGTTAACATCTGCATCAGGCTATTTTCAAAACATCTGACTATCACATGAGCATCCAACAGAAGTCATACTCTGGTTCCTTAGGAGGACAGAAAGGATAATATCCAAGTCATGCTTTTATTTATGAAAGTAATTTTTCCAATGGAATTTGAAGAAGCATTTCTTTCTCCCAAGTAGTTTCCCATTCATTCCCAAAATATATCCTGAAGTGTTACCATGTCTCAAAAGCAGACCTAGAGGGATATAGAAATAAGGGAAATGAAAACCCACTGGGAAACAAAATCAACTAATATGATACAGGTTTCACCCAAAGTCCAGTTTAAGATACATGAGACAGGAATTCAAGGTAGTGTACTACATTATATATACTATAATCTTAACTAATTATTTGTATTATTACCAGTTTGGTCTGATCAAGTTTGGTTTGGAAACACTAAACAGACATGAAAATTATTTCTACACAAATACATCCATAGTATCAGATCAATATTTTACTATTCTCCTGTTCTGTTCCCTGTACAGTAGACCTCAAGAGTAAAAGTGACACAAATTTGGACTGAGTTGAAATGGTTTAACCACTAAAATATGCAAACATGTGAAGAAACAGACTAATTAAGGACTTAAATAATCACACATCAGTTTGTTTTTCTAACACTGTATCATTTAGCACACATCAGTTTTGAACAACAGATGGTCAGGACTTTTTAAAATATAGCCCTAATTCTTGCCAAGCCATAACCTTCTTGAACTATTATTTACAACTATTTGCCACAGGAAAACAACCCACTGCAAATACATGAGGAAAAATATGTGAATTCTATCATTAGAAAGATGCATGAACAAAAATTTTAAAAGTAAGCAGGCCATAGTTGTGCCATATCACTGACTCATAGGAGGAAACTGAAATTTAAATAGGCCAACTGTGGCATATAAAGTATATTTCACAATGACTCTCCTATTTATCTTTTAAAATGTTTGTTCCGTATCAGTGACTATATTTTCTTTGAGATTTATAGATGGGTTTCACTGCCTTTCTATAATTATACAAAGTAAAAACAACACAAGCATTTCCTTTAAATACTTCCAGTGCACAAATCAGACTGAATATCCAATGCAATAAAGGTGAATAAGAAATTATTTATACATTAGCTTACAGCTATCTTTGAATTGTGCTTAGGTATACATTTGTTCTGTAATTAAACTACCTATTTTATTTGCCATAGGTTATGACACTCCACCTTTGTTACTTGTTAAACACAAAGCTAAAACTGGCTCTTCCAGTATTAATACTGTTTAGGAGTATGACCAAACTGGGCTATTGTTTCCAGTACACAAATATTTGTTTCTCTAAAGTGCAGTGATCATGCCATCTGTAAGCAGTAGTGGACAATGAATAATAAACAGAAAAAACCCCCCACATTATTATTGGCTACAACATTCTTGTTCAAATAAAGCATTTTTGGAAAAAGCGACAGATCTTTTAATGGACTTTAACATACATTCAAAACCAGCAAATTACGTAAACGTGGGCATCAATAACATAACACCTATATTCTTCTATCATTTGCAGAATATGATAAAGCTTTATAAATTATACAAAATGAAGATACAATGACATCATTTTTGCTATTGCAGTATAAATATCTGACTTTAGAATCCAGGGAAGCTGAATGATGTCAGATGTAGGCTAGATAAACATATACGGTACTTCTGACATCACATAATTGAAACTGCCTATCAAAAAATAAAGCAGCTTTAAAATGATTAGACTGACTCACCAAAGTTTACAGAAATAATATTTACGGCTTTCAAAATCAAAAGCACGTGGTGTATTCTAGTTATTATGGATCAGCAGCAGAGGATTCTTGAACTCATAACTTGTTTTCAGACTTCCTATAGGCATCTAATATATAGGAAATGGAAAGCAGAATTTAGTAATAGGCAGGTGTTTGCCCTGATGGAAAAAGCAGTTAATTTGCAACAAAAAAGCCAATTTTCATCTAATAGCTACAGTTATATTGCACAATATTTTAAGGGAATGTGTAACAGATATAGCAGTTGTACACATCCTAGTTATGCACGCCCTCATTCATCTACCTCAGTTAACCATTTTCATTCTAAATACAGAACAGACCAATCCAATTAGGCTTTAAAAAGTCCTCTGCCAAGGACAGCAGGATGGGAAAGCAAACAAACAAACTTTATTTCTAGTTGGAACAAAAGCAATTGTACATGTTTATATACTGATATAGAACACACATGCATATATATGTGCTTTATGGCACCTATATTCTAATTCTCCTGAATCCATTTTGTTTCCTTTAACAGTGATATATGTATTGTAAGGGTGCTTATTAACAAATACGAAGGCTGGGTTCACAGCCATACTTCTTTGTGTAACCATCTTGAAGATGACTTTACTATCTAATCTAACCTCACATTATATTTTCAGCCTCTTATCATACAACAGGTAATGATGCTCTTGAGCTGAGCCCAACTCCTCGCAGTTCTACAAACACAAAACATAACTGCCTTGCAACAGAAGCAATTTACCTTTTTTTCCAGGATACTCTTTCTACTTCCTACTCTAGCCAAGAGCCCACATATTTCCTATCATTTCTTATACAAGTAAGAACCAGTCATGATTTCTCTGCCCAAATAAGGTCATCCAAATGTTGCTACCTGCTATTTTAGTCATTTTTATTCTTCCACTTCTATTGAAAATCAGTAAGATTTAAAAAAAGATTGACACTCCAACCTCATTTCTGGTTAAAATTCAGTGTGTCTAAGAATTGCATTAATTCACAAGACTGTCAATGATAGGGAAGTTATATTTCTCAGGCCTAATACATAAAGTAAAAATATTTATCGAAATTGCCTAGAATTAGATGCTAGTAAGAAATATGTAGTAAGTAGTCATTGGCTTTGAGAGATTTAATTTGAAAATAGCTAATACTTGCAAATGAACTTAGGTATTCCAAAGTTTAATGGTTTACATTTGTACAGATTCTATAGTCATATTTGTTTTTTTCACAAATGTTATTAATTACTTAGAAAAGTAACATTTTTATGACTGAAATTTTAGGCACTTAAGATGCCTCCTGGTCACGATCAGGGGCTTTTTTGAACACATTCTTCTACCATCCCGAAAACATCTCTAGGATTTGAAGAGAACTTTTTTTACTTGATATTCTTCCTAATATAAACTTTCTTACTGTTCCAGGCTTCTGCAGGCCATTCAATTTCAATTCGATATTTATTGTATTTGTACTGTTCTGCATTATGAGTTTATATTGGATCAGATCCAAATTATATCCACTGAATCTATGTCCTTTCGAATGCACCAGGGGTTAAATTATTAGTGTGCTTTTGATTTTAATACTGCTTAAATCCAACTAATCCAGACTGAACCTGACACTGTTTTTATCCCTTTAGCATTATAGTAAGTTGCTCTGATTTGTTAAACAAAAACATAGATTTTACAATTATGATTTTGCAAAGGTGGTTATTTTGTTGATATGTACTTATTTAGTATGTTTTGATTCTTTTCTAAAGGATGGCCAATTACTGGCTTAAGTAAGAGAATAATTTAATTTTTAAGTGAAACAACTTCCTCCCATTCTCTGCATACTATAAATTAGTAAGGGTATCTACCAAGCACACCCAATTTCTATCTTAAGCTTGATTTAATGCAACATCTTTAACTCTAGCATATTACCGTAAGTGGTGGTTACAGTAATGAGTATTTAAAGTGTATTTTTTAAAAAAACGCTGCTTTCTCAACCTTAAGCTGGTCATTTTATGTTTGTCTGCTTTAGCCAGACCATTTTAATGAAGGTACGTGCATGTGTGCTCTAAAACAGACAAACATTAAAATGACCAGGTGCGATCAAAGATTTCTAGCAGCTGCTCAAGGCACACACATTCTCACTCTTAAATATCTGCACGAAAACCTCCTAATTATTTTCCAAAAGTGCTGAAACTCCAAGTTCTTTTCCAGGCCGCCCCCATAGAGAGGGAGGAAACCCCCTTACTGTTTAAACTACTTTTGGACAGGGGTGGGCAACTATGACAACGTTACGCCCTGTAACGTTCATGCCGGCGCAGGAATTCTGGGAGTTGAAGTCCAGAAAGTTGCCACAGCTGCCCTTCCCTGAGTTTGGGGGTTTGCGCATCTAAATTAAAAAAAAAAACTAGTCGGGATCCAAGAGATTTGATCGACTCACGAAGAGATCTGCCGCTCTGAGGCGAAAGGAGGGTGAGGAGGGTGGACTCCTGAAACCCGGCCTCATACCTTACGTTGGGCGCTGGAGTCATACTTGTCATTCCGGAAGCCTTGAGCGTTCTGGTGCCGTTGAGCTCGCGTCCGGGATACGTTCCCTCTCTGCGAGCTCATCTTCCATGCTTTCTCTCCTCGTCCGGAAGCAAACCGGCTCCTCACTTCCGGCGAAGAGGTTTGTTGAAGCGCCTCAGGTTACCTCGAGCGGCAGAGCGGCTGCGATTGGCTTCAATGAAGAAGATCCCGCCTTCCTGACAGGAAATCTGACAAGAGCACGCAGCCGAGAGGCGTAATTTTATTGGTCGGCTCTGGAGGGCTACCGGTCAGAGAGGCTTTAAGTCCCGCCCCTCGCCTCGCTTGGCAGGGCTCTATACCTCAGCTTCTCCTTCTCGCCTGTTTTCTGTTTAGTTCCCCGTGAGGCGGGTTGGAATTTTTTTCTCCCACGGAAAGCGCACCGGAGCTTCTGACGCGCTCTAGCTTCGGTTGCTGTTGCTTTTTTCCCCCCGAGGTTGGGCGCCGCTGAGGAGAGGAAGGGAGGAACTCGAGCCGGCGCTTTAGGCCGTCGCCCGGCGTTGGAGCCTCGGCGGTTGCTCGGTTTAACTGAATCCTTCGGCTTTCGAACGGCGCCGCTTCAAGAGCCTGGGCCGGAACGGGCCGAACGCTGTGCGCGAGCCGGGAGCGAGCGCCGAAGCGCGCCCGCCGCTCAGCTAGGCAGTTGGACCCGGCCGTGTGGTCTCTGCGGACGCGAGTCCGGAGGTAAGCCCCCTCTTTGTCGCCTCCTCGGTTTAAGGAATGGGGAGGGGGGGGCCGGCCGAAGGTAGTGGCCTCGGTGTCTCTCCAGCAGTCATGACCAAAGTAAGAGGTGGGGAAGGGCTGCTTGTCTGAGGTATAATTAAAGCCGACTGCGGTCCCGGGAGGATCAGGACGAGGACGCCGGGAGAGCTCTGGGAACCGGAGACCCCGCTCTGCTGGGTCCCCAAAATGTGTCCCGCGTGAAGTGGGTAGCGCTCTCCTCCGTATGCGCGCGCAATTGCCCTCCATCTCTCTCCCCCCCCCCCTCCTCCCGGTGCTTCATCTCTCTCTCCTCTGCAATACGCCGGCTTTCCAGTGCGGCGCCAGGACTGGAGTCCTTGATTTCGCCTTCGGCTGCTCGCGAAGTTTCGGGGTGCCGTGGAAAGAGCTTCGTCTCGTCTCCCGGTGTGAGCAGTGTCACGGCCTATATAACGGGGGGGGGGGGGGTTGCTCGTCTGGCCGTGTTGAGGAGGCCGAGAAATCGAGGCGAGCTCGGGGGTTGTTAAATAATGTGTGTGTGTGTGTGTGTGCGCTCTGGAGGGGTGAGAGGGTGGGGGGAAACTCTGGGTCTTGGTGGAGAGAATGACCTGCGCTGTGCTCGTCCTTCTTTTGTATGCGAGGCAGCTTTGGGAGGGAGAGAGGATGAAAGGCATACTGTTCTAGGGGATAGAAAAGCGCCAAGTAGTGCTGGCTGTGTTTCTGAACAAAGCTTTTCTTCCCACGAGCCTCGCCCCACTCCTGCGACCCTGTTTGGATTTTCGTAAGATCTGAAGACGTCTTTTTGGATGAGAATTTCTTTGGAGCATTATACTGTACTCTGTTCTTTTAAAGACTTTTTGTTGGAGGCTTATACTCCTGGCTTAAACGAATATAAACGAGTGGGTTTCTGATTCTTATTGAGATGCTAAAGATTTCCTAACCCTTAGCCTTTTGAAGGTGTAAAGAGACCAGTTTGGAATGACTAACATACCTTACAAGATGGGGTTTCCGTTGTTATGAACGGGTAGATTGTGCTTCTCTCTTTATCAGTGCTGTCATGTGTTTCTTTTACATGTTTAGTTGAAATTCTTTAAGTTATTCTACTATTTAAACTTTTTTGGGGGAAGGGTCTATTGGTTAAAAATTCAAGCAAATCAAGCCTCTATGTAGATTTACATTTTGTCAGGGTAATAATGTAGTCTAGCTTCTTATGTCTTCTGATAGCTTATCCCATGTGTTCGATAGCATATAATCATCCAAACACACATACTTTTAAATATATTGCATAGCATGTCTAAAACTATTCTTGCTCAAATAAAAAATGTGTACATTACCAACTCCACACTTGGAACAAATTCATATTTTACCTCTAGTTTATTTTAAATGCATATTCTTGTTAATCTGTATGCCATGACCCTAACATTCCATATTGATGACGTGTTCATTGCATTCTAAGGAAGAATGGCTAAGAGGAAATAGTGCAAAATATTCAAGTTAGCTATGCTAGCTTTATTATTTATTAAAGGATTTTCAACATGCCCAGGTTCTGGTACATTGTTTGTAGAAAAATATTTGTGAGAAAAAAATGAAAAATACAATATCAAGATATTTCTCTTCCACAACATACTATGCCAAAAAAGTACTTCTTTCCCACAAATAAGGTTTTCAAAAACAAAAAAATTGGTCCTGACTAAACCTAGTTTCATGAGAGTTCCCTGAAGCTTAACTAAGAAAAGCAATTCAAAGTATTATCTACAACAGACCTGGGCATTTTACGGCCTTGGGCCAATCTTTTGGCTGTCCCTATCTAGCCGATGTGAGGTTAATTGGAAATTAGAAATCAAATGTAAATTAAGTGTATGCCATGCTCACAATACAACTGCATTGCTTTTATTTTGAAGACAATTGCTTTTTTTTTTCCAATTCATGTATGTGCATACATGCGTGCCTATACACCTTCACAGCCCTATTTGGATCAGCCCTCCACAACAGTCCCAGTTTCTTACGTGGCCCCTTGGGAAAATTAATTATCTACCCTTGACTACACAGTGTTATCTGGGTCTGGCTATCTATGAAATTGCTTTTCTCTAAATTTCCTTTCCCATCCAATAGGTTCTGACTAAGTAGGTAGGTTCAGATCCTTTCAGTAAAACAATGACATCCTGTAGGATCCAGTTGTGTACCTTCTCTGTTGTTGCTCCTCCTAAATATTTGGCACAAAGCTGGCTCTACATTAAAAGGCGCAAAAAAGTGACTTTGATCAGGCCATAGGATGAAGTGTTTGTGATGCTTTTATGGTGATTGAAACTTTTTTTATGTATTTCCCAATGGTGTCATTTAATTTTTTAAATACCTTTTGCATTCTGGTTGTTTTCATTGAGTTTTTAATGTAAGCTACTTTGAGTCTTTCCAGTTTGGCAGACATATAAGTGTAATAAATATTCAGTGTGCAGAAGCTTTCATTAAATGCGATATACTCATTATATAGTTTAATTAAAAGTATGTTTCACAAGCTAAATAGAATAAGCTAACGAGTTGATTGCCACTAGACAGACTTATTTTTGAGTGGAAATATGAAAAAGTGTTAAATATAGGCAAACTGGCAAATAAGCCACAAAAGTGCAACTCAGCATTCTTCATTATTATAATGGACATTGCAGTGAGGAATAGTGGAGTTACTGCAACTTGAAGATAAAGATATATACTGCTTCTGTTTCACAATATTGTTAAAATGGAATTGTGTGGCTATACAGTACCCTCATTCTTTGCAAATAAAATAAACGTCTTTCCTGTGTCTTGTTGAAAGATTGGTAAAATATTGGTGTTAAAATTAGGGATACATTTGTTACAACAGCACTGAAAAAGTGACTTATGACTGGTTTTCATACTTATGACCATTGCAGGATCTCCCCGGTCAAAATTTGGGTGGTTGGCAACTGGCATGTATTTATGACAGTTGCACTGTCCTGGGGTAATGTCACCATTTGTAACCTTTCCAGCTGGCTTTCAACAAGCCAGATTCACTAATGACCATAATGATCACTTAACAACTGCAGTGATTCACATAACTGTGGCAAAAAGGTCATAAAATGGAGCAAAACTCACTCAAATGCCTTGCCTGGCAATGGAAATGTTGGGCTCAATTGTGGTCATAGGTTGATGACTACCTGTACTTTTTGTTTTGCACCACTTAGCCTTTGTGATAACTTGATTGTTTCACTCATAGGGTGAAGTCATATCACATGACTAAGGGAAAAGGTTGGAGTTGTCGGCATAATATGTCACAGTAAGGTCAGGGCCTTTGTGTATACTCGTTTCTCATTCTCTTTGATTCATGACATAGGTCTGTTTAGAAGTTGAATAAAATTTAAGCAAACATTTTGTAATTTCAAAGCAAGAACTAGTCTTTCATTACTGTGGCTGGAATATCAGAGAACATTATCTGCTATTTGAAGGCTGAAAAATCTAGAATGAGTTCTCTTTTTTTTTGAATGCACCTAAAATCATGAAAGATCCATCTGTTATAATCTTATGCACACATTGGAATAAACTCTGTTGAACTAAAAAGAATGTAATTTTTGAGAATTCATTGGGTTGCAAGATTGATCTATAATCTTTCCATTTACTATTTGTTCAGGTTCTATCAAACATTCAAATGGAAGTCACTCTTATAAATGGATGGGGCTGTGAGAAAAGATGTATTTAATGAAATAGTCTTTTTTCATTTAATCAGTAGTACAGAAATATCTCTGAATTCTGTATTGAAAATATTAGCTTCTATTTTTAAGCATGCACATTGCTGAGCTAACTGCATAGTGAAAATGTGTCACAGTATAGCTTGCTTTAATATATCTTCTTAGTCACACTTCTAAAGGAAGTAGTATTAGCATCATGGGTGCTGCTATCAGATTGCTTGTTATGCAAAGGTGTTACACCAGCTCATATTTAATACAGCATATAATGCACATGTGTTAAATTTGTAAGTAGCTCAATAAAGAAAAACACATTTAATATCTAAGTTATTTAGCAATCTAGTATAGCAAGAATTGCTAGAATACAACTGTACCAAGCAGCAATTCCATGGGTTTTATTGTTCAAAATAGTTATGGAACATAACATACATTTAGAAAGTATCATTTTTACCATTTTTCAGTAAAATATAACTTGAATTATGTTGGTTAAAATTCATTTGTCTAAAACTAAATGAATTCCTTTGCCAAAAATGAAAGTTCCTGTTTCTATCTAAATTTCTCCTTTGTCTGTAAATTTGTTTTGGAGTCTTGTGATATATTTTGTGTGACATTTGCTACTGTATAAGTACCATTGCTAGTTCTGTAATAAAATGTCCTTTGACTTCTGAGAAATAGATTTATTGTGCATCCAATTTACTTTTTCAAAGAAACTAGACAGAAGAACTGCAGACACTTCAGTTATGTTCAGATTTGTTTAATTCCTGAGGTTCTTCTTTTTCAAGGGGGAGGAATAAATGCACAGCATATATACATATACATATACATATACATATACATATACATATACATATACATATATATGCTTAATCAAAAGCTTTATTATTAAGGAAGATAATAGCATTCTTGGTACAATGTGTTCTGTTTAGAATAGGGTGTTCGATGCAGTGATGTATTTTAAGATACCAACGCTATTAATAAATAAGGTTTTTTAAACTTTACTACAAGAACAACAATAAAAATACAACAGAAGTTACAATCCCATAGTTGAAGCAGAATCAAACTAAAGCCAATTAAATGCCAAACAAAATGAAGAATCCACTCTGGTCCCCAAAGTTATGTGTGAAGCCAGACATTTTGAAAACAATAAGTAGTCAGTATTCAGATATAAAACAGACAAAAGTGTTTGAATTCGGCATAGCAACCCTGATGGTTCCTGTCTGTGACTGCTCCTTTTGCTGGTGTCTCATGATTGCTGCATGGATTCAGGAAAATTAGATATTAAAAAGTATGGTTCAAGCATGGTAACCATGATTAATACTGTGATTTAAAGTTACAATTTAGTTTGTTTAAAATGTTTGCATGATGTACTAGTAAAAAGTAAACAAATAGATGTGGTGTGCTGTTGGAATTATAAAATACTTGGCTTCTAGATTTTGGCATATTTTTCACCTAGTATCTTAGCAACATTTGTATTACTTAGTCAAACAGCATTTCCTTAGGTGGAGATAGCGGCTTAAAAACTCTTGGTGGCTCAATCAAGGTTATCATTGGGTAATCGATATTAGACAAAAAGCCAGGTTCTTTTTCCTGCCCACTATGGCTTTTTGTCTGCACACATGCAGGGGGCTCGCAGTCACTTATGCCTTAGTCATCACCCATCTTGACTATTACAGCACATTCTACATGGGGCTGCCCTTGAAAAGTATCTGGAAGGTCCAGTTGGTTCAAAATGAGACAGCCTGCGTGGTTTTGTGCAGACTCAGATGTATGTATGTGTCACACCTCCTGCAGGAGCTTTATTGGCTGCTGACTTGCTTTTGGATACAATTCAATAGCAGTAGCACTTATATACTGCTTCACAGTGCTTTACAGCCCTCTCTAAGCAGTTTAGAATCAGCCTATTGCCCCCAACAATCTGGGTCCTCGTTTTACCAATCTCAGAAGGATGGAAGGCTGAGTCAACCTTGAGCCTGGTGAGATTCGAACTGCCAAACTGCTGGCAGCCAGTGATCAGCAGAAGTAGCCTGCAATACTGCATTCTAACCACTGTGCCACTGCAGCTCAAGGTGCTGATTGCCACTTTTAAAGCCCTACATGGTTTGGGACCAGGCTATCTGAAAGACGATATTTTCAGAGAGAGGGTGAAGCAGGGAATGTTGTGGGTCCCCTTTCCTAAGGAGATACATCTGATGGAATCCAGAAGAAGGGCCTTCCCCATGGTGGTTCCCTTCCTTTGGGACATCATCCCTGGGGAGATTAGATTGTTCTCCATTTTGAAACTTTCATAAAGCCCTGAACCCCTGGTTTCGCTAATGGGCCTGGGGAACCCAGAGTGGGATGGACCCCATCAAGTGACTTATCTGTTTGATTGATGTTGCCAGGGTATCTGTGTGGGAATATTGTTTTTACTGTGTTTATATTTTTATAAGCCACTCAGAGTCACTGAGAGACAGTGGGTGGCCATATAAATTCAAACAAACAAACAAACAAACAAACAAACAAATAAATAAATAAATAAATAAATAAATAAATAAATAAATAGTCCTCTATTAATGACCATAATTGGGATAATGAACTTGGTCACTAAACATGTAAAGTTGAAAATCATGTGACCACAACAATCTATGACAGCAGTTCCAGTTGTGGTTCTTAAGAAAATTGTGCAGCCTTTTTAAGCACAATGTGACTGTGAGGTGTGACTTCTGCCAACTTCCCAATTGTTTTTGCTTGTTAGAAGCCAGCAGTGAAAGTTGCAAATGGTGATCATGAGGTGCTACAACTGTTGTAATTGTGCATTGGTAGCCAAATACTCAAATTGCAAGCATGTTACCCACCACAGGAACACTGCAATGGCTGCAACTTTGAGGACTAGCCATAAGTCTCTGTGCTCAGTGTTTTTGTAACTTAGACCAGTAGCTGAATAAATGGTCATTAACAAATGAATACCTGTATATATCCTTTTTATCTGTCACATTTTGTAAATGGGTGTATTAATTTGTAGTGGCATTAGAAGAATTGTTTTGCTAGTAGCAGTTATATACCAAAATCCTCACTAGAATCTTTTTGTCAAGTATTATTTTGAAATAAGTCATTTTTCCCTGTTTGAACTTATTAAAGAATTAACATAAAGACTTTAAAGGGGTTAAATTAAAAATAAAATCATTAGTCTCATTGAGGCAAATGAAAACCATTTCTTCTCCTAAATCAAAAGACCTCTTCAAATCGGTATTTCAGCTTGTGGACTATTCTGTGCATAAGGTGTCTTTTACCAGAGTTGCTCTATTATTTGCTGTCTGACCATTGTTATATTTTGTAAATCTTTTTGTAAGCTTTGCAATATATTGGCAGTTTATGAAAAAAAATACACTTAAAATTTCAGTTTATTATGAATGTCACATCTGCATTAATCATTGCTTTGTCATACCTAAGTTGGTTGCAACTTACAAATGGTTTCTAAATAGTGTTGTGTTGATTTATAACTGAGCTATTAAGTGGAAAGCTGAATAACATTCCTAATGGTATTATTTAATGTTCCACTTCAGAAACAAAAGGTAACGAGTTTACCATTAGTAAAGCTTTTTTCTTAGAACACTAATTCCTTCTTAATCAAAATTTTGATTTGAAAGTCCTATGGTGGCTGTTTTAGCAATAATTACTTATATAATATTGGTATTATATGTAAAAGTTCAATATTTTACTGAAAATGTGTAACGAATTATTATTATTAAATTCCTACTAGAAGGTAACATCCTTTCCTTCTTATTTCAGATTGGAGGATGAACAATCTTTCATTTAGTGAACTCTGCTGCCTATTCTGTTGCCCACCATGTCCAGGAAAAATAGCTTCCAAACTGGCATTTTTGCCCCCAGACCCCACCTATACACTCATGTGTGATGAAAGTGGGAGTCGTTGGACTTTACATCTTTCTGATCGAGCAGACTGGCAATACTCTTCTAGAGAAAAAGATGCTATTGAATGTTTCATGACTAGAACCAGCAAAGGTAACAGGATTGCCTGTATGTTTGTGCGTTGTTCCCCTAGCGCCAAATATACTTTACTTTTCTCGCATGGAAATGCTGTTGATTTAGGCCAGATGAGCAGTTTTTACATAGGACTTGGTTCACGGATTAATTGCAACATATTTTCATATGATTATTCTGGATATGGAGCAAGTTCTGGAAAACCAACAGAGAAGAATTTGTATGCTGACATCGATGCTGCTTGGGTAGCTCTTAGAACAAGGTAAATAGAATTATATTATTTTACAAAGTTAGTAGAATTTTTGTTTATTCTCATAGTGAATTTGACTGTGTGCATAATACAGAAGCCGTCCTGAAAATGTTTATCTGAGCATTGGGAAAAGTCTGCAGAATGGACCAATTGTGGTATGGGGACTGAGGGGAAAGGTAGAGTTAGTGGCTGTGTGCTACAGTGATTGTAGCTGCGCTCACATTTTTTCCCTAACAGTGTTATTCAGATTTTTTCAATCGTCAGGAAAGTTTTATTAGAGACTTGTAAGAAATAAGATGTGAGTAAATTGGACTGTACTTGCCTGGTTTGCCCAGCCCTTTGAGAGATTTTACATTAAAAATCTGTTCATATTGTCTTTTTTTAATTCACTAAGTGAAGTAAGGGACATGTTATTAATTCATGAGAAATAATGCTTTTGTTTACATTGTGACAGTGGAGTTTGGATCAATAAAGTATAAAGTGTAGGTTAGTAAAATATTAATATTTATTTATTTTCCATTGACAAGGAAAATCAAATGAGAGGTGCTACATTGAATCAGTATTTCAGATTAATTCATATCTTCAGAAAATAAATTATTGGAATCAAGCTGACTTAGTGTGGTAGGGATTCTACATTGAATGCTTTCTTAAAGCATCATTGTTTAAGTTTCCATCATTCTAAATCAGCGGTTCTCAACCTGGGGTTTGCAGCCCCTTTGGGGGTCGAACGGCCATTTCACATGGGTCACCAAAGCCCTCTCCCCCCCGCCTTCACTCACCCTCACTCTCTGCTCTGTTGGATCGCCGGCCGTTCGCTTACCCCGCCCACTCCCAATCTATTGCTGCCTCCTGAGTCCCAGCTGATGGCTAGATGAAAAAAAACTGTTTAAATTCTTGCCGCGGGGCTTCAAAGGGCCGCCCTATAGCCAGTGGTGGGATTCTGCCGGTTCTAGGGGGTTCGGCCGAGCCGTTTGTTAAATTGCTGGCTCGCCCTGCCCCTCCGCACCACTATTTATTGCCAATAAATAGTGGTGGGCGAGGGGCGGGCGAGCCAGCAATTTAACAAACGGTTCGGTGTTTTTTTGTAATTTTATTGGCCCGCGGAGCTTCAGCATAGGCTAATTAGCCCTTGATTAGATCAGCTCCCGACTCTCAGCTGATTTGCTCTTAGCTGTTTTGCTCAGGGCTCTGCTGCTTGCTGGAGCAGATTTTTTTTCCCCTAGCTAAGCTGAAAAACAAAACTGAAAGTAAAGCAGGCTGTTGGCTTTGCTGTTGCTGCAACGTTGGAAAATTAGGCAGGCAGATTTCTTTTTCCTCACCAAAAAAGATAGGTGCAAACAATGGGAAATTTAGGGGGAAAGAGGAGAGTTCAAGATTTTAAAACACAAAAGAAAAAAAGCTCTATTTAACTAGGGAATTGTAATAATTGAGATACTATTAATTGTATATTGTGTTGAAAGCAGAAATAGTTAAGTTGTGGTTTGGAGGAATATATGGGGGAAATTATTTGGTTTATTATTATTGGTAAATATAATTGATTTGTAAAAAATTGGATTGCATGGAAATAATTGGAATATTCATGTTCATATTGATTAATATACAAAAAAGGTAGTTATATAACTAATTGATTTATATTAAAATGTTGAATTTATATTAAACAACTGTAACATTACATAATTAACCAATGTGAGGATGGATATAAAAATAGATGACAATGGGAAGGGGTATAATATAGAATAGAAGGGAAAAATTGAATTTGATTAAGATTAGAGATGAGGATGAAGGGTAATATTGGTTTTTACAAAAATAGATGAGGAATAAATATGGCAAAAAGGAAATATAGAAATTGTAAATTTAATTGAAATGACTAAACACTGTTTAAATTTGTGAACCGGCCAAATACTCTGTTCAGAGAAAATACATTGTATGTTTGTATGTGTGTTTCTAATTATTGTTACTTATTCATATTTGTTCTCTTTTATTTTTTAAAGTTTAACCATTCTTTATCTTAATATCTTCATATTTGTTTGGGGTTGGCTTTCTTCCCTTTCATCTTTTTTATTGTACAACAATCTTTCTCCTCAAACCTACCACCTGTCTCTTTTCTTTCCTTCTTACTTTCTCTTCCTCCCCCTCTTCTTCTCCTCCCTACTTCCTCTTTCTTTCTCCTCCTCCTCCTCTCTTCCTCCCTCTCTTACCCTCACTCCTACTCTAATTTCCCTTCCCTTCCTTCATCCTCTCTATTGCTGTATCCTTTTATGCATATGGACTACTCAGAGGGCTGAAAAAGTTATTTTTGACTGGTCCTCGCACTTTTGACCAGTCCTCGAACTTATGACTGTCCTCACATTTTACGTTTTTGCCTATCTTGTCACCATGGTGAAGAGAAGCAGTTGTGAAATGAGTGACACGCTTGTTAAGAATGCTACAATGGGCATAAATGATGACCAGTCATAAGTGTGAAGACCGGTCAAAAGTGCGAGAACCTGACAGAAATCACTTTTTTCAGCCCTCTGGGTAATCCTTTTGTGCACATGGACTACTCAGAGGGCTGAAAAAGTTATTTTTGACTGGTCCTCGCACTTTTGACCAGTCCTCGAACTTACAACTGTCCTCACATTTTACGTTTTTGCCCTATCTTGTCACCATGGTGAAGAGAAGCAGTTGTGAAATGAGTGACACGGTTGTTAAGAATGCTACAATGGGCATAAATGATGACCAGTCAAAAGTGCGAGGACCTGTCAGAAATGACTTTTTTCAACCCTCTGACTAAGTCCCTATACACATAGCCATGGCCACCCGGTCACATGACCAGCTAGCCACGCCCACTCAGTCACATGACCTCCAAGCCACGCCCACAAAATAAGCCACGCCCACAGAACAAGTAGTAAAAAAAAATTAGAACCCACCCCTGGTTGGGGGTCACCACAACATGAGGAACTGTATTAAAGGGTCACGGCATTAGGAAGGTTGAGAACCACTGTTCTAAGTCATCATGTAGTTTATTTATATTTAGCACTGTATTACAGAAATCCATTCTGATTTGTACACCATGTTACACGGCTTGTTATATGTGAACCAGGGCAACAATTTAAAATAATGGCTTAGTATTAACCTACCTATTGTGGCTCTTCTGTGGCTTGAACATTAAAAATAAAAGTTTTATGCAGCCATCTGATATGCATATTTAAGGATTTTTTTTTTGACATTTTTAAAAAAATCTGGCTATCTCACAGAGAGCTAAGACTTCCTATCTTTTTGCTCTGTCCATTTTTATGTTGAAAAGAGACATTCCAAATTTTTATTAATTCCTTTACTTTCCTACATCCTTCACAACAGCACCTGTGCCATTCTTTCCTCACTGATTATAGTAGAAACAGCAGCTGTTGCTGTTTTTAACTCAGTGTGTGTACTACTTACATGAATATTTCTGGTTAAACCACGCATGCAGTTTCAGCAATATCTTAGTGGATGGTTGCACTGTATTTTTCATTCTTCTTGTAGGTGGAGAGGAAAAATATTTGTGAACAAGCTGTTGTCATGCTTCTGTTTATCGAGAGCAGTTACTGTTTGCTCCAGTTAGTAGCAGGTTACCTTTTATTGTTGTTACTAGGCATGATGGGGTTTTTTTCAAACTAATTTCTTAGCCTCAATTAGATTACATATTTTTTAAAGGCTAACTGATGTTTCCAACACATTTCTGTCTTCTTCATTCCTATGGTTTTCAAAAATATTTTAGCATTGTAAGGCAGTCACTCTTTATGTTTTAATATTTTAATTACTTAGAAATGGATATAGAAAGAGAGATTTGTTTTATTTGTCCTTAAAAACTTGCATGTGTTAACTAAATAACCCCTTTGATTTTATTGACTGTACAGGATTCTAGGTAAGTCTTGAGTCTTAAGAATTATTGGGACCTCTAGTTTGAAACAAGATAAACTAGATCCTTGCCTAAATACTTATAAATTAGTAGGTCAGTGTTTGTTGTAATTTTATGGTGGAGTAGGGATAAATAATAATTTAAATAGCTTTAAAGTTTGACCATACCTTGTATACTTATTTGTTTTTAAAGCAGCAGATGTTAGTAACAGCAAATCCATTTTAAATGGCCTTTTAGTCAGGTGACATTGAAGTTGAGAACTGATGATCTCTAGGACCTTTTATACTTTTGAGTAGTTCCTTGATCAGAATACTTCCTGATACTTCTTAATTAGAAATTGTGCAGTTACTAGTATACTTTTTGCAGATCTTCTAAGATAGGGGTGAGGGGGTTGCTGATGCTGTAAATCAGTGTGCCTGAATTGAACTGAAATTTCCAGGTGTATAAACTTCACATCACAGAATTACTCAGGCAGATGACAGCTGATGAGAATTCTGGTAGTTGCTCCACACATGTAGAAGTTGCCAACTTTGGAAAACACTGCTCTAAATATTGATGTATTGCTTGCCTCATTGCTTGTTTGGCTTCCTGACTGGCATTCTAGTTGGCATAAAACGGAAGTTGTCATTCAGCAAAAAAGGAGCATCATACATTCCTCTCACCAGAAAGAATGAGGTGTGATTCTGTCTGTGTATGTAAAACCAGTTTAGAAAAATGTAATTGGATTATTAAACTCTATGCGCTATGTGTTTCAGAAAGCAATATAGACATGGAACAGCCATCTGAGATGACAAATATCTGTCAAACGTTGAATGCCATTTTTATAAACTTGTCTTTAGACATTACTTAAAAAACATACTAATAACTATTTTTTAGTCTTAAAAATATAATACTCTTGGTACATTCACTTAAAAGTATTTGCCTGAATACCGGTATAATTTTTTGTACTTATGAAACTTTTTTACCCTTCATGAAAGGGATAAAATGATTTATTTTTTTACATTCTGTAAGAAACATAATTTTACTATTTTATGTGCACTTGAATATTTACTTTATTGATAGCATATTTCATCACTTTGAAATTACATAAAACACTACTTTTTCAGATACGGAATTCGCCCTGAAAATGTGATTATATATGGCCAGAGCATAGGAACTGTGCCATCTGTGGATCTTGCTGCTCGTTATGAAAGTGCTGCTGTAATTCTACATTCTCCTCTGACCTCAGGAATGCGAGTAGCTTTTCCTGATATAAAGAAGACATACTGCTTTGATGCATTCCCAAAGTAAGTTACATGTTTGTTTTTAAAATGCAGTTAGAAATTAGTTATCTCATCCATATGCTCTTTTGCTTGAACGTCAAAAGAAAAATCATTAAATGAGAAACTTGTTTAGAGTAACTGGACTTTTTTTCTTTCATGCTGCTATATATCAGACAGTTAAAACACATTAAACCAAATCTGTGGGTTGCAATAAGGCCTACCCATCTGCATACCGGTAGTCCTTGACTTACAGTCATTTGTTTAGTGACCTTACAATGACACAGATGTAAATGATTACAACTGGTCCTCACACTTACAACTGTCGCAGCTTTCCCCCATGTGACATCATTCCGAGTAATGGACTCAAGGCAGTCAAGACTGACAGTTTGCTCAGGTTCAAGAAGCCCTTTATTGTGTACATTGTATCAGCATTTAGAAAAGTGAAGCTAGCTCTAAAGGGTTTCCGCACTCAGGAATAGTTAAAAGAATAGAAATTCCCCATCCCCCTGTGTCTTTTAGATCACATGGGCCAATCAATTCAGCCACGGGTTCCAGCTCCAACAAGTGTCTGTTGACATGGCCTTGGTTCACACGCCGGCTGGTAGATGTTTTGACTAGCAGCTGAGGCACCACATTCCTAAGCTCCCCCATCATCTCTTCCCACCCCCCACATCCCCCCGCCCCCCCCGTGAATGGCAACCAAGAAATGAAGCGAGAGTAAGCATGAGAAAGAAATTCTGATTCCAGTTATGGTTGTATGTTGAGGACTACCTATATTCAAGTTTTTACCTTTTGCAGAAAGAAGTGGGTTACATGAAAGAGTGGCCAGCAACTTTTTCCAGTGCTTCCATCTTCCTCACGTCTTCAGCATAATTAATGTATTGCTGCAAAATGTCGTCTTATTCTTTGAAAGATGGAGATGGTGTTGGGAGCCTAAGAGGAAGTTAGAGAAAACACTCACTTTATACTGTTTTTCAGTTAACAGTAGAATTCTGCTGTATATTGTATACAGCAGGGTGCTAATCCTGTATTTTTTTTTCCAAAAGTTAATTTCTACATGAATTTGTGCGACCTGGTTTTGAAAATCTCCACCAAATAAACTCTCTAATGGCACACTGTCAATAAAGTATAGTAAATATTCGTTTTAACCATATATGCATGTAAGACATCTGTGGAATTTTCTGCTATGTGTGTTATTTTTCTTCTGTGTTTCTGTAGTATTGACAAGATATCTAAAATAACTTCGCCGGTGTTAATAATCCATGGGACTGAAGATGAAGTGATTGACTTTTCACATGGCCTAGCATTATTTGAGCGTTGCCAAAGACCTGTGGAACCATTGTGGCTTGAAGGGGCAGGACATAATGATGTGGAACTTTACGTACAGTATCTTGAAAGATTAAAACAGTTTGTATCACAGGAACTGGTGAATTTGTAAACCGCTTTGTTTAGTTCCTTGTTGAATTTCATTGCTGAACTCCAGATCTTAATAGCCACAACATGAAACCTGATGGTTTTGTTTTCAAATCAGGTCAGTTGCCTTCATAAATGTACAGGTAAAATGATTTGTAAACATAATTAATGAAGGTTTTAATGCCAGTATTAACTGGAATTGTAGATGATGGAACAAAACCTGTGTAGTTTATATATTTTGTGCAAGTTTTCTTATATACTTAAGTCAATTTGCAAATCTTTTTAAGATGTACAAAAATCTTAGAAGGAAGTACAATTTTAATTATGTAAACACTGATGCTGTAAACGTGTTGCCAAATGCTTTAGCATATCCCAAACAAGTTTATATACAATATTTTTAAAACATCTCAAAATGTACTGTGACATGTTCTGTTGCACAGGTATAATTGAAGCAGTTATAAAATACAAATAGCCATTGCATTTGAAGGAATAAAAAAGAATGAAGACAACCACTTGAATTTTACAGGCCTTATTATAGGGAGCAAATCAAAATAAGTATTTTATTACTTTGTCTTCTTCTCAGTGTTTTCGTTCTTCTTTTCCTAACTGATTAATGGCCAAAAATGCTGTTTTCAAAGCACTACTCTATTAACAAGGCCAATAGAAACACAACAAAATACGGAACCAATATCTCCTTGATATCGGCAAGTAATGTAAGGAACTTTATATACAGCTATTTTAAAATAATCATGTAAAAATCTTCCAAAAAATCTAATATTGATTTGATTTTTTTATATTGACAAACATACGAACTTACAGACTTAGTTGACACTTTGATTTGAATGTTTTACAATATAGAATTGTTTCAATTATTATGAAAAGTTTACTAATGTACTCCTATATAGTAAAACAAATGTTGACAACTCATCATAAAATAAGATGCCTTTCCCTATAATACATTTTTGCTTGAATAAAATTAAAAATATAGCCTGACTTGTAAGCAAAATAATATTCAAATACACACTGTGCTTCTAATTTTAAAGCCTTATGTAGTTAACCTGTTCTGCTTATTCTTGTGATTGTCTGAGAATATTGTATGATGTATTGTAAATGCTTAGATTCTGATGTGTTTAACTCTTAAGAAAAATTCTACAATTCTGAAGTGTTTGTGCAAACATAAACTGCTCCTGATTAGTTCTTTCTCTGTGAATACAGTAAGAGAGCACAATTTCTGATGTGACTAAAACATTTTGCTAAACTCTAGTGATTCCTAAAATCTAGATCGATTTCTTGTTGCCAGCGGTTTTACTACTTATAGCATCCACTTTTTAGGGGATAGAAGACATTTGACAAGTGTATGCTGACATTTTGAGCAAGCCATTGTGGCTTTTAATTAAATTGTTTTTTTGATTTCATAAATGAAGGACTTAATACATTAAATATATAAGGCAAACTGTGAGTTGTCACAATAGCTAGCAAATGTTTGTCAGTTACAGTGTTAGATCTAGGAAAAGTAATGATTCAATCCATACCATTTAAAAATATTTCAATTAGTTTTAATATGTTTAATATGCCTAAGCCAACCTTCATGAACTATTTGTATCCCATGGCAATTTGATCACGCAGAGATTGAATCCAAGAAAATTAGCAACCAGTTCTTTGCTTGAGATGCTGTTTTACCAGTATAGTTTAAAGGATATCTTTTAGTAGTATATTTAAAAATACATACCTTCTCCAGTTAGAGTGATGCACTAGCGATTGGATTCAGTTTTAGTTATTAGTCCCAAAAAAGTAATGACTTCAGTGGGTGTATTCCAAAATCAATAAAATCTCAATGCTTGGAGCTTGAACATTGATCCTAAAAATAGTTTTGATTTGAATGAAATACTGAGAAAATTGATTACATTTTGGTAATTTTAACTTTTTGAGTTTCAGATTAAATATACTACATCCTTTCTCTAAAATCCTTAATAATTCAAATTAAAAGTTGCTCCAGTAAAGTTCAGTTTAATATCAATATTGTTTCATATATCTTTTCTTAGAACAGTGGAATAAATAGCGACAAAAGTGACCATCTACTAGCCAAAAGATGTAGATTGGGATTGATGAATATATGAATTACTGTTGTGTGCTGCTGCAAGCAACTTGCCATTTTACAATAGGGTATTTGCAATTGTATGTATCAGTAGCAAGCTCATTTATATTATGATTAGATTGCCCTACATTTCAGATTGTATTTAAAAAGAATGTAGAATTTGCCACTCTGTATGATTTGGTTGTTAGGCAATGAGTTTTCCCCTAGTGGCTATTGTCAACAGTAATTTACAACTACAGCTGCTTTGTCTCTCAATCATCTGCATACATATAGGAGAAGTATATGGGTAAAGTTGCGCATTTATTTACTAGCAGTAAAGAGATAAGTACATGTCTTGGGATGTAGCAACTTAATATAAAAGATGTAAACGCTATACTTCCGTCCATTCCATCCATATTAAATAAGCATGATATGTTTTACTTTACCAAAACAAATCAGTGATGATTTTTAAGTAATCTGAATTATGTACTTTTGATGCGTACTGGCTCTTATGGGGTGGGAGAAATATGATTCCATCTAATAGGACAGAAGCATACTGTTAAGAAATAACATTATTTCAATTTTACTTGCTAGTAAAATTGTATTCCTAAAATACATTTTGTACAGTAATTTTTAGAAGAGGAGGAAAAAGGTGGCAAATTGCTTCCCTCCATCCACCCAAGAGATTTTAAGAATTTGGCAGGTGTTTAAGGCAATACTGACAGTTCCAGATCAAATTTGTTTCTGGTTCTTCATTATTACTGTCTCAGTCATGGTAATTTCAGCAGAACCCAGAGATAAAAGCCATTAGTGAAAAAAGTCTTGCTATCTTTATTATGGAATTGGTGGTTTTAAAAAATTCTTTACCCTAATAAATATATTCACTTTTGTGCTGTGTCAAGCTGGGTAATGATCACTGATATGCTGCCCAATTGGATGCTATAGTTTGCAAGTAAATGGATGTAATTGTCTGGTTTAATACTGCACACTACCTCAAACTGACCCTATTACTCTTGGGTAGTTGAGCCTCCACTTTGGAAAAGTGGATACAAGGTAATGACAGATATATACATAATTCCAGAAAATAAAATAAACAATTTAAAGAAGTCGTGTAAGTGGAAACTATTTAGATTAAGTTAAATCTTGAATGTTAATCTTTACTATGTTTGCTTGTGTTTGTCCTTTTGTTTAACATTGGATTAATTCAGTGTCAAGCCTGGCCCTAAGCTTTACTCTGGAATTATTTCTGTTTTAAAAATCCTGCTAATCATTGTACATTCAGACAGCTCAAATAAAACCTAGCTTTTGATTACAGTGTTTCAATTTTTTTATATAAATGGTAATGGAATCCTGTTTTCAGTATTGTTTTATAATTCTCACCATTATGTAATTTTGGTCATCTTTCAGAAGATAGCTGGAACAGAGTATGTCCTAAATTTATGAGATATTGATTATGGAACTTTTTTTGGGGGGGGGGGGTTGGGGGGGCAATGCAATTGAAATTGTTGAAGTGGAAATAATTAAATTTCTCAAATGTATGCTGAAGTTGGCTGGTTGACTATTAGCAGTTTAAAAAACTTTTAATCAGTGGGCACTTTCTTTGTGAAGTGTAAAATTGAACCTAATTCTGGGAACCAGTATACTGCTATAGTAATAAATCCATGTACAGACAGCTGCCGGTGTGCAAAACTTCAGGACTGAGGCTAGGGCAAGGGGAAAAAACCCAATTTAAATTTATTAACATGATCCTCACATATTTAATGTCTCCTTTCCAGCCCATTAAAAATCAGTTTGGTGATATTTTATAGGCTACATCAAAAGTTTGGTGTTAGAGAGGCTGAATCCTCTGTATTCGTTATATATTTCCTTTTAAGCAAAATTATCTTTATGCCTATCTTGTAGTAATTGTAAAATATTTTTTCCACTGTTAAAAATTTGGTAGAGGAATCATAACTCCAACTCTTCCCTAGCTTCATTATTAATCTTCATGCTACCAAACCAGAGTTTTATATTCAGTTTCAGAGTGCGTGTATGAGATGAACTTTCAGGACTGAATATTGCAATAAATTGTGTGAACTGAAAAATAAAAAACCATTGAAAATGTGATTTAATTAAGGCTTTCAGTCTAGTTTCTAAGTAAACCCTTAATCCCATGAATGACTCTGTTAAGAGAAAATTTGGTATATTTGTTGAAGATTCATCCATTCTGGTTCACATTTATACTTGCATACAAAAATTTACTCACCCCCAAATAACATTGTATGTTTCACTGAATTTCCAAGCAACAGAAAATAACACAAACTTTACATGATACAAATTTAAACATTATCTCTTTCTGCAAATCAAAATAAGCATACTATTTATTTGCAGATTCAAAATATAAGTTTGAAGAGGACTGCCTAAACTTTTTGCATGGAACTGTATATGATCAGCAAGAGGTTTGTGAAAATGCTATACATTCTATATGCTATAAATGCTATATATTCATTTAGCAAAGAGACATTCAAAAGGCAGAGTGGCCCATTAATAATGAAGAAAAATGGAAATTCATCACCAAAAAAGATCCAGTACAGAATATTTTTTATATACAAGTATGCAATTATTAGAAAAAATGTCTTAATGGAATTTTAAAGGGGAAATACTGTACATCTCAGTAGAATGGAAAAATGTGATTTATCAAGAGGCTGATAATAGGCATATTTAAATTTCTCATACTTCTTCCAGAACTAAAGTTAGAATTGAACAAATAGTATTGAAAAGCATAATTGAATTAAAGCCTGAAAATGTATATTATGATAAATCATCAGTATTTAAGATAATTCATCATTACAATTTTTGCCATAACACACCAATTTTCTTTATTCAAACTATTTTTAGGAGTATGTAAAAAGCATCTTGCTCAGTGGCTCAATGACTAAGATGCTGAGAAGGTCAGCAGTTCAGCGGTTCGAATCCCTAGCGCCACATAATGGAGTGAGGTCCTGTTACTTGTCCCAGCTTCTGCCAACCTAGCAGTTCATGCAAGTAGAAAAATAGGGATCACTTTGGTGGGAAGGTAACAGTGCTCCATGCACCTTCGGTTATGCCGGCCACATGACCACGGAGACGTCTTCGGACAGTACTGGCCCTTCATCTTAGAAACGGAGATGAGCACCATCCCTAGAGCCGGAAACGACTAGCACACATGTGCGAGGGAACCTTTACCTTTAAAGAGCATATTCACTTTGTGTTTTGTGCAACAGAAACAAAATATCTTAATCTTTTGCTCGGCAGTATGTTTTTCACAAAAGCCAGTTTGATGAAACAAGCTGAAATGAGACAGACCACAACACCGCTTTGCTTCAAGGAGACGAGTCAACTCAAAACTAACAAAAAGAAATTTTTTGCAAAGCTTGGACATCTGTGGCCAGGTGGCACTGACATACATTAAAATAAGACTGCAAGACTTCTGAAATAATGAAGAGTAGAATTCCTCTGTTTAACATTTCACTTTTTAGAGAAAGATAATTTGTCTTGTTCATGGCTTTGCTATCTGAGACAGTAAGAGCTTAGATTTTTATACTTCAGTAGGCTTTATTAGAATATTTTAGTGGTAGTTTAGAATGAATGTATGCCCTCTACTGACACAAACTTATATTGCTTAGATGGTTGATATTTGCCAGTATTTAATCTGTTGCTTTACAAGATAAATAAAAAATGCTATCTTAAACTGATGTTAATTACACTTATATATTTAAAACAATGCATTCTAGAATATTCTAAACTACATTATATTTCAATAGTAGAAGTCTCATATTGTCATGGTTTTTAAAAGAGCAAAGTTTAATTTTTTCAAGGAGCTGTATTTCACAAAACAGCATCTTCAGTTGCCTTCACTACTAGGCTATCATTTTCCTCTACTAAAACATATCTCTTAATTATTAAATTATAATATAATTTAGAAATGTATTGTTCTTAAGTTCTACAAAGAGTACTTTTCTAAAATTACCATTTCCATAACCAACAAAGATTTAAAGACTGGAATGTGAGTGCTTGGTTAGTCCCACTAACCAAGAGGATGTAGAATTTTTAAACTTGATTCTGGATTCTGCCAAATGGCAAAAAAGTGCTCATATATCAACTGTTCACAAAAACAAACCAGCTCTTTCCTTATTTATTTATTTATTTATTTTATTTATTTGATTTGTATACCGCCCTACTCCCGAAGGACTCAGGGCGGTGAACAGCCAAGCAATAAGATACATAAATACAAAAATTTAAAAACCAGTTAAAATCGAATTAAATCATTTTTTGGCCCAGACAAATTAAAACACCCCAATAATTTAAGAACAGATTTAAAATTTATGTATTAAAAGAGGGAGGAGATTAGGCCAAGCCTGCTTGATGGAATAAAAGAGTCTTCACAGCGCGGCGGAAGGTGCGCAGATCCGGGATCCTCCGTATCTCTGGGGGGAGCTCATTCCAGACGGTAGGTGCCCCCACAGAGAAGGCTCTCCCCCTAGGGGTCGCCAGCCGACATTGTTTGGCTGACGGCACCCGGAGGAGTCCCTCTCTATGAGAGCGTACTGGCCGGTGGGAGGCTATTGGTGGTAGTAGGCGGTCCCGTAAATAACCAGGTCCTAAGCCATGGAGCGCTTTAAAGGTGGTAACCAAAACCTTGAAGCGCACCCGGAAGACCACCGGGAGCCAGTGCAGCTCGCGCAGGAGAGGTGTCACATGGGAGCGCCATGACGCTCCCATTACCACCCGCGCGGCCGCACTCTGCGCCAGTTGGAGCCTCCGGGTGCTCCTCAAGGGGAGCCCCATGTAGAGAGCATTACAATAGTCCAGGCGGGAGGTGACGAGGGCATGAGTGACTGTGCGTAACGAGTCCTGATCCAGAAAGGGACGCAACTGACGAATCAGGCGAACCTGATAAAAAATCCTCCCGGTCACGGCCGTCAAGTGCTCTTCTAAAGACAGCCGTGAATCCAGGAGGACGCCCAAGTTGCGAGCCCTCTCCGTGGGGGCCAGTGATTCGCCCCCAATAGTCAGAGATGGCGTCAACTGACTATACCGGGACGTCGGAAACCACAGCCACTCGGTCTTGGATGGGTTGAGCCTGAGCCTGTTCCTCCCCATCCAGATCCTTAAAGTATTACTTGTTTCTAAATTATTTTTCTGTATTGTTTAGACTAGGGTTGTTGAGGGATTTTTGGCTAATAACAATAGCCAATGGAATACCATACTTTCATGAGTATTTTTTAAAAACTAGTTTCCTACCTTTCAAGGAGTTATATATTTTTTCTTGGCCTCATTAGTGGGATCTGGCCTTCATATGGTTTCCTAGATAACAGCTAGCAACTTCACATATATTAATGTTATGTGTTGTAATGTAACTGTTTCTGCAAAAACAAATTTTTGAATGACAAGCATTCTGAATGGGAGTGCTAAATAGCACCCTGTGTAATACATATACTGAAGTGGATGATTCTTACTCCAGTCTATGTTGATTGCAGAAGCAGCAGTATTTCAAAATGAGTATGATGAAATGCCAGATTGGTAACAGATCACTTTACTTCCTGTTTTTGTGCTACATTTGCTAATAGGAATGATGCACGAGTTTCCAGTAGTCCATTCAGTTAAGTGACAGTTGTGTCCAACAGAATAAAGGGCACACAATGGTACAATGACTATAGAAAACAACACTATTACTAAGTCTCATATGAGTGGCACAGGTAAACCTCAACAGGAAATTTTAATAGAAAATGTGTGTTCCTTCAATGCTAAACTATACCAGCAGCCACAAACAATCATTTTTCATTTTTATACTTAGGGCAAGGGACATTACAGAAGAATTAATTAAATACGCCTGTTTTGAGTCTGGCCCATGTAATTTGTTTAGTCACAAAGAGTTACATGTTTTAATTGAAATATTCCACTAAATTTTCCACATAACTATTTTAAGCAATCATTCTCCCATATTATCTGATCCTATTAAATTCAATATTATGAACCACAGGATTCTAGTTCCAAACTACATCCTTTGTTGAAGGATTAAATGTCCTATCTGCAGATACAGATTATTTTGCAATTGACTTCTGCTTTTTTTTAAAAAAATATATATATACCATATACCATTAGCAGCATTTGTACTTTATAAATTTTGTATTCTAAAATCCATTTTCTATAATATAGGTAGCCATATATATTAATTGTATGCAAAGGGTCTTTAAGGACTGTGAATAATAGACATTTTAGCATTAGCTTTACAAAAATTGTTGCAATGGTTAACAGTGGGTATGCATAAAAGTATTTCAGATAATGTATTTTATTTGCCGCATTTTCCCTACTTCTGAACAGGATATATTGTCTCACAAAGTACCTCACAATCATAAAAACAGACACAAGAGAAAACATATAAATTGTGGTGTCCCTTTGCAGTGAAGCACAGCCCAAACCAAAGTCTTGCAAAATGAGCAGTTATATAGAAAAAGGAGGGAAAGCAACAAGGAAAAATAGACCAGGGCCCAGCCACTTAGCAAATATACTGAGTCATAATAGTACACTGAACTCCGTTGAAGGAACATGACACTATATGATAGGAGGCAATGCAAGGTCAGAAGTAAAGGAGGCATATGTTGGCATTTATGTACAATCATTCAGGTTCACCTGAGTTTTATTGTCATGAAAAGTGCAATTTGTGCCTTTTTGTTCCTTTAGCCATTGGTTAGCACAGGATATGCTGCCTTTCCAATGATTATTCTGCCAGTTTTCAATTGGAAATTTAAAAATAGTTTCAAATGTTTTGCTAGAATCTACATCCATAGATTAGTGGAATTATAAATACAATATATAGGTTATGTATTTATTTTCAGCTGAAAAGGTCAAGAGTGTCTCCATGTCATTAACATCTTTGAGATTCCTGCTACTTAAATGCATTTTATTGCTGTGTCTTACAATATATGGGCAAGCAATGCAGAAGAATGACTTTAAAATATAGCTCTTTATCCAAAGAATATTTCCAGGAAAAAAAAACATGTATTATCATGTTCTATAAACTCCAATACAGAAGACACTGGATGTTATAGTGTGGTACCATGTCTTATAAAGAACTATGATGAAGATAAAAATGTGGTAAATTATTTGACACACGAATTTATGAAACTAGAATAATTCAGAATATGGGTTTTTCTGGTCACACTACTTTAACATTCATTTAGATAAAGCTTCTACAACAGTAAATTTTCTGATACTGAAAGCAATGTTGGCTTTAGATTATTTTAAAGCATACCGTTGCTTTATTCTATGGGTAACAAACTTGTGGCATCATATTGCTGTCACATGACATAGCACGATGTTTTTTCACTGAGCTGGGGTGGGCGTGGCCTGCATGTGATACATTCAGGCCACCGGCCGCCAGTTTAACACCTGCTTTATATCAGAAGAGAAATTCCATTATCTCTTCCCCCCCAACCCTCCCCACCCCCTGTGGGGTGACTATTTATTTATACAGAAAACTAGATTTTGCATATGGGTCTACCCATGAGTGAGGGGGGCCTTGATGCTCTCTGAGCTTGGTTTTCTTGCAGACATTTAATTATCCAAACTAGGTTAACATCACCAGTGCTGAATGTGAATAAGCTCTATGTAACTCAGTGGGACTCTGAATAGAAGTGCATTAAATTATGCTGTTAAGTCACTTAACCTTGAAAAGTAAAATTAGCAAAGGTAGAAATGCTCGTGACTCTAATGGTTGAAAAATCACAATTTTTGGCTCACAACAGGGTGTCACATGAGAGAATTCCTGTTTTTCTAAGTCAGAAAAAAGAGCTTGGCATGACATCCTGAACACAGAATCAGAGAGATAATGCTCTTCCTGTACCAGTGTCAAGCCTGGATATTTATTCTCTGAAAGCAAGGAGGATCATTTGCTCCATTGTTGACCACCCATATAGAGACAAACAACTAAAAGGCTGCCTCAGCTCCCTGCATTCTCCTTATTTCATATATACATGCTGTCATCAAAGAGGTAAGCATTAAAATACTTTGTACTACAATGTACTTTAAATTTAAGTCTATTTAAATCATGCAGTCTTGATTTTCACAATGACCAGAATATATATGATTCTGGTAACAGCTTTTTTAATAAAGTCATTTTGTCTCAGAGGCTGCTTCTAACATTCACAGCAGTTTGTATTCTTGTGACTTTCCCTGGGTATTCTTTTTTCTTCATGTACGTAACCTTATTTGCCTTTAAAAATATTTTCAGAGGAACAATACTGCTCATAGAACAGAACTGTATTTAACTACCTGCTGAGCCTAGATTTCCCTCTAACTTATAGCAAAGGTGCTTCTCATCCAACTTCTCTGTTGCCTCCTGAAAAAGCACATTTGGGACAATCATGACCCAGATGACTGAGAATCTCTACAGCCTCCCTCTAACTTTTGATAGCTCTAATTTAACAAACAAATCATATATCATTTAAGGGTACATATTATGATACGTTGAATGTGGAAATATATTAAAATATGTTTTAAAAACTCACAACTGTCTGAAATGCAGCATTCCTGTCCACTATATAATAGGTTAATGCACCTTCTATTTCACTGTTAAAGAACAACTCTTTGTATTGTTGTATCTATAAGTCTATTATTATAACATTTATTATGACCTCAATTCAAACTGAAACTGACATTTTTTATATGCTGTTAAGGAAAAATGCCTCTTGTACTGCTGCTTATTTAAAGGAGAACAATACATTTATTTGTCTAAATTTAACATAATTAGGCTAAATAATTCACATTATTTAGAATTATGAATATCATTTCAAAGGAAAATAGATTCTTGGAAAATATATAAATTTTTCTGCTCAGCATCATTGTGGAATATCATCAAGAGCAAACAAGAAAATGGTGAGCAAATGGCAAAGGATAAATGGATTTTTTAATCATCCTCGATCATATATGCTAACATTCTCTTTAATGAACAAGAAAACCCATATTATTTCTTCACTTCAGTTATTGTACTGCAGAGGTATCTACCAACTTCACCCACTCATGGTCTTTAGGTATAATAAATACATTGTTAGTTCAGGTAAATTGACTTATGGCGGTTTTCTGTAAAAACAACTGTGATCAAGTCAAGAATACAACTTCATGTTTCCAAGAAGTCATTTGATTTCTGTCCTCCAGAAAGTAGGCATGAACTAGTAGTGCTTTGCTACACTAAAGACTGTGTTTTACATTTTTCAGAGACTGCATGGGGATTTTACCTTAGAATGCTTATCAAGGAGTCCTAGGACAGCAACTGATGCTGTTTACATTCTACACTGTAAACTAGAAAAGGAAAAACCAATTTTATCCCTACCACTGGCAAACAATGATCTGAGGCAGCAGGAGACCAAAGGGTGTCTTGAGCTAACATGGGGCCTTCCATTCACATGAGGCTATTCTATGAGCAGTCCTCAAGAGACTGAAGTATGTAATACTGGCAAAGTGTATGGAGCTGTTTCACAATAAGTATGCAATATGTGCAGTTGATCTTTATTAAACTAAATAATTCATAAAGGAATAACTCAGAAAATAAATGAAAAAATATATTTTATAGGATGATTGCCACTAGCAATAGAACAGAAGGAACAGAACATTAGTCTAATGCAGGTCTATTCAGTTGTAATTTTTTTTTAACTTTTACAATTGAAGTACTTGATTTAAAAGAATAGAATAGAATAGAATAGGAATAGAACAGAACAGAACAGAACAGAACAGAACAGAACAGAACAGAACAACAGAATAGAATAGAATAGAATAGAATAGAATAGAATAGAATAGAATAGAATAGAATAGAATAGAATTCTTTATTGGCCAAGTGTGATTGGACACAGAAGGAATTTGTCTTGGTGCATACGCTCTCGGTGTACATAAAAGGATACAATCGTCAAGAATCATAAAGTACAACACTTAATGATAGTCATAGGGAAACAGTCAATATAAATCTTAAGGATACCAGCAACAAGGTTACAGTCATACAGTCATAAGTGGGAGGAGATGGGTGATAGGAACGGTGAGAAGATTAATAGTATTGCAGACTTAGTAAATAGTTTGACAGTGTTGAGGGAATTATTTGTTTAGCAGTGATGGCATTTGGGAAAAACTGTTCTTGTCTAGTTCTGGTGTGCAGTGCTCTATAGCGTCGCTTTGAGGGTAGGAGTTGAAGCAGGATTGGAGGGGTCTAGCTAGTTTAAAAACCTGATTATGAGCTTGTTAACAATTTGCATTAATTCCTGTGGAGCCATTCACTATTGCAGGGTTGGGATAGTTAGGAGATAAAGTGATTCCATGAGTATCCCTAAACACAGAGAAGTCCTGCATTCTGTAGTGGCTGTAAAGCTGCCAAGATCTGAATTTCCTAACAGAACTTGTTCTTTGTTACAGTTTCTTTGTAGAAACTCAGGAAAACCGCCTCGGTTTGGTGGCAGTTCCTCCACTTGACAGCTGGAGGTGATTGAGGGGGCCACGGGCTTCCAGGGGTAACCGCAAAAAGGGCAGGAAAAACAACCGGTAGCGCCTGACAAGGTTATCTTCCCGTTTTCCCGAGCCCAGTTGTGGGAGGAAAGGCCCGCGTCTGTGACCTACTGAACCCTTGCACTAACCGAAAATTTCATCACAACTAGCAGTCGCCTCCATCTGTCAGAATGAAAGGACAATAGCAGTCCTGCTAACTGGCTCCTGGCGCAACCTCCAATTGCTTCATGTATAAATCAAAGGAGCGGGTGGCGTTCGAGGAATAAACCCTTCGGTCGGGAAGTGAGGAAATACTTTGCAAAACGGGCTCGCTTTCTTCATCGCGACAGGGTGAGGGGAGGGGAGAAACAAAAGTAATTAGTGGAAGACCGGTAGGTGTTTTGTTAACTGTGGAGTAGATTCAAGATTAGCCAGGTCTTTTGCGCACTTGAGAGCTCTGGAAGGCGACAGCCACAATCGTGAGCGCATTGGCTTGCAAGTAAGCCAAGTATTAAATTCAATGTGTTTGCTTCTGATTAAATCGGGCAAAGGGGTCACTTTAATTTCAATTTATTCCCGCCCGGCCGCTTCCAGTCTAAGGAGCCCCGCAACTCAGGCGTTGACGAGAAAACCGACGGCGGTATTTGTAAGCGGACTTAAATGAGTCCATTGTGCCTGGCCGTTGCCCAGAAAGGCGTCAGGTGTTGTTTGGTTAGAAGCGAGGTTGTCTTCCGATTTTTAATCACACCATCGCCTCAGCAGTAAGCCGCTGCAAAAGACTCTGCCTTGTTCAAAAGCCCGGCAAATCTAGTTTCGCCACAGGCGAAACAGCAGCAACAAAAACAACAATGCGCGTGGGCGGCGGGGCAAAAGCCGGCCGAGCCTTTTGGTTTGGTTAAGGATTTCCGAATCGGCCGTGCATCCTTCGCGCTTGTTGCAATGCTACCGAAATACGCCGAGCGCTTCCGAGTTGGAAACTCGAGAAGTCGGAGTGGGGTGGGTGGGTGGTTGTGTTGAAGTCCTTCCCGAAGCCCACCGCGATTCCCCCTCGCGCAAATAACCTCCGCGCGCTGCCCGCGTCGGCTCCTTTCCAGGGCCCTTGCCGGAGAAGGGGGCGCGAAGCCTCCCCGGGCGCCGCTTTCCTCTGTTCCTTCCCCACGCCCCACAACAGCCGGGGTGGGACTTCGCGGAAGGCTCCACCCCGCCAAGCTGAGGGGAAGAAAGGAAGGCTGGTAGAGTCCCGCCGGGGAGACGCGGGCAAATGCTGTTGGGGGCGGTGTGGGGGGGAGAGGGCGAAGGAGGCGCTTGCAGCCGACTGGGCGGAGCGGCGCTGCGTCGGGCAGGGCTGTTTCCCCGCCAGCGGGGCGCGAAGGGGGTTCGGTGCCATTGGGAGAAGAAGCGGCTGCGGTGTACGACCGAAAGAGCGAGAGAGGACACCATGCCTCAGCCACCTCCACCCTGAGCTTCTTCCCACCGTCTCCTCCTCCTCCTCCTCTTCCTCCCGCCGTCCTCGAGGCCCCGGTAAGTGCCGCCTTCCTCCTTCCCGCCTGGGGCGCAGCAGGCAGGCGCTTTCCCTCCGGGATCTTTTGGAAAGGAGCCCCGCGCCCCGCATTCCTGGCGAGCGCTTCAGGGTTCCGTTCCCCTCCCCAACAACTGGACTTCCCGCTCTGCCTCCTTCCCCCTCCGGCTCTTTCTGTCTTCCCCGGGATCTTTTCGCTGATGCCTTTTTGTTTTTTTGTTCTTCGCTCGCTGCCTGCCTCTGGCCCTTCTCCCTTCTCGGCTGCAGAGGCGCCTGCTTGGTATCCCGCGAGCTTTCTTTCAAATGCAGAGCAGCTGCCCCTGCCTCCTTGCAAACTCCGAAGGAAGCAAATAAAAAAAAGTTTCTCCAGCCCCAAAGAATGGGGCCACCTTCTCTCCCTTTTCGCTGAAGACCAAAATATGCCTGTTGTAGCAAGCGATAGCCGTGAACTGTACAGGTAGTCCTCGACTTAAAACAGTTCATTTAATGACAGTTCACAGTCATTAAATCACGGGGGGTGGGGGGGAAGTGATTTATGACCGTTTTTCACAGTTACGACCTTTCCCGGCATCATCATGATGCTGTGATCAAAATTCAGATGCTTGACAACTGGTTCCTATTTATGAGCAGTGCAGTGTCTCAAGATCATGTGATCCCCTTTTGCAACCAACTGACAAGCAAAGTCAATGGGGAAGCCAGGTTCACTTAACAACCGGGTTATCTGACTTATCAACTGCAGTGATTCACTTAACAACTGAGGCAAAAAAAGTCATAAAATGAGGCAAAATTCACTTTAAAATGTCTCGCTTAACCAAAATGTTGGGCTCAATTGTCGTAAGTCGAGGACTACATGTACTTCTCTCCCAGGACTGTTTTGTTAAGCTAACTCAACAGTCCACCCAACTCTCTTCGAGTGCAGTCTTTTCACCCCATTTTCTAGTTGGTGGTTGGTGACTGGCTTCTTAAAAACAGCTGCTCATACTGTTTAGCTGAGAGAAAAATATTTCAGAATTCACTTTTTTTTTTTTAAGAAAGTGGAATAGAAACGTGAACCCATTTCTTTGCCCCCTTTTCTTTTGTTTAGAAATTCTCCACCTCAGTTAGGAGCTTTTTGTGGTCTACAGCTTCCACATTCCTTACCGGTGGCTTACCTCAGGCAGCTGTGGCCACTGGTTGATTGATTATGTGCCATCAAGCCTGTATCAGCTCTTGGCAGCATTTAGATTTTCTCCATGATGTGTGTCTCTAACCTGACCTTTCAGATCTTCCAATGGTGCAGTTATCATCACTGAAACTGATCCCTTTCCCCCCTTCTTCCTTTCCCAGTATTGGGTAGAAATGCCTTTTAAACTTAAAGTTTAAAAATTGAGCTGAAACTTAAACTCTTGTTGGTTTTTCATCCAAAGATATCAGGATTTTGTACTCCTAGAAGGTCAGTTAAGTGCTCCCACCTAATTGAGCTAATTGAACAATGCCGGTTTATAACACCTTCAAATTCTGTGTATATACTTGGTCACTGAACTCAAGGATATTGCAAATATAAGAAGAGTGCTGAAATTGGCAAGCAAAATTATTAGAAAATTAAAATACATAGACTAGAATTGGCAGCTTTTACTTGAGAGAGAAAACATACGGTATGGAAAGTGTGGAAAGAATTCTTTGTCTTCTCTCAATGTTAAATCTTGGTGTCATCTACTATGAGATTCAAGATAAATCATAGAAAGTCCTTCTTTTAAATCTGTCACAATTAATTTCACCATCTTAGGTGGTTTTAAAAGGGGTCTACCCAAGTTCATGGAGGATTAACTTCTGGCCTTGATGATTGTAACTTGTAACTCAATCTTCTCTATACTCTATAAGATTGTATAGACCAGGGCTTCCCAATCTTGGCAACTTTAAGACATGAGGAGTTCAACTCCCAGAATTCTCCAGCCAGGTATGCTGATTGGGAACACCTGGTATAGACTATTGCCAATGGTAATTCCACTCACCATTGATTATTGACTGTACACAGTGGGGTTGATGGAACTTGTAATCCAACATCAGAAGAATTCCAGGTTGATCCTGGATTGGACTCAGTAATTTCTCAAGGATCTCTAGGAAAGGAACTCAATATTAAAACACACAAACACAACGTATTTTGTTGTTTCTGTCAGAAAGGAGGCATTTCAGTGAAAAGCTACAGAGGAGAAAAAATGCTAATTGGCACAATATACATACACAAACACACATATACATGTTCTCTGTGTTGTATTCAGTCCATCTATTGAAGATGATATCCTGTTCAAACTGACAAATGGGATGTGGTCCACAGATTGGTCCCCTCAATGACGTATTGTCACAGGGCCAAAACTGCTAGCATTCCCTCAGCTCTGCTACCTACTTTCTAGGAAAGAATTGCTATGGAGCAATGGGAGCACTTGGAAATCACTGACCTGGCAGCATTTAGAAGATCCCCAAATAGAGTGCCTCGAAACAAGCTCTTGTTTGACGTTAGCTCCCCTACACTCTTGGTTTTAGGAAAAGTGGAAGATAGCCAAAACAAATGCATTTTCTAGCATCCTTTTGGGAAAAGCAAGAGATGGCCAAGGACAGATCTGTTCAAAATTCTATTGAACTGTATGTAGGTATATATGCACAGAACTGAACTGTATGAAATACAGAATTGTAACCAACAGACAGTGAAAGTTGCATATTAATAATTTCATGTGATAGTTCTAATGAGTCAAAAAGCTATGTCTTTTAAAAGCCTGTTAATACATCTTGAATTCTTTAATGGAAAGTACTACATTCCTTACCTGTGCCAAGATGGTGTGTGGGTATTTCTGGCATGTCCATTCTTGCTGAAACAAAATGGAAAATCTTCGTTTAGTGAGTTCCTAGCCAAAACCAAGTAAGAATACTCAGTGTAATAAAATTAGGCAAAAGGAAAACTTATTCTTACAGCCTTGGAGGTGTTCGCCTCATGTGGGAGTTCAAGCATTAGATATTAGCTCCTATCTAGTTTTAATAGTTAGCATGCTCAGTCAATTATAAAAGATAATACAGGCAGTAACGATGTAGAAATGAGTTTTACAGTGATCGTGTACTCTGCTGGCATTAACTATGACAATATAAAGCTAATTTGTACAAACGCTGTGGGTGAAGGCATAATTAAGACCATAGCCAAAGGCTAGTTTAAAAAGTATCTTTATTTGCACTCGGCATATGGCATAGTCAACATAGAATTTAATTATCTAAATAGATTACAAAGTTTCATTGATTAATTAAAACTTAATAGGGCTCCTTAATTCTTGAAACAATGCATTTTTAATACAAGTGCTTTAAACATTTACAGCCAGCTGATGTTGTCTGAACAAGGCTTCTCATTGGAAAGAAAGAAATTTGATTATGGGTAATTGAGCACAATTTGAGCCAGAATTTCTGTTGCTAAGCAAGGCAGTTGTTAAGTGAGTCACACTCAATTTATAACCTTTTTGCCAGGGTTGTTAAGTGAATCACTACAGTTCTTAAATTAATCATGTCATTAAGTGAATCTGGCTTTTCCGTCCTGTTGCCTACCATATGCTGATGTAAATTAGTAAAATGGAAAGGCCAACACATCTAGAAAGGACAAGCTTGGGCAAGATTGGTCTAGTAGATTTGCAGATGAACCCGAAAATTTAAGATCAGATAAAATCAAGGGAGCTATTTACTTCTTTCATTGTGTGCCAGTCTAAAAGAATTATTTTACACATTCAAGTGTATCTGCTTTACTTTTAAAACTATCATTAAGGCTGATATCAAGAGTGAAAGAATAGTAATATTTTAAGTTACGTTGTCATATATGATTAGCATATCTCAAGAAAAATGTACACTGTTGATACCAATAAGATAATTAGAATCTTATTTTTTTATGGCTTGGTAGTGAGCCAGACTATAGATTAGAATATGGTATTTGTTCCACGCTCGTATTTGTTCCATTCTCAGGCTATTCATCACTATTTCACAGATGTGGGGAATATTTTTTTTGCCTTCAAGAAAAATATTCAGTAAACTGGTTGATATAGGCAAATCATTTACATATTCTGATATTTATTCATGAGGTGGGCCAAGATACCTTCTTAGATTAGCAGTGCAAGTGAAAGAAAATTTACATATAAAAATTGTGATTTCATTTACTAATCTTCTGTTCTGACCTTCACTGACTAAAATGACTGCCATACTTACTGTATATACACAATCATAATCCATATTTATGATCTTTTCTCATATCCCAAACCCAATTTTTATAAGCATGTTTAATTATTCCAATTTTGAGCATAATTGAAAATTTGTTGAATTGTTTTTGTATGCCTAGATTTAAAAACACTACAATGACCTAGAAGCATATCCCAATAGTTTGTCATATTGTATTACTGAATACAGTGATTGAAGTCCTTTAAACGTTGGTGAAATTTCCAAGCGTGTTTCCTCAAACGTATGTGTTCATTTGTTTGACAAATCCCTGTATAAAAATAAATTGTAGTCAAGCTCGACTTAAATTGGAAAATCGGTTTCATGTTTTTTTGGTATATTATGCAAAAGATGGGCCTCCTTTCATTCTAAGTAATTTTAAATTTTTCTTTAAAAAATCATTCATTTATCCATTCTTTCGTCTTTGTATTAAGTTTGGGGCTGCTGGAATAATCTTTTTTATTCTTGTTCTAGTGATTGTATAACATGCACACCGTTGGTCCCAGGGGAAGTTCTCCTTCCTTCCTTCAGGCACAGAATGGAAGCAGCTATAAGTCTGGTTACGTCCCAGGAAGAGTTGTCCCACTTCGTCCTCCACCACCTCCAAATAATCAAGCTTCAGCCAAATTTTCCTGTGCAAGACAGGAAGCTCGTGCCACAGTAGCCTCTTCAGGTGATCCACAACGCTGTCAAGCAGAAGCAAGCAGAAAAAATAGGCACAAAAATACATTTATTTGCTTTGCCATATCCAGCTTTTCATTTTTTATTGCACTTGGAATTATATTGGGCATAGCATCAAAGTATGCTCCTGATGGTAAGTTTCAGTAAGTTGCACTCTTTATTGAATATTGCTACCGATTGGGGGAAAACCCCCCTCCCCATGCTGCTGTTACGTAAGAAAACTATTCAGATTTTAAGTGCAGTGATTTTATCTATGATAATTAAAGCACAAATAATTATCTTTAATTGGAAATTGGCTATTGGAAATTGGCTGTTGGAAAAATAGCCATTTTTAATGGTGACAGTACTTTTAATAGATCTCATTTCTCTGATATTTGAAAAATCACAGAAGATATTGTAGTTGGCATAGGAGTTGGTTAGTGTGCATATAGTTCTGAAGTTGGTTTTGGTCTTTTTCCTGAAAATATATTTGATGCACTCTCATCAACACCTAAAGTCTCTCTCCAAAGTACAAAACTGCATTTTATACTGTACAATACATCACATTTTCCACAAAAGCACAAGAAATACAAGCTTCACCTTTTTTTCCAAAGCTGTTTAATTAAAGAGTCTGGAACTCAAGACAGCCTCGGAAGTGCCACCGAAAGTGGCGGCCGAATTATGTCATTAAATAATTGGGAAGATAATTTATATTTAAAACAATTAATGTTAATTAGATGATAATGTAAGTTAAATTTAATTTCCATGCTTCTGTAACCTGGACTTGACCTGTTTTGTACCTGACTTTTTTCATATAGGCCAAATGTCATTGGATATCTCCAGTGTAGGAAGTGACTCTGATACTCGGGGTTTTTTTAAAATGTTAATACACACACATATCTATACACATAGGTATATAAATATGCTTACAGATATATCCATACATATATTTGAAAAGTAAAGGCTGTTAATTTCAAACTAACCTTATCTGTCAGGCAGTGTAGGAGCTCTTTGGAAGTGTGGGAGTGGAACATACATCTGTCTATGATTCATTAAAGCAGCCATATCTCTTTGCAGGATTGCATGGCTGCTATAGGGAGGCCTCCACTTTCTGGGTAAACCACAGTGTTTGGTTTGAGGGTTAGCTTAATCTGTAAACTCTGTATTTACTTAGTTGTTTGAAGATTGGTCACCTAACATGCCAGGTGATTTGCATCTTAAGAGCTTAGTATTGCATAGGAACCAAGCCACTGTGGCCTTACTCAGTCAACTTTGTTTTTAAAAAACATGATTTTAAAACGTTGATGCTGAGATTCAACATGCCTGTACAAATGAAATGCCTCTGCATTTTCAAATGCACTCTGAAAGCTCAAATGTATTCTGATCAGCATGACTAAAGCATATCAATACCGTGCAACCTACCCCAAAACGTAGCAAGCCATATCGACATACCTTTTAACAAAATTTTCTGTGCTTATGGGTTGCCTTGGTTTGGTTGGCTGCTTGAAAAACCCATTCTGGGTTGTTGTTGGGGGTTTTTTTTTGTTTTTTTTGAGTGTATTTGAAAAAGTAAAAGGAATAACTGGCTAGTTTGATAAATGTTTAGAATTTATATGATGGCTCTTCAGCCCTCTTTTTTTTTAAAGAAACTTTGGAGTGCACTTAAAAGTGAAAAAACAAAACCCTATTTTGATTTGTAAACTTAAAGGGTGTGATGATATCTATATTATGCACTTGTCCATAGTGGATGCAATCCTTGTTAGTTTGCTGCAAAGATTCATTTGAAGTTTTTCTATCCCTTTCACATTTTAGCTGCAAAGGAAGGAGTTACAGTACATTGCTGAGTAAGGATGTACCCATGATTAGGAGAGATTCCTTTGTTTTGCCTGCTACTAAGCAATGCAAACACAGGCAGTCTACCAGGAAAGGATTTTTTTTGTGTTTTCCAGGTGGAGATTCTTTCCTGGCCATAGCAGCACAGCAGCTAACAATTCTTTCTATAATGTTCCATTCTGCCAGGCAAAAATTGCAACACTTGAGGGATCTATTTATGACTAGCCTATCAATGAGAATTATTTTTGTTGGGGGGGGGGAACAGGACATGATAGCTGTCTTTTAGTACTTGAGGTGCTGTCACAAAGAAGTGGGAGTGACTTATTACTTAGGGCACCAGCAAGCAGGACAAGAAGTAATGGGTGGAAGTTTGTCAAAGAGAGATACAACCTAGGGGACATTTTCTGACAATGAGAGCAACCAATCTTTAAGTGACTTTAGTAGTGGTTAAATTTGTTTGTCTAGAAACATTTCCTAACTGCTAAAGTTGTCAAAAAATGAAATTATTTTTAAAAACAAATGAGTTATTCTATTTGCTGGTGAAAAAGTAAGAGAGGACCTTTTAATATTTTCCTCCCTAAATTAGAGGGGTCCTAACTTACTAGAATTTGTTCTGGAAAGAAAGCTTTGGGTACATATCTACTTCAGTAAGACTTTCTCCAATCAGCACTTTCCCTACTTGTTGACTATGATCCTTGTCATCCCCAGTCAGGCCTTCAGCTACTTTTAATGACAGTGGTCACATCTATCAGTGGCTATGGCAACTGTTGATGATTGAGAATTTAGTCCAACATGTCTGGAGAAGACTGATCTAGAATATAGTTTGATTTCAGTACATAACTTGTGACAAAGGGTTAAGATAAGGTTTTATGGAATATTTAAAAATTAATGGATTATAACATTAAAATATCCATTAGATCAATATCAATTTGTTTTCAATTGTGGGCATTTTATTTCGATTTAAAAATTAGCAGAGTGAGTGGTATATTATCATTGCTGTATTAATTTCCTGAATACTGTAGTACTTTAATTGTAATTATTATCCCATTGTGTTACAGAGAACTGTCCAGATCAAAATCCCCGCCTTAAAAACTGGAATCCAGGACATGATAGAGAAAAGAGAATTGTAATCCAAAAAGGAGATCTCTTCCGTCTGAATATGGATGCCACGGTGTATTCCATAGTTATACAGGATGGAGGTAGGCAAAGTAGTTCATAATGCTAAACTGAATGGGATGAGGGCAAGTTTTTTTTATCTATTCATGCATTAGCTGTAGTTACTTGCTGAACAGACTAGGCATCTGAAAAAAAAAACTGCATTGTGCATTAAAAGTTACTCAGGTGACAGAAGCATAGTTCCCACCCATCTTTCTTTACTCTATATCAGTGGCCCCAACCTTTTAGGCACCAGGAGCAGGTTCCGTGGAGACAGATTTTTCCGTGGATCGGAGGGGACATGGTTTTGCATGCTGCCAGCATCCCATGGATGGGGCTTCACTTGTTTGCATGCCCAGGTTCTAGCATGCCAGGTACTGGTCCATAGAGCCTGGGGACCTCTGCTCTATACAATCACTTTAAATATAATTTTCCCCAGCTTCATTCATTTTTTTCAAGAAAACTGGCCTTTTGTGATAAGATGGCTAAAGCCATACTCTTAATTTCTTTTACCAAAAATATATCCTCTTTACCCTAGTTTTATGTCTGAATTGGGCAGTCATTTATATAGTTAATGTATTTGTCTCCATTGTTAGACTTTGATCCTTGACATTGCCTTTATTTTATGCTAATAGTTGTGTGCAGCAGTACTGCTATTAACTGAAAGGATATGACTAGGGAGCAGCAAGAAAAATGAATAAATAATTTTCTGCCACAGTTTTATTACAATAAATAACATTCACTGGCACAAAGGTTCCATTTTTTTTATTGATTGATAATAATATCAATTTAAAAAAAAAAGGTTCCATTTTTCTCATTGTTATCCACAAAGAAACTTATCTGGCCAGAGAAACTGATAGTCTTATGACAGACTTAGCCATCATGTTGTACTTTAAAATCTGATATGATTAAAGAGACAGGGGGAATGTTCATTGAATGAAAGTAGTATGAATTGGCTCATTGCTGAGATGTTTTTCTCTACTTTGGGTAGTTATAGCAATTACCATGTTCAGTGTTATTTCATTTGACATCTTTTGAAAAATTGTATCGTTCAGGTTATTAATAGAGTTCCAAGAAATTACAGCTGTCATGCTGCCAATTACAAAAATCCACATGTGTCAGGATTGCTGTGCATCTTGGCAGTTATCCATATTTACTGCAAGTGATATCCCAAGAAGAAAAAACAGTTGAATAGCCACCCAAGTTTAGAACAGATATTTCAAATCATTTTATCGGAAGGAAGTTTCCTCCCAGTTCATTTCCTGTCCTTTGGAGAAGAACACACAGCTAGTGTGATAATATATAATGGTGGTTCACCAAGCTGTCTCCTAGATGGTTTGAGGCAAAAATGTCCCATGTTCCAAGCCAGTAGAAACAATTTAGAAAGGTTGCTCAAGAATATTTCTGGGAAGAAGCAAAGGGAGAAAATGCATACTAAATTACATGAGTAAACTCTATAAAGAATAATGTAGAAAACAATGACAAATTGTTTGCCTGAGAACACATTTTTTTCTTTTTTATACATATAAAAAATTACTAGGCACCCATTTTGTAGCTTTTTTTTGTTTCTGTCATAACTTCTTAGCAAGTAAGTTAAAACAGATACTTGCTACCACCAGTCTCATTCATTCTTGGGTCTCCAAATATCCAGATCATTTTTTTCCCTATATTTTTTACTTCCTGATATCCATTCACGTCACCTAATGGAATAATCTTTTCCCCTTTCACATTTATTCAGAATGTTACATAATTTCCCCCAAAACTTGTTTTTCCCCATTACTATTACTTACTGGAATTTAATAAACAGTGCTCATCTATCTTTGAACTCCTATTTTTGTATGGATCCACAACAAACGAGATAATATATTTTTTAGCATACGTTTTAACCTTTGCTTCTCTACATGTATTAATCAACCCTGCTCAGCAAGATCAGATCATCTTTCTTCAATTAGATTCTATCCTTTCCATTTCTATTACCTTCACCATCTGGAACATGTTTATTTTTCCATTCATTCATTATTTTTACTATATATTCTTCATGCTTTTCAAGTCATAGTCTGCCATACATTGACTGTCAACAGAAGATTCCTGAAGAACCACCATGAAGAAGGACTTTATCACCCATCTTTTGTTTAATAATGATTTTATGAAGAGTAGTTTTAGGTTTTTCAGCTTTACCATATCAATACCTCATTTGCATTTATGGCTAAGGAAAAGTAACCATTTGTTTTGGGGTGTTTTGGCAAATATGCTGCAAACATGTCAAAAGCCCCAGTATAACCCCAAATATACGCATGGTATTTTATGCAAACTGGGATCTCTAATCTAAAGGTTATGTGTATGGTGTTAATTGGAGTATACCATTGATTTGCAGTCTTCATTTAAAGGTGTGTGTGTGTGTGTGTGTGTGTGTGTGTGTGTGTGTGTGCATTTCTCTTTAGCCAGGTTCTTCCTACGTAAAGCAAGATTTTTATGCAGCCCTAGTTCAGTGAAATCACAATCTACTAGTTTCTAGGCTTTTTTCAGGCAGCCAGCAAGCACTCTGCTGCCCATTGGGAGAATCCATTGGGAGACTTAGTCTCCCAATTGGCATCAGGGTGCTTGCTGGCTGCCTGAAAAAAGCCTAGAAACTAGTGGATTGTGATTTCATTGAACTAGGGCTACATAAAAATCTTGGTTTACGTAGGAAGAACCTGGCTAAAGAGAAATACACATAAAGGCCTACGAAAAGAAAAGAAAACATACATACATACATACATACATACATACATACATACATACATACATATAAAATATTTTTATTCAACCGGGTATTTTCCTACGTAAACTTCTCAAACGCAATTTGAGAAACTGCAAGTTTCTCAAATTGCAGCCATAGCTCAGTGAAATCACATCCACTATCCTAGGCTTCTTCAGACAGCAAGCATGCATTTTGCTGCCTATTGGGAGACTAATATAGATCTATGTCTGACTCATTGGTTCTCATCAGTTAGCCACACCCTTACCATATGTTCCCTCCCCATAGAGGCTAAGTATTATATTTAGCTGATAAAGAAATAAAGGGAGACTAGTATAGATCTATTTCAAGCTATTTCAAGCTCTCATCAGCTAGCCATACCCTTACTTGGATTCGAATTTGGGCTGCCTGCATGTTAGGCAGTTGTATTAATCTCTGAGCCACAAGTTCTCCTCCCTTCATCAGCTTGAGCCAGGGGAGAGATTAAGTGTTTTTCTATCGAGACACCTGGCCTACCCCAGCATGTGGGAGGGAGCGTACTGCATCCCTTTCGCCTTTCAGCTCCAATCCAGGAGCCTTCAACATATATATATATTTGCTACTACATATTTAAGAATTGCTTACCTAACAATATTATTTCCTACAGGATTACTTGTCTTTGGGGATGATGAAAGTGGATCTAAAAATATTACCCTGAAAACACGTTTTATCCTAATAAAGGATGGTGGAATGCTTCATATTGGAGCAGAAAAATGTCGCTATAAGTCCAAAGCAACTATAATCTTATATGGCAAATTAAACGAAGGTGATTATGTGCCAACATTTGGTGAAAAATTTGTGGGCGTGGGCCCCGGTGGAACACTGGAATTGCATGGCTCTCAGAAATTATCATGGACGTCCCTGTCAAAGACTCTGTATTCTTCAGGACTGGCCTCTGGATCCTACACACATGAAAAGGAATTTTTCCGAGCTCTGAACGTGAGAGTGATTGACCAAGACACCGCAAAGGTTTTGGAAAAGGGGAAGTTTGATACTCACGAATCTCACAATGACAGCAAAAAACTTCAGGATTTTCTAAAGGCTCAGCCTTTTGGTCGCATTGTTGCTATTGCTGTAGCAGACTCAGCTGCTAAAAACCTACTAGAAGAAACGAAAAGAACCATTCAGGATCTTCTGGGAAGTAAGCTCGTCAAAGGACTGAGTTATAGGTAAAAAAAAAATGTTTTTGCAAAAAGCCTCTGTGCTCTTGGTTAAAAAATTATTTTAAAAAGGTGGTCCTTATAGTATTATTTGGGATCTCACCTCAGCTTATTTTAATGCATAAATATAAAGGCTAAACACATTTCCTTTTGAGTATGATTTGCAGAGCCGCATCAGGAAGTTCCATAACAATCATCAATGCTTCACAATTCTGATAATCCTTACAAAAGACATTAAACTACCCCTAACTCCAACCTAAGTGATAAATTTATTTTTTGATGTATATGGCTATCCACTTGCCATTCAATTCTGGGCAACTAATATCTAGTTGAAGCGAGCAAAATCAACAAAAATCAAAATTCGTCATGTCATATATTGAAATTTATACCCTTTAAAAACAGATTCGGCCAACTTACTTTCCTCCTTAGTGTCTAGGAAAAAATCATATATTTCCTACCCCGACCCTAGGACACTTGATTATGGCGTTAAAAATAAGTAAAGCAATTCCATTTTCCAAATCCAGTTTCACAGTATATATTTAGACAAATGCTGTTTATTTTCTCTTCAATTTCACATCACTGTCCCCCCTCCCATTTAATGTTACTGCTTTTCATATCAAGCTGATCGTTGAGAAATGGTTAAGCAGAAATACCTCCATGTTGGTTTCTTCTGAAAAATTGAATGCATACCCATTATTATGCAGTATTGATCATTTGGTATAAAAATAAATTTCAAGGAAATATTGAACTATCCAGGACTTCTCCTTGATAGGCAGTAGAAATGTTCTTTGAAAGATGTGAGGCCTTATTGGGTAGAAATGATTGAAGAGATGGAACCCAAAGAGGAAAGAGACTGCAGAATAGTGGGCAAGGGATCCTCTGTATTTAGAGCAAAACATTCCTTTGCACAATTTTATTCAATATTTCCCATCCTATTTGGTACTTGCAGTTTTACTAGATTGCTCAACATCGTCTCTAAAATTCAAGAAAGCTGTTTCAGCTTTACTCAAAAAGGCAGGCAATAGAAGGATGGGACAAGAAAATTTCAGTTCCTCTGCTCTTATAGGTTAATGCCTAGATTTAATCCATAATATTTCAGTTACATGTAATAGGCTACTAACCTCCTCTGGCAGCAGACGAAGAAAACAAACCCTTGCCCTTCTATTTTTATTTATAGCAAACTGTTTTATAATCTCTGTGATTTGATTATACATTTTAATAGCAGTGTGAAAGTCAGTTCTTCTCTTCATAATAATACAAGGCAACCAGATTTCTTGGCTTTGACAATTGGGAAATTAGTGACTCTGTATGTACATCTAAAGTAGGTGTCAAGCCTGAATTTAATTGGGGTGTGGGATTGTTTATATCCTTGGGTACTCTGACATGAATTCAGTTTGACACAGTTTGGAATTGAAGGGGGAAGAGCTGAGGAGGATAGTCTTCAGCCAAAACAACATAGATAGCCGATGATTCAAGTACATTCCAACGGCTGGCCAGCCACAGGAGTAGGAGAGAAGTCGCCAAGCAACCAGCTCTCATCTTGGTTGGACAATGTGACAGATTGTTTTGGAAAATTGAGAAACTATTACTTATATTGGGGTGGAAAGCGTGGGAACTTTCAGTACTGGCTTTCCACCAGTTGTGCCAAGGTGATGTATCTAAATAAATTTGTTCTTTGAGGAAACGAAATGCCTTGGAGTTCGATTTGTAATGAGTGCATTACTTGGAACCTGACGGTAGGCATGCAAGGATTTGTTAAGAGCGGCATTTTACATATTTATACAATCTTAAGTATGTATTTATTGCCTACTCAAGTATATGTATTCTGACAAATCATGTAAAGACATCGGCCTGATTTTGAAAGTATTCTTTTAATGAAATGTAGAATAAGAGTACCTCTTATACTAACTTCCTTAATATTCTGAAACAGTGCCCCCCAACATTTTGGGCACCAGGGACCAGTTCCATGGAGAGAGGTTTTTTCATGGACCGGAGGGCGCATGGTTTTATGTGCTGCCTGCATTCTGTGGATGGGGCTTTGTTTGTTTGCCATGGCCCAGTTTCTGGCATTCCGTTGACCAGTGCCTGTCCATAGAGCAGGGGTTGGAAACACCTGTTCTAAAAGAGAGTAAAGGAAGGGATTATGAGAAGATAAAAGATTGGGAACCAAGCGTCATGGTGAAATCACATGTTATGTCATGACTATATTTATCTTCTATAGTCCTTAAAGCAAATTAAAAATCATCAGAAAAGCTTGGTTTGAGTGTCATGGGTCATAGGTACTGCTTCTGTCTGTCCGCAATAGGGAGACTACACAGAAGGAATTTCCTCCCTCCCCACGTCCCCATGGGGGAATGGGACAACTTGCTGCGGCCAACTCACTACAGGACAACCCATTGCAGGACAATTTAACCATTCTATTTAATTATTTACAATAAATAAAAATTATTTACATTTTTGCCATTCACATTTCATTCTGCCGCTCCTTTTGCATCCTTTCTTTAATGATTCTATTCCATCATTTCTTTGATATTAGTGTAACTCTGTTGTGTAGTGAGTTGTCCCTTAGCGAGATGGCCGTGGTGAGTTGTCCTCTAGTGAGTAGGCCAGGGCAAGTTGGTGGCAGTGAGTTGGCTGTGGCGAGTAGACCATGGTGAGTTATCATAGTGCCAATTCTGTTCTGGAAGGTTAATGGAACATAACATGCTGTAGTTAAGCATTCAGCATTGAGCTATATGGAAGAATGTCCAACTTGAATATTTTGTACATATTATTATAATAAACTCTGCTCCTTAATATTCATTAATGCATCAATATTTACAAACAACAATCCATATACACCCCACTAAAATGACTGCACAGGAGAAAAGAGCAGCTTTAAACTATTTGTTTGTATAAAAAGGGGGGAGCCAGCCAGCCTTTGGCAAAATGCCTAAAACCATAAACTTTCTTTCAAAAGCTGTGGTGTTCTTTAATAAACTCTTGGGTAAATTTTCTTAGTATCTAGGAAACCTGGTATTTCAGGAATAGATATTGCTGCTTTATTTTAGTATGGCTCCATCTTTGGATGCGTTTCTTGTAAGCTGTTGGATCCTTGCAAAGGAAAAGTTAAGAGTTTTAGCATGTAGAGAGGTAAGGATGTAGTTAGATATACAGCTGTGTAAAAGCTTGATGTCCAAATCCATCAGTTTGAATTGCATGCCTAAATTTTCAAGGCTGCCATTTATCTGCCTAACTAAGGACCTGTATCTTTTGCATAAGACTATAAACGGATATTAACTGTTTTTTTCCTTCAAATTGAGAGTAAAGTTGCTTATTAGTCCAAAAAGCTTAAGCATTGGAATAAACTGAGCAAATGCTGATTCTTTAGATTTTAAGTCCTCTCTCTTTTCTTTTCTCTTCTCCTTTGCAAATTATGTAAAATTTTGCTTTGATCAAGTATTGTGATGGTTGCAAAGCACACTCATTTCTTTTCACAACTTGATTGGTCCTAATATTGTCTTATAATGGATTTCTTCAAAAATTTCAGTGTGCTGTACAGGTAGTCCTTGTCTTATGATCACAGTTGAGCCCAAAATTTCTATTGCTAACCAAGACAGTTCTGTGAATTTTGCCCTATTTTACAACTTTTCTTGCCACAGTTAAGTGAATCACTGCAGCTGTTAAGTTGGTAACATAGTTGTTAAGTGAATCTGGCTTTTCTATTGACTTTGCTTGTCAGAAAGTGACAAAAGTGACTCAGGTGATCACATGACCCCGGGACCTTGGAACCGTCATAAATATAAATCAATTGCCAAGTGTCTGAATTTTGATCACATGATCTTGGGGATGCTGCAATAGTCATAAATATGAAAAATGGTCGTAAGTCACTTTATTTGAGTGCCATTGCAATTTTGAACAGTCACTAAATGAACTGTTGTAAATCCAGGACTACCTTTAATAAACTATTGTTTTCAGTAAAACATAATGGCGGTTAAAATAATCTTTCCCAAATCAGATATATTGAGTATAACTCCAAAATTTCTCAACAATGATTATACTAATTAGAGGATTCTGAAAATTGAAATGTAAATTTCTAGAGGGCTCCAACACTGGGGAAAGCTGAGTTAAAATGTGATGTTAATACAAGAAGCAATCTTTCAGTAGAAATGATAGAATTGTAATTATAATGATTATACAAGTGACTGAGTAACATTCAAGCAGTTATTTCTGATTGATTTGAGGGGGATTATTATATTTGCTACATTCCTCACTGGAGGAATTACTTCATAGCAACATTATTAGTCTTGACTGCTGTGGGATTTGCTGAGCTGTAGAGATGAGGCATCTGTTAAGTAGAATGAGTTTAGTGATTACTTAAGCAGCCTTTCCTACTAACTGTTTAAACATAAATTAATAATAATGCCTAACTTTGTAAAGAAACATGTTACAGTTTTGTGCTATATACAGAAAAATGCTTACATTCCATTGTTAAAAATAGTTGTGAATTGATCATGAGCCCTTTGTATTTTAATTAATCAAGCACGTGGACTGCCAACACAAGAGGGGGGGGGGGAGAGAGAGAAGAAAGCAGAGAAAAGATAGAGAAGGAGAAAGAAAACTGCAAATTCAAAAATGTTTTCAGGAGATTAGTATCACTTTAAGAATCTGTATCAGGTCATAGCTGAAGCAGGCAAGCAACAAAGTTTAGAAGAAATAAATCACAAATTGGGCCCCCAAAACATGGTTGTACAAATTGACAAGTCTGTTATTTTGGTAACATGGAAAGAACTATTCTGCACCTTGCTACTTAACCAATTTCTGTGCTTTACTAATGCTTTGAAATACTTGATTTACAGATAGCCCTAAAACAAAGAGAAACAATCTGGGCAGTGTGTTTTAACATACTTTATTTTATTTGGCTTATAGGCTGCTCAATTTGCAAATGACTCATAAAAATTCCCTGAACTAATTAGGATTTGATCATAAAAATCATCATGTTCAATGTATTAAATTTATTAGAGTACCAGTGGCATATTTCTGACAGTGAGAGCAGTTTCATTAATCCTCCTCTAGAAATTGAAACTATAAAGATGTGTTTATTCTGTTCTCAAAATTAGCCATGTTCTCAAAATTAGATTCAGAAAATTTCAGATTTCCAAAGCAGATTTGGAGGCGTGACAGAAAGAAATGTCATTGTGTTAGAGTCTATTAAAATTGAACTGAATTCCATCCACAGATGGATTTTTTTTTCTTTGACTGAACTGAATATTTTTTAATCCTTTGACTCAACTGAATATCCTTTACTTTTTTAGTTCCATGTGGTCAAAACAGATTAAGTCATATTGTTCTTCTTTACATCAATTTGCTGCCTGTCATCCTCTTGTCTTTGACCTGGAATTGAGGGTCTTGGAAAATGATGTTTCATTCTTGCTTTAAAGAAGCCTGTAACAGCTACACATTGATAAGCTACTGTACAAAGCTAGCAGAATTTTTTTAAGTTTAAGAGAAAAAGGCAGTAATTTAAAAGTGTGGGAAATTTTTACATCACAATAAAACAGTTGTATATTCAGACCTTGGCCTTTTCTCTTCTTAAATTTATTGTATTGTAAAATAATATTTTATAATTCATCCTATTTTTAATTAAATCCCTGAAATATTATTTCAATGTTTCTGTCCCAAATCTGCACATTTCTTGTATTTCCAGAACCAAAGTTGAAGTAGAAGGATTCTTTTTCTTATGGGTCTAAGAATGAATGAGTTTTTTAAAAAAGTTAATTGGATAGCATGCTTACCAATTTCAAAGACTCTTTTTTTTTTTTAATGTGAGCAGTTCCTTCCCCAACAGTTCTAGATGTTGTAAGTGAAATCATTGCTAGAAATGTTAATACCTGTTAGCACGCAATGAAGGGGGTGGGGGGAAAGGTGGAGAGAAAATGGGAATCTCTTGGTTCTGGTCTTATGAAATCAAAGGTGTCTTAGTGTAGACCCAGTATAGAAACCAGGAGCCACTGTAAAGGCAGAAACTTTCTGTCAAGAATATATAGATTTTCAGGAGATAGGGAGGAGTAGAGAAGCTGATCTTGGCTTACTTTCTAGCGAACAAGTAATTTATAGGGTATCTACAGCAAGGCCTTCACGCCAATGGACTAAGATGTTCAGCTGTAATGCTGAGACACACTGATTCATTTAGCAATAGCACTTAGACTTATATACCACTTTACAGTGCTTTTTACAGCCCTCTCTAAGCAGTTTACAGAGTCAGTATATTTCGCCGAACAATCTGGGTCCTCATTTTACCCACCTCGGAAAGATGGAAGGCTGAGTCAACCTTTCCTCCCCCTCCCCACCCCCCCAGCCCAGCAAACAAATATGATTTTTGTGAGTATTTATAATTTTTTCCTTATATAATCTCCCTTTTTGAGGAAGTGTCTTCAGTTCAAAGTTGTCTTCCTTTTGGGTAAACAAGCGTGCACAATGCTTATCTCCCTATGCTAAAAAAAAATCCTTGGCGCATACTGTCTCAGTATAAATCTGTAAAACCACTGGTGCTTTTTAAAGAAAAATTGTGTCCTTTACACTCTTACTAATTTTGTTTTATTATCATAGAAGATTCACATATACAGTAATGGGCTTTAGGTTAGAGTTTGGAAAGTGCTAATTTCCAAATTGTGAAATCATTTGAAATCGAATATTTCTCTGTAAGTAGTTCTTTCTTTAACTTAAGCTTTTATCTCTTTTGGTTTGCATATGAGTTTAGAAGTGTAAAGAATTAAGTTCAAGAGACTTCTGCAGTCCTTTCTTGGGAATTAATTCTTGAATACATCAAAACAAGCTTCTCCAGCCACGTGACAACCGGATACTTGTCATAATGAGAATATTATAATCCCCGTTAGTCCCAGGCAGTATGCCTGTGACGGGTTGGTATTCATATGACAACAATAACAACTGACGCTACTTTTCTGAAAAATGAAACTGAACAACTGGGAAATATTCCTTAATGCATCAAAGTGAAGAATATTTTATTTGGATTTTTTTAATTGATAATTTTCCATGTATTATTACTGTTTTTTAAAAGAAACCTTATTTAGGGTAAGTATTTAAAGTTGTGCTCTCTTCTTACAGGCAAGCCTGGGCTTTAGTGAGTGTAATTGGTGACGGAAATTCATCTTGTAATGAATCTGTGAGAGACTATGAAAATCACAGTACAGGAGGAAAAGCTCTTGCAGAAAAAGAATTTTTCACAGTGGATGGCCAGAAATTTATTGTGAGGGCTTTCAGTGAATGGATTGCTGGTAGGAATATGCTATTTTTAATTTTATTTTAGAAAACAAAATTTAGTTTGGTTATCTTGTGCAGCTAGGTTTGCTGTATTTAGAACGCATCTTTATTGCTATGTACCTTATGTTGATCATAAGTTGTAGTCTGTTTGGAGGCCAGAAGTAAAAAAAGAAAAATCTAAAGTTTAAAAATAATCAAAATGTCTCTTTTATGTCCTTGTTTTAATAAGCAGAAAAAAAATGGAACTTTGGGATAGATACACAAGACAAGTCTGCTGGCAAGAAAATTCAATATTGCTTTCTTGTTCCATTTTTTTGGGGGGAGGCACTGTTTTTTATGAAATGACAACCTTTCTAATATTTATAAAAGAATTGTTATTGGTAGCAAATAACATCTTTTGATTTAAAATGTTTACAAAAAAGCCATGGAAATCAATTAAAATGTTTTTCCCCATAATGCCATATGTCACCTTCATACTTTTAAATAGGGAAAAATAAATCATGGTTTTGGTAGCTCTTTAAAGCATGATGATTTATTAAATATTCTTAAATTAGAAATGTGCTTTGTTGAGATCTATCAAGTATGAAAGAAAAAATAGGTTCCTATATTCCTGTCCTGTTGCAGATAGGCAAAATTGGAAGGCTTATAGCTTATAGCAATCTAGATTTTAATTCAAATGCTTTGACTATATTAATAAATATTAGGCATTCTGCTGTTACCTAGGATTGAACTCTCAACCTTCTATGTGGGAGGCGAGTGTATTCACTATGTAACCACTAGGTTACATAGAGTACTGGCAAAATTTATTTATTGTAAAATAAAAATAATATGAACTTCGGAGTATTCTGCAGTTGCATCCTTGTTTTTCATCCAAGAAATCATTCTCTATGTTTTTTGTTTTTTGTTTTTATTTATATGCCGCCCTTCTCCGGAGACTCAGGGCGGCTTAAAATGCGTTAAGGAATAGCCTTCATACTTTTGTATATTTATACAAAGTCAGCTTATTGCCCCCACAAACTGGGTTCTCAATTTACCTACCTTAGAAAGAATGGAAGGCTGAATCAACCTTGAGCCTGGGGAGATTCGAACTTACAGTAATTGCAGGCAGCTGAATGTTAATAACAGGCTATTAGCCAGCTGCGCCACCAGGCCCGTGAGACAACCCTAACCCTAACTCCTTACAAATAGTGGTTCCTCATTCATAATCCACAAGAATATACTTAAAAATACTACTGCAATTATTTTTGGTAGATATTGGTGAAAAATCATAGGGAGTTTAACTGTAGCTCTGTACTACCTTTCGTCTTGCTGATTTGATTTGCATGTGCATTAAACTGTTTTGCTATAATACTATTTGAGCATTTGCAAAGGTGGCGACTTTTTTAAAAAATGAACCAAGAAAAGTGTTAATTTTTTGTTCCAAGGTGTTCCAAAGTGGGGTTTTCAGGTTAAAACTGTGCATGGAGTGATAATGGATTTGTCAGAAGATGTTAGCAGCTGGAAGCCTGGAGACCAGATTGTTGTGGCAAGCACTGATTACTCTATGTATCAAACAGAGGAATTCACACTCCTTCCTTGTCCAGAATGCAACAAATACCAAGTCAAAGTAAAAGGTAAGAGCTGAGAAGTAAAAATAAGTGTATCTAGCAAGCTTCCCCCCACCCCCCCAACCAAGGTATGGTTCTGTTATTTTACAGTCCTGGTGACTTTTTGCTTTGAGAATATTTTTCTAGCTGCTTAATATCCACCTGTCTAAAATCCTTAATTGACTGATGTGGGATGCATGGCATTGATTCTGTAGGCACAGTGCTTGTGAAAGGAAAGGCTGCTTTAAATTTATTTGTTCTAAGAGACGAATCAGTGAATTTGATTTGATCTGAGTTAATTAAACAGTTGTATCCACATACCTGTTTTTATAGCCCAAATGATGATTCTGTTCAACTAAAATTAGATCAATGCCAATTAAAAAATGTCTATTTCTGGTTATCTGTTTAAAAAATAACCTTCCCTTTTCTATTGTTCCTCCCTCCCATGCATTTTCCTTATTTGGGGTGACTGTCTTAAGCACTGAAGCATTCAGTATACCCTTGTTTCTTTCTGTAGTGTTTGTCTTATACCTGCTACAGAGATAAATGATTTCTCATGTTGGACAGTAATGTTATTAGGATAATTCACTCTCATATCAAGCAGAGCCTTGATGGTGCAGCGGACTAAGTGCTATTATGTAGCACTTAGCTGCCAGCTGCCTGCAATTAGTGTGAGTTCAAATCTCACCAGGCTCAAGGTTGACTCAGCCTTCCATCCTTCCGAGGTAGGTAAATTGAGGACCCGGATTGTGGGGGCAATAAGCTGACTTTGTAGAAACACCACTTATGGGGGGCCAAAAGCCCTAATAAGCAGGTATATACAAAAGAATGAAGGCTATTGCTATAAGTGCATTGTAAGCTGCCCTGAGTCTTCGGAGGAGGGCGGCATATAAATTGAACTAATAAATAAATAAATAAATAAAGCAGTAAAACTTTACTGCAAGTCTCTTCATTAAGAGATCGGAGTCATTTTCCCCCCTCTTCTCTGCCCTTCGCTTCCCTTGGATTTTCTAACACTTACCACCTATAACTACCAGAATTTGATGCAAATTTTTACTCAGAAAGATGGATGTGTTTCAGATATTACATTTCTTCATAGCCTAATGCTTCGGAGATGTTAAGAAATATAATGTTCTGGGAGACAAAAACCATGAAAGCAAAATAAACAATTTCTATGAAATTTGTGAAATGAGGTTGGAAAACAGTGATCTGTCCACTCTCAAAATCATATATAGTTATTGTTCTTAGAAGAAAGCATGGCTGCTTTAAAGTAATTCTTAAATGGTCTTAAATAATTGTATAGTTTTAAGGTGTTTTCGGATTAGGGGCATCCATTTAAGCTGGGTTATATTTGTAGTAATTATAATGCCCGAAACAGGTTAGTGTAAACTTTGAATTCTTTAAGTATAATACTAGTTAAAAACCACTATGAATATAATCATTTATCAAATTTCTATACTGCCCATCATGTTTGCATGATTAAATGAAAGATTCTATAATTATTTTGAAAATTCATGATTAATATTTATTGAAATCTAATTCTTAATTATGAATTGAGGATTTAATAGGAGCTTAGCTTCTAAGAGAAGAGCTAACTTTTAGTGAACTGCTTCTTGCCTTATTTCTAATTTGTCTTAAAGATTGCAAGAAGAATCTTAAATTACTGTAGTCTAGGAGATAATATATTTCTCCCAAATTCTATATACATATCCCCTTCAGAATTTCATTAGTTAAAAATTCACTGAAGATGAGTGGGAAGAACAATATATTTGGTAGCAGCTTCTGTTTTCCAGAACCATCTAGGTATAGTAAAATTATTAGTATATAATAATAAAATCGTAAGAGGAAAGTGTGTTTGGATATGTTTACTGCTTTGAGGTATGATACAAATAAATAAATCATGCATATATACATACAGGTAGCCCTTGCTTGAAATGGTAATTGGGACTAGCACCTTCATCGCTAATTGATGCATTTATAAAGTGTGATGTTCCATGACTGTGGCAGTTTACAACAGTATTTCACCAATCCCAGTTGCTGTTGTCAGACACATTTTGCATTGTCACAGAATTATGTGGTCACATGATTGCCCTTTGTGACTTCCCGCTAGCTTCCCCATTGACTTTGTTTGTTGGAAACTAGCAGTGAAGGTAACAAATGGCAACCACCTGATTGCTGGATGCGGCAACCATTGTAATTGTGAGCCAGTTGCCAAGCGCCCAAATAGTGATCATGTGTCCACGGGGATACTGCAATGGCCACAACTACAAAAACCCATTGTAAATCTCTCTTCTTCAGCACCATTGTAACTTTGAACATTCACTGAACAAGGGGCCGTTCAACAAGAACTTGAACGTGTTCAAGTTGAACGTGTTTAAAGGGTTAAGAACTGGTGGATGCATTGCTTCAGAAGTGATTTTGCAGTTGATTGAGTGTGTATTATTAAGGTTGTGAAGCCTGAATGTAAGAAGGCAGGAAAAGGTGATGTTACCCCAACCAGATTATTACTGTGGTGAAGAAGAGATTACGTACCTTAATTTAGATAATATTGAAGATAACAGGAATAACCCTAATATTCCAAGAATTGGTGATATTGAAATTTCTGTTTCCTCATTGCCTTTAATTTCACATGAGGTATTCTCAGGATAATTTTATCTTGCTTTAGTGAGCTGTCCCTTTGCTTGAAATATAGATCTCATCATCTTTCTAGTGAAATTTTATTCTTTGCTTCTCTTAGTCCTCAGACTTCAGCATCTGCAGAAAGCTTGTGCCAACTCTCTCACATGAATGAGGAAAGGCAAGCAAACTATTTCCATATGGAAGCAGTTCCTCGGCTTTCTATTCATTTAATATCCAGTTTCCTTCACTGTTCCAAAAATCTGTCAAGAGCTTCATCCCTTCCTACTTCGCAGGCATGTACAGTCCGGCTGAATTTTTTGTGCAAGAAATCAAGTTCACTTTACCTGTTAAACTTCCAGCACAGCCACTATACATAATTTTTTCTTTTTGTAACTATTGTTATTTTGCATTTTGGTATTCATTATTTCTGAATTAGATCTTTACATCATCTGGTTTGAAGAGTTTATGTCTGGACAAAAATTATATTCTACATTGAATTGTTACAAAAAAACCCCCATAATGCAGCGACCATAATGAAAAAGCCACAATAAAGCCAAAAGTCAACTTTTACAGATCTGCTATAATGAGATTAATATGATAAGATTCAATACGTTGGTCTCATTCAAAAATAAGATAAAATAGCATAGCTACTTCTTTATAGTGAATTATTTTTCCATAGCACAAGGTTCATCCAGTGCAAAGAGAATCTTACACTTTATAAGGAAACATGACAATTGTATTTTTAAGGAAGAAACTGCCATTTTTATGTGGAAACATTTGTTTTTAATATAGAAGGAATTCAGGAAAAAAAATAATTGGAGTGTTCATTACATATTTAAATATTTTGATAATCTAATACTGTTCAAAGAGCAATATACAAATGTTGTATAAAGCCATTTTGTCTCTTCAATTTCTGAAGCTGTTACTTGTGCATGTGTCCATTTGTGGGCACGCTTGTATGTGTGTATGCATGACGTGTATGCATGCATGCATTCTTTTCTAATACTAAGAGCAAAATTTAAGTTTTTACATAAATTTCAACTGCATAGAACTTGGAAGAAAGTAAATTTTTGGTGCCTCATCAGATTCTCATTTTCAGCTGGATTGTTCATATTTTAATTGTTTTTTTGGTGCAGACATATTAAAACTATTTTTTTCTGAGAAAAAATGGACTGCTATACAATTTTGATAGTCCTTGTCTTACAGCAATTTGTTTAACACTGTAAAATTATATCAGCATTGAAAAACGTAACTTACACCAGTACTCATAATTACTGCTGTTGCAGTGGTCCACACAGTCATGCAGGGACTTGGCAATCAGCATGTATGTACAATGGTTGCAGCGTCTTCGGGTCACATGATTGCCTTTGTGGCCTTCCAATAAGCAAGTCAGTGGGAGAAGATGGATTCATTTAACAACCATGATGATTCACTTAACAGCTATGCAAAAAAAAAGTTCATAAAATTGGGCGCAATTACTTAATGACTACATTGCTTAGGGACAGAAACTTTGGTTGTAAGTCAAGAATGACATGAAATATTATTATTATTCAACTCATAGAATGCACCTCTGCTGATTTTAATCCTTTTCACTATTCAGGCCCTTATTCTATGCCTAGACTGTCCTGTAGATTTACATAACATAATTAGAGTGATAGAAATGCTATGATGGGAAACAAAGTGAGGAGACTCTTGGCCAGTCTACTGTACTTGGCTCTAGCCCACCAAGGAACATCAATAAAATAGTGAAGTCTTGAATGATCTTTATTCAAAGTTTTAGATGAAGAATTGTGTGATCCTAATATTTCTCCTGAGAGCTCCCTGGAGAGTCCAAGAATGGGCTGACTCGTCTGTTCCTCCAGAGACCGAGCTTTCAACTTTGTGGCCATGCCTCCGTCCTCCTCCTCTCTGACACAGTTTCGGCTCAGTCTTAGCCTTGAAGAGACTTGTCAATTGGAATTCTTGAATTTTCAACGACAGGTTTTTCTTCGCGTTGTGGGGGTTTTTGGAGCTGCGGGTTTGCGAAGGAGCCGCAGCTTGTTGCCACACGCTCCAATTTCGCTCGTAGAGCCGCCGGCCTGTCATCCAAGCTTCGGTTCAAGCCAATAATCCATACATATCTACTTTGCATTATTGCCTTGCCTTCATATTTCACACATTCTCAAGCTGGAAAAATATATTCCATTCCATAACTCTGCTTTGCAGAATTTCTCAGTCAAAGGCAGGGTTAGTACCAGTACAATATGTACAGTCATTAGCTTTGTGCCTCTTCATAGGCTGTACACCGCCCTGAGTCCTTCGGGAGAAGGGCGGTATAGAAATAAAATTATTATTATTATTATTATTATTATTATTATTATTATTATTATTATTATTATTATTATTATTATTATTATTATTTACATCTACATGTGCCCCCAGTCTTATGTGGGCTGCTAAGCTTTTGGCAGATTGTCTGGCTTCTGTAGAATGCCTGTAGAAATCTAAGGAAATTGCTCAGTCAGCAAGTCTGAGAAGTATTGAAAGCTAAGAATTTGAGTGGTTAATCAAAAAGTTCTTGGTTATAATCTTGCTTTAGCCTTAAAGTGACTTTAGAAGTGTCATTTTCCTTATTCTCAGTCATTCTGTCTGCTACCCAGCACAAAATACTGACTTTGCAAGATTGTTTATAATGCTTAAAATTGGAAAATGCTTAAAGCGTTTCAGTGTGCTAGATTATTAGCTGCTACCATTAATTACAAATTATTTCTAATAATAATCTATTATTATCTATTTAAATACATTTAAAAGAGAAAATTTTGAGTAATACCAAAATAATGCTTCTAAGCTAATAGCAAATCTCCTATTGCACTTTGTATTTTTTTTTCTGTTACATTTGTTTATATATTATTTATACATACTGGGCAAAAGTCTTAGACCACCATTACATTTTTTGTTGTAGCAATGGTATATTGACCATATATAATTATTTCTCAGTCTCCTTATTAAATTACAACCAGAAAATACAGAAAATTTGTATGCAGTTTTCAAAAACAAAAAAGCAGAAAAAAATAGCTTCCATAGGTTAAAGTGCCAAGTATTTAATGTTACCTCCCCTTGCACTTGAGCAACAGCAGACACACTGGGTCCTGTAAACCATTGGTCCTGAACCTTTTTGGCACCAGGGACCAGTTTCATGGAAGACAATTTTTCCACAGGGGAAGGAGGCGGGGGGAGAGAAGCACACTACTTAGATCCCTCACATGTGCAATTTACAGTAGGATTTGCACTCCTATCAGAATCTAATGCCTGGTGACCTGAGGTGGAACTGATGTGAGTGATGATAGCACTGTGGAGCATCTGCAAATACAGATGAAACTTCGCTTGCTCGCCTGCCACTCACCTCCAGCTATGCAACCCGGTTCCATGGCCCAGGCTTTGGGGACCCCTGCTGTAAACCTAAATGGAATGGAACCAGGGGTGAAATGCTCCCAGTTTGGACCGGCTTGGGCGAGTAGGCGATGGTGGCGGGCAGTTCAGAGAACCGGTAGCAAAAATCCCTGCCCCCTCACCCCATGCCCAGCTGAGCCATGCGATCATCAGAGCCTTTTTTTTCTTTTAAATGTTTAATTTAAATGTTTGTACAAGACGTGCTTGAACATTACATACAGTACAGACACATGTTGCTTGAGTGCAATTCATTGGAAGCTTGCCAATAAGACCAACTTTCAGTCATATCATTCCAGTTAAAGTGCCAAAGATCATAGAATTGACAGACAAAAAATAATTTTATATCAGCAAGGCCACTCTCAAAGGGAAATCAACAAACTGAATATTCAAGATATGGCATTCAAGACCAAAAAATAATATGGATGGTCATTAAAACTTTGCTGAAACAACAAAGTGGATGGTGGCCTAAGGCTTTTGCACAGTACTGTATATTATTGTTCTAGGAAATCATTTAAAAGAAGTCTGTTGTTTTAAGAAATCAATCAGATTCTCCTGGGAGAACTTCTATTTCCGTAGTTGTCTTTCTTTTCTAGCAATCATCATCTATACATAGGATTAGAACTTTAGCATTGCTTTCATTGCCATTACAGAAACATTTTTCTAATGCTTGGAAGAACCTTTTAGCTGTATATTCACAAATAATATGGATAACAAAGAGATTCTAATTTTGCATAGCCTTGTCATAGCATGCCACAGTGTTTGCATTCCTGTTGCTCATTGCTGTCATCAGCTGGTGAATGGGACTTTGCAAGTTCTTGATGCTTCAAAATAAGGTATCAGTAAAGCTTTTGTTTCATTTTATTGAAAAATAATCCATTTTCCTAACTGGGAAAAAGTTTTAGAGTATACCATTAAGAGATGGTGTGATGTTTAGTCAAGAACAATTTTCTTACACAAGTAATCATGTTGAACACAACTATGTAAGCTGCAAAGAAAGCAGAAAAGGAAGCAGATATACGTATGAATGTTAACATATATAAATAAGCATATATCAAGTGACCTTTAAACATAGATTATGGGAATTATTCTAAGCCTGGTAAAAACAATTTCAAAGAACAAGAGTTCATGGAGGCAAATCCATTTCTTGTCCTATGCTAAATGAAAAAATGGTTAAAAAAACCTTTTCCTACTCTACTTTTGATGCATTGTATTTTCAGGCAGTGTTAAAAACCAAATCCTTGTAAACCAAATCTGATCTATTCAGAGGCAAGTCGCTGATGGTTTTTTTTTTTTAATGAAGCTAAAATAAGTATGATAACTGTACCAGCTGGCTACTTGTATTTATAGTAATAAAGGTGTGTCATTTTCATCCTTCTCTTCATTTGTTTTCTCTGTTTTGAACCAGAATTGCCTCAATTTCTGCATGTGGGAGAAATCCTTGATGGAGTGGATATGAGGGCAGAGGTTGGAGTTCTTACCAGAAATATCGTAATCAAAGGAGAGATGGAAGATTCCTGCTATACTGGCAAAGATTGCAGATTCTTCAATTATGATACTTTCGGTGGACATATCAAGGTATGGAAGGAAAAGTTTAATTTCACCGTATCAAGGCTCCAGCGGCTTTTGCTCTTGCAAATAGGACACAGTGGAGGGAACTCTATCCTGTTTCATACTATTTAATGACTGCTGCCTGTTAAGCATTAGGTTGAGCAGATGTGTAATATATTGATCATGCAGCTCCGGTATTTCTAGGTCCACTTATTAAATAGTGCTGTTTTTTATGTCACGACGAAGTGAAGCTGCCTTTGTTCAGAACCCAAATTTAGCCCACTAATTCTATTCTGCAAAAACTCAATTATAGTGATTCTTGATTTATTTACTGTTGAGATGATGCAGCTTATGATATTGATTATTAAAAATAGGAGCTTTTCACCTGTTCTTCTATATTTCATTTCATGGTTGGGTTACTTTAAATACTATGTTTGTGTTTAGATTAAATTAATACCGAATTGATTCTAAATCAATTAATTATTATTAGGCAACACTTAAAGCAAGGTGTGTAGCCACATCATTTAAAAGGAAAAGCTCCCCGTGTTATATAGAATTCTTACAGCAGGTACGAGTTCTCTTGAAAGTCTTTAAAAGTACAAGTAAGCCTTGCTTACTGAGTTCCTCATGCAACGACCATTCAAAGCTATAACAGTGCTAAAAAAAATAATTTTGCAACCAGTCTTTGCATTTATGATCATTGCAGTATGCCATTGTCACATCTTCACCATTTGTGTGAGATGCAACTGACTTGCAACAGGCAGAGTTAATAATACAAAAAGCAGAAGTAAAATTCTAAGTCTTAGTCATGTGTTGCTTCACCTAATGACAATAGGAGAAATAAGGTCATAAGCTCAGTTGTGCTCATGTGATTTTCTATTTAGTGACCGCAACACTTAGCAACCATTGCTGGTCTCAATTGTCGATCAGCAAGGACTATCTGTATAAGACAATCTGTCAGCTTAGAACTCTTTGCTATAAAATTCCCTTAAAGTCCAGATTATCAAAGCATAAATATTTGATTATAAAAATTCATAAATGGTACTAAAACTTCCTACAGTCAAAGTCAAAGGCTTTATAGATTATGCTGGAAGAACCATAATTAAGTTGATGTATGATTTCCTTTCCTGCATACTAAAATACACACACACACACACACACACACACACACACACACACACACACACTCATTTGATTGAGAAAATTGTAAACATTACAGAACTTACTTTGGTAATTAATTCTACTGATTTTATTGCCCATTTTATAAAATGGTACAGTGTGGGTAATTAAATTCATACTGCTAGGTTCTTCATTTATTATTAAATAAACATTGAAAAAATAAAATCTGGATCATTAATATTTAATAATGTAGGAATAGCCCTGGCTGAGAAAATTACCATAACAAAAAAGCGAACCCTGAAAATCTTTTAGTTTAGGAATTTTCTCTTATGAATGATCTCCTTTTTAGTAATAAGTTACTCTTTGTAATATTTAGTTAGCTATTTTTGGCTAATACAGTTAATCCTAGATTACTTGCATTAACCCAAAAGTTAAAAGAATTTAAAATGGAAATTTAAAATTTGATATTTTGCCCTAATCTCCCTCTTAAACTATAGTATGTTGGGATATTATGCTGCATATATTTTTAGTTTATTGATGGTACATTGTTTGTTTAAATATTTTTCTAAGATGTCCGAAGTATTTTCACTGAAGAAAATGTGGACAGTAAATTGGATTATTTTTGCATGTTCTTCCAGATTTTAAGGAATTTCACGTCTGTTCACCTCTCCTATGTGGAGCTGAAGCAGATGGGTCAGCAAGTACCTGGCAGTTACCCTGTTCACTTTCACCTTTGTGGTGATGTGGATGAGAAAGGAGGATATACTTATAGGACTTATGTAGAAGGGCTCTCAATTCATCATTGTTTCTCCAGATGTGTGTCAATTCATGCCACAAATGGTTTGCTGGTAAGAGCAATGAATAAATGAAAAGTTTGGAGACTAAATGGGCAAATGACCAAAATAAAACAGGTCTTTCAGTATTACTGATTTTGCTGCCAGCCTTGATTGCAGATGTACAGAAAGAAATGCTTTTCTTTTGTAACATCAATCCATTATGTTTATGGCATGGCTTTGCTAACCATGATTTCCTCCAAACCACAGATTATTTAGAAATGTAATTAGGATAACCTAGGCAGCACTATGTTTACAGTTCAAAAACAAAGCAAGAGAAAATGTATGTATGAGAAGGCTGCCCCATTCATAATATTCTATCTGTGACTTTTTCTAGATCAGATTCGAACCTTTAAGCCTTCTGATTCTTCAGCTTGCATTGATCCTGCAGATCTTGAACTGCAGGAATCATCACTGTCTATAGACAGATAGTTTCATTTTCTCCATCCCATAAAAGAGAGAGAATATGGGACAACTTTTTTGTCAAGAAGTATAAACATGATTGTCTAACACGTAGGGACATTTCATGTGTTAACCTGGCAGTGGCATAGCTGTTGGTGACTAATTATTTTGTGAAATTAAAAAGAATTGTCAGAAATTAACTTAGTAGAAACAGGTTCAAAGGCACCCTGAAGATTTGTTTGCCATGGATTTATTTGGGGACTTAGGAAAAAAAACATAATTGAACTGTAGTCTCCAAGGAGAGTTGTGTTCCCATAGTTATATTTCGAATTACTTATGAATACAGATATTTGATGAAACAATTTTTTTTATTACTGCAGATAAAAGACACTGTTGGATACAATACACTAGGCCATTGTTTTTTCATGGAGGATGGTATTGAGCAGAGGAATATATTGTTTCATAATCTAGGACTCGTCACCAAACCAGGCACCCTTCTTCCAACAGATAGAAATAGCACAATGTGCACAGCAATCAGGGATTATGTCTATGGAAACTATGAACCAGTACCAGCCACGGATTGCATGTGAGTAAATTAGAGAGATGTTTGAATGCTCCAATTACAGTCTTGATGGTCTCTCCATAAGACATTTTCTTTTTTTCTGACATAATTGGAAATAATGTGGATGGTATAATAAATAAATCTAGATTCAAATCACATGTAATGCATGAGGAGATTTTAGGCTAGTCTGAGAGTCAGAATCAGGTAATTAAATATATGTTACAGCCTGCAGTGTATACCTGAAGAAGAACCTAAATAGGGTGGTTCTTCCAGAATCAGAAGAACTCATTTCATTATCCATTGTTTTGGTGGAAGGTAGATCACCACTAGTCTACTTCTGCACTGATCCAGAAGATTCACCAAGGCTGAATTACAAATGTTGTAAGGCTGATTTACAACAAAAAACCTTCCCAATGTTCTGAACAACATTTTAATGTACTACTAATGTAATGGGGATGGTTCAAGATGGTGCATATCACAGATATGTGATATTTTCCAGAAAAAATCCATAGTCTTTTATTCTCAGCATTTAAAAGCAAGTATTTTTGTAAGAGCAACATAAAAATCTCACAATCTTTGCCAGAAAATCAAATTGCTGGAGATCTCTGTTTCTGAATACTAATGACTGTTGTTTACAGAACTGTATTTTTCTGTTATTAGACTTGAGTCTTATATCACTCTTTTAATCGTGTTTCACCAATTGTTTATAGGGCTGTATCAACATTTTGGATTGCTCATCCCAACAATAACCTTATAAACAATGTAGCTGCTGGCTCACAGGTGAGAGATCTGACATATTGTAGTAACTAACGTTTTTTTCTCTGGGGCACCAATATATTTATAAAATCAATTGCTTTCTTATGAATTTCATTTTGGTTAACTAGTTCTGTAGCATCCTAGATGTTAAGCAATCTTTCTTTTTTTAATATATTTTTTTAAATTTTGCATACAAATAATATAAACATAATACATATAATCCTAAATACAAAAAAAAAAAGAAAGAATTTTTTTTACAAATATTACAGTGCACAACCCCCCCCCCCCACCCACCCGGGAGACCTTTTTTTTTCCTTATATTTTTTCTTCTATAACGACTAAAAGATATACAATATATTCCAGTTGTGCCCTTATCCCCTCCAAAACAAATATTCTTGAGTAGGTTTATTCCCTTTGCCTTCCACCAACACTGTTTTTATAAAATCCCCCCCCCCATTTCATTATAATTGTTTACTTTAATCATCCCTTTTTAAAATTTAATTTCTGTTGTTAATTTATCATTTGTTGCCATACTCCAAATTTCATTATACCACTCATTTCTTTGAATATCCCAATTTCATCCCCAATATTTAGCCATCATTAATCTAGCCATTATCAAATTTATAATCAATTCCTTTTTTGTTTCATTTATATCCTGTTTTTCCATCAGCAACAATAATGCAATCCTCGGTGACATATCTTAAATTTACATTCAAAAGTGCTCTAATTTCCCTAAACACCATGTCCCATATTTTTTGTGCACTATCACAATCCCACCACATGTATTTATATGTTCCAACCTCTTTCTTGCACCTCCAACAAATATTTGTATATTTAACATCTATTTGATTTAATTTACGTAGTGTTAGATACCACCTCCATATTACTTTATATCCATTTTCCTTAACTCTAACTGACATATTCTTATATACTCTTCTGTTCCAAATATTTTTCCAATCATTATCATTTATTTCTCCTAAATCTGATTTCCAAATTAGTTTTAAACCTTTTGCCTGATCTTCTAATTCAGTTAATATTCTATATATTTTCCCAATTCTTCCTTTACTTATATATTCTTAATTCACCTCACATTCTTTGATAATCATTTCAAATTTTGTTAACTGTTTATCTTTCTCCTCGAATCTTTCTTCCATTTTTATCCATTTCTCTAATTATATTAAATTCAACCAATTTAATTTAATATCTGATAAAATGTTCTTTAGTTGTGTTATATTCTTTATCTTGTTCTTCCAGTCTTCCCATTTATATATCTGATTTTCTTTTAATTTATTAATCCATTCTTTCACTTCAATCTTAGGGAATGTCCCCATTTCCACCACCGGTGTTATAGGAGAAATTCCTGGCATTAACCCTTGTATCCATTTATTCCATAGTTCTATCAAATTTTTTAAAAAGGGATTTTGAATCCTCAGCAACTTTCTTAAACCTCTATGTTTCTATAGGATCACCTATTTCCCTTAATTCTTTCAACTCTATATCCCTCCATATTAAATCTCTAGTTAATGCTATAATATCTGGGACCACCTTTTAATTGATTAGCTACCCAATAATTTCTAACATTTGGAAGACCCAGCCCACCATTTTTTAATAGTTTATACCATAATGCTTTACTTATTCTTGCACTCTTACCTCCATTACAATACACCTCCAGCAACCTCTGTATTTGCTTTAATTCTTGATCCGAATCTTTCTTTAACTTTTCATAATTTATTTTCTCTAACTCTTGAATATTTTTGGGGATGGCAATACCTAAATATTTAATACAATCTACCAATTTTAATTTATATTTTGCTTTCAATACATCCACTTCTTCTTTACTGTAGTTATATAGCATCATTTCTGATTTTTCTCAGTTTATTTGTAATCCACTATATTTCCCAAATTCATTCAGGTATAAATATATCCTCTCTATAGTAAGTACTGGATTTTGAAATGTTAATAATGTATCATCTACAAATAAATTTATTTTACTTTTCTTATGTACACCAATTCCTTCAATCAATGAATCTTTCCTAATTGCATTTGCCAAAACCTCCATCAATAATGCAAATAAACTGGGGATAAAAGGCAACCCTGTCTCGTTCCCTGGCTTAAGGTTATTGTCTTTGTAACACCATCATTTATAACTATTCTCGCCTTATTCTCTGAGCAATCTTTCTTAGATGTAAAAAAAAAAAAGTTAAAATCTTGGTTTGCATCGCTAATCATATATTTTGTAGAACATTAATCACCATTTCCTGATATACAGAAATATATATCCATGTGTCTTTCATATCAGTGGAATTGTTTAGACAACACACTTGAAATGTTCTATTTCCAAAGAGAACAATTGTTTTAGTTAAAAGTGAAGGCTTCAAATTATTCATAATGTATGTGGAGTAAACTAGTTAAATACTTCAGACTTCCTGAATGTCATCCAAAAATGGACTGATTTGTTTTAAAACTTTTGACCTGTCATTAATTTATATTACTATAGATGAAACATGAACAAGCCTATTATTTGTAAGAAACAGTGAACTTTATATATAATTTTATTCTCAGTTGTATTATATTGTATTGTATACAGGTAGTCCTCAATTTACGACCACAATTGAGCTCAAAATTTATGTTGCTAAGTGAGAAATTTGTTAAGTGAGTTTTGTCCCATTTTATGAATTTTTTTGCCACGTTTGTCAAGGGAACCATGCAGTTGTTAAATTAGTAACATGGTTGTTAAGTGAATCTGGTTTCCCCATTGACTTTGCTTCTCTGATGGTTGCAAAAAGTGATCACATGACCCTGGGACGCTGCAACCATCATAAATGTGAGTTAGTTGTCAAGCATCCTAATGTAAATCATATGACCATGGAGATGCTGCAACATTCATAAGTGAAATATGGTCATAGGTCACTTTTTTCAGTGCCGTTGTAACTTCAAACAAACTGATATAAGTCAAGGACTACCTGTAGTATATTGTAAGACAGAGATCAATGAACTAAATGCTCTTTTTATGACCTTCCAAAATCTTCTAAGATTGTACCAAACTTTCCATTCATTTGTCAAAATAAAAAGTAAAACGAAGTCTTCCATAGACTTTTAATTTTAAAAATGGAGACAAGAAATGCACCCCCCCCACTCCAGTATAGTCCTAGCCTGCTTCAATATTAGACTGCATTAGTAGCCAACTCTGTGTAGCTAATCTATTGAAAGATTTCAATTTTTTCTCCTCAGCATGTAAGCAAGGCAGCAGTGTTAAACCCCCACTCCACACCTGTTCCAGATTATGAAATACCTCAACAGGAACAATTTTTTTTATTTTTTTTTTTGCCTTATGCCGGAGAAGGAAAGCAATTTTGGACCTCAATTTCCTCAGGAAGAGAAAATCAAAAGAGTCTATTACTAATAGTCTTGTAGCAGCTAGCTAACTTTGTCTAATTTTGAAAAGCTAAGCAGAGGCAGATCCAGTTAGTACTTGAATAAAATAACTACCAGGAAATTTCAATTCTAGGCTAGCCTGGGAAGTCAAATAAACATCCCAGAAGGAGTCAATGGCAAACCACTTCCATAATGTAGCCAAGAAAACTGTGTGCACATGTCCACAAAATCATCGTGAGCTCCGCTCCATTCAAAGAAGACTTTATCTTAAGAGCCAGAAAATTACCCAATAGAGAGAAACTTGCTGTTTTCTTTGGCCAGTGTAGAATACCAATTAGGTTTTTTTAAAAAAAGAAAAAGTATATAATTTTCAACTTTTTAAGGGAAGAACTGTGCTCAGTTAACTCTAGTCCAGTATTTAGATTATCATGGCAGCTAACCGCTACAGTTAATGACAATAAGCCTCGTGGAGCCAAACTGCAATTTGGTTTTAAAATGCAGAATGTTTTGGTTTTCTTACCCAAAGTTAAATGCAAGAGTCCCAAATGGCTTAGTACTCTAATGATGGAGGTGGAAAGAGATTTGAATCAGGGGTGAGCAACTATGGCAATTTTACGACTTGCAGACTTCATCTCCCAGAATTCCTGAGCCAATATGGATATAGGGAATGGCAATATTGTGTACATTACCTTGAACTCCTGGAGATAAAAATCTTAACCAAAAAAAAAATAGAATGGCACATCCCTGAAGTTCATTTTTTATTTCTAGGATGCTGGAATATGGTATATATTCCATAAATTTCCTACAGGAGATTCCCAAGGATTGTTCCTTGAAACAAAAGCTGAACTTACCCCCCTAGGAATTTTCTATAACAACAAAGTCCACTCCAATTTTAAGGTAACTGAACCTGTTAATGATTTATATGTTTATGAATGGATTGTGATCTAAATTAAACATAACTGGTTGTACTCACGCAAGACAAATCTCATAGTTTTAACCAAAGGCATTCTTTAATCTGGGAAGTCCTGCTGTTTCACTATTACGTGCTTGTAATAGTATGCTTAGAATTATAATTATCCTTAAACCGTTCTGTGTTTCATTACACTGATACATTTGTTCATTTTTAAATATTCATTATGTTTATTTATAAAATCAACCATATAATACAGAAATGTAAGTATGCATGCTGCTAAAATCTTTACAAAGATTTAGTATTTTTATATGCACATCTGATATGTTATTGTGTGCTGACAGCAAGCATTTTGTAGAATTTTTTTTCTTACTGATCCTTCAGGAGAGATTCCTAAAGAGCTTGAATTAAGTATTAATCTATATTGCATTATTAAACCTGTAGATTACATATATTAACACTAACATGTATTAATATATGTAACATATATTACATATATTAATACTAACTGCAACTTCATGGTTTCACTTGTAAGCAGTCATACTTCTTTTAAGATTAGTTCATCTAATTATTTGACTGAAAATATTGAGCAGGCACAAAAAAACCCCAAACAGAATCATTTGGTTAGTATTTATTGAAACTTGGTTACATACTTTTTTGGTGGCCAGGAATACTTATCTGATACATGCTTTGACAATGGAATGCCTTTATCTATAACTTAATCTGTTGTATAGCTTGTTTTTGAACTTCCAGCAACATTTTATTTTTATTTTTTATTTATTTATTATCTCTCCAAAGACTACTTTAATGTTTTACAGACATTAAATAAAATGCAGTATAAAACATTAAAACAATAAATAAGGTTCTTAAAATTCAATTAAAATAAAACTTTTAGTTTTAGTTTTTAGTTTTTTAGCTTTTAAATTGTCAATGGGTTTTAATTTGAATTGTTTTAAATTTGGGCCAAAGTTATGTAATTCTTTTAATAATTTTAAATTTTGTATTGGTATGTGTTTTAGTTCTGGCTGTGCACCGCCCTGAGTCCACTAGGAGAAGGGCAGTATACAAATTGAATAAAATAATAAATAAATAAATAAAATAAAATAAAATAAAATAAAACTAAGCAGGATGGAGAAAAAGAGGAAGCAAAGTGTGCGCAGGGAGAAGGTGTGTGTGTGTGGGTGTTATCTCCTCTATTAGCCACCTTCAAAATGCCACACCCCCATTGGGACGCCAGGCCAGTTAGCACAACCATGTCTTCAAGGCCTTTCAGTAGGCCAAAAGGGTGGACGTAGATCTACACCGGCAGAAAAGGCTCTTCTTCTGAACCCCGCCAGCTGAAACAGCTGGCTGAAAGGGTCCTCAGCATGTCCTTTCTGCCGGTGTAGGTGGGACGGGCTAATTGCATTGGAGTGAGCCAGTTTCTCAGATAGCTTTTGGGGGTCTTCCAACAACAGTCACCACAGAAAAAGGCTTCATATTATTTTTTGTTAGCATACTTAGATTTTTAATGTAGGAAAAATTCACAATGATCTTTCCTAATCATCTTCTTTCTCTTGGTTTGAAGTTTTAGTGAAGAATATATTTCTGAAATATCTCTTCTTTACTGAACTCATAAATGACTTTTTTGAGAATAAGACGATGGAAAGTGCATCAAATTCCTAGCTAACCTTTTTGAGGTATTATAATCAAAGATATTGTTTTTCTTCCAACACCATAAAAACCATTACTATTAAAACTATAGTATATACATTGCAATTGCAGCATAAATGGTTCTGTATAAAATACAGAATACTGTTTTAAAGCATGCACAGATTACATAGTTTAACTCATTTTGTTAACATCAACCCAAAGTCAGATATTGGTAAGTTTAAACAGTGATTAATTTTAAAATAGTATCAGTCATATCTTTGTTTTTTTATGCCTTTGCCACGTTTTTCCCCCAGTAATTTGAGAGAGGCTTTTTTAAAAAAAATAAAGAAAACAATAAACTACTCATATCCTCTATAATCCACAACTCATTATGTATACACATTTGTAAGTATGGCTTCCTTCCTTCCTTCCTGAACTATTTGCCACTGGTTTCGATGAACATAATAAAAGTTATGTATCCCTACTTAAAAGTAATCCCCATTGAATATAGTGAAACTGGTTCCTGAATAAATATCACAATGTGTATTCAGTATCAGGATATGAAGGAACGATCCGTAGTTGCCCTAACATTTTCAAATGATCAGAAAACCAGGATGGCCTCCTTGTCCCTACTCCTTCCCTCATGGGAATATTTGTCTGTTTCATTTACATCCTTTCAGTGAAATTATTCATAAGCTCTTTTTCTTTGAAAAAAAAAGGCATCTTAATTAGAAGATAATAAACTGGCATGTGATATTCTTCTCAAGCTCCCAAAAAAATGATTTACAATAATTTGAAACTACTTTGTAGGCATTTCCCTTTTGTTTGTATTAAAAAGAACAGATTAGTTGCTGAAAAGTTGCATCACTAAGATGTTGGTCAATTCAGATATGTTGAGTCTACATAAGTAACTGCCAATTATCTAGTTTTGGGAGGGGATGGAATGATCTAACTTTCAGATATTATACAAGTCATGTGTTCAGGCTTAAAAAGACGATCCATAATCTGCCTCTTGACTCCTTCACAAAGGGTCTTTCTGAAATATTTAGTGACCATTGTGGAATATAAGAGTGTTTTAATATATTTTAATATGAAGGATTCTCAACTACTTGGAAAACCTTGTTAGAGAATATCACTAAGATTTGCAACAATATCCACAGATTTTCAGTTGTGGAAAAGATTAATTTGTTGTTGTTTTTTCTTTATTGAGGCTGGCTTATTCATTGATAAAGGAGTAAAAACCACCAATGCAAGTGCTGCAGATAAAAGAGAATACCTGTCTTTGGACAATAATGCAAGGTAAAATGAAATTTGAGGATAGGATGCAGAATGGTTAAAGGTTGCATCTAAAAAATCTTGCCCAGAATTTTAATATCATAAGACAAAGGATTGTAAAATGCAAGAACTGGAATGGACCGTGAAGATTCTGCATCTGTGTAGAATTCAGGACAGTGTAGAATTCCATTACGAGTAGTCCTCGAGTTACGACCACAATTGAGCCTAAAATTTATGTTGCTAAGTGAAACATTTGTTAAGCAAGATTGCCACATTTTATGACTTTTCTTGCCACAGTTGTTAAGTGAATCATTGCATTTGTTAAATTAGTAATCTGGTTGTTAAGTGAATCTGGCTTCCCCCTTGACTTTGCTTGTCAGAAGGTCATAAGAGGGGAACACGTGACCCCCAGGTCTCTACAATGGTCATAAATATGAACTAGTTGCCAAGCCTCTGAATTTTGATCATGTGACCATGGGGATGCTGCAACGGTCGTATGTGTGAAAAATGGTCATAAGTCTCTTTTTTCAGTGCCATTGTAACTTTGGACAGTCACTAAATGAACTGTTGTAAGTCAAGGACTACCTCTATTATAGCAGCTCTGACAAATGGCCAGCCAGCTTCGGTTTAAATACCTCCAGAATAGAAGCAACCATCTCCCAAAACAGCCTGTTTCATTGTTGAATGGTTCTTAATATGGGGAGATGGGATATTCCCCGATGTCCACACTTGTAATTTAAACACACTGTTTCTTCTGGAGCAGCTACAATTACTTCTTTCCCATCGTCTTTATGACTGCCCTTCAAGTAATTGGAAACAACAATATTATCCCTGAAACTCTCTCTACTCAAGATTACAATACCTGCTACCTTCGACTGTCCCTGATAAATTTTCTTCTATGTTTGTCTTTTATATTCTTGGTTGTTGCCCTCCGGTTACTCCAGTTTATCAGTGCCTTCCTAAAATGCAGTATCATAACTTAAGTCTAACTAACACAGAATGACTTCTCTTGATCTTGACACTATTATTGATAAAAACCTAGGATTGCATTTGCTTTTTTTAGTAGCTGCATTACACTGTTCAGTTAGTAATTTATCAAGCCAGCTAGTTCCTTTTTGCAGGGTCTACTGTCTGGATGATTGTCCCTATCTTATACAATATTTATGCCACTGGCTTTTCTATTCAAATAAAGGAGTTTTCATATGCTCCTCTTGAAAGATTGCTTATTGTTCCAAATATGAAAATGCTCTTGAATCTTAATGCTGTTGTGTAAAGTATTTGTTGTCAAATACATTGTGCCATCCAGAAATCATATTTTTCACATGTCATTCAAGTTACTTATGAATACGTTGAATGATACGACGTCTAGAATAGAGCCTTTGATCTTCAACCAGTCAGTAATGTAGTCTAGTCCACATCTTGCTATCTTTTTTATTAGGGACATAATGGAAAACTTTTATACTGTGTCTACTGTATTCCACTGATCAACTAAAATTACTTTGCAAAAAGGGAAGTCATCTTCGTGTTGCATAACTTGTTATTTATAAGCCAGTATCAGTAGCTACGAAGCAATGCATTATTTTCTAAATATGCGATAAGTAGTGACATGGAATAAAAGCCCTTTCCGTTGCTTGAAATTTTGAATGTGAGCCCCAGTTCTTTTTACAAGTTAGCTTTTATGATTTTCTTTCTGCATATATTAGCTAAATATTGACTATTTGTCTGCTGATACCCATTACTAGTTAAATAATACAGTATTCCAGTTTTCATTTTTATTCTTGCCTCCTTGATGTCCTTGAATGCCTTCTCCTGCATCTCTGATTGCTGACTGCTATTATGAATAGATCTATTATTTCATTCCAATCAGATTTTTGTCTCATTTTCTCTGTTGAATTGCTAAGTTACTTAATGTCCTGGTGACCACAGTGTTACAGATTTATCCTCTTCATTGCAACATACCACATTATGCTATACTACACTATATTATGGATTGCATTAGAGGTATTCGAATCTGACCATTTGAGCTTTGTCTACAAAATAAGTGGTTGCTCATAACTTCAGTGCTTTCCTGCCTTCTTATGAAGAAATTGGGGAAACAAAGAATATAAGGAATGTGAAGTATGTAAATATTATAGTGCACTCTTTTTCTCCATTTCAGTGGGAGTTTACTTTGAGAAATTACACACTCCTTAAATGAGAGGGTAGAAGTAGACTGGTATTGGAAGATAACTCATGTTAGACTTAGCATGATAGTTTGCAGTTTAACCACTGTGGTGGCACAAAGATCTTCTGTCTCTGTTTCTGGGTCACACCAAAGCTAATCTTTGATTCTCTATTTCATTTCTTTGGATGTGTTTAATACTGGATCTAATCTTCTGTGTCAGCCAGTAGTTTTAATATTTTGGACATGTAGGCAGATTTGCTTATAGGCCAATACAATTCTGTCTGTCTTTCATTTCTAAGGTTTCGGCCTCATCAAGATGCAAATCCTGAGAAGCCCCGGGTTGCTGCTCTTATAGAAAGACTAATAGCTTATAAAAACAATGACCATGGGGCTTGGGTCAGAGGTGGAGACATCATCATTCAGAACTCAGGGTGAGTCCTCCAGAGCAAATGTGAACATGTTGCTAAAGTAAATAATTTTGAACAGGGCTGGCAGAGCTGACTACATTCATTAAATCTAGTTGTGTTATTTTCTTGGAAGGTAGCAGAAACATACTGGATTAGTATGCTTAAAAATATACAAACATATTTTTTTGCTGTTATCTTTTTAAGTTTGCTTTGAACCAACCGCTTGTATTTATGGAAAATGGGTTCAGCTGCCAAGCTCTGATTCAGCATCTTCTCCTTGTCTGGCTCAAGTTCTGAGCCACGTTTTGAAAATGTATTTATTTTAATGCTAATCAAAAGAAGCTGCTTTCTAAAACAAGTTCTTTTTTTCCCTCTATCATAGATTTGCTGACAATGGAATAGGCTTAACATTTGCAAGGTTAGTACTGTTTGGCTTTATTTTCAGTGGTTGCCATTTATTGGAGACCCACTGGACAGTGTACACACATATGAACTCATTTATTATATTTTATTTCTCCTCTTAAATAGGTCAGGGTAGCACACCCTCTTACTTTCTATTTTTATTTCCTAGCCCTGTTGCCAGATAGTGAGTTTCAATTTTTTTTTTAAATTTCACCAGATTTAATAGCCTATTTCTCTCATCAGGCCATCATATGGATGAGATGAAGCACAAAGACAAAACCATGGAAGAACACAGAATGATGGTCATTTATTCTGTTAAATGTGCACCAGCCTTGCTAGAATTGAATCTTGTACATCTGCTAAAAGTCACCTGTCTTTGGTTTTGGTTTTGATAGTGATGGAAGCTTTCCAAGTGATGAAGGGTCCAGCCAGGAAGTCTCAAACTCTCTGTTTGTTGGTGAAAGCAAGAATTATGGATATTTAGGAGGCCAGAACAAATATTGGGGGACTGGAGGGATAAACAATAGAACGCGCACATTGCCTAGAAACCGGTAAGTGTTTCATAGCCTTCAACTTGTTGTCTGGTTGATTTTGTGGCGGTGGCAAGGATAGCTTTTCATAGGCGCCATGACTTTATTACTTAGTTACTTTATTACCTAGTACAATTTAGCTTTGAATTTATACTGCAGAATCTTTAGAAACATATTGCGACTGTTTTGCAAAAGTGAGGTTCAAGGCAATTTTATCCATCAGAATGTTGTGGAAAACGCCGAGCCCAGTACATCTGACCACTTGTATGGGTTGTTTTTTTTTCCCATTCTTTAGAACAATGCAAAGAGGATGTCCAGTTTCTTTAGGAGATAATGCATCTTTTTTTTTCTTTACGAAAAGGGAAGTTTCTTTAAAAGAATTATCAGATAGTTCCCGAAGAAACTTAGCTTGCCCCTGGAAGATGTAAGCTGATGGATGGATATGAGCATAGATTTCTTGACAAGGAGTTAACATGGATGGTTGCCAGTCACTTTCAGTCATTCTTCTGTTACTCCTAAATACAGCAAAACATAGCCAAGAATAACAGATATGACCATATTATCCTCACTTCTTATCATCTCCACTTGTTCCCAGTTGTCAGAAAATGATTGCTATAGTTTTAACATGGTTTTAAACACATTTTGTATTTCATTCCTAGTATTTTTAAATAATACTTCTAAATTGCCCAGAGTATCTACTTAATTGAATATTTTTTAAAAAAAAACTTTGCAATAAATACATACATATACATACATCTTTTAACAGCCTATATATGTACTGCAGAAATCCAGCCCAGTCAGGATTCATGTAGAATTATAATGAGCTAACCTGTTTCTATAGTAATAAAAGTATTTTTCTTGATTATGTGCCATGAAGTCATTTTCTACTCCTAGTGACCACATAGGTAGATTTTCCCCATTATGATAATTTCCTAACTTGTTCTTTTAAGATTTCCACTACTGCACTCATAACCGAGAGTGCAAACTGAGAGATCAAATTCATTAACTGCAATTTTCATACTGAGAAGAGGACTTTGTCTAAAATATAAATACACAAATACATTTATATCATCCTGTCTGAAATTATTCCTTGGGCGTGGAAGGTCCAGTAAAATATGGCCCAGAATAAAAACTACATTTGAAAATACAAATATTTTCCTAAATTTTGCCATAATGTAAACCTTTTTCACTGAGTCTCTTTGTATTTAATAGCTTTTATTCCCTAATAACATGCCTAACTCTTACCTGCTTATTCTGTAAGTATTTATATCAGAAAGAAAAATAATGTTTCTAAACATTTTTCTGCTTTTACAGGACTTATCCAATCCGTGGATTTCAAATTTATGATGGACCTATTCGCCTCACCAAATGTACTTTCAATAATTTTGTGCCAACTACTGATAGATTCACTAGTGCAATTGGGTTCCTACTGAAAAATACCTGGCAAATTACACCTCAGAACAATATTTCCCTGGTGGCATTCGATGAAAATGTAAGGGTGTTTGTTTTTTTAATTAAAGTTGCTTTTTCCACATGAAAAAGGAAAGGAATTTGAAGACAATAATGGTAATTAGTAGCATTAGCCTAATGTCTCTGTGAGGTAAATGGACTGTTTATAAATAAAATAATAGCAATAACACTTAGAGTTATATACCGCTTCACAGTGCTTTACAGCCCTCTCTAAGTGGTTTACAGAATCAGCGTATTGCCCCCAACAGTCTGGGTCCTCATGTTACCGACCTCAGAAAGATGAAAGTCTGAGTCAACCTTGAGATGGTGCAATTCAAATAGCTGGTAGTCAGCAGAAGTAGCCTGCAGTATTGCATTCTAACCACTGTCTCACCACAATTCTTAAATAATTATAATATTATGATATGATTATATAATACAATATAATAAATATTAATGTACTTTTTGTTTTGTAAGGTTTCTTTAAAAGTCTTTTTTGGTAAACCTGGCCCGTGGTTTGAAGAAGCTGATTTGGACGGTGACAAGAATTCAATATTCCATGATGTTGATGGATCGGTGACAGGTTACAAGGACACTTATGTTGGTAGAATGGATAACTATCTGATTCAACATCCAGACTGTTCCAACTTTATCAAGTGGAATGGTGTAGTCTGCAGTGGAACTTTTGCTCAGGTTAAGAGAGAGATGTGAATGTTCTGTTGTATGCATGAAACATGAATAGCATGTCCAATTTCTAGAGGAAAAGATTGAATTGTTGATTTATATTTACATTTAAATTCAGCAGTTGGAATATTTTTTAGTTGAGTATGTATGTTCTATCTTTTTGTCTTCTCACCCACACCCATACAATGGCTGGGTTTGGATTATAGTCTAAACCACAAATTATCCTCCACTTTTTACCCTGTGGAACAGCTAGTTATGGTTCAGTGCAAACCCAGAAGATTAAGTTAATTCAGGAAATGAGAAATAGGTTAACATGAATAAAAATACAGCTACACAATGACTGTAGAGCCATTGACTAAGATGGATGGTTATATAGAACATAAATAAAAATTAAATAAATAAATGCATCATTCACTTGCCACCATCTCTATTTCTAATTATTTTTAATTAATTACATTAATTATATTACATTAATTAATGTAACAGACTAGCATGAAGAAAGCAAATATAGAGTCAGATATATGAAGAAAGTATAATTCCATTATATTGTTTTATCCATATCATATTCACAGTTTTTCCAATACTTGGGACACGAGAGAAGGAAGTATAAGTAACATGTTGGTGTGTCTGGGCTTGTTCTGTAATAAAATTGCTTTGTTTTAATAATGCACTTTTTAATGTGTCATTGTGTATAAAGATTAGAGTACAGCTATGACTTCACAAGGAAGAGATTATGATAAAACTAATCCTGTTCAAATGTAGCTTAGAGGGTTAGAAAAAAATATCTGACTCATAGGCTCTCTAGCATTTCTGACTCTGGTTTTCTTTCTGACTTTAGGGCTACCTAAATCTTAATTGTTCCTCCAGTCATGCAAGATTACCAGTCAAATCAGAAACAATTCAATCCATATCTTCTTCTTCTTTTTTATGGCAAAGTATTATTAGGGTTCACTATCAAAAAAGAGAAGATAACTGCCCATAAGGAGGATTTCCTAAGCCCCAAAACCCATATCCGCTGCATACTGTAGCTTTCATTGAATCATTCTTCTTATTGTTTTCCTTAGATCATACAATTCTTTGTAAAAGATAGTTTTCTTCATTCAGAGTTCTTATGTAATTGAGACTTACTCGTCTTACATCCAGGTCATTCACACTGCATGTGTTTTTGATATATCAGGTCTTTGTCATTTCATAAGACTTAGCATTTCCCTTCTTTGTTTTCTTGTTGTAGGTATACATCCAGACCCGGAACCCACAGAATCTAATGACTATGGTACGAGACGAGTATCCTTCCAACCCTATGATACTTCGAGGTATTAATAATCAGAAAGCTGACTTCCAGCAATACCAGCCAGTTGTAATGCTTCAAAAGGGCTATACAATACATTGGAATGGACAATCCCCACAAATAACTTTCTTGTACCTCATTAATTTCAACAAGTACGTTTGCATGTGATGTTCTTTTGTGATAGATTGCTATACTATTCAAACATGTAATAAATAGTATTTATGGAATTTTAAGTAGGTAAAACTCTTTATTGTGGTCAATCACCAGTCCATAAAACATACTTGTGTATATGCTGGTAATATTTGATAAACAGATCAACCGAAGTTACATATTACGCCACTAATTGTGACCGTACTTAAGCAAATAGAATCATTGGAATCTGAAAGTTAAGGCTTTAAATAAAACTCATAAGAGTGACCAGAATATTTAATTAGATGTTGGGTAACAACTCATGGCATGTGCCAGCATAAAACAAACGGCATAATGAAACTTGTTTATTGGTTTCAAAAGCTTTTTCACCAGATAGGCAAAGTCAGGAATTTTCAGCTCCCATAATCTTTTCTAAATAAGGTTAAATGCAACAAAGAGCAAATCATAAATGACAATGTTTTTCATCAATCCTTTTTTCAGAAATGACTGGATTCGAGTTGGCCTCTGTTACCCACCGGATGCCTCTTTTCAAGTCACCTTTGATGTATTCCAGAGACAGGCTTCTGCTTACTATAATATGGAGGATTATGTTGCCGTGTCTTCAATGGCTGAGCTGCAGAAGAGACGAACAGAGAAAATTTTCTATTTTGATGATAGCACTGGGTAGACATTTTCCATAAAAATTAAAAGTAGAGCTTTATATAGTGTCTAAAGATTGTTTGGTCTGGCTGTCTTAAGAGTTGAGAGATGTAGCATGGATACAGTTCTAAGAGAAATGTGGTTTGTGGTTATGAACAGATTTATGACTGAAGG